>NC_064622.1:414109002-414735733 GCF_023898315.1 Schistocerca nitens
ACCATCTCAATCTTGTCTGCCTCAATACCGGCGCCCCGACTTTCCTCTCGGACTCTACTCATACCTACTCCCACTTGGACCTCTCGATCTGTTCTACCACTCTTGCCCGTCGGTTCAAGTGGTATGTCCTTTCTGACACCTATTCGAGCGACCACTTCCCCTGTGTCGTTCGTCTCCTGCACCACACCCCATCCCCACGTCCTTCGCGCTGGAACATACCGATATCTGACTGGGGACTTTACTCCTCTCTGGCGACCTTTCCGGACCACGATTTTCTCAGTTGTGACAGTCAGGTCGAATACCTCACGGCTGTTATCATCAATGCTGCCGAACGTTCGATTCCTCGTACTACCTCTTCTTCACGTCTCGTTTCCGTCCCCTGGTGGAACGAGGCTTGTAGGGATGCTATCCGTGCTCGACGACGTGCTTTACGCACCTTTCGCCGCCATCCTACGTTGGCGAATTGTATTGAATACAAACGACTCCGAGCGCAATGCCGTAGAGTCATCAAAGACAGCAAAAAAGCTTGTTGGGCCTCTTTCACCAGCTCCTTTAACAGTTTTACTCCCTCTTCCGTCGTTTGGGGTGGCCTGCGCCGGCTGTCGGGCATTAAGGCCCACTCCTCGGTACCTGGCCTGACCTTAGGTCATGAGGTCCTTGTTGATCCTGTGGCTGTCTCCGCCTTTGGCCGCTTTTTCGCGGAGGTTTCAAGCTCCGCCCATTACCACCCTGCCTTCCTTCCCAGGAAAGAGGCAGAAGAGGCTCGGCGACCTTCCTTCCACTCGCTGAATCTGGAAACTTATAATGCCCCCTTTACTATGCGGGAACTCGAACGTGCGCTTGCACTGTCCCGGTCCTCTGCTCAGGGGCCAGATGCCATTCACGTTCAGATGCTGGCACACCTTTCTCCGGCGGGCAAAAGCTTCCTTCTTCATACCTACAATCGCGTCTGGACCGAAGGTCAGGTCCCCATGCGTTGGCGTGACGCCGTCGTTGTTCCTATACCCAAACCCGGGTAGGATAGACACCTTCCTTCTAGTTACCGCCCCATTTCTCTTACAAGCTGTGTCTGTAAGGTGATGGAGCGCATGGTTAATGCTCGGTTAGTCTGGATTCTTGAATCTCGACGGCTACTTACTAATGTCCAATGCGGCTTTCGTCGCCGCCGCTCCGCTGTTGACCACCTTGTGACGTTGTCGACATTGATCATGAACAACTTTTTGCGAAGGCGCCAAACGGTAGCCGTGTTCTTCGACTTGGAGAAGGCTTATGATACCTGTTGGAGAGGAGGTATCCTCCGCACTATGCACGGGTGGGGCCTACGCGGTCGCCTGCCCCTTTTTATTGATTCCTTTTTAACGGATCAAAAGTTTAGGGTACGTGTGGGTTCCGTATTGTCTGACGTCTTCCTCCAGGAGAACGGAGTGCCTCAGGACTCCGTCTTGAGCGTAGCCCTTTTTGCCATCGCGATCAATCCAATTATGGATTGTATTCCACCTAATGTCTCAGGCTCTCTCTTCGTCGATGACTTCGCGATCTACTGCAGTGCCCAGAGAACATGCCTCCTGGAGCGCTGCCTTCAGCGTTGTCTAGACAGCCTCTACTCATGGAGCGTGGCAAATGGCTTCCGGTTCTCCGAAGAGAAGACGGTTTGTATCAACTTTTGGCGATATAAAGCGTTCCTTCCGCCATCCTTACATCTCGGTCCCGTTGTTCTCCCATTCGTGGAAACAACTAAGTTTCTAGGGCTCACGTTGGACAGGAAACTGTGTTGGTCTCCACATGTCTCTTATTTGGCGGCCTGTTGTACATGTTCCCTTAATGTCCTCAGAGTTCTTAGCGGTTCATCTTGGGGAGCGGATCGCACTGTCCTGCTTCGCTTGTATCGGTCCATTGTCCGATCGAAGCTGGATTATGGGAGCTTCGTCTACTCGTCCGCTCGGCCATCCCTCTTACGCCAGCTCAACTCCATCCACCATCGGGGGATACGTCTTGCGACCGGAGCCTTCTACACTAGTCCTGTCGAGAGTCTTTATGCTGAAGCTGCCGAATTACTATTGACCTACCGGAGCGACGTACTGCTGTGTCGGTATGCCTGCCGGCTGTTGTCTATGCCCGACCACCCCTCTTACCAGTCCTTCTTCGCTGATTCTCCCAACCGTCAGTACGGGCTGTATGTGTCTGCCCTGCTGCCCCCCGGAGTCCGCTTCCGTCGCCTGCTTCGACAGTTGGATTTTGCCCTCCCTACCACCTTCAGAGAGGGTGAGAGCCCGACACCACCTTGGCTCCAGGCTCCGGTTCATATTTATCTCGACCTCAGCTCACTCCCGAAGGAGGGTACTCCGGCTGCAGTGTATTGCTCACGGTTTGTCGAACTTCGTGCTCGACTTGCCGGTCACACCTTTATTTACACCGATGGCTCCAAAACTGACGATGGTGTCGGCTGTGCCTTTGTCGTTGGGGCCGCCACCTTTAAATACCGGCTCCTCAACCAATGTTCGAGCTTTACGGCCAAGCTTTTTGCTCTCCATCAGGCCGTTCAGTATGCCCGCCGCCACCGCCATTCATCGTATGTAGTCTGCTCTGACTCACTCAGTGCTCTTCAGAGCCTTGGAGCTCCCTATCCGGTCCATCCCTTGATTCACCGGATACAGCAGTCCCTCCATTCTTTCGCTGATAATGGTTCTCCTGTCAGCTTTCTGTGGGTTCCCGGACATGTAGGAGTGCCTGGGAATGAGGCTGCGGATGCTGCAGCCAAGGCTGCAGTCCTCCTGCCTCGGCCAGCCTCCCATTGTGTCCCGTCATCTGACGTTCGTGGGGATGTATGTAAGAGGCTTGTGTCGTTGTGGTGGGATGCTTGGTCATCCCTCCAAGGAAACAAGCTCCGGGCAGTAAAACTGCTCCCAACTGCTTGGACAACCTCCTCCCGACCATCTCGGCGAGAGGAGGTCCTTCTGACCAGGTTGCGGATTGGGCATTGCCGGTTTAGCCACCGCTACCTGCTCTCCGGTGACCCAGCCCCGCAGTGCCCTTGTGGTCAGGCATTAACAGTGTCCCCGTTTTAGTCAATTTCGTGTTGTCCTGTCACTGCCATCTACTTTACCGGATATTTTAGCTGATGATGCTCGAGCAGCTGCTCGTGTTCTGCGTTTTATAACTTTGACTGGCTTGTCCAAAGACATCTAACCTTTTTACTTATTTTATCTGCATCTTTGTCAGGTCTTTCTGGTGTCCCCCCCTCCCCTTGAGTTTTACTAGATTCCATGTGCTCTAACAACAGTGACTGGGCGCTGATGACCTCAGTAGTTGAGCGCCCTTAAACCCCATCAAAAAAAAAAAAAAAAAACATCTCTAATAGAACGTGGCCTGGGGTGTCCCACTGATCACCTTATGTCCAGACACAGTACCCCATTTCTCTCATGTGTGTCCTATTCTTGTCTCCTTATGGAGGGAGTGATGGCTGGGTGTTGTGTGCTGTCCTTAGGTTAGTTAGGTTTAAGTAGTTCTAAGTTCTAGGGGACTTATGACCACAGCAGTTGAGTCCCATAGTGCTCAGAGCCATTTGAACCTTATGGAGGGAAGTTAAGCGAGAATTCAATCGCCTCCACGAAGCTAGTGTAGTTGAACCTGTTAAAACCAGTGTTTTGGGACATATCCCTGGTGGGACCAAGAAACCAATGGGTGTCTCTGGCTATGTGGTGGTTTTAAATCAGCACTCGGTGCCGAAACACAAATGGAAACCTGTCCCATACCTCATACAGAGGATCTTATCACAAAGCTTATCAGAGGTGAATGTAATGGAATACTCAGCCACTTGCTCATCAAGGAAGGGATCCAGCTATTGCCATTGACTCTCCCCCTTGCCCTCAAATCTTGCACTAGCTGCAGGCTTTTTAAAGAAAGGTGAATTATTATTCTAAGTTTTTTCCACCTTATGTATCTGCTCAATTGATTGCGAAATGACGACGTTCAGATCAAGTGGGCTGCTGATTGAGTGCATTTTCACACGGCCGAAGCATCTGCTGTGTTCCTTGTCTGCCTTTCACCCTTTTCATAGTAGTACCCAATGGTTTTGGCTGCTAATGCTTCTCCCTATGGCACTGGTCCAGTGCTAGTGCAAAGGAATGGTGACATTACTGAACAATGGTTTGCTTATGCGTCAAAGACGCTGACACCTGCTGCAAAGAACTACTCGCAAACCGAAAAAACTTTGGCGATCATTTTTGCCATCAAGTAGTTCTATGTTCACCTGTTTTGGACCAAGTGTACCCACATTAAGGACCACATACCACTAGTAGCACTCTTTGGGCCTCGCTTCCGGCTTCTGAAGCAGATGACGCAGTAGCTTCAGTGTTGGACACTGTTCCTCAGCTCTTATAGTTTTGCCATTAAATACAAGCCCACAGCACAATATGCAAATGCGGATGCCCTCTCTCGTTTCCCTTCAGGGACTGACCCAGTGTTTCACAACCAGGAAATCTCATGTTTCCACGTCGATGTGGAATGACAGAATACCTTGGCTGGATTTCCCAATTGCTCACATCACTGCAGAGGTGCACTGTGACCCTGTTTTACAGTGTCATTCACTATGTGCTCCATGGGTGGCTCACTTATTTTTCGAAATTTGCCAGTCCTGAACTCGGGCCTGTACTCTCCCAATATTTGTCACTTGTCTCCATTGTTTTCCTGCTTGATGTAGGGGCAGATGCTCATAATATTGTCATCCTGTCACCTGCACCCCAAGTTTTGCAACTCCTACATCGTGGGCATTGGGATATGTTGCAGATGAGAACCCTTGAAAGGTGACTTGCCTACTGACCAGAACTGAACAAAAACGGAGAGGCAATGGTGTGCAGCTGTTCTGATTGTGCTTGGAATGAGGCTTCTCCTCCCCAGTCTTTCACCACCTGACCCAACCCCACCCATATCCTTGCGACTGCATACTTAGACGTTTCTGACCTTTCTCTGAGCTCAGTGGCTCATTTTCATGGATGCTTATTCTAACTACTCATACACTGAAGAACTAAAGAAACTGATACACCTGCCTAATGTCGTGTAGGGCCCCTGCAAGCATGAAGAAGTGCTGCAACACAATGTAGTTTGGACTCGATTAATGTCTAAAGTAATGCTGGAGGCAATTGACACCATGAATCCTGCAGGGCTGTCCACAAATCCGTAAGAGTAAAAGATGGTAAAGATCTCTTCTCAACAGTACGTTGCAAGGCATCCCAGATACGCTCAATAATGTTCATGTCTGGGGAGTTTGGTGACCAGTGAAAGTGTGTAAACCCAGAAGTGTGTTGCTGTAGCCAAACTGTAACAGTTTTGGCGTGTGGGGTGTCTCATTGTCCTGCTGGAACTTCCAAGTCCGTCGGAATGCACAATGGACATGAATGAATGCGGGTGATCAGAATGCTTACATACGTGTCATTTATCAGTCTGTCTAGACGTATCAGGGGTCCCATATCACACCAACTGCACACACTCCACACCTTTACAGAGCCTCCACCAGCTTGAGCAGCCCCCTGCTGACAAGCAGAGTCCATGGATTCATGAGATATTCTCCATATCCGTACGCGTCCATCCGCTCAACACAATTTAAAAGGAGACTCGTCTGACTAGGAGACATGTTTCAGCCATCAACAGTCCAATGTCTGTATTGACGAGCCTAGGCGAGGTGTAAAGTTTTGTTGTGCAGTCTCTAGAGTTTACAAGTGGGCCTTCGGCTCTGAAAGCCTATATCAATGTATCGTTGAATAGTTCACACACTGACACTTCCCCCCAGGTGGCTCGCCACTCTTTGGCAGGTTCTTGCTTGGCTACCACTGGGCCCCAGCCTATGCAGCGTTTTTCCCTTCTGTGCTGCATGTCTCTCCTCTTGCTATTCTTTTTCCCCTCCCTTGGGGAACATGTCAGGCGTATTATTGGGAATGTTCTGCATTCTGTCGCTGAGATACGAACTGTCTCGCCATTGTTTTTTGCTCCCTTTTCCTTTCTTTGTTTCCCTTCTCCTCTCGTTCCTCCAATTTGGCGTTTGAGGTTCCTCTTCTTCCTCCCTGTGCGCTCCTGAAGGCCGGCCCATGTGTCTGACACGTAACAGGTGACTGGGTAATTCGTAATTCCCAGCATCGGGTCGACAGGTAGGGTTCGCACGAACCCCCTGGTACAGGCCAGGCCCAGGGAGGGGTGATTGCCTGAGCTGGAACCGTCCCGAATTGCTGATTGGTCCCTCTGTCAGGTGTCAGGGAGGTGTGACCTGAGGTGTGAACAATCACCTAAGGTGGGTGCGCCCCCTTGTGAAGGGGGCCCTCAGTTAGGAGAGTGCCGTCAGAGATTCCTCCTTAGTACCCACTCGCACTCCTCACCTTTGATAGTGGTGCTTCTGTCAAAGCTCAAAGCACACTATGAAATTATCACAGTCTGGCCGTACATTCTGAACCCAATGCGCTGCTACCAGTGTCATCATTTCAACCACACTAGAACATCTTGCCACCCAGCCAAATGTCACCTGTGGTAGGGGTGTGCATGAGGGCGATTGTCCACCTTCTCCTCCACACTGAATCAACTGCAATGGCGGCCATGCCGCCACCTCTCGGGATTGTCCTGTGAATCTTGATGAGCAGGCTATTACAGAGATCTGGGTAAAAGAAAATGTGCCTTACCCAGTGCTCACAAGTTACTGTTTAGTCGCAAACCCTGTGTTCTCCTGTCTGGTACCTATCGTTCTGTTCTTGTTACCCCACGCTCCATGAAGGGCATTGCCATGCAGACATGCGACCTAAAATTCAGGTCCGAGGTTGTGAAATCGCCCAATGTCAAGGTAGCATCACCATCTCCCCGTCCAGCTGTGCAACAAGCTGTCACTCTCGCCTCAATGGGCGCAGACACCATCTACACAAGCGGTAGAACAGGAATACTCCCGTGAAGACTTCTCCATCCCTCCAGCCAAACACCACCAGAGTCTTCCTCTAATTGGAAGGGCTCGAAGAAGTCCACCAAAGGCAAATGGGCTTCTCCTTCGCCAACTCGAAAATCCTCTTTGATGGTGTCACCACATGGTACCTGAGCCTGGCGGGGCACTGTATCACTGGTGCGCACCACCAATCGTTTTTCAGGGTTGGACTCCACAGACCGACCGCACAAGGACACCAATGCTTCTGTGGACCCCATGGAACAGGATCCTCCTGCTTCTGTGCCCTGTAGTAGCGACTCTACACTGGTTGTCTCTCAGCGGTCGCCGAGTTGACACCCTCTAAATCTCTTCCCCATCGTGACTGCCCTCCAATAGAACGCTCATGGCCTTTGGTCCCACAAACCGGATTTATGGCTGCTTTTATCATTGCAGTGTCTCCTTGTACTCAGCCTTCCGGAAACGAAATTGCGCCCTCTTGACCAATTTGAGCTTTCACATTACTTCCCGATTCGTTTTGACCTTCCCCCTGAAGTTGGCATTCCATCTCGTGGGGGCATCATGCTTCTCATATTGGATGACATCCATAGTCAACCCATCTCTCTGACTACCCGTCTTCAAGCTGTTGCATTTCGCCTTTTCTTTGCCTTCCTGACTTTTTCCCTCTGTACCATTTGTCACTCCATCACTCAATGTTACCAGGGCAGTCTTTTGGGCAGCTACCTCCCCAACTTTAATGCGCATCATCCTTTGTGGGGTTCTTCCAGGGCCTGTTAGAGAGGTACCCTCTCAGCTGTCCTTCTTAACCAACTTAACCTCTTCTGCCTTAACACGGGGGCACCCACTTTCCTTTCTGACTCCTTGCACACCTATTCGCATTTGAACCTATCCTTTTGACTGCCCAGCTTGCCAATGTCTTGAGTGGTCTGTTCATTCTGACATGTATCGAGCGACCATTTCCCATGTGCTCAATCATTTGCTGACTCCTACCCCATCTGCGTGCATGCCCAAATGGCAACTTTCTATGACTGACTGGAAGCTTTACTCCTCCCTGGCGACCTTAGAAGTAAAAGATTTCGCCAGTTGTGATGACCAGATGGACTCTCACCAATGTTATCCTTACTGCTGCAGAATGTTCCATTCCTCACACTTCCTCTTTACCGCATCGTGTCCCCATCCGTTTGTGGACAGAGGCATGCCACGATGCAATTCGCGCACGGAGACGTGCTCTCTGTGTTTTTAACCATCATCCTACAGTGACAAACTGTGTTCATTATGAACAGATGAGTGCAAAGTGTCGTCGTGTTCTTAGAGATAGCAAACGAGCTACCTGTATTTCATTCACTAGTTCTTTCAACAGTTTCACTCTTTCCTCTGTCACGTGGGCCAACCTCCACGGATCTCTGGGGCCAAGATACATTCCCCCATTTCTGGCCTCACAGTGGCAACCTATATTATCGTGGACCCTATTGCAATCTCTAACACCTTGGGCCACCGTTTTGCGGAAGTTTCGAACTCTTCCCGCTATCACCCTGCCTTCTTCAATCGGTGACGAGAGGAGGCGGTTGCTCAGGCGATACCCTTCTCCGAATCGTGAGAGCTACAATGCCGTCTTTACTATGAGGGAGGTCAATCATGCTCTGTCCATCCCAGTCCTCCGCCCCAGGGCCAGACGTCATCCACATTCAGATGTTGCAGCACCTTTCTCTTGTCCAACTCTGTCCATGGCCGTAGCCCAGTAGAACTCCTCCACGTTGTCTCCTGGGCTCCACTGCGTACGCATGCTTGTATGGAGGCGAAACCCTCGTGGATGCCGTCGATGGTGGTTGCCATCCACAAATAGCGCCTTACAATGGTTGACACAAGAGGTTTGGGGCGCCGGCAGATCAGTCAGTCCTGGAACAGCCTCTCACACCCACAGGGTTACAACTCTCGCTCCACTGGCGGTTTCTGTAGACTTGGGTGGACGTCTGAGTGCAAACTCCGCCCTTTCAGCTATCATCACAGGCACCATCGATGCCCACATCACAACCCACCAGCCCATTGCCAGGAGGGCGAGTTTCTTCCTACCAGGCGGTGGGTTTCTGTTCCAGGACTCCACTCATGCCACCAGTTTACCTTTTCAAGCATCGTCAGAGACATTGCCCAAGTGGGAGGGATCTTGTATCCCAGCCTGGCGAGTCTGAAGACCCACCAAAATATATGTAACTCGATGACAGCCACTAGAAGGCGCTGCTACACCTGTGGGCGCTGTTGTCGCCACTGCAAGTGCCATCGCGAGAAAGTGCCTGTCAGTGCCCGCAGCAGCCCTTTAAAGCCAGCAGCAGCGCAACAGCTCCGCAGTCAGTTGTGATTTCTCCGCGCCATTGTATTGATCTCGCTACACATCGTCTTGATTCTGAATTCGCTAAGTCTTAAGTTTCGAACTTGGTTTACTTACTGGAGTCGTCATTCTGCCGCCTGTGTCTGTTGTCTGTTGTCTGTTTTTCTGTAACCATTCTCCACTTGTTTACTCGTTGTGACGCCTTCGGCCAGTCGGCCTGTTCCACTGGTTTGAGTCGTTCCCGGTCTTTTCAAATTCTGGTCGCTATATTCAGTGGAAGGAATCGCTCGAGAGTTCCAGTACTACCAGTTAGCACAATCACTGTACGCAAGGAGTTGCTAAGTATGAGGCACAGTGGTCGAACAGCTGCTCATGAACCGCACATTTTTGCAGTCTATACTAAGCGACTCTTGAGGTGGAGCAAAGAGCGACGCCAAAGGAGAATGGATGACTGGAAACGACTGATTTGCAGTGATGAATCACACTTTTTACCAAACAGCAATCCGGTGGAAGGATTTGGGTTTGGCAAATGCCTGGAGGATGTGACTGGAACGTTAAATTGAAAGGATAGGAACACATTTTACAGTAATGTGTATTGCATACACTATAGGAATAATTTGGACACGATTGTTCATTTCAGCGTGGCAATTGATGCTGTCATAAAGCCGCGCCTATCAATGAGGGAATGGTTTGTGGACGGTAAATGTGCTGTCCTGTCCATCTGCGGTGAACCCAATGGAACAACTCTGGGATGAATCAGAACCTAGACTTCTCTCCTGGCCCCAATGTCCTTTTCTGCTTTCAGTTCTTGAGGAAGAATGGGCTGCCGTTCCTGCACAGACATCCTCACTGAAAGTATCCCCAGCGGAGTTAATCATAAAGGCGAAGGGTGGACCCACTTCACACTGATGTCCACTAATAAATGTCCGGATACTTTTGATCGGATAGTGTTTATCACCGTGAATGAAAAGTGAGAAACAACTCTGGCCAACCGAGTGTATTTTTACAACTAAAGGAACTATGAATGATCTTTTTTGTCCTAGTAAAATGTTGTTAATCCTCAAAAGCACTTTATGCAGGTGTTCTTACAATCCCCCCCCTCCCCCTTCTAGTTGCAGCGTACTTGGGGGAGTCATGAGATTTCAGTTAAATGCTATTAAACTACCAGCAATGGTAGCATGCCACGCGAAAAGTAAAACAACCATATAGTAAATATCTTGGAGAATTTCATGTCCTTAATGCGGTGTCCACTGCGTTCGAAAGTTCACTGTTACTTCCCTCGATCGACACTACCGCAAATAATTAAGCAGCACTCGGATTGCGTGTTGCGGAAGTGCTGACAGCAAGGAGAATATTAGTCGTGACGCTCAAGAATCGTAGAATGTATTTTGCCTTTGGTGACACACACAATGACGCAAAACAGCATGTCTGGGAAGTTGTAAAATTTCGTCACGCTACACTGGTGGCGCCGTCTTCAAGTTAACATATCGTAACACCACAGTCTAGAAATACATCGTTGTTCTGTTCAATTTGATCTTTTATTTTCGGAAAGGTGCAAATGAGTCTCGCGTTGTTGGTAATAATCCCCCTCAATGTGTGCCTTTCCATGCATTTTTTAATAGACACCACCGAAAACTTTGTAGGTAGTGCAATATTTTGAAGTCGGCCATGTGACCAAGCGCTTCTAGGCGCTTCAGTCCGGAACCGCGCTGCTGCTACGGTCGCAAGTTCGAATCCTGCTTCGGGCATGGGTGTGTGTGATGTCCTTAGGTTAGGTTTAAGTAGTTCTAAGACTAGGGGACTGATGACGTCAGATGTTAAGTCCCATAGTGCTTAGAGCCATTTGAAGTCAGCGACGGCAAATTTTTGTCATATTTCTCAAATACCGGATGATCGTACACAAAAAATAATCACCTGAAAAATGTTCAACTTTTCTTGTACCTTCTTGACGAAATGTAGGCAGCTGCCTTGCCTTACTACGGTACAGGTCACTTTCGTAAGGAACAGAAAAAGTGACTAGTAGCGCGATGCAGTTTTTGTAGATATGTCCAAACTTTCAAGGTGGGGACTTAAAATTTGAGGTCATCACTCCCGTACACTTAGAACTACTTAAAGCTAACTAACCTAAGGACATCACACACATCCATGCCCGAGGCAGGATTCAAACCTGCGACCGTAGCAGGCTCGCGGTTGCGGACTGAAGCGCCTAGAACCGCTCGGCTACTAAAGGCCCGGCTACCAGAGACAGGTCGACCATTTTGTAAAGTAGTGTAAGTCTATTGTTACAGTGGTTTGTTCGGCAAAATAAATTGCAATTCGCGCTTTTGAGCAAAAGTGATTGCTACAATTTCGGAAAATTTTTACGGAAGCCAAGTAAAATATGGAATGCGCTTGAACTAGCGTGCTAAAGTATGAATGTGTTATTTTACCTTGGATCCTATTTTTCAATGCAGATTCTACGTTCCATCACAATTCCCATTATAATTCTCTCGAGGTTGGTTGTTCAAATTTTTTCAATGGTATTGGCTCCTTATGTATGTTCGCATCGTCTTATGCAATAAACAAACTTAATATAGTACGGTATATACAATAATTGGTGCAAACACGAAGTCACCTGTTTAAATTTTCTTTTATTATTAACTCTGACGGGATCGTGCATGGATAAATGCTAGGGAGTTGGCCACCTTATTAAAATAAGCAATGTCTTAAATAAATGTTTGCAAATACGTTACTTTTGTTAGGGGCGCTTGAAAATGGCGTTCTGTGTAAGTTACATTTTGTTTCTTTTACCCGAACGTGGATGTCTCTCCTTTTATCGGATGTCGAAAGCATTTACTCACGGAACAAATGGTTCGTACTGTACTAGGCCTATTAATGTGCATTTAATGAGCACGAGACCTTTCATCATGTCAAGACGCAGTATATCTGAGATGAATTTTAACATAAACTGAAACAAATATTAAGTAATATCACTACATTCAATTATCACACAAACAATAAATTTCTAATGAGACGTACATTAAGCAAAATATAAATAATAATGGCGATGTGCAGTATAAATCTGCCTTAATCACAGAAAAGTCGTCTTGGCTCCCTTCTAAAACAAAAAGGTGCTGTCCCCTTCATAAAAATAATTGAGAGACGTAGTTCTACATTTGTTTTTGCCGTTGTTGCCTACACTCGATACAACCCTTCATAGTACTTGATTTTTTAATTAATACTTTACTACGTTGCAAATATTTCGTTTGTAAATTCTTCTCTTTCCGCAAATGTGCGTTTAAAAGCGCTATATGTATGTCCCATTTGCGAATGCAAATTCGATAACAAAAACAATGCAGAACACTTGATTGCTATGGATTCGAGAGTTTGAGATTAGAAAAGTGCGAACTTCTAAATGTAGAGGCAGATAATACCAGATTTGTAAACCAGCGAACTCCAAAGCCAATTAGTGCGTCTACAAGAAAGGCCACTTACAGAACAATTGTGCACACGACTTCAGAACAGTGCTCAAATGTGTTGGACTCATACCAATACTATTAACGGAAGGTATTGAGAGCATACAAAGGAGGAGAGTACGAATAGTCACATGTATTCTCCAAAATGCTGAAAACCACGCCTTGGCAGACGCTTTAAGAGAGGCGCCAGCTATGCGGCGAAAGCCTCCTTACAAAGTTTCGAGGACCAATATTACGTGAAGAATCTAGATATTTCTCCAGTGAGCTACATATCACCTCTGTCGAGACCGCGGAGGGAAGGTTTCATTAATTACTACGAGTAATAAATGCTGACTGACAACCTCAGTTGCCGACAGGTGTTGTTGATATACCTCGATGTGGACAACTGAAAATGTTTGCCCCGACCGGGACTCTCGAACCCGGGATCTCCTGCTTACATGGCAGACGCTCTATCCATCTTTTTTTTTTTTTTTTTTTTTTTTTTTTTTGTTGTGTTAGGTCGTTGCGGACGTCGCAAGACATCCTGTTCAAGTTCGGTGGTTGATCCTTCCACTCAGTTTTTTATTACAGAGGCCAAGCGGCTCTCTGACCGAACACGCTGAGCTACCGTGCCGGCGAAACTTTTTACTCGAATCCATCTGAGCCACCGAGGACACAGATGAATAGCGCGACTGCAGGGACTTATCCCTGGCACGCTTCCCGTGAGACATTCCCAACTGTCCACAATTCTACATATGTATTGTACCTTATAGACATTTGCCCACCCATTCATTACTCGCGCACGCTTTGGCGATTCCCGTAAGAGTTTGGGCATCCTGTGCGCATTCGCACAGACGAAGATCAATGGCTGGGTAGCCTTTAACTATATATACGAAGACAGTAACTTGTTCTCGAAAGAACAGTTACTGTTGATGACCGTGCAGCTTTTCCCTGGAATAAATGCTGGCTCAGATGGATAGAGCGTCTGCCATGTAAGCAGGAGATCCCGGGTTCGAGTCCCAGTCGGGGCACACATTTTCAGCTGTCCACATAGAGGTATATCAACACCTGTCGGCAGCTGAGGTTGTCAGTTAGTCAGCATTTATTCCAGGGAAAAGCTGCACGGTCATCAACAGTAACTGTTCTTTCGAGAACAAGTTACTGTCTTCGTATACTACGTGTAAGCCTTCTTCCCGCGCTCCGTACGCGAACAACTGGGAACAAACATTAAGGCTGCGGCAACAGTGGCACCGACATCGGATTCCGCCGACGACCGACACCGGCCGACGATGGCCGATCTTTACATATCAGTATGCCACTACGTATGCGCTCACACTGTAACCGATCTAATCGTCTGAATTTATCGATTTCGGACAACGATCGGTGAAGTTAGAATCAGTTTGTTTTCGGTGAAATCAACCGACATTCTCGCACACTATATGCAGAGACGACCAGAAAAATGTAAATATTAATGGAACAAAATATAACTTTACAATTCTTGCACAGACGGAAGGTTATTATGTGTGTTCAAAGTAACCCCATTAGCAGCCAAACAACTTTGATGCCGCTGGACGCTGACCGAACTACGGCTATGTGTTGCCGATGCGACAGCCGGACAGGACGCTTCGGCGGCATCCTGAGGATGAAAATAGTTCGCAACCAGTGGACTAAAATCGCAGGTTTGTTGGAAATTACAAATAGGTAGAATCTTTATTGGAAAGTTTAGGCGTAAATTATAACCTCAAAAAATATTTTGGTCAAGTGAGATGGTGGCATATCTTATAATTACTGTAGTTGAACATTTTTGGGTTGTGTTAGGTTGGCATGAGCTATCTACAAATTATTGTTACTGCTTTCTGGCGTTTTATGCCACTAGGGTGCCGATTTTGTTAATATGAAGTGGTTCCCAAATGTGGTGTACGGTATTTCCAATTTCAATGCTTTAGGTATTCAGAGTATCTTATGCTAAACCTTGTGCTTAACCGTAGGCTTGTCCTTCACATTTATGCTGAATGAGAGCCATTGAAGATTAACTGACGTACGCCTCCACAACCTTAAACAAATACAGCAAAACAGTGTGTTCGTAACTTGGTTTTCAAGGTCACCACGAATTATCTCGAGTATGCAACAGTGTTTCTCCCGTCATCTCATGGATTCGTAAAACTTGTCTGGTTATTCCACTAACTGAGGACAGAGAGTACAATACCCACCATGTTCTTTCCGAAAGAGATGTAGCTCATTCACAAACATTAGACGGCTTTTTAGTAGCAAAAGCCTCAATGCAGCACTTACCTCCAAGTACAGAGGCGCCATTGTATCCATTCCGCTCTAACAAGTTAAAATCTAACCTACTTCATGCACAGAATAGATTCTAACCTAATCTACTTGAACCCGCTAAAAACTGACGGAGATCGGACGCACTGCGACCAAGCTGTCAGTCGATGTTATCGGGCGACCTTTGGCAAAGGTGTCTGATAGTTGTCGCCACTGTCAAGCTTTTGCACCGGTTCTGAAATACTGTAGACCCGGGGCTGTCTCTCGCTATTGCCACGTGGCTATCCGGTACCCGGAGTCCTTAGATTTATTCATTTCCTCCATAGTATGTTTGTCATTATGAGAATTAGTAAATGTTACCATCTGCATACTTCACGTTTTTGGAAGGCAACAGGCTAGGCAGATCACTGACGTAAACAATGGACAAAACTGGTTCGAACACCGATTCCTGAGGCACTTCATAACGCCTGACGTTTTGTTTGAATCAGTTAGAACCATTTTCTCCCTATTGGACTAGTATGATTTTGGTAATGTCAGCCTCCTATCTGATATATTGTTTAAGTTGATTTACAAGTATACCAATTACCTCTGGTATACCTTTCACTACTTCTTCCCATCTTGGAACCAATTTCTCGAGTTTAACGTGGATCAGGGTGCAGCTTGGCGTTTGTCACTTAAAAAAAAATGCTTTTCAGTGGGGTTAAACAAGAGACGTATAGGTTTGTAGAAGTACCACTCCACAGATACAGCTGCAATGCAGGAACGAAGCGCCCCCCCCCCCCCCCCAGGGGATCCACAACTCTTTTGTGGATACGTGCGTAGCGAGCACGGGACCCCGAGCTGATGTGGCCTTCCTTCCTTTCCGGGCTGCATACCTTCCCTTTCCGCATCCTTCCCCATTCCCCATCTTCGCCCCCCCCCCCCTTCACCTCTGGCTCTTTCTTTCCCTTTCTCTGGGGTTATGGTTTGTGCCTACGTCCGGAGACGGACGCTTGTACATATACTACATTCTTCGCCTTCATTCCTTGCTTGTAAGTCTTCATCCTTCCTTTGTCCTTCTCTTTTCCTTACCTCTTCTCTCTACCTTCTCCAAATGGTTCAAAAATGGCTCTGAGCACTATGGGACTTAACTGCTGTGGTCATCAGTCCCCTAGAACTTAGAACTAATTAAACCTAACTAACCTAAGGACTTCACACACATCCATGCCCGAGGCAGGATTCGAACCTGCAACCGTAGCGGTCGCGCGGTTCCGGACTGAAGCGCCTAGAACCGCTCGGCCACTTCGGCCGGCTACCTTCTCCGCTGCGGCGTTTGAGACCTCTCTTCTTTCCTTTCCCTTTCTCTTTCTTCCTCCCTGTGCGTGTCTGAAGGCCAACCCACGCACTTCCATGCGTAGCCGGTGACGGGGTAACGCGTAATTCCCCGCCCCGGGTAGACAGGTAGGACACGTACGTACCCCCTGGTAACGGCCAGGCCCAGGGAGGGGTGATTACCCGAGCTTATACCTTCCGAAAGTGCCGATTGGTCCCTCCGTCCGTTTGTCGGGAGGTGTGAACAATCACCTAAGGCGGGAGTGCCCTCAGAGAGGGCCCCCACAAGGGAGGAGCGCGCCATCGGAGACGCCGGTAATCATGGGGGATTCTTCCGCAAGGGTTTCCTCACCTTCCACTATGTCTGCTCACAAACGTAAGTTCACTGAGTCTCAACCACAGTCAGTTCTTCCATCGTTGCCACAGTTCCTTGTTGTTTCTCGGTTTGACGAAGGTCACGACTTCTCCACGGTCAACCCTTTCATTATTCAGAAAGGTGTCGACGTAATTGCAGGTCCTGTAAAGTCTTGTTCCAGATTACGGAATGGCACCCTGTTGTTAGAAACAGTCAGTGCCCTCCAGGCACAAAAATTGCTGCGTACGTCACTACTACACACCTTCCCTGTCCGGGTGGAACCGCACCGTACCTTAAATTCCTCGCGTGGAGTCGTTTATACACGCTCCCTCGATGGACTGTCTGACGAAGAAATTCAGCACTACCTGTCTGACCAGGGCGTAACGGCTGTTCATAGGGTTATGAAAAGGGTTGACACGAACATCATTCCAACCCGCACTGTCTTCTTGACATTTGACAAAGTTCAACTACCATCGAAAATCAAAGCCGGCTATGAGATAATTTCCGTTCGCCCTTACGTCCCGAACCCTACGCGTTGCTATCGGTGCCAGCGGTTCAATCACACCAGCAAGTCCTGTTCCAATCCGGCCAAATGTGTTACGTGTGGCAGGGATGCCCATGAGGGTGCTTGTCCACCTCCATCCCCTCGCTGCATCAACTGTATGGGTGACCACGCCGCTTCCTCTCGAGATTTCCCCGTTTTTAAGGACGAAAAACTCATCCAGGAAATTAGGGTGAAGGAAAAGGTGTCGACCTTTGCTGCTCGAAAATTATTCGCCAGTCGACAGCCCACCGTGCCTCAGAAAGGAAACTACAGCACTGTCCTTGCTTCTCCTCGGCCAACAAAGGAGGCGGCCACGCAGACTTGCGACCTCACCGTTAGTGCCACGGTCGTCAGATCGGCCAGCGCAAAGATCGCCCGTTCAACCTCACCACTTTCGCCTGCCCACTCTCTGGCTCACCCTTTGTCGAGTTCTGCTAAATCTCGAGCCCAAAAGTCAGACACCAAGACTTCGAAAAAAGAGCAGAGCATACTCGTGAAGAGTTTTTACGTATGGCAACTTCCCAACCATCGGTTCCTCCTTCCTCTAAACATCATACTTCCAAGAAGGCTACAAAGAAACCCAGTTCCTCTCCTTCTCCGCCAAGGCGTGTCCCATCTACAGCACCACCTGGCGGAAGTCGCCCTCGGCCGTCTTCTGTGTCGCCGAGGCGCACTGCTGGCGGCCGATCAACCGGCCGGTCGCTGGTGGCAGGAGCTGCTCCTGACCAACCTATGGATCAGGATCTTCTGCCTTCGGCTGAATGCCATTCCATGCTGTCGGTCGCAAGCTCAGAGCAGTCGTTGAGTTGACAGCGACCTTGGTCGCATTCCTCCGTCTTCTGTTCACCCTATGTCCATTATCCACTGGAATATCCGCGGGATTCGAGCCAATCGGGATGAATTGTCGATCCTCTTACAATCCTACTCGCCGGTCATCTTCTGTCTTCAGGAAACAAAGCTGCGTCCCCATGACCGCTTTGTTCTCCCTCATTTTCAGTCCGTCCGATATGATCTCCCCTCTGTTGAAGGCACTCCAGCACACGGAGGACTCATGATTCTTCTCCATGAAACTGTCCATTATCACCCAATCCATTTAAACACTTCCTTCCAAGCTGTCGCCGTCCGTCTTTCCCTTTCCGGATACACGTTCTCTCTTTGTACTGTATACATTCCATCGTCCACACCAATGGCACGAGCTGATCTCCTTCATCTTCTTGGTCAGCTTCCACCCCCATATTTGCTGGTTGGGGACTTCAATGCCCACCACCCGCTTTGGGGATCTCCACATCCTTGTCCACGTGGCTCACTCTTGCTAGACGTCTTCCACCAAGCAGATCTAGTTTGCCTCAACACTGGGGTCCCTACGTTTTTGTCTGCCTCCACGGCAAATTTATCTCATTTGGACCTTGCGGTCGGTACTGTTCCGCTAGCTCGGCGCTTCGAATGGTTCGCCCTTGATGATACACACTCCAGTGACCACTTTCCATGTGTCCTTAGACTGCAGCCTCAACGGCCATATATGCGCCTGCGACGCTGGAAGTTTGCTCAAGCCGATTGGACACTTTTTTCGTCTCTAGCGACATTCGATGACCGTCACTTTCCCAGCGTCGACGATGAGGTCACACATATTACCGACGTTATTCTTACAGCTGCGGAACATTCAATACCACGCACCTCCGAATTGCCCCGGCGCCCCCCCCCCCCCCCCCCCAGTTCCTTGGTGGAACGAGGCATGCCGTGATGCACTACGTGAGCGGCGACGTGCTCTCCGCGTTTTCCGCCACCATCCTACTTTGGCCAACTGTATCCGCTGTAAGCAGCTACGAGCGCGATGCCGTCGTGTCATCCGCGATAGCAAGAAGGCAAGCTGGAATTTCTTTATTAGCTCATTTAACACCTTCACTCCCGCCTCGGAAGTTTGGAGTCGGCTTCGACGGTTCTCAGGCGCGCCTAGTTTCTCCCCGGTCTCTGGGCTCACTGTCGCGCATGACACATTAGTGGACCCCGTCGCAATTTCTAACTCGTTGGGTCAGCACTTTGCCGAGATTTCGAGGTCTTCAAATTACCCGCCAGCGTTTCTCCCGAAGAAACGTGCAGCGGAAGTGCGACCTCTTGCTTTCTCCTCTCAAAATCGCGAAAGCTACAATACTGTTTTCTCCTTGCGGGAACTCCAACATGCACTCTCTTCTTCTCGCTCCTCCGCCCCAGGACCAGATGGTATCCACGTCCAAATGTTGCTGCATTTATCAACCCATAGTCTGCGTTACCTCCTTCGCCTTTATAATCGAATTTGGACCGACAGTACTTTTCCCAGACGATGGCGGGAAGCTATCGTCGTTCCTGTTCCGAAACCTGGAAAGGACAAACATCTCCCCTCTAGCTATCGCCCCACTTCTCTCACGAGTAGTGTCTGTAAAGTTTTAGAGCGTATGGTGAATTACCGTTTAGCGTGGTGGCTGGAATCCCGCAGTCTTTTAACACCTGCCCAATGCGGATTCCGAAAGCATCGTTCTGCAGTTGACCATCTTGTTGCTCTCTCCGCTTATATCATGAACAATTTTCTCCGGAAACGCCAAACGGTAGCAATATTTTTTGATCTGGAGCGAGCATACGATACCTGTTGGAGGACAGGCATCCTCCGCACACTGTTCTCTTGGGGCTTTCGAGGCCGGCTGCCCCTTTTTCTTCGCGAATTTATGGCAGAGCGCACATTTAGGGTGCGGGTGAACACTACTCTCTCCCGCACTTTCTCCCAAGAAAACGGGGTACCCCAGGGCTCCGTGCTGAGTGTTGTACTGTTTGCCATCGCTATAAATCCAATTATGGATTGTCTCCTTCCCGATGTCTCGGGCTCCCTCTTTGTGGATGATTTTGCGATCTACTACAGCTCTCAACGGACCAGCCTTCTTGAACGACGTCTTCAAGGATGTCTCGATCGCCTCCACTCTTGGAGCATCGAAACCGGCTTCCGCTTTTTTCCCAGTAAGACCGTTTGTGTTAATTTTTGGCGTCATCAGGAGTTTCTTCCACCCTCCTTACATCTAGGACCTGTCAACCTTCCATTTTCAGACGTCGCTACATTCTTGGGTCTTATGTTTGACAGAAAACTGTGCTGGTCCTCCCATGTTTCCTATCTTTCGGCTCGCTGTCTGCGATCGCTTAACACTCTCCGTGTCCTGAATGGTACCTCCTGGGGAGCGGACCGAGTGGTCCTTCTCCGCCTCTATCGCGCCTTAGTGCGCTCGAAATTGGATTATGGAAGCATAGTCTACTCCTCTGCTCGGCCGTCTATTCTTCGGCGTCTCGACTCTATCCACCACCGTGGATTACGTTTAGTGTCTGGAGCTTTTTACACCAGCCCTGTGGAAAGCCTTTATGCTGAGACTGCTGAACCTCCGTTGTCCAATCGGCGCGCGGTCCTTCTAAGTCGTTATGCTAGCCATCTGTCTTCCATGCCTGCTAATCCAGCCCATGCCCTTTTTTTCGACGCCTCATTTGATGTAGGGTATGCTGGCCGCTCCTCCTCCCTACTACCCCCGGGAGTCCGCTTCCGTCAACTGCTCCATTCTCTTTTCTTCCGCTTTCCTAAAACCTTTTTGACAACTTCGGGTACAGCACCGCCTTGGCTCCGTCCCCGGATCTGCCTGCTCCGTGACCTTTGTCGATTTCCCAAGGATGGTACCCCTACACTTGTTTATCGTCGGGCATTTGCTGCTCTATGTGCACAAATGACGGACGCCACATTTATTTACACCGACGGCTCGAAAACATCGTTAGGTGTAGGGAGTGCCTATATTGTTGGCGACACCCCAAATCAATTTCGGCTTCCCGACCAGTGTTCGGTGTATCCTGCGGAGCTTTACGCTGTTCTCCAGGCTGTCCACTGCATCCGCCGCCATCGGCGGATACAGTACGTTATCTGCTCAGATTCTCTCAGCTCTCTCCTCAGTCTCCAAGCTCTTTACCCTGTGCACCCTCTGGTCCACCGGATTCAGGACTGTCTGCGCTTGCTCCATCTGGGGGGCGTCTCGGTGGCGTTCCTCTGGCTCCCGGGACACGCTGGTATCTGTGGGAATGAGGCGGCCGATATAGCGGCCAAGGCTGCAGTCTCTCTTCCTCGGCCAGCTATTCAATCGCTTCCCTTCACCGATCTACGGAGCGGTTTATGTCGCAAAGTTGCTCATTTATGGCATGCGCATTGGTTAACACTACCCAATAATAAATTGCGGGAAGTGAAAGCTCTTCCTTGCGCTTGGACTTCTTCCTCCCGAACGCGTCGTCGGGAGGAGGTAATTTTAACTAGACTCCGGATAGGGCACTGTCTTTTTAGCCATCGACATCTTTTAAGCGGCGATCCTCCCCCACTCTGTCCCCACTGCTCTCAGCTGTGGACGGTAAGACACCTTTTAATGGAATGCCCCTATTTTAATCCGTTACGCGCCCGTCTACAGCTATCGCCTGATCTATCGTCGATTTTAGCAGATGACACGCGCTCAGCCGACCGCGTTCTCCAGTTTATTAGTGCTAGTGAAATGACGTCAGTCATTTGAAGCTTTTTTTGGGGACAACCAACCCCTTTCTGTAGTGGATTTTTAAGCCTTCCTTCTGCTTTTAGTTTCTCCAATTTTATGACTTTGTTCCCATTGCTGCTGATTTTCAGTTTCGTTTTTTTTTTTTACTATTTCCTAAGTCACAGGCTGGGCGCTAATGACCATAGCAGTTTTGCGCCCTAAAACCAAACCAAAAAAAAAAAAAAAAGGAACGAAGCGCATTGCATTACAATATAAGACACTTATCAGTGGAGTGAACTTATTAATTTTCCTAATGCTAATGTAAATAACTAGTATTATGATGACAAGTTCACACTTCCAAAGAAAGAAAACGCAACAGTCGCTTCCAAAATCGCAATGAATGTCGCAACTGAAGATACAGCGATCTGCTGCTTTAATTCGTCTGCTAGAATGGCTGCTGCACTTTAGGATCTCGATGCCGTGACAACACATACATCTATCGTTGCCTTCGGTAGTCCAAGGTGCACGCTTCTGCTGGATCTGGACGCCTGTTTGACATCTCCAACCTCCTTGGCTGCTCGTCTACTGCCTCACTACAAACGACATGCCCTTATTTACATATACGTTATGAGAGGTACTGTGGTTGTGCTACTTTCAAAGATGTCAGGAGTAACACCAATGTGCCTCTCCAGAACATTGGGAGACTGAGACTTGCCCCTGGCTTGCCACAATACTCGCCAATCTGGTGTATTGCCGGACTGCGACTCATCGATGAACACAATGCAAGGCCATTCATCAGGATCCCGTATTTCCCAGTCATAGCACCAGTCCAAACCCAGGCATTGGTGTTGGGCTGTTAAGGGAAGCCTACGCATGGGACAGTAATTCCCTAGCCCAGCTGCTGTGGAATGGCCTAGAATGTTGCAGGGAGTCATTATTTGTTCTCGAATGGCAGGCACAGATGTGAATGGGCTACAATGTACGTGAATGGGCTACAATGTGCTTGGTGCACAATACAATGATACTCAGACGTGGTCGACCAGAGCCTTTATAATGAATATGTCGGCACCGACGTTCCTATGCGGTCCAATATCGGGCCACTGTCATATCAGAATACCCCCACAAGTCACGATATTGCATGATTTCGACAGTCGACCTCATGGAGACCACAGTGAGACCCCTACAGACACTATCAGGTGCTGATAACTGTATCACAAGATTACATGGTATTTGTCTCCTTCGATGATCAAACATCTGATGCTGTTCACATCCCTTATAAACCCTCCTAGGCCTGGTAACAACACTAAACATCATCAACGCCAAAGCAATGTGGTGGCCGCTCTACCTGTCACGACTCTGATCATTTACATACATGGTGGATACGTATACCAAATTACATTGACATCCGACCATGTGTTCTGGGTGCCTTCGCCCCCCCCCCCCCCCACCTCTTTTTTTTTTCCCAGGGCAGTCTGTATTGCAAACGTCAGCTTTTGTATTGGGCTGTCTTGTGACATTCCTGATACTTCGATTTATGTTGAACATCCACTGGCTGGTGCTGCAAACTCTGTTCTATTACCAAACAATTCTTCGTGCCTATCTCATATTTATGACGGTAAAGCATATGATTGTACATTGAGTATCAGTCGACACTCTGGTACAGTGTCGAATACCTTCCTGTAATCTAGGAAAATGGCATCCACTTCTTCTCCAGCAGCACTCATGCTCATAAATTAAGGATAATGCTGATACATGGTTAAACAACGCTCTGATTGGCAGTTTGTGGGTTTAAATCACCTCGAGGTATGACCATGCGGTGCATTTGACCTGCGGTCGTCACACGGTGGCGCTGGCAGCAGTCCACATACGCAGAGGTGTGTTGGTGCAGGTCATAGTTCGGTACGAGTAAGTGTGCAGGCGTTTTCAGACGTGCTAATAGTGATTGTGTGTTGAAAATGGCTCAAAGAAGACACATTGATGACTTTATGATGCCTAGAATACTAGGGCGACTGGAGGCTGGTCAAACACAGCAGGTCATAGCACGGGCCCTCTGTGTGCTACAAAGTGTGATCTCACGATTCCAGCAGACAGGAAATGTATCCAGGCGCTACAGTACGGGACGTCCACTGTGTACAACACCACAAGAAGACCGATATCTCACCATCAGTGCCCGCAGACGGCCACGGAGTAATGCCGGTAGCCTTGCTCGGGACCTTACCGCAGCCACTGGAACAGTTGTCTCCAGACACACAGTCTACAGACGACTAAACAGACATGGTTTATTCGCCTGGAGACCTGCAAAGTGCATTCCACTGACCCCTGGTTACAGAGGAGCCCTTAAAGTGTGGTGTCAAGAAGACAGTACATGGCCATTGGAACAGTGGTCCAAGTTTATGTTCACGGACGAGTTCAGGTGTAGTCTGAACAGTGATTCTCGCCGGATTTTCATCTGGCGTGAACCACGAACCAGATACCATCCCCTTAATGTCCTTGAAGGGGACCTTTACGGAGGTTGTGATTTGATGGTGTGAGGTGGGATTGTGATTGGTGCACGTACACCCCTGCATGTCTTTGACAGGGGAACTGTAATAGGTCATGTGTATTGGGACGTCATTTTGCACCAGTACGTCCACCTATTCAGGGGTGCAGTGGGTCCCACCCTCCTCCTGATCGATGATAACACACAGCCCCACCGAGCTGCCATCATGGAGTGGTACCTTGAAACATAAGATATTAGGCGAATGGAGTGGCCTACCTGTTCTCCAGACCTAAACCCTATCGAGCACGTCTGGGATGCTCTCGGTCGACGTATCACTGCACGTCTTCAAACTCCTGGGACACTTGAGGAGCTCCGACAGGCACTGGTGTAAGAATGGGAGGCTATACCCCAGCAGCTGCTCGACCACCTGATCGAGAGTATTCCAGCCCGTTATGCGGCCTGTGTATGTGTGCATGGTGATCATATCCTATATTTATGTCGATGTATATACGCAGGAAACAGTGGCGTTTTGTAGCACATGCTTTTCGGGATGGTTTTCTCAACTTATTACCAATACCGTGGACTTACAGATCTGTGTCGTGTGTGTTCCCTATGTGCCTATGCTATTAGCGCCAGTTTTGTGTAGTGCCACGTTGTTTGGCACCACATTCTGCAGTTATCCTTAATTTATGAGCGTGAGTGTATTTGCAGGATATCTTCTCTATATACACTGAGGTGACAAAAGTCGTGGGATAGCGATATGCACATAATATACAGATAGTGGTAGTATCGCGTACACGAGGTATAAAAGGGCAGTGCATTGGTAGAGCTGTCATTTGTACTCTGGTGATTCATGTGAAAAGATTTCCGACGTGATTGAGGCTGCATGACGGGAATTGACAGACTTTGAACGTGGAATGGTAGTTGGAGCTAGACACATGGGACTTTTCAATTCGGAAATCGTTAGGGAACTAAATATTCAGAGTTCCACAGTGTCAAAAATGTGTCGAGGATACCAGATTTCAGACAGTATCTCTCAACGTGAACAATGCAGTGGCCGATGGCCTTCACTTAACGATCGAGAGCAGCGGCGTTTGCGTAGAGTTATTAGTGCCAACAGATAAGTAACACTTCATGATATAGCTGCAGAAATCAGTGTGAGACGTACGACAGACGTTTCCGTTAGGACAGTGCAGCGAAATATGGCGTTAATGGGCTATGGCAGCAGACGACCGACGGGAGTGCCTTCGCTATTGAAACAGCACATCGCCTACACGGTCTTTCCTGGCCTAGTGACCATATCGGTTGGACCCTAAATGACTGGAAAACCGTGGCATGGCAAGGTGAGTTCAGATTTCCGTTGGTAAGAGCTGACGGTAGGGCTAGAGTGTGGCGCAGACCTCACGAAGCCGCGGACCTAAGTTGTCAACAAGGAACTGTGGGAGCATGCGGTGGCACCCTAATGGTGTGGGCTGTGCCAACATCGAATGGACTGGATTCTCTGATCCAACTGAAACGATAATTGACTGAAAATGATTATGTTCGGCTACTTGGAGACCATTTGGGGCCATTCATGGACTACATGTTCGTAAACGACGATTGAATTTTTGCAAATGACAGAGCGCCATTTTACTGTGCCACAGTTGTTCGCGATTGGTTTGAAGAACATTCTGGACAATTTTGGCAAATGATTTGATCATCCAGATCGCCAGACATGTATGGCCGAACTGACATTCACGGACACGTGAATGAGACTCAAACCAGGTCAGAGAGGTAGGACAGACATCGAATGACATCAGCCAATCTGACTTCAGCACGCCACATCATGTCTACTGTTGCACGCCTACCTAGCAAACATGTTTTCAAACGGCTGTAGCACGGTACGTTTCCAGACGTTAGTTCCTATTCAAAATATTATGTGGTCACTCCCCTCTAAAAGTTCTAGAAGCAAGAATTTGTGAACACCCTGCAGGGGCAGCATGGCCCAATTTTTCTGCAGGGAGTTTCCAATGACTTGAGCTCATGTCACATCGAGTTGCAGCACTATGCTGGGCAAAAGGACGTCAAATACGATATTAGGAGATCTCCCATGACTTCTGTCACTTCACTGTTTGCCAGAGCCCAAACCCCTAAGGACAAACTTGAAATTTGGAGAGGATGTTGATCTTATACTATAGGTATAGTTAAAGAAGGGATTTTTCGAAACTCCACCCTAAGGGACTGAAATAGGGGATGAAATGTTTTTTGAAAATGTCACGACTGAGGCAATTTTGAGGCTAGAACTAACACTCCATCGGGACCATCCGACCGGAGGGTAGGAGGGGCGTGGGGTCAGCACACCGCTCTCCTCATCGTTATGATGGTATTCTTGACCGAAGCCGCTACTATTCGGTCGAGTAGATCCTCAGTTGGCATCACGAGGCTGAGTGCACCCGAAAAATGGCAACAGCCCATGGCGGCCTGGATGGTCACCCATCCAAGCGCCGACCACGCCCGACAGCGCTTACCTTCGGTGATCTCACGGGAACCGGTGTATCCACTGCGGCAAGGCCGTTGCCCGAAGCTAGAACTACGAAAAGTTATATTTGGTTTTACACTGTTTGTACAGTAAATTAGCTTACTATGTCTACTTTCATTCACTGCTTTCGTATGGTATCATATTCTGGGGTAATTCATCGTTGAGTAGAAAAGTATTCATTGCTCAAAAATGTGTAATCAGAATAATTGCTGGAGCCCACCCACAGTCATCCTGCAGACATCTATTTAAGGATCTAGGGATCCTCACAGTATATAGATTCACTTATGAAATTTGTTGTTAATAATCCAACCCAGTTCAAAAGTAATAGCAGTGTGCATAGCCATAACACAAGGAGAAAGGATGATCTTCACTATGCAGGATTAAATCTGACTTTGGCACAGAAAGGGGTAAATTATGCTGCCACAAAAGTCTTCGGCCACCTACCAAACAGCATCAAAAGCCTCACAGATAGCCAACTAACATTTAAAAATAAATTAAAAGAATTTCTAGATAACTTCTTCTACTCATTGGCTGAATTTTTAGATATAAATTAAGGGAAAAAAAACAACTTAAACATTAGTGTCATGCAATATTTTGTGCAATGTAATATCTTGTACCCCCCATGAACCATGGACCTTGCCGTTGGTGGGGAGGCTTGCGTGCCTCAACGATGCAGATAGCTGTACCGTAGGTGCAACCACAATGGAGGGGTATCTGTTGAGAGGCCAGACAAATGTGTGGTTCCTGAAGAGGGGCAGCAGCCTTTTCAGTAGTTGTATGGGCAACAGTCTGGATGATTGACTGATCTGGCCTTGTAACACTAACTAAAATGGCCTTGCTGTTCCGGTACTGCGAACGGCTGAAAGCAAGGGGAAACTACAGCCGTAATTTTTCCCGAGGGTATGCAGCTTAACTGTATGATTAAATGATGATGGCGTCCTCTTGGGTAAAATATTCCGGAGGTAAAATAGTCCCCCATTCGGATCTCCGGGCGGGGACTACTCCGGAGAACGTCGTTATCAGGAGAAAGAAAACTGGCATTCTACGGATCGGAGCGTGGAATGTCAAATCCCTTAATCGGGCAGGTAGGTTAGAAAATTTAAAAAGATAAATGGATAGGTTAAAGTTAGATATAGTGGGAATTAGTGAAGTTCGGTGGCAGGAGGAACAAGACTTCTGGTCAGGTGAATACAGGGTTATAAATACAAAATCAAATAGGGGTAATGCAGGAGTAGGTTTAATAATGAATAAAAAAATAGGGGTGCGGGTAAGCTACTACATACAGCATAGTGAACGCATTATTGTGGCCAAGATAGACATGAAGCTCACGCTTATGACAGTACTAAAAGTCTATATGCCAACAAGCTCCACAGATGACGAAGAAATTGAAGAAATGTATGATGACATAAAAGAAATTACTCAGGTAGTGAAGGGAGACGAAAATTTAATAGTCATGGGTGACTGGAATTCGGGAGTAGGAAAAGGGAGAGAAGGAAATGTAGTAGGTGAATATAGATTGGGGCTAAGAAATGAAAGAGGAAGCCGCCTGGTAGAATTTTGCGCAGAACATAACTTAATCATAGCTAACACTTGGTTCAAGAATCATGAAATAAGGTTGTCTACATGGAAGAAGCCTGGAGATACTAAAAGGTATCAGATTATATAATGGTAAGACAGAGATTTAGGTACCAGGTCTTAAATTGTAAGACATTTCCAGGGGCAGATGTGGACTCTGACCACAATCTATTGGTTATGAGCTGTAGATTAAAACTGAAGAAACTGCAAAAAGGTGGAATTTAAGGAGATGGGACCTGGATAAACGGAAAGAACCAGAGTTTGTACAGAGTTTCAGGGAGAGCATAAGGGAACAATTGACAGGAATGGGGGAAAGAAATACAGTAGAAGAAAAATGGGAACCTTTGAGGGATGTAATAGTAAAGGCAGCAGAGGATCAAATAGGTAAAAAGACGAGGGCTAGTAGAAACCCTTGGGTAACAGAAGAAATATTGAATTTAATTGATGAAAGGAGAAAATATAAAAATGCAGTAAATGAAGCAGGCAAAAAGGAATACAAACGTCTCAAAAATGAAATCGACAGGAAGTGCAAAATGGCTAAGCAGGGATGGCTAGAGGACAAATGTCAGGATGTAGAGGCTTACCTCACTAGGGGGTAAGATAGATCCAGCCTACAGGAAAATTAGAGAGACCTTTGGAGAAAAGAGAGCCACTTGTATGAATATCAAGAGCTCAGAGGGAAACCCAGTTCTAAGCAAAGAGGGGAAAGCAGAAAGATGGAAGGAGTATATAGAGGGTCTATACAAGTGCGATGTACTTGAGGACAATATTATGGAAATGGAAGAGGTTGTAGATGAAGATGAAATGGGAAATATGATACTGCGTGAAGAGATTGACAGAGCACTGAAAGACCTCAGTCAAAAAAAGGCCCCGGGAGTAGACAACATTCCATTGGAACTACTGCCAGCCTTGGGAGAGCCAGTCCTGACAAAACTCTACCATCTGGTGTGCAAGATGTATGAGACAGGCGAAATACCCTCAGACTTCAAGAAGAATATAATAATTCCAATCCCAAAGAAAGCAGGTGTTCACAGATGTGAAAATTACCGAACTATCAGTTTAATAAGTCACAGCTGCAAAATACTAATGCGAATTCTTTACAGACGAATGGAAAAACTGATAGAAGCCGACCTTGGGGAAGATCAGTTTGGATTCCGTAGAAGTTTTGGAACACGTGAGGCAATACTGACCCTACGACTTATCTTAGAAGAAAGATTCAGGAAAGGCAAACCTATGTTTCTGGCATTTGTAGACTTTGAGAAAGCTTTTGACAATGTTGACTGGAATACTCTCTTTCAAATTCTAAAGGTGGCAGGGTTAAAATACAGGGAGCAAAAAGCTATTTACAATTTGTACAGAAACCAGATGGCAGTTATAAGAGTCGAGGGGCTTGAAAGGGAAGCAGTGGTTGGGAAGGGATGAGACTGGGTTGTAGCCTATCCCCGATGTTACTCAATCTGTATATTGAGCAAGCAGTGCAAGAAACAAAAGAAAAATTTGGAGTAGTTATTAAAATCCATGGAGAAGAAATAAAAACTTTGAGGTTCGCCGATGACATTGTAATTCTGTCAGAGACAGCAAAGGACTTGGAAGAGCAGTTGAACGGAATGGACAGTGTCTTGAAAGCAAGGTATAAGATGAACATCAACAAAAGCAAAACGAGGATAATGGAATGTAGTTGAATTAAGTCGGGTGATGCTGAGGGGATTAGATTAGGAAATGAGACACTTAAAGTAGTAAAGGAGTTTTTGCTTTTTGGGGAGCAAAACAACTGCTGATGGTCGAAGTAGAGGGGATATAAAATGTAGACTGGCAAGGGCAAGGAAAGCGTTTCTGAAGAAGAGAAATTTGTTAACATCGAGTATAGATTTAAATGTCAGGAAGTCGTTTCTGAAAGTATTTGTATGGAGTGTAGCCATGTATGGAAGTGAAACATGGATGATAAATAGTTTAGACAAGAAGAGAATAGAAGCTTTTGAAATGTGGTCCTACAGAAGAATGCTGAAGATTGGATGGGTAGATCACATAACTAATGAGGAGGCATTGAATAGAATTGGGGAGAAGAGGAGCTTGTGGCACAACTTGACTAGAGGAAGGAATCGGTTGGTAGGACATGTTCTGAGACATCGAGGGATCACCAATTTAGTATTGAAGGGCAGCGTGGAGGGTAAAAATCGTAGAGGGAGACAAAGAGATGAATACACTAAGCAGATTCAGAACGATGTAGGTTGCAGTAGGTACTGGGAGATGAAAAAGCTTGCACAGGATAGAGTAGCATGGAGAGCTGCATCAAACCAGTCTCAGGACTCAAGACCACAACAACAATATCTTGTACAGACATCCTTTATTAACCTGAAACGTTCCACATCATTACAAAGTGTCGTATTCATGATCTATGGAACAAGTATTAATCTAATCTGTGATGCTTTGCACTTGAGCGGTGGCCGTGAGAACATAAAATTTTGATTAAATAATAATAAAAAATTGTGGAGATCATCCAGTCAACATGAGCAAAGCAGCAGGTGCTTAGCTAGTTGGTTATGAAACGGGGAGCTGTGTTTCACACTAATTTTTCCTTGATCTGTGTTGATCCTTTGAGTGAAACTTCCTCCAGGAATATCAGAATGTTCGAGGCTAGAACACTTACACCTGATGTCCTCAGTTATGTAGTGTATATTTGAATGTCGCTCGTCCCGTGCAGTTTTTAACCTCTGTAGCTCCTTTAAGTACCATGTAATTTATTCCCTGACGTCTTAACTCAAGTTCTATCATGCTGACCCTTCTCTCTGTCGATTTTTGCATGCAGTTCTAACCTTGCCATTTCTGTGTAGAACCTCCTCATTTCTTACCTTACCAGACCATTTAATTTTCAGCATCCTTCTATAGCACCATATCTCAGATGCTTAGAATCTCTTCTCGGTTTTCCCCACAGTCCGTGATTCACTTGCATGAAATGCTGTGCGCCAGATGTACTTTCTCAGAAATTTCCTCCTTGAATTAAAGTCTCTGTTCATTACTAGTAGACTTCTAGCCAGGAATGCCCTCTTCACCTCTGCTAGTCTGCATTTTATGTCATTCTTGCTCCTTGAGCCAGATATTGCCCTTCCGAGGTAGCAGAATTCCTTTATGGTCACCAATTTTTATATTAATTTTATTACTGATCTCATTTCTGCTACTCCTGAAGTCTCATCTTTCATTTCATTCAGTATGATTTGTAATTCTTTTCACTTCCACTGAGGATATCAATGTTATCAGTGAATCTTATTTGTGATATGGTATTCCTTCACCATGAATTTTAATCCAGCTCCTAAACCTGTCTCTTATTTCCGTGATTGCTTCAGTAGGAGAGATAGAGACTGCATTCTTGTCTCGCATTCTTCATAATCAGAGTGTTTCGCTTTTAGTCTTTATTTCTTATTGTTCCAACTTACTTTTTATACATATTGTGTATTACCTGTTTTTACCTACAGCTTACCACTTTTTTTATGACAGTTTCGTACATCTGGCACCATTTTGCATTGAGGAACGATTTTTCTAGGTTCACACATTGTGTGAGGGTGGCTTGATTTTTCATTAGTCTTGCTTCCATTATCAACTGCAACATCAGAAGTGCCACTCTAGTGATCTTGCACTTACAGAAGCCAAACTGATAGTCATCTATCAGATCCTAAGTTTTCTTTTCCATGCTTCTGTATATACTTCTCAGCAACTTTGATACATGAGCTGTTAAGTTGACTGTTTGATAGTTTTCACACTTGTCCACCCTTATTTTCCAGATTGTATTTCCCAGTGATTTCCTAAGGAATGTTATTTTGGCCTTCCATCTTCGTTAATCATAAGACTTCTAAATCTGTGTTACACTCTATAATACTAGATCATCTGTGTCATCCACATCAACTCCCACTTTTTCCATCACATCATCAGACAGTTCCTCCTCCATTGTAGAGACCTTTAATTCACTCTTTCCACTCATTCACTTTCTCCTCTTTACTTAAAAATGGAACTCCTCTTGTACTGTTAATGTTCTGTGCTTTTAATTTCACAGGTTGTTTTCATTGTTTTATGTGCAAAACCTGTCCATTGAAGGACTGTTTCTTTTTCTGTATCTTCACATTTTTCCTGGATCCATTTCACCTTAGCGTCCCTGCACTTCCTATTCATTTCATTGCTAAGCGACTTATATTGCTATATTCCTGCCTTTCCCTAAGCCTTTTTGTATGTACTTCTGTTGTCAGTCAGTTGAAATATTTCTTCAGTTACCAAAAGTTTCACCACCTTCCTTGCATCTTTATTTTTCTGTCCAACTTCTGCGAGTGCCCTGTTTAGAGATGTCCTTTCCTCTTGAAATGAACTGCCTACTGTGGTATTCATTATCAGAGTATCTACAGCCTTAGAGAAAGTAAAACATATAACATCACTCCTCTGTCCTTAAGTACCCCACTTCTTTTCACACTGACTCTTATGATGATTTTCCTGAACTTCAGCCTACTACTCATCATTACTAAATTGTAGTATGAGTCTATATCTGATACTGGGTATGCCTTACAAATCAATATCTGATGACATGATCTCTGCCTGATGTTGTAATACATCTGTTATCTTCCTGTCTCTGTAGGCCTTTTCTAAGTATACCAACTCCTCTTGTTACTTTTGAACAGTGTGTTCTCAATTAGCACCTGAAATTTTCTTCACAACACTATTAGTCTTTTTTTTTCTCTCATTCCTACTGTCAAGCCCATATTCACTTGTAATCCTGTTGTCTATTCCTTCCCTTGCAACTGAATTCCAATCATCCATGACTGCTAGTTTTCCATCTCCTTTAATTTACTAAATTAAACATTCAGACTCCTCATCCTTTCTCTCTCTCTCTCTTGTCTTCTACTTGTGTCAATGGCATGTATACTTGAGTTAGTGTTACTGGCATTAGTTTGCTGCTGATTCTACTGAGAATACTGCTATCATTGCATTGTTCAAAGTAACTCACTCTCTCCCCTGCCTTGCTGTTCATTACGAATCCTCCTCCAGTTACACCATTTTCTGCTGCTGTGAATTTTACCGTGCATTTTTCAGGCCAGGGATTCATATCTACTTTCACTGTATCAGACAAATACAGAAAAGGGAGAGAGAACCCTCTTGGGCATGCATGAAGTCTACATATCCCCTGCACACCTCAGCATCATGAGCTCTCCATGTCGCAGTCATGACCAGAAATCAGGTTGCGGTACCTGTGCTGGCAGAGGCCGCTACTTCCAAGGGACCTATTTGTGTCTGCACAACATGTACAAGAAAACAGTGTCTCAAGTATTTCACCACCAGCAGCTACAATGAAGCACTAAAGAAACTGGTATAGGCATTCAGATTCAAATACAGAGATATGTAAACAGGCAGAATATGGTGCTGTGATCAGCAATGCCTATATGAGACAAGTGTCTGGCACAGTTGTTAGATCAGTTACTGCTGCTACAATGGCAGGTTATCAAAATTTAAGTGAGTTTGAATGTGGTGTTTTAGTGGGTGCACGAGCGATGGGACACAGCATCTCCAAGGTAGTGATGAAGTGGGGATTGTCCCGGACTACCAGTTTGCTAGTGTACCATGAATATCAGGAATCTGGTAAAACATCAAATCTCTGACATTGCTGCACCCAGAAAAAGATCCTGCAAGAATGGGACCAATGATGACTGAAGAGAATTGTTCCACATGACAGAAGTGCAACCCTTTTGGAAACTGCTGCATTATGATGACTGCACAATACAAAGCTTTATGCCTCACCTGGGCCCATCGACACTGATATTGGACTGATGACTGGAAACATGTTGCTTGGTGGGATGAGTCTCATTTAAAATTATATCAAGCAGATGGACGTGTACAGATATGGAGACAATCTCAAGAATCCTTGGACCCTAAGTCAGCAGGGGGCTGTTCAAGCTAGTGGAGGCTCTGTAATGTTTGTGGAATGTGCATTTGGAGTGAGGGGTCTCTGATGTGTCTAGATGTGACTCTGATGGGTGGCACATACATAAGCATCCTGATCACCTGCATCCATTCATGTTCATTCTGACAGACTTGGGCAATTCCAGCAGGACAATGCGATGCCCCAAACATCCAGAATTGCTACAGAGTGGCTCCAGGAGCACTCTCCTGAGTTTAAATATTCTGCTGGCCACCAAACCCCCCAGACATGAACATTATAGGGAATATCTGGGATGCCATGCAAAATGCTGTTCAGAAGAGGTCTCCACCCCCTCATACTCTTATGGCTTTATGGATAGCCCTCCAAGATCCATGGTGTCAATTCCCTCCTGCACTACATCAGACGTTAGTCGAGACTATGCTATGTTGTGCTGTGGCACTTCTGCGTGCTCGTGGGGGTCCTACATGATATTAGGTAGGTGTACCAGTTTCTTCGGCTCCTCAGTGTATAAAGGCTGATGCATGGACTACATGAGCCATTTCTTCCGGCTTGAGAGACACTCTTGGCCTACTCATATCATCTCAGGACACTCTTGAAGCCCATCATAGAGACAAAGGCAGCATTAAAATTAGACTTTCCTGTGCCTGTGTTGGACCTAATCAGGATGACATTATCGAAACTTGATTATTTTTCTGCAATTGTATTTTCCAACAAAGCTCCTGGTGGTGTACTACATACTAGAAACAGATGACTTTTAGATATCAGCTCTGTCAAGCCTCTGTACCAGTACCTAGTGAGATACTGTATTTTGTGCAGTCAATAAACTTGTTGAAATATGACCACTGCTATCCCCATGTTGATGTGAGAGACACTTCAACTTTCCATTTTGCTTCACTTCATTTATGGTTAAAGTTTTTAATTCAGTGATCCTTATCACCTATGTAAATAAGATTTTGTCTGGGATTGATTTTTATTTTTATTTTTATTTTTATTTTTTATTATTTTTTTTTCATTCATTCTTGACTCTTCCTTTGGACATAATGTCCACAATCCACCCCGAGTACAGAAAAGTAACATGAACATCATGTGCAAACACTGCATCAGCTAGTCACAGCTAACTCCCTCTAAAGAGATCCTCTCCCATTATAGTAAATGCAAGTGGCCAAATATACAAACTTAAATTACTTCCTTGTGTGCTGCTCCTCTCCCCTCCCTCCCCTTGTCTGTCCCTCCTCACAACTCACGAGAAAAGATGTACTCAGTATGTGTTTATTTGTAAGATATTTGCAAAACACTAAACTCCATGGCTACTACTAGTATGCTGCAACTTGCCAAAATTCAACTTGATTTTCACGTATGTTGTGGCACATACACAACTTTTGTGTACCAGATGAAAATAAAGTTTTTTAAAAATTGTTAGTCCACCTAGTCTGCCTTATTGGACTTTTTAAGTGCCTCGTATCATCTAGTACTTTAACAAAAATTACTGTAATGTTGAAACTGATTTTGGAGATTCCTACTTTTGGGTCCTTTATGCAAATCTGGCATGCTCTTGAAGCAGTTTACCTTCCTACTGCACTCCTTTGCAGTTGGATTGCCATACACTGTATGCCCTCCATATTATGGTGACAGAACAACTGTTTCATCCATGCTGTAATGGAAGCTGAAGGTTATGTACCAGAGGAACCAGCCCACTGTAACTTCTGTGCAATTGACAGACATCAGTGATGTTATCTGCCACATTGCTGCTAGGAATTTTGACTGGGTGTCCAGTAATATTGGACTGTACATGGCGACGTATACTGCTACTTTGTTAGTACACTGTGGAAAAATATTTTGACAGTTTGTGTCTTTTCTCATTAGTCACACAGCTATCATGAATTATTGAGTGGCACCAGTGAAGAAAACAAAATAAAATGTTAAATTTTAGAAAGCAATCTGTAATTGGAGCAAAGCAGCAAACAGTGTAGAATGCTAAAAATCAAATAATAAAAAAGAAGGTAGTGACATCCTTACTTCTATGGATCTGTCTGCTACCACCAGCAGCCATAATGTTAGAGGAAAGCCTGAAGATGGTATGAGGAAATGGCCAAAAGCAGTTGGTAATGAATAATAATGTGAAAACATGACTGTTTTTATTTTATTTTTAAAATAGACTGTGTACCCACAAGAAGTCCTGCCAATGCACTGGACTAAATAAATAAAAACTGCTCCTAGATTTCATGGTCCAGGTTGATACATGTAATGACACTCCTTTTATTGTGCCAGTGGCTGAATTTGAAGTGGAGTTTTATGTTTAGAAATAGAGGTTTCATTTCTTTGCTCACTTTCTTGAAAAATTACTCGTCTACTGGCAAATGATGGATTGTTTCATCATTAATATAATTGGGTAGTTGTTTCTGTGAAGTTTGGTAAGCACAGAAGATTGAGATGTCACTATTAGTTTATGATGATTTTTGCCAAAAGACATTAAATTATAGCAACAGAAGCGTGCCATGAAATTACTGTCAAGTAGTCATCTGACGTGCAAACTTCGGTACACCACTTTCAAATACTTCTTTCAAATCAAATACTTCTTTCAAATCAAATACTTCTTTCAAATCAAATACTTCTTTCAAATCAAATACTTCTTTCATCCAAGTGTTGATCTGAAGACTCCAAAAAACTAAGGCTACACTTGTGTGCTGTCAAAAACAAGCAGCTCTAAAACTCGTAACATTTCACAGAGGTTGTATCTGTTCTCACATTGATAGATATGCAGTAACAGTGACCTCACCAACTCTACCATTGTCTGTTCAGACCATCATGGGTATAGTAGAACTATCCCTAAATAAAAAAAATCTGGACTGTGCTATGACTGGGTGCATGACTGTTAAGACAAAAAATTGTTAGCAAACAACATCCAGGCAACTCTCGCTAACCCCAATTGCATAAACTTTGTCTGGATTATCAGGTTACTGTGTCCACATCACTTTTGATTTCTTTAATTGATAATGGGATTTGGGTCAAGCCTATTAATTCAACCAAATCATTTCACTTCCATATTTTTATGCATTGACAAATTCCCATCATGACTGAATGATATTGAAGTCATAGTGTACAATATACTTTGTTTTGTGAATTCCATAAACATTAAAATTTGTGAATATGTAAAGCAAGTTGCCAATCTTTGCACCACTTTGAATGTAATCAGGATATAATTGACAATTTATGCAGCATTTTTCAGACTGTACTTTATTACTGATAACAGCACTGTCTGCAAGGTCATTAATATACAACATATACAGCAGGGTCTCAACAAACTTCCCTGGGAATTTGGTGAAGTTGCTTCTATATTTGGTGATGACTCTCCGTCTAAGATCACATGCTCCATTCCCCCTATCAAGAAATACCACACCATATGATCATACTTTTGGTAATAAACATTGGTGTGGTGCTGGGGTTAAATGTGTTTTGGAAATCAAAGAATACTGCAGCTTCTTGAACGGCTTGATCCATGGCTTTCAGGTCATCATGTGAGAAAAGCATGAATTGGGTTTTGCGTGACTGATGTTTGCAAATGCAGTATTGGTTGGCATGGAGGAGATCATTGTGTCAAATATCTCTCATTACATTTGAACTCGGAATATTTTCTAGAATTCTAAAACACATGAATGTCAAGAACAGTGGACGGTAGTGTTGTGGGTCACTTCTGTTACCCTTCTTGCAGACTAATGTGATCTGTGTGTTCTTCAGAAACAGTGAAATGAGTCATAAATGGGATTTTTGTAATATTTAACTAACAATTGACACCTGTGTTGAAAACACAGCGTCTTGAGGAGTAGCCAATAGTGATGTAGTACATACATCATACATCCCTGAAATGGAGATAAGGTGTTGTCCTGCAACAATATAGTGAATTGAAAACTTATTGACTTAAGGAAAAATGAAAGTATGATGCTATCACAAATGGGAGAAATTTTGTGCAAAGGGTTAACAATGACCTGCAGAAGATGACTGCATTTATATGGATGTTTAACACATCCTAGCTCAGAGTTTATTAAAGGCAGGTTCAACAGATTCCTAATACAGTCCCAGTGATTAGGACATGACAAACTGCCATGTAAGACACAGGTAATATGGAGACATTGTTGACATTGAACCAGGAACATAATTTTCATTCCTACGATCTGGCATTGGATGTTCTTGAAGTCACATTATGTGGAGTAAGTATTGGCTTCTGTACTCAAAGTGAACTGTGTAGGTAATGGTGTGTGTACATGGGAGGGTAGTGACACAGGGTGTGAGAGGTGAGAGAGAAGGTGTGGGTGACACTTTGGTGAGGCAGGGAAATGGGAAGGGGGCCCACTTCAGGTACATGCCTCAGGTCTCCATGACTGTAATTATGCCCCTGACGCAACTGTAAGTCTAGCAAGTATGGCAAATTATTCGTATGTGGCACTTAATTTTACTGATTTGTCTGTTACCGAGTGATCAGCTGCTGACAAGAGAAACTATTGTCTGATCAATGTAACTGTAAGGAGACTGTCTTCCATTCTAGAATGCAACCGTACTGCAGCTGACAGCCTGCGACAGCGTGTTCGGGTGTTGTGCTGGGTGATGACCAGTCCTAAGAACCATGCCACGAAGGCTGCTGCTGTCAATGCCACATGGGGCCAAAACTGTGACAAGCTGCTCTTCATGACTTCCGAGCATGGTGAGTGTTGACTGTGAATGTACTCTGACTAGAAGTATTGATATCTCATTTAAAAATATGAGGAGACATGAAATGGGTTTCAAATGCCAAATTGAAATTCTTGTCTTACTTTGTATCTTGTAGCCAGACATATTCTTTAACCAATTAGAAATATTGTTTAACACTCTGTTCACCAATAGAGCCACTGTAGTTGTGTGTGGGGACTTCAGTATTAATCTTATGAGTGAAAGTAGGCTAAACGATCAGTTCCTAAATCTGTTATGTAGTTTCAACCTGCTTCCACACATACACACACCCACAAGAATAACAAATAATACAGTCAGTCTTATTGATAATATATTTTCAAATGTAGGACACACAGAAGTTGAAGTGACAAATACTGATTTGGGATTATCAGACCACAATGGTCTTGTCCTCAAAATCCCTTCAAGGCCACTGAAAGAGAGAAAAACACACTTCATGTATAAAAAATTTTTCTACAGAGAACTGTGTAGAATTCATAAATATGCTAACTAATGAGGCTTGGGCAGAAGTACTATCCCTAACAAATACAAATGATGCATATAACACATTTTCTTCCATTTTCATGGGATATTTTGAAATGTGTTTTCCAAAAAAGCTTTCAAAAATCAGGTCACATGGCAATACAAAGCCAAGTTCTTGGATCACAGCTGGCATCAAAACTTCCTGTGGAACTCTAAAGAGACTAATTTCCAAAATGAAAACATCCACAGACCCACAATTCATAGAATATGTCAGGAATTACAAGAGGGTATATAGAAAAGTAATTGCTAAGGCAAAATTCATGAGTAATGATAGTTTTATAAGACAGTCTGAAAACAAATCAAAAACCATATGGGGTATTGTGAAGACTGAAACGGGGAAGAGTTGTGAAAACTAGGACATTAGCCTCAAAAATTTTAAAAATGTCAATATTAATAAACAAGATTTGCCAAATTATATTAACAATTATTTCATAAATGCAACAACTTCATTAAGCTTAAAATTTACAAACAAAGAAAACCCTGAATATCCAAAAACAGCTTGTAGGATGAGGGTAGAGCCAACAAATGAGGGTGAAGTGTTGAAAGTGATACAAAGCTTGAAACCCAAAATGTCGGCTGGCATAGATGAGGTGCCTGTGTCAATCATAACAAAGACAGCACCACAAATCGCAAAGCCCTTTGCACACATAGCCAATTTATCATTCAGTGAAGGAGCTTTTCCAGAAAGGCTGAAAATTTCAAAAGTGAAGCCATTATTTAAAAACGGCGACAAGTATAAGGTAGAAAACTATCGCCCACTATCTCTCCTCCCAGCATTTTCAAAAATATTAGAAAAACTGATGAAGCACCGAATCAACACATATCTAAATGACCATAATTTACTTAACAGAAATCAGCATGGCTTCCAAGCACGTAAAAATACCGAAACAGCAGTAATGTGCTACACTGAACAAATAATCAAAAATCTAGAAAAAGATTATAGTGTAGTAGGAGTAAATTTAGACCTCTCCAAAGCTTTTGACATGGTGAACCAGGACATTCTCTTAGAAAAATTGGAATCGTTGGGTATACATGGGATAGGAAAAAAATGGTTTTTAATCATACCTAAAAAACAGAACACAGGTTGTAGGACTGACATCAACTTACTCCAACCACAAAATAAATTCAGTATCAGAGGCCAAAAAAAAAATGTAGAAATAGGAGTACCACAAGGCAGCATCTTAGGGCCTATATTGTTTCTTGTCTATATAAATGATTTTCACACCTCAGATGATGCAGCCAAAGCAATAATATTTGCAGATGATACTAGTGTGATAATAAGTGCACCAAAGCAGCTGCTACCAACAACTGCTGATAAAGTACTAAATTACATCCACTCCTGGCTCAATGCAAACAGGTTGACATTGAATGTAAATAAAACAAATTATATGCAGTTTGGGAAAAGATGTCAAAATGTGTGGGGTGACAAAGCCTTAGACAGTGACATCCACAAAATTGCTGGGGATTCATGTGGATGAAAACTTAAATTTTAATGACCACGTAATAAAACTTGCACAGAAACTTAATTCAGCCTGTTTTGCTCTCAGAATTATTGCAAATGTTTGTACCTCAGAGGGTGCCAGAATGGCATATTTCGGCTATTTTCAATCTCTTGCCAAATACGGAATAATATTTTGGGGTTCCACAACAGGACGCCTAAAACAAATTTTTTTGTTGCAGAAGAGGGCCATCCGAATAATAACTCACAGTCATCCACAGACACACTGCAAACCCATATTCAAAAAGCTTAGAATACTTACTATACCACCATTATACATATACAAATGTGTATTGTATGTCAGGACCCACATTGCAGATTTTCAGACAAATGCCGACTTTCATAACTACAGTACCCGTAATAGCGCAACACTCCATACTCAGTGAACAAAAAGAACGAATACACAAAGGAATGTGAGCCATATTGGTGCAAAACTGTACAACGCACTGCCAGTCAACATCAGGAAGTTAGAAGATGATGACAAATTTAAAACAGAATTTAAAAAATTTCTAGTAGAACAGTCTTTTTATTGTGTAAATGACTATGTAGCTCAATAAATTTTTTCTGATGATATTTATAAAGGCAAAATGGAAAATACTCAATATGTAGGCCATACCTAATCATTCATTACCTAATCATTCATTACATTACATACTTAAAGGACAGCTGTTGTGTGATGTAAATATATACTTAAGCAGTGTGGTGTATATAAGGACTTGCCGTTTAGGGAGGACAAAACTAAAGCCTTATGAAAAACAGACTATGCATTTAAAATAACAAGCAGGGATGTATATAGGCTATATTACTTACATTGTATTATTATTAACCTCATTGTATTATTTTGTTTTGTACTTTTTTACGTATATATTGTTTGTGTCCATTTCTTTGAAATGGCTTGACAACAGCCATACAATATTTGTCAACGGATGGATAAATAAAATAAATAAAAATAAATACTATGTATTTAGTGTCCCAGTTTAATGTAGATAACAGTGCATGTAGGTTGTGTTTTCTAATGAGAAGATACGCGTACAGAGACTGCCACTGCAAAGTCAAGAGAAAATATGTAAACATAGAGTAGATCAGAATAACACAGATTTTTACAAAATCTGTTTCATTTCCTTATTTCATTGATGCTACATCTAAATTTAACAATTCCAACTTAGATGTTCTCCAAGTATATATATATATATATATATATATCCTCTCCCCCCACCTGCCTAGTTGCAGCTATTGTTTACAATGTGCAAAGTTTTTTACTGAAGATTTGACAGGAGTAAGAGTACAATAAACTTTTTAGTTAACTTATCTTTTCTTGTAGAGTTGATTCCAATTCTTGTCTACAGGGTCTGATTCTTGAATCTGAAATTCTCCTTTTTAGGTCCTCATGGTTGAACTGATCTAAATAATTTTGATGATTGTCACTGCATAATTTTTGTATTTACATTAATTTATTTTGCCACATTTTAGTATATCAGTCTTTTGAATTTTCACATTAACAAAGCCAAAAATTAAATTGTTTGCCCAAAATACAAAAATACATCCGATCACATCATAGGTATGCTTACTACTACTTCACTCTGCGGTAATAACAATATTCCAGAGGTTTTAAAATTTTCCTTTACAAATGAATTTCTATTAGTTTCAATTATTATTTCATAAATGAATCCAGAAATAAACATAAGAAACAGTACTAGACTGTGTAATTAATAATAGAATTTTTAAGTATGCTAAATAATTCATAATTTCAAAAGTTAAAAAAAATTAGCCGTACATTCACTTATTGATTGTAACATCCAAAATAATACCTATTTGTTAAGTTTAGCTTTCATTATAACATATTGTGGTTAAAATTGCATGACATTTTTTGAGGAAAACTGCTGAGATAATACTGACCTGTCCAAAATTTAACAAATATTACTGGTATCGACTACTACTGTTGAGGGAAAGTAATGCTACAGGAGCATGTCTTGTTAACACTTCTAGTTTGACAAGGAAAGAATAATTCTTAGTTTGTTTTCTTATCTTGTTAGGTAAAGCATGATTTCTACTCCTGTCTCTATTGTAAGAACAATTTTATGCTTATAGGCTGTATTATGCATCACACTGTGTTATAGATTCAAGATTCTAACAATGCAGTTTGGTCTTGTTTGCAGCTAGCTAGTTCAGGGTTGCCACAAGTTCTGGAAATCAGAGAAATCAGGAAATTCAAGGAATTTCAACCATGTCAGGAAAATTTAATAAAAAAGAAACACTGTAAAAAAATCTCGTTTGTTGTCTCAGTAGGTGAAATCATTTGTTTACTGAGATGTCGTGCAACATTGCTGGCAGCATACAGCTGAGTATATGCACAGCTTCCCTACACCCTCATTCTTACTGCTTCTTCCCTTTCTACTACTCCCCTCAGCCTGCAGTCAGTGCTGCCACCACTTCGTGCCGCTAGCCTAGCAGCTGACGTCGAGAAGCAGAGAGGTGTGAGAAGTTGTTTGTTTTTGATCTAATTCTCAGAGACTGTTGATGCAGCAGTTGGAGACAGAGGTCATGTGTGCATTAGTTGCCAGAGTGATTGTGTGAATGTGTGTGTGCGCTCTCATTTTCTGACAAAGGCTATGGCAAAGAATTTAGTTGTGAATGTGTGATTGTCTTTTCCATGTGCCTGTCTCGGTCTCAGCAATCATTTTTATGATGAATTGCTACCTACCCTCATTAGTATTGATTCTCACACAATTTATCTGTTGCATGGATTGATCATCACAGTTTAGATTAGATTAGATTCAGTTTTTGTTCAATAGACCCAAAAAATGAGAGGATTCTTGTGGGTGTGGGACATGTCAGAAAGTATAACGTAAAAACATAAAATATCTTAATATAATACTTACTACCCTGATTATTCGTCAGGAGATTGTCAAAATAGGTGAATATATTACAGGAAATTGGAACTACAAATATTTACAGAATTAATACAATTAATGAAACACTGTTAGGGGCACTTTTAATAAATTTATCATACACAAAATACCTAATCTTGACTGTTGTGACCAAGTGCTATCAAAACTGAAATCTAACAGACATTCTTACTTCAGCTGGTCTAACAGTCCCTGTTAAGATATTCACCTATAGAGTAGAAGGAGCTGCCTATCAAAAAATCTTTCAAACTCTGTTTAAACTGTGCTTTATCTGAAATAGTTTTTAATGGTTGCTGGAAGTTTATTGAAAATGTATTGGACCTGTTTTGGACCAAGGCAAGTGATTTTATGTCTTTATGTAAATGGTTCTTATTCCTAGTACTGATACTATATATTGCATTATTGGTTGGAAATAGAGATATACTGCTTGCAACAAATTTCATTAAGGAATAAATATACTGAGAAGCAGTGGTTACAATACAAAGTTAATTGAACAGGTTTCTACATGATGAATTCGTGCCACAAAGAATTCTTATTACATGCTTTTGCACGCTAAAAAAGTTTGCTCAGTTTGATGAGTTATCCCAGAATATGGTCCTGTATGACATAATAGAATGAAAGTAAGCAAAGTACAAAAGTTTTTTAATATTAGTGTCTCTTACATCTGACATCATTCTCACTGTGAATACAGGCTTGTTTAGGCACTTCAGCAGTTCTGTGGTATGCCCTTCTCCACTAAATTTAATCTCGAGTTGTAATCCCAGAAATTTAACATAGTCAACTTCTTTGATCTGCATGTCTTCATATGTTGTCCAAATGCTGGAAAGAAATCACTTACTGGTTCTGAACTGCATGTAGTGGGTCTTTTCAAAGTTTAATGACAGTGAATTAGCTTTAAACCATTTATAAATGTCAATAAAACTTTGATTAGCAGCCATTTCTGAATCTGTACTTGACTTGCTACTTATTTCAATGTTTGTATCATCTGCAAACAAAACAAACTTAGCATCTTGCTATATAACAGAAAAGAGGTCATTAATGTGCACAAGAAAAAGCAACAGACGCAAGATGGTACTTTGAGAAACATGACATGTAATTGATTCCCAGTCAGATGAAGACTGACTGCTTACTGCACAGGTATTTCACAATGACACTCTTTGTATACTGTTAACTGGATAAAACTCAAATCATTTCACCATTTCACAGCATTGTCAGTGCCACCATAATATTCTAATTTACTTAAGAGAATGCTGTGGTTCACACAGTCAAAGGCTTTTGACAGGTCACAGAAAATGCCAGTAGCCTCTAATATATTATCTGATGAATTGAGTGCATTCTCACTGTAAGTGTAAACAGCTTTCTCTATATCAGAACCCTTAATAAACCCAAACTGTGACTTGGGGAATATATTATTTGTAGTCAGATGCTTAAGATAGAACCCAACTTGCAAGAGCACTATTAATTAACTTCATTGATGTGTTCTTATACCCACTAGAATACTTTGATTTTAAGGATTTTATGGTGGATGCTATTTATTTGGGAGACATGAGTGCCATTTCCATCTTACTGAAGTTATTTTTAAAGACTGGTCGCAGATACTCCATTACACCATTCACCAAAACTGATAACCCCAAGCTGTCAGTAACAGAAATAAAGTACTGGTTTAAGAGGTTTGCAACACTACACGCACTTGTTACCAAAGTCTCTTTTCTTTTTAAAGCTATCTGTTTCTCTCCCCTTTTGGCCCCCACCTGTCTCTGACTTCACAATATCCCAAACAGTTTATTTCATTGCCTGATGTTATTACCTTTTTCTCATAATAGAGCTGCTTCAATATCTGGATTACTTGCTTCAATATTTTGCAGCGTTCTTTGTAATGCATTACAATGCTAATATCAGAGCTGTTACTAGATAGTAGATACAGTCTCCTTTTTGCACCACATGATATCTTTGTTCCTTGTGTAGCCCATGGTTAATTTTGACACGTGTGTGATTTGAGCTTCCTTTAGGGGAAAAAAATTCGAAAGTAGAAGTAATTTTATGAATGAATGCTTTGTATTTACCATTTGAGTCAGAAGTATTGTAAACATCTATGCAGATAATGTCTCTGAGCAATTTCCTGAATTCATCAATTTATTACTTTTGTGTACTCAGATTTAATAGATTTATCCTGACAAGTTTCAACATTTAACACAAGGTGCTGCATGTCATGATCACAGATGTTGTTGTTGTTGTTGTTGTTGTTGTCTTCAGTCCTGAGACTGGTTTGATGCAGATCTCCATGCTACTCTACCCTGTGCAAGCTTCTTCATCTCCCAGTAACTACTGCAACCTACATCCTTCTGAATCTGCTTAGTGTATTCATCTCTTGGTCTCCCTCTACGATTTTTACCCTCCACACTGCCCTCCAATACTGAATTGGTGATCCCTTGAGGTCTCAGAACATGTTCTACCAACCGATCCCTTCTTCTAGTCAAGTTGTGCAACAATTTTCTCTTCTCCCCAATCCTATTCAATACCTCCTCATTAGTTATGTGATCTACCCATCTATCTTCAGCGATCTTCTGTAGCACCACATTTCAAAAGCTTCTATTCTCTTCTTGTCCAAACTGTTTATCGTCCATGTTTCACTTCCATACATGGCTACACTCCATACAAATACTTTCAGAAACGACTTCCTGACACTTAACTCTATACTCGATGTTAACAAATTTCTTTTCTTCAGAAACGCTTTCCTTGCTATTGCCAGTCTACTTTTTATATCCTCTCTACTTCAACAATCAGTTATTATGCTCCCCAAATAGCAAAACTCCTTTACTACTTTAAGTGTGTCATTTCCTAATCTAATTTCCTCAGCATCACCCGACTTAATTAGACTACATTCCATGATCCTTGTTTTGCTTTTGTTGATGTTCATCTTATATCCTCCTTTCAGGACACTGTCCATTCCATTCAACTGCTCTTCCAAGTCCTTTGCTGTCTCTGACAGAATAACAATGTCATCTGCAAACCTCAAAGTTTTTATTTCTTCTCCCTGGATTTTAATACCTACTCCAAATTTTTCTTTTGTTTCCTTCACTGCTTGCTCAATATACAGATTGAATAACATCGGGGAGAGGCTACAACCCTGTCTCACTCCCTTCCCAACCACTGCTTCCCTTTCGTGTCCCTCGACTCTTATAACTGCCATCTGGTTTCTGTACAAATTGTAAATAGCCTTTCGCTCCCTGTATTTTACCCTGCCACCTTCAGAATAGATAGCACATTTATTATTGGTTTTGCAATATGACTTTTTTTCCCTAGAATTGTCTACAAAGATATTATCAACAGCAGTCTCAGAGCATTTACATATCCTAGTTGCAAAGTTCACGGTTGGAACTGAATTCAATGACAGTGTTACTAAGCTTATAAATTTTTTATGAAGAGGTTAAAATATATAATAAAAATTTAAAAAACAAAGTTGCTGTGACTTACCAAACGAGAAAGTGCTGGTAGATAGACACAATAAAACACACACACACACACACACACACACACACACAAATTTCAAGCTTTCGCAACCCATGGCTGCTTCATCAGGAAAGAGGGAAGGAGAGGGAAAGACGAAAGGATGTGGGTTTTAAGGGAGAGGGTAAGGAGACATTCCAATCCCGGGAGCGGAAAGACTTACCTTTGGGGGGGGGGGGGGGGGGGGGGAGAAAGGGACATTTTTTATTGTCTCTATCTACCAGCGCTTTCTTGTTTGGTAAGTCACAGCATCTTTTTTTTTAATATAATTTCCCCATGTGGAATGTTTCTTTCTATTACTGTGATATGGGACAACAGAGCTTCCAAATTTTTTATGAAGTGATTAAAATTTCCTGAAGGTGATCTGTTCATACTTTATATTATTAAGGACTCATTATTACTGCTTCTCTTGCACAAGCTTCTGAGTGCTGATGTGAGCAAAATTTATTAATATCAGTATTCTTGAAATCAAAACAGTTTCTGACAAATGTGGCAACTCCTCCTTTCTCCATGTTTTCTCCACAGAAGTAAAAAGCTAACTTGAATCATGTAACATTTAACATACCTATACCAGTGGTCACACGATATTAAGAGAGGCAGATTATATCAACTAGTTTGCTCAACTCTAATTGTTGAACACAAATAAGCAACTCATTAAGCTTGCCCCTTAGCCTTCAGATATTTTGGTGTAATAAGGATAACTGATTTTGTACACTGGTTGAATTACAACTAGATGAACCTAATTGTCCTGTTAAGTTTTGAGTATCTCTCGTTTCCATCAGAGATTGTCTGCATTAAAATTTGCCTTCTGACTGCCTGTTTTATGTGTGTGAATGTCATTGTCAGCCTGTCTTTGAACATTTTTTGTTTCTGCACTCCCTGCCCCCAAAAAATTGCTATTCTGTCATTTGCAACAACTGGTACTTGTGATAGTGCCCACCTTAAGTTGTTTGCTATTAGCCCAGACAGTTTCCTTTCCTTTTCCTGTTGAGGTGAAGGCCATGCCTAGTATGGTCCCACCTGCTGATAGTCAACAGGAACCACGCCAATATGAGACCCCATACCCAATTCAAGCAGCTGTTCCAACTCTAAATTAGTTCTTCTAACAGAAGAGTTTAAATGGGCCGATCATGGTTCCTCAGAACACACACAAACACAAAACCAGTATGTCTAATTTACCAAGTCACTCTCAATTGAGTAATTAGGATTCCTGTCTATGCTCTTACCCACCCCACCCACTGTTAACACGGTGTCTTCCTTTGTGAAGTCTCTGCAAAATGAGCCTACATCCTCTATCACCTGACCCGGACTTGCACTAGGTTTAAAAAAACTTGTGACCTGGTAAGCTGACCCTAGTTCATCCTGCAACAGGTGGCTGGCACTTCTACCAAGTGAACTACCCAACAACAAAACTTTCTTCTTTTTCACAACTTTTTCTGACTTCTTACTTTTCAAATACTTTTGAAAGTTTGTTGTGTCTTGTTGACTCCTACACATGCTTGTGGCTCATCAGTTTCCAATTGTGATGACAGATCAAATTTGTTTTCCACATTCACAACAATACTGTCTGAGAAAGTCCTATTCTTACTTCTTACCTGTCACATTCCAACTCTCTTCCCTTCTTCCCCCTTAACCAATCTCATTTCATCATCATGGTGTCTATAACATGTGAATAACTGGTCACACGAGTGGACTTCCATGACTGGTGAAGACTGCGTACCGTCGAGGATCGATGCTGTGAACACCAGAGGCACACTCGACTGATGTATCCGAGCAAGTCGGCGGTCGCTGAACATTGTTTGTCGGAAAATCACGCTATGGAGTATGAACGCACGAGGATTCTGGTACAGACGTTGAGATACTGGAACAGCGTTGTTAGAGAGGCCATCGAAATTCGCACCAATGACGACCTCATAAACCGTGACTGTGGCTATAATCTTAGCAAGGCTTGGGAACCAGCGATTGGGTTAACCAAGAGTAAATCGAGCAAATGTATAGTTGTGACGACCACGGCGGACAGAGCCATCACACCGATGTCATCTCAGACGCCGTCGCAATCTGTTCCACCGTGCGACCGTGGCGCGGGGCGCGGACAGCGGAGTGAGCGCGCCGCGGGCGGAGGGTATTTAAATCGGCTGCCACGGCGACCGAACCCAGTTCCCCCTGAGCAGCCATAGTGTACGGATCTCCGTGCCAGCACATTCACAGGAGCTCAGTCTGTCAGTTCACCTGATGATGGCGACATGTATGATTGCCGAAATATTGTGCCCGTTGGACACTGTAGACCGGCAGTACACCCATGGATATTTTGATTATCAAATACGCTGGGAGAAACTCAAGAATCACATCGAAACACATACCGTTTGGCCTGCTTTCTTCATCTAAAAACAGTTCATTACAAAAAATGTGGATGTTTTTGCTCGCACATTTAGAAGCACAGAAGTCCTAAAGTTTTTTGTCAAATTATTTCTTTACTTGCCCTTGAGATCTCAAAATTTGTCAGGGGAAAATGCTAAAATTTGTCAAGAAATCAGGGAAATATCAGGGAACTTAACTTGGGGAAACTGTGGCAATCCTGTAGGTAATTAACCCTTAGTATATGGAGAGATCAAAATGTTCCCATTCAAAGACTGTACAGTGCAGAATCGGTATTACAATCAGGAAAAATGTCATGAGCATTGAGGTGATCATCACACTGATACATCAGGCTGAAGATATTCATTTGGTTCCAATAGCTCTGAGCACTATGGGACTTAACATCTGAGGTCATCAGTCCCCTAGAACTTAGAACTACTTAAACCTAACTAACCTAAGGACATTACATACATCCATGCCGAGGCAGGATTCGAACCTGCAACCGTAGCTGCTGCGCGGTTCCAGACTGTAGCACCTAGAACCGCTCGGCCACTCCAGCCGGCTATTCATTTGGTAAAACACTGTCCTGTTGCATGAAGGAGTTTGCAACTGCCAGCTGCAAATCCTCATACACCAAGAATTGTTGACCTTCAAGGTTTTTCTAAGGGACTGAGGGTGTGATAATTACATGAGGAGTGATCGGGACCATAGGGCAGGTGCTAGAGTGACTGCCACTTGAGGTGGCCTATCTTGAATGGTAAGATGTTTGTGATTGGGTCATGCATTATCATGAAGCAGTAGCACCTCTTGTCGCACACTGTTCCACAACTGACAGTTTTCAACAGACATTCTGCTCCATACACATTATTTATTCTCTTGATAGATGTCCACCAGTGTTTGTCCTATGGGAGCCAAGAAAAGAATAACAGCATGTCATTCCTGTTTGGGCGCATTTGGTGGTAAAGTCGCCATAGTTCGTGTTTCTGCATTTACCACATGCATGTCAGTAATATACAAATGCCACACTGATCCCTTGCCTGAATCTTGGTGCTTATATACTCATATTGGAGTGCTATGATGTTTACATGCTGCAGCAGTGCCCTCAGATTAAACTTTTTGATTGACCTATATAAGAATATGATTGAATCCATGTCTGACCATCCTCAATTAGGTTTTCCTTAAATCATTGTCGAAACATACCATTATGTTTTCCTCAGAAAGCCTACAGTCAATTCTCGTCTCCATCCTTGTCCAATGGATCCAGTGTTCCACCTTTAATGGCCTTAATGCTGACATAATGGGTCTCTAACTTTTCATCTTTGTTGTTGTTAGTGCAGATTGGTATGCAGAGTGCTGTTATGTGTGATTTTTTTATGAGTGGACTGTTAGGCAATAGTGTTAACATGTGTTTATCTAAATTAGGTTTCATTTCTTGAATACTTAAATGTAAGTTTACTTTGTGATGTTGAACTCTAGGCATAATTCTGTGATTGAAATATTGGCAGCAAGCATTTTAGTTGAATCTCCTTCTTTCATGCTGTGTTATTGAGATGTCAGCATGCTCTTGTAAAACTTGTTACCTCAATGTTTTGTCATGAACTTCAGTTCATTTATATTAATTACTTGGCATTATTTTTGCTATACACAGATCCCAGACTACCCACAGTGGCCCTCAAAGTACCAGAAGGACGGCAGCATCTATGGGCTAAGACACAAGCTGCCTTCAAATATATTGTCCATGAAGGCTTGTTGGAGAGTACTGATTGGGTGCTTAAGGCTGATGATGACACGTCAGTATCTGTAAAATGTAGTTATAGTTTTTCTTTAGTATATATTACAAATATTTCAAGAGAGAAATAAGGAGCTGCAATAGACTTGTTGTGGCATAACTGTCAAGGGTAAGATGTAAATTCCCTAGCACAGAAAATTCCTCTTTGTGCAAGGTGAATCATATAGTCTAGCATAAAATACAATATTCTGAGTAAAGAAAGAAATGAGGGAGAATTTTCAGAGCAGCATACTGATCTACCAGCAAGTAGTAAGCCAACAAAAAAAAAAAAGGGTGCTGTTTGAAGTTTTCCTGACATAATAAATTCTTCGGAGGTTCTGAGTGTTGTCAGATGTTAACACTCATAATGTGATATTTGATTGAATGACTTGGTATTTTATTTATTTATTTATCAGGTTCTGTGGGACCATGCAATCCAAAGCTAGTTGGTTGTGGAAAGAGTCGGTACATATTTTACGGAATGTTGAATTAGAAATTTTATAAACAGGTAATTAAAGAATTAATAAAGCACAAATAATAGTTGAGACTGTATGAATGAATAACAGTTCTGTTGGGAGTCTACTGAAAATGAAACATAATGAATAATGCACACTTTTCTGTACAGTGCTTAAGGAAATGTTATCCAATTTCATATCATTTTTCCATCTAGTGTTCAATGAATGAATTTTGCAGTCTCTTCTGAATGAGTCATTGTTGTCAACAACAAATCCCAACATGAAATATATGTACAGGAATACCAACATTAGAATTCCAAGACACTTGAACAATGGCCTTTGCGAAGTTCGCAAACTGATACTTTTGATTAATCGGACCACCCTTTTCTGTACTAATAAAATATTTGGTGAATGGACAGAGTTGTCCTCAAAATATAATAGTGAAAGCAAACAAAATAAACAAGCTCTGTCACAGACAAGGAGATTATCCTTGCAGTGTAGGTAGCAGCATTCAGTTTCTGCACAAGTTCTTAATGTGATAGTGGTACTTGCAAAAAAGCTCTCCATCTACCATCATCCTGAGAATTGAAACTGATTGACTTCAATAACTGTTTTGACCACCTTGTGAGAGTAAAAATTCACTTTTAGAAGAGTTCTGTGTCAGAAACTGTGTGCATAGTGTTTTGTTGCAGTTAAACATTAAACTGGTTCCTGAAATTCATGTGCTGATGTAACTGATTACTCTATCAGCTACATCATTTACATTATGTTTCACATCTTTTAAAATAACACCTGTGTTATCAGTGAAGGGGAAAACTGTTGAGTTACCTGTCATGCTTAGTGGCATATCATTGATAATATATCAAGGAAAGCAAGGGGCCCAGGACAGAAATGTGTTGCACATGTGTTTAACATGACCTAAGAAAGTTCTGAATCTCTTCCCTGTATGTTGCACTGGAGGACAACATTCTGCTTCCATTTATAGAATGTGTTGTGCAGTCCACACAATCGAAAGCTTTCGCGATATCGAAGGAAATATCTACTGTTCTTTACCTATCCTTTGCCCCTGATAGTATCTTACACATAAAAGAATAAATTGCATTTGATATGGGAAGTGATCCTCAAACCAAGCTGCAAATGTGACAGCAAATTAGGTCTCAGAGATGTGCTGCTACTCTTATACATTGCTTTCTCAAAAACTTTCCAAAATACCGCTAGCAAAGAAATTGGCAGGTAATTGTGTACATCATCCCTTTCATCCTTATTATAAAGTGGTTTCACCAGACAGTATTTCAGTCTGTCAGGAAACTGAGCACACTAACAAGGCACACTGCACAGGTGTCATAGTACAGAACTAATATATGTGACACTGATCTTCATAATCCCACTTGAAATTTCATCATTCCAATACAAGTGATTTAATACTTAACTGATTTAATACTTGATTCAATTCTATATTTGCTTGTCCCAATAAAACTTTAATTTAACTGGCCAGTTACTGACAGGAAGAGATAATAAACTATTATGCACAACTCTGGTGGATCGTTGACAGTTCCATTCTCATTCAAGAGTGGAGGTAATGTGTTGATAACTCACATCCTTCCCTGGTATAACTTTCACAATTGGTGGTCAGCAGAAGAAAGTACCCTCAATTTAGTAAGGTTGTATTTTGACGTACCACATGCTGGTAAGAAGCATTTCCCTGTGAATTCCTAGAAAGCACCATCTACTGTAAAAGTTCTTTTCTATGTTGTATTTATACACTCCTGGAAATTGAAATAAGAACACCGTGAATTCATTGTCCCAGGAAGGGGAAACTTTATTGACACATTCCTGGGGTCAGATACATCACATGATCACACTGACAGAACCACAGGCACATAGACACAGGCAACAGAGCATGCACAATGTCGGCACTAGTACAGTGTATATCCACCTTTCGCAGCAATGCAGGCTGCTATTCTCCCATGGAGACGATCGTAGAGATGCTGGATGTAGTCCTGTGGAACGGCTTGCCATGCCATTTCCACCGGGCGCCTCAGTTGGACCAGCGTTCGTGCTGGACGTGCAGACCGCGTGAGACGACGCTTCATCCAGTCCCAAACATGCTCAATGGGGGACAGATCCGGAGATCTTGCTGTCCAGGGTAGTTGACTTACACCTTCTAGAGCACGTTGGGTGGCACGGGATACATGCGGACGTGCATTGTCCTGTTGGAACAGCAAGTTCCCTTGCCGGTCTAGGAATGGTAGAACGATGGGTTCGATGACGGTTTGGATGTACCGTGCACTATTCAGTGTCCCCTCGACGATCACCAGTGGTGTACGGCCAGTGTAGGAGATCGCTCCCCACACCATGATGCCGGGTGTTGGCCCTGTGTGCCTCGGTCGTATGCAGTCCTGATTGTGGCGCTCACGTGCACGGCGCCAAACACGCATACGACCATCATTGGCACCAAGGCAGAAGCGACTCTCATCGCTGAAGACGACACGTCTCCATTCGTCCCTCCATTCACGCCTGTCGCGACACCACTGGAGGCGGGCTGCACGATGTTGGGGCGTGAGCGGAAGACGGCCTAACGGTGTGCGGGACCGCAGCCCAGCTTCATGGAGACGGTTGCGAATGGTCCTCGCCGATACCCCAGGAGCAACAGTGTCCCTAATTTGCTGGGAAGTGGCGGTGCGGTCCCCTACGGCACTGCGTAGGATCCTACGGTCTTGGCGTGCATCCGTGCGTCGCTGCGGTCCGGTCCCAGGTCGACGGGCACGTGCACCTTCCGCCGACCACTGGCGACAACATCGATGTACTGTGGAGACCTCACGCCCCACGTGTTGAGCAATTCGGCGGTACGTCCACCCGGCCTCCCGCATGCCCACTATACGCCCTCGCTCAAAGTCCGTCAACTGCACATACAGTTCACGTCCACGCTGTCGCAGCATGCTACCAGTGTTAAAGACTGCGATGGAGCTCCGTATGCCATGGCAAACTGGCTGACACTGACGGCGGCGGTGCACAAATGCTGCGCAGCTAGCGCCATTCGACGGCCAACACCGCGGGTCCTGGTGTGTCCGCTGTGCCGTGCGTGTTATCATTGCTTGTACAGCCCTCTCGCAGTGTCCGGAGCAAGTATGGTGGGTCTGACACACCGGTGTCAATGTGTTCTTTTTTCCATTTCCAGGAGTGTATTCTTGCCTTTGGATTTAGGTATATCTATCTATTTAACTGCATATACACACATTCTCCACAAGCCATCATATGGTGCATGACAGAGCGTACCTTATACCATTACCAGTAGTTTCCCTTCCTGTTCCACTTGTAAATAAAGTGAGGGAAAATCATCTGTCTGTATAACTTTGTATGAGCCATATTTTTTCGTAGCTTGTCTTTGTGGTCCTTATGCGAAATATATGTTGGCAGCAGTAGTGTCATTCTGCAGTCAGCTTCAAATGCTGGTTCTCTAAATACTCTCAATAGAGTTCTTCAAAAATAATGTTTCCTTCCCTCCAGGGATTTCCATTTGAGTTCCTGAAACATCTTGGTAGCACTTGCCTGTTGTTAGAATCTACCCATAACAAATCTAGCAACTTGCCTCAGAATTGCTTCGATATCTTCCTCTAAGAATCACACTTTCTTAAAATTCTCCCAGTAAACTGAAGCCCTACCATACACCTTTCCTACCACAATCCTCACAAGCTCATTTCATTTCATAGCACTTTCCAAGATTGTGCCCAGACATTTAAATGATGTGACTGTGTCAAGTAGGACCCTATTAATGCTTTATCTGAACATTACAGGGTTTTTTCTGCTCATTCACATTAACTATCATTTTTCTACATTTGGAGCCAGCTGCCATGCATCACACCAACTAGAATTTTTTTTTTTAAAGTCATCTTGTACCATCCTACAGTCACTCTTCTTTGACACCTTCCCATATCACAGCATCTTTTGCAAACAACTGCAGATTCCTGCCCATCCTGTCTGCCAGATCATTTATGTATATAGAAAATAATAGTGATCCTATCACACTTCCCTGGGGCACTCCTGAAAATACCCTTGTCTCTGATGAGAACTCACCATTGAGGACAACCTACTGGACTGTATTACTTAAGAAGTCTCTCATATCTGGGAACCTATTCTATATGTTTGTATCTTTAATAGTCTGCAGTGGGTACCATGTCAATTGCTTGTCAGAAATCTAGAAATATTGTCTCTGCCCGTTGCCCTTCATCTGTAGTTTGGAGTATATCAAGTGAGAACGGGGAAAGCAGAGTTTCATGCAAGCAATACTTTCTAATATTATACTAATTTGTGGGCATAAGCTTTTTTGCCCTCTTGTGGGCGTAAGCCTTTTTTGCCCTCTTGTGGGCGTAAGCCTTTTTTGCCCTCTTGTGGGCGTAAGCCTTTTTTGCCCTCTTGTGGGCATAAGCCTTTTTTGCCCTCTTGTGGGCGTAAGCCTTTTTTGCCCTCTTGTGGGCGTAAGCCTTTTTTGCCCTCTTGTGGGCGTAAGCCTTTTCGGCCTCTGCTGCTCGGCCTCTAGGAAATTTACTATATTCAAACTTGGAATATGTTCTACAATGCTGCAGTAAACTGATGTTAAGGATATTGGTCTATAATTTTGAGGATCCATTCTTTTGCTACAATATCTAAAAATATAGTTTTGTGGGTTAGCACTTTCTTGTGTCAACCCCTTTGGTTGACAACATTTATTTAATTTTGTCATTTCCATGTCAAATGTTGTTAGAATATTCAAGGAGGGCATTAACTGCTGCAATGAGAAGGAATGGCAATGCCTGAAGCAACAGTCTTGGGCTTTGCCACTCCCATAAAAGTGCAGTATTGAGAAAGGAGGTGAAAATAGTCAGGTGTACTGCCAAATATGAAGAGACGAAGTAATGGCTTCTTAGTTTTCTTATTACATTATCCTCTGTGGTCTTCATTTTCCTCTCCCTGCAACCTTCAGAGTGGGCGAGAGCCAAACACCATCTTGGCTCCAGGCTCAGGTTTGCGTTCACCTTGACCTCAGCTCGCTCCCAAAGGAGGTTACCCCAGCTTCGGTATACCACTCACTCACGGTTTGTTGAACTTCGTTCGATGTTCATTAATACGATCTTCATTTATACAGATGGCTCTAAGATCAATGATGGTGTCAGGTGTTCTTTTATTGTCGGGGCACACAGTTTCAAATAACGGCTTCATGGCCATTGTTCGGTCTTCACAGCTGAGCTATTTGCCCTCTATCAGGCAGTTCTTTACATCTGCCACCACCGACATTCTGCTTATGTCATCTGCTCTGATTCCCTGAGCGCCATCCAGAGCCTCAGTGATCCGTATCCGGGTCACCCTTTTGTTCACCGGATCCAATGCTCTCTTCAGCAGCTGGTGGACGGCGGTTCTCCGGTTACCTTTATGTGGGTTCCTGGCCATGTCGGTATCCCTGGGAACAAAGCTGCAGATGCCACGGCCTAGGCTGCGGTCCTCCAGCCTCAGACAGCTTCTTGTTGTGTGCCTTCATCTTATTTTAGCAGTCATTTGTCAGCGCATTTTATTGCTGTGGCATGCTGATTGATCTACACTTACTGAAAATAAGTTTCGTGCCTTGAAATCTCTCCCCATGGTTTGGACGACCTCTTCATGCCCTTCCTGGCGAATTTTAATACCCTGCTTATTGATCTTTGCCTGCCATGTACTCTGGATGACATTTTAGCGGATGACCCAGAAGCAGCTGCTTGTGTTCGTTTTATCCACTTGACAAACCTGTCTAAGGTCATTTGATTATGCTGTTTTCTTTTATCCCTTGCATGTTAATGTGCCTTTTAGTGTTGTCCTTTTTAGTTGCTGTTTTAACATTGTGCCTCACAGTGCATTCATAAAATAAAATAAAAAATAAAAAATAAAAAAAAAAAAACCCGTATCCTATCAAAGGCAGCGCTACCTGTGAAACCAGTCATGTGATTTACAAGCTATGCTGCAACCACTGTGCTGCATTCTATGTAGGCATGACAACCAACAAGCTGTCTGTCCACATGAATGGTCACTGGCAAACTGTGGCCAAAAAACAAGTGGACCACCCTGTTGCTGAACACGCTGCCAAACATGATATCCTTAATTTCAATAACTGCTTCACAGCTTGTGCCATATGGATCCTTCCCACCAACACCAGCTTTTCTGAATTGCTCAGTGGGAACTTTCCCCACAATACATCCTACAGTCCCGTAACTCTCCTGGCCTAAACCTTCGTTAGTCAGTGTCCTCATCCATCCAGCCTCCTCCATGTTCCCATTCCAGCACCACACAGCTGTCATTTCACCACAACACCAAGTTATTTTATTTCTTTTTATCTCTCCTTTCCACTACTCCCCCCCTCCCCCCTCCCCCCTCCCCCCTCCCCACCTCTCCCCTGCCCGCCGTCTAAACTGTAGCACTTCACTATCTGCCAAACCCACCATTCTATCCCTCCCCCACCCCGCACCAGCCTTTTCCTTACCCCCACCCAGTCGCCACTCCCATCATGCACTGCTGCTGCTGCTCGCAGTGTGGTTTTGGCTGTCTGAGACTGCAGCTCTTTACAAGAGATGCCTATTTCTATGTACTCCATGTGGGTATCTGTGTGACAGTCAAACGATGATATGTTTGTATGATCCTCCTCTTTGGGTGATTTCTTATGTGTGAAATTTAAAATATCTGCTTACCTTTTGTTGTCTTCTATTGCCACCCAGATGGGTCAACCACTGACTGGATAGAAGCCTTTGATCCATTTAGTGATTTTTAAATACAGCCAAAATTTTCTCATGTTCTTGGAAGATCTTTCTCTAATGTATGGTGGTGGAAGTTGGGGTATGCTTAACACATTGATCTGCTTATGTACACACAAATTTCTGATAACTTTTGCTGTTGAAAATTTCTTGTAACATTTTCTGTTCCTTTTTTGAACAAAGAATGCAGCAGTCTGTTTCCTGATCATGTTTCAAATTTGATTATTAAACCATGGAGGGTCTTTCCCATCGTTAATCTATATATTTGTCACATACGTCCCCAGAGCATGATTTACAAGCAGTTTAAACTTTGTACATAGTTCCTCTATGTCCATCCTTCTGGAACTACATGATGTCCATTCATTGTATAAGTGGGATACTAACAACTACTTATCTGCTTTTTCTAGCATAAATTCCTTCCTAGCCTTCTTCATGGATTTATTAGGTTTAGTAACCATCATCACTGTATTATCACAATCACTAATTCCTGTCAGTGTACTGATAGGCTGTCTATATATTTTCAGTATAATCAGGCCTGTTTGTAACGATGTCTAAAATATTTGTATTGTGTGTGGGCTCTTGAACTAGCTGCTTAAGATAATTTTCAGACATGTTCAAAAACACTTCACAAGTATATGTATCTGTATTTTCTGCTGTGAATACTTATACATCACAATCTGTATTTGATTGAATGAAGCTGACTTCAATTAATAATGCATGATACGGGTATTTCTGCACTACTGAGCATAGACTTCTCATGCATTATTCTACAACTGTTATGCAAATTGGGTGGCTGGTACTAGTGCCCATATAACTCGGATTGACTCTTTCAGCCTTGATAAACAGAATATTTTTCTTGACGGCAATAAACACCCCCCCGCCCACCTACAATTTCTAATCCGTCTTTTCAATATATGTTCCATGCCACAATAAATATTTCAGAGCTTTCTACTTTCGGTTCCAGCTAGCTCTCAGTTCTCAGAATAATTTGAGAGCAACAACTTTCCTGGAGCACAGTAAGTTTGTTTCAAATACTTCAATTTATTGTTAAAATTTTGACAGTCAAAATTTCTCCACTTTGTAAGTGGTCTGATTTTGCTCTCTGTTTATCAACTGGTGAGCATTCATCACAGGACCTCAGAAGTACACTACCTCAGTAGCTGTTTCCTTTGTGCAGTGCTTCTCTGATCTATCAAGGGGAGTCCTACAATTCTGCGCCCCTTAACACAGGTCCAGAAATCTGCAACCATGTCAATCACGGAACTGATGAAGCCTCTAGTTGAGACCATGTACTCGGCTCCAAACCAAAGGACCCCAATTAACTATGGATACAACACTGAAAATTGTGATCTGTACATGCACCCCATGAGAGAGGCCAGCAGTCATCACCACTTCTGCCAGCTGCCCATAGGAATTCAGGATGGTTCAGAACCCATGACAGGTGTCAGTTGTGCTAACATGAGCAACAACTGGTAGACTACTACCCTCAATAACTGCAGGAAGGGCCTCCTCCACATCTCAGATGAGGCCTTCCAGTACACTCACTGAGTCCACATTGCATTTCTTTCCTGACATGGATGCTATTTCCCTAAGGCTCTCCATAATGTGCCTAACATTGGAGCTCCAATAACTAGTAAACTCCTCAAACTCCATGTTTGCTCAGACCCCATTGAAGGAGCAGCCACCATTCCACGCAGAGTGAATGGGTGAGGTCAGACGTCCAGCCTCCGTATCAAATTCCGCATCAAGCGGCGCAACTGTGTAACAACCATTCACCATGCAGTGAGTGCAGATCCCCACATAAAGTGTGCTGGAAGGTGCCCCATCAGCAGAGCCTGTGGGAAAAACATGTGACACCTGTGGTGTCACATGTGATGCGCTGCTTCTCTGCTGTCAGTGTCTTCAGCTGTTTGTGGACTATGGCCAGCTCCTCCTGCATCCACACAGCTTCACAAACCCTATCATCTATTACAACTGACTTAAAAATCAAACTATGAAAAACAGAAAAGGCTAAATATGTGAATGCTAGTCTCCTGGTGCTTCAAATCAATGTAGGCTGGCACCTGACAGATGTAATTAGCTGTCACTGTCTTTCCAAAACAAACAAACAAATGACTGTTGTGTGACAGGCTGTGCAAATGTACATGTTACCATTACTAAAAGTGATACTACAGGACTACTAAGGTTACTACAGGACTACTAAGGTGGATTATGAAGTCATCACAGTCCGACCGTACATTCTGAATCTGATGCATTGATTCCAGTGTCAATGTTATAACCACACTCACATCTCCCAGCAAAACATGACCAAATGTGTTGCTTGTGGTAGAGATGGTTATGAGGGCGATTGACTGCTTCCTTCTTTATGCTGTATAACTTGTAATGGTGACCATACCATCTCATCCTGTGAATGTTCCATGTATCTTGATGAGCAGGCTGTTCATGAGGTCTGGATGATGGAAAGAGTACCTTACCCTTTTACTCGCAAGTTGCTAGCTAGTCTAAAGACCTGTATTTTACCATCTGGCACTCGCAGTACCATTCTTGCTATGCCTCACTCTATGAAGGACATGGCCATGCAGACTTGTGACCTGCAATTCAGTACTACAGTTGTGAAATTGCCCAGTATCACAGTAGCATCCCCATCTTGTTCTTCTACATCTGTTCAACAAGCCTCCAAATCTTCACCCCCCCCCCCCCCCCCCTGGCCCCATGGTAAAATCACCTGTTACACAAATGGCAGGCCAGGAAGGATAAAAGCAGCACACCCGCAAAGATTTTTTTATCTCCTTCCAGCCCACAAACATTTGGGTCTTTGTCTGACAACAATGAAGACTTGGAAGTCCTCTTCAATAGTGTTGTCACATGTTACTCTCACCCGGCCAACTTCCATTTCACTAGTGCACACTGTCTACCATTTCTCTGCCCTAGAGTCCACAGGCCAACCAAAGGAGAATGCCAATACCTCCATAGATTTCATTTAAGATGATCCTGCAGCCTTTGTGCCCTGTAACAATGAGTCCTCCCCATTCCCAGTTATAATTCTTCTCCAAAGGAACATTTGTGGCATTATATCCAACAAGGAGGAATTACGGCTCCTCTTGGAATCACAAAATTAGATTGTTTTCCGCCTCTAAGAAACGAAATTGTGTCCTCACGATCACTTTGACTTCTCACATTTCCTTCCACTCAGCTTTAATTTAGGTTTTCTGTAATTTCCCTAAATCACTACAGGTAAATTCCACGATGGTTCCTTTGAAAAGGCACAGCCAATTTCCTTTTCTAATCCAATGGAACCAATGACCTTGCTGTTTTGTCCCCTCCCCCAGATCAACCAAACTACAAAATTCATAGTACTCTTGATAGGAAACTTTCTTGGTCCTCCCATGTCTTACCTGGCCACAAACTATACTCAGTCCCTCAATGTCCTACATGTCCAAATCAGTACTTCCTGGGTATCGGATTGGACCACCCTTCTTCATTTATACCAATCCCTTGTCCATTCAAAACTTGACTGTGGGTGCTTGTCTATTATTTGCATGTCTGTCCATCTTGTGTCATCATAGAAGAATCCAGTCATGGAATAAGTTTGGCCACTGGTGCCTTTTACATTAGCCCAGTTGAGTCTCTATTCAGAAGCTGCTGAATTACCACTGTCCTACTAGTGTGATGCCCTCCTCAGTGAATATGCATGCCATTTGTCTTCCATGCCCAGCCATCCATCCTATGTCCTCTTTTTCAATGACTCCCTTGACCACCAGTATGGGGCATTCCCTTCTTCTCTATTACCTCTCAGAGTTCGATTTGGCTACTGCTTCAGGACCTTAACTTCATGCTACCTTCCACATTCCTGATTAGTGTGAACCCTTCACTGCCATGACTTTGTGTGGTGGCCCATGTTCATCTTGGACATCATTTGCTTCCCAAGGTCACTACTCCATTTTCAATCTATCCCTATAAGTTTCTCGATCTTCGCACGATAGCACCTTAGTGTATAGTGATAGCTCTAAGACCAACCGTGGTGTTGGGTGTGCCTTCATCATTAGCTCCGACCATTTTCAGTATTGGCTTCCAGAACACTGGTAGATTTTTACAGCAGAATTCTTCACCCTGTAACAGGCCACCCAGTACATCTGGCAATATAGGCTTCTTAATTGTCATATGCCCAAATTCTCTGTACCCTTCAGAGCCCCTGTGTGCTGTACACAATCCAACCCTTAGTGCAACAGGACCAAAACTTCCACTTACTCACTGTTGAGGAAGCCACCATGCTGTTCATGTGATTTCCTAGTCACATTGGTGTGATGGTAAATGAGGCGGCTGACACTGCTGCCAAGGCTGCAATCCTCCCACCTCAGCCGGCTAGCTCTTCTTTCCTTTGGACAACTTCCGTGTTGCTGTCTATTGTCAGATGTTGTCACTTTGACATTACCACTGGTATTTTCTTCACAGGAACAAGCTCCAGAGAATTAAACTTGTCTCAATGGCTTGGTCAGCCTTCTCTCTGCCCTCTTATCGCAAGGAAATCATTTTAGCTAGGTTGCGTATTGGGCACTGCCTTTTAGCCATCATAATTTAATTCATGATCCCCCACAACTTTGTGCTTATTGTCATCAACCTTTGATGGTTCAGTGTCTCGTGATCCAATGCCCTTTTCTGACCAGTTATGTTTCAGTGTATATTTGTCATCTTAAGTTATTGACCATTCTAGTAAATGACGTATGGGCTGTTGATTGCTTAGGGTCCTCTGCTGTCTCTACAGTGTATGTAGATCTTTCTCCAAGGGGGAGTCCTTACTTTTAACTCTTTTTCCTTCTGTCAATGGGTCTTAGCATTTAGTCTCTTTTAGCTTCTTTTACTGCTTTTATTACTTATTGATATTCTAAGGTTTCAACATGGGTGCTTATGACATAATTTGTTTTGTGCCCTAAAAAACCACCATCTAGAGAAGTGAAATAGTATTCTTAAAACACTGATAGACAAGGCTGGTACTGTACAGGACACAGAAGACTTACTGGTCCAATTAAAACACCTGGAAATTGTATTCCAGGATATTGGGTGTACCAAACAGAAAATCTGTTGCTCTTCCTAACGTATGGCAGGTCATAGGTAGAAACCAAGGGAAAAAAGTAGAGAAATTGTAAGTAACTGCCCATTTTCAAAATGTTGGAAGCATGATATACATTATGGACAAACCTCAAATGTCAGAACTGTGGAAGAACACTATACTGAACACAAGTGCATTTAACTTTGATAAAACAGAAGTAGATAGTTGTGAAATTATGTTTGGCAGCTGGACACTCAACATTTTTCAACCAAACAAATAGGTGGTCCAGACCTCTAGCTTTTGACACTCAGTAATAAATGAATCTATTCAAATTACATTATTGTAATAAATGAGACAGAATTGCTGTCCATCACTTACTTCCAAGAGGTAAAGTGTAGTAGGTATTGCCAATAAAAACATGCAACACACGAGAGGGGGAGAGAGAGAGAGAGAGAGAGAGAGAGAGAGAGAGAGAGAGAGAGAGAGAGAGATGTGTGTGTGGGGGGGGGGGGGCAGGGAGAGGGGGTGGAGAATGGTAGAACTTGAAAGTTGTTGATTATCTCATCTAGCAATGTGATCATTCCCTCCTTGAGCTTAAAAGCTGAATATTGTAGGTAGGAGTAGTTATGATATAAAATGTATATAAAGTTTCAAAACTGTTTATCAATTGATTTCAGTTAATTATAGTGCAGCTTTCCTGCCAGAACACAATGTATTGTCATCAGAAACAGAAAACAGTAGACAACTTGGGGCACATTTTTTTTCAAGGGAAAAAATTGGTTTACATATGTTTGGATTTTTGTCAGAGCACTTAAGTAAACACATATGTACATAAAAAGAGCATTTCCGAATGAAACTGTAACTGAAACTAATTTTGGTGTGACTTATTCCAGAGTAGTGCTCCAGCATTATCAACTCTCGTCATGTGGGCATAACAACAGACAGTACACATAGCTAGGATTGTAGCTTTTCAGATCACATAAGTGTTTAAGGGATGTTCTGGAAACTTAGGTGGGGTCTTTGGAAAAGAAAGGGTGCTCTTGTTCTCATGAAGCCTAATGGGGTAAATTTAGAGAACCAAGATTCAAAGAAGATTGTACAAAAATCACTCTCTCCATCATCTGTGCCAATAGGTATCACTAGAATAAGCTAAGGAAGATTAGGGTGCATATGAAGGTATGTATAGTAATTTTTCTCTCTCTCTCATTGTTTGAAAGTTACTAATATTAATATGAAGTACTTTTTTTCTTGTACTGAATGGAAGATACGGTATTAAATTTTGGGGGAATATAGGTTTCACAAAAAAACTTCTTTTAAACTCCAAAAGAGAGCTATTCGTATTCTGAGGGGTGCTGCCTACAGAGAGCCACGTAGAGGACTCTTTAAGGAATTGAAAATTTTGATCCTCCCTAGTTTAGTCATCTATAAATCAGTATGTTTCCTCAAGTCAGATCAAGAATGCACTTCTCTAGACAGTGAAGTAATCAACTATCAAACCACAAACAGGCATGATTTCCATAGACATACACATTCAAAAACCCTATACAAAAATAGTGTTGATGTATCTACCCAAAATAATGTTCAATGCCTCACCACAAGAAATAAAAAACATACAAAACCTTACATATATTTAAAAAAGAAAAGGGCTACCATCAGGTCAAAGTTTCTATAATGTTGATGAATTTCTTTTTTATCCAAACAGATAGTGCTCATCTTTGGATTTTTTGTATAAACCTTTGTTTGCATGTAAAAAGAAGACAAAATATATGAAGTGTAATTAAGAAAATGTTATTTCCCTTAATTGTTGAAAATATAAATTGTGCTCTCTCTCTCTCTCTCTCTCTCTTTTTCAATATGACAACTCCTATATCATGGATAATGATGAATTGAATTGAATATTTTGAGTAAATGTTAGTGCTGCTATAATTGCCATGGTTCAACAGGTTCATTGTGATGGAAAATTTACGCCACCTGTTGCTGCCTCTGGATGCCTCACAATCTCTCTTTGGGGGTCTACGGCTGCGGCCATTTTCACCAAAGGGCTTTATGAGTGGTGGAGCAGGGTATGTGCTTAGTCGAATGGCTGCTCTCCGCTTTGTTGAGCAGGGAATATCTGGAGACCTCGGAGGCTGCCGTAATCCAGGATACAGAGGCGAGGATGTTGCCATTGGTGAGTTGAGTGATCATTCTTAAGTGGTATGGTATCTTGCCGTGTAAGGCATTTATTTTGATTCTTGTTTTGCTCCTATTATGATCTGATACTACAGTCTTCAGAAATATGCATCCATGTTGATCCTTCATATTTTATGTCATCCACTCACTTTTGACTGGATCATCTAAGATTTTTCTTATCTGTTGGACACCAACAAAGAACTTATCCACTTGTTCTACATCATCACTGTTCATTTGCAGAATTTTCTTATTGTCTTGATTATATATTATTTCAATCTTTCTATAGTTGGTCTTCAAACCTATTTTCAAACTCGCCCAATTGAGTTGTCCCATCAATTATTGAAGTTTATCTGCAATAGAGGCAAACATCACAATGTCTTCAGCAAAATGAAGGTGGGTCAGTCTAGTTCCATTAACATACAACCCTTCTTCATTTTCCCAATTAAGTACTTGAAGAAAAAAAACTCACATTCTGCATATTCAGATTTAATGTGGTGTAAAAACATTATTACAGTCAGTATACATTTATGGAGTACTTGCAACCTGAAGTCCTGAAAACAGAAACTAAACCCAACTTGGTTTTTTTTTTTATTGCCTTTATATCAAGACCATTGCTGAAAAGAAACCTTGAATACATGTCTCTGAAACAGCCAGCAAAGTGACATCATTATAGTGCTTGACAATAACTGAAATGAGCACGATTATAATGCACATTACACATTATTCATTTATAACCTGGATTTCTTAATGTACTATTTCTTTTTGTAGAGACAAAAAATGTTCTGTGAGTAATAAATTAAAAATTGTTGATCTTGTGAGGAATGATGATCCAAAAGCAAATTTAGCTTGTGAATATAATGTACCTGGAGTAGTAATCAGGATGATTGAAAGAAGAGAATGGACTTAGAAGTTTCATAAGTGCAATGTGATAAATGTCTTTATAGTAGGTTAAAAAAAAAAAACTGGAAAGGCGCCACTTAGGCCAAGCTGCAAAATTTCACTTTGATATATTAGCAACAAAGACTTTATTGGTTCTAATAGATGATTTTCAAGGTGTAAATGTCATCATGGTATTAGCCAAATTATACTGAAGAAGTGGCAAATCTGCTGAATTTTTAGACAACATCATGGTAGATGAAAGCTAAAATGAACATAAACTGTATAATTGTGAAGAAACAGTGACTTTTTTTGACTGCTTCCAACCAGAACTTTCACTGTAAAAACAATTTAGGAAAAAAGGTGGGCTTCAAAATGATAAAGATGTAATTACCCTCCTCTTGGGGTGTAATGTATGGGATTTTGATTATGATGTGTTCCACATTTTAGTATTTGTAGTAGGTGTGACAGTGCTGCTATTCAGATAACTAGACAATCAAGTCCTGAATTGGCAAGTCTGCATAAGAGGTAGTAAGTTTGGGACACTTGAAATCTCACTTGTGTGAGAGGCCTTACAAATCAGTGATCCAGGCCATGTAAGACTGCTCAGGACACCTGTGATGCTAGTTAAACTGCAACTGTGCTGCTACCACATGAGTTTGATGGCCAGAACACTGCATAAGCAACCAACAGCACTCATACAGCAGCAATCGAATGACTCGCTAAAGGTGAAAGAAAAGAAGTATGACAAATCGTACACCAATCTTGGATTTGTTGATTCTAGCTGTTCACCTACCTGCTTATTATGTAGCAAGCTACTTCAGAATACTTCCATGCTACCTGCTAAGATGCACTGACATTAGGAACTATGCAACCTGATGGCAAAGAAAAGACTGAAGAATTTTTTATGTGTAAGAAAGTTGGTATTGAGTTTGAGGGATCATTAGGCAACAGTTGAGTAGAACAGGGAAAAGGAATACCATAGAAGAAGAATGGGTAGTTTTGAGAGATAAAATAGCGAAGGCAGCAGAGGATTAAATAGTTAAGACAAGGCCTAGCAGAAATCTGTGGATAACAAAGTATACACTGCATTGAATTTAGCTGACAAAAGGAAAAAAAACATAAAAATAATAAAAATTCAGCGAATCAAGCAGGCAAAAGGAAATGGAAACGTCTAAAAAATGAGATTGACTGGAAGTGCAAAATGGCTAAGCAGGCATGGACAGAGGACAAATGTAAGGATTTAGAAGCATATTTCGCTTGGGGAAAGATAAATATGACCTACAAGGAAATTAAAGAGGCATTTGGAGAAAAGAGAAGCAGGTGTGAGACTATAAAGTGCTCAGATTGGAAACCAGTACTAAGTAAAGAAGGGAAAGATAAAAGTTGGAGGGAATATATAGGCCTATACAAAGGAGATGAAGGCAGAATTGTAGGAAAGAAGAGGATGTAGATAGAGGTCAGATCTAAGCTACAATAGTGCAAGATGAATTTGACAGAGCACTGAAAGACCTAAATCAAAATGAAGCCCAGGTTTGGATGACATTCTGTCAGAACTACTAATAGCCTTTGGAGAGCCAGCCATGACAAAATTCTTCCATCTGGTGTGCAAGAGGTATGAGACAGGTGAAATACCCTCAGACTTAAAGAAAACTATAATAATTACAATTCCAAAGAAAACAGCTGCTGACAGGTGTGAATATTACCAAACTGTCAGTTTAAAAAATAGCTGCAAAATACTAACACAAATTCTTCACAGAAGAATGGAAGAACTGGTAGAATGCAACCTCATGGAAGGTGAGTTTTGATTCCAGGGAAGTGCAGAAATATGCGAGCCAACACTGGTGCTACACCTCACCTTAGATGATAAGTTAAGGAAAGGTAAACATACGTTTATTTCAATTGTAGATGTGGAGAAAGCTTTCGACAATGTTGACTGAAATACTCTCTTTGAAACTGTGAAGGTAGCAAACTAACTATTTACAACTTGTATAGAAGCCAGATGACAATGGTCATGAAGTGGAATCAGTGGTTGAAAAGAAAGTGATACAGGTTTGCAGCCTACTGTCAGTGCTGTTCAACCCATACATTGAACAAGCAGTTAAGGACACCAAAGAAAAGTTTGGAGTGCTAATTAATATTAAGGGAGAATATATAAAAATAAATAAAAACTTGGACAATAAATAAGAAATTTGAGGTTTGCTGGCGATATTGTAATTCTGTAAGAGCCAGCAAAGGACTTCGAAGACCAGTTGAACAGAATCGACTGCATCCTGAGAGGAGGATAGAAGATGAACATTGACAAAAGCAAAACAAGGATAATGGAATGTAGTCGAATTAAGTCAGGTGATGTTGAAGCCAGCCGGTGTGGCTGAGTGGTTCTAGGCACTTCAGTCTGGAGCCGCGCGACCGCTACGGTTGCAGGTTCGAATCCTGCCTCAGGCATGGATGTGTGTGATGTCCTTAGGTTGGTTAGGTTTAAGTAGTTCTAAGTTCTAGGGGACTGATGACCTCAGATGTTAAGTCCCATAGTGCTCAGAGCCCTTTGAACCATTTGAGGAAATTGAAACAAGACACTAATAGCAGTAAATGAGTTTTACTATTTGGGCAGCAAAATAACTGATGATGGCCAAAGTAGAGAGGATTTAAAACATAGTGCAAATGGCAAGAAAAGCATTTCTGAAGAGGAGAAATTTAACAACGAATATAGATGGAAGTCTTTTCTGAATGTATTTGTATGGGTTGCAGCCATGTAGTGAAAGAATGGACAATAAACAGTTTAGACAAGAAGAGAATACAAGCTTTTGAAATGTTGTGCTACAGCAGAATACTCAATATTAGATGGGTAGATCACTTAACATATGAGGTACTGAATAAAATTAGGGAAGCAAGAAATTTGTAGCACAACTTGACCAAAAGAAGGGATTGGTTAATAGGTCACATTCTGAGACCTCAAGGAAGGTGAAGAGGCTGGCACAGGATAGAGGAACATGAAGAGCTGCATCAGACCAGCTTGTTACTGTGTTAATGTACAACCAATGAAATGATAAATGACTGTAATAGTGAGTTTTTTAATTACATCCCAATGCAGCACTTAAAATGCAGTGTATTTCTATGAAATACAGTTTCATGTGCAAATCATGATTTTTTGCACCTATAGCCCAAATGATGAAAGATTTTTACAAATGCTTCTTATAATTTCAATAATAATACAGTATCTATTTAAACTCAGCACATGCGATTCATGCAAGATCCCATTTTACATGCAGTTTATGTGCAACTTCAGACCAGTATGTTACAGCAACAGAGAAAGCTTTCACAAAACAGGCTGACCATAAATTATATGTATTTGTCTAACTTTTTGCAAAATTTGAACCAATTTACACAAGTCCAAAACATAGAAGAGGCATGCATAGAAAAACCACACAAAACACATTTTTCTGGCATGTAAAATCTGAATGAAGCTAGATTTATGAAAGTGGATTTTCAATATTATCATAAGAATGCATTTTTTGCTTATTTGATTCACTTTAAACCATTTCACATAAGAACAAATCTTACATACTACATTTAAATCATTGTATGTCAATAGTTGATAAGGAATATTGGATAAAGAGAGATTTCATTTTAACTTTACATGAAGGTAGATGAACAAATAAAGTTTGAACTGACTTGTACAAGTTTAAAGTATAGAAATGGCACAATTCAAAAACCTGTGAAAAATGTATTTTTGCATGTAAAATCCAAATGAAGCAAGATTTTTTTCAAATGGTTAAAATTTACATTGGTCCTGGGCCACATTTTAATCATTGGTCGTCTCCATCCCAGAGTTATTTAGGGGTGACTGTTTTTGCATGTGAAACCCAAATGGTGCACGTAGCAATGGTGCCATTAGCTGAGCTTTAATTTCAGATCAATTAAAAACTCTTGCAAGAGAATTTAATAGGCTTTCACAAATTGCATGTGTGCCAGCTCCAGTTCACTGCTCAAACTTTGCTTAATATACTGTAACATGTTACAGTAAAACAGATGTTCAAATAGCCAATGGTCCGGGCTAAACCCAGAGCTTTTTACCCCATGTGCCTTGCTCAGATAGAAACAAAGCACAAAGACCGAACCACACACCGCCCCCCCCCCCACCCCCCACCCCCCGCCCACCAAACAGTGATTCTGCTTTCAACTCTTTCATACATATTTGTTGTAGTGCTACCATGCCGTAATGATTTCAAAATTATATGTTGTTACAGTGTAAAAGAATTCATGCCTGATGAACGTACATAGGTAAAACTAGAATTATTCATGAACAACTGTTGTTAGAAATCAGTGTTTGAAATGATGTTGTTGTTGTTGTTGTTGTGGTCTTCAGTCCTGAGACTGGTTTGATGCAGCTCTCCATGCTACTCTATCCTGTGCAAGCTTCTTCATCTCCCAGTACTTACTGCAACCTACATCCTTCTGAATCTGCTTAGTGTATTCATCTCTTGGTCTCCCTCTAAGATTTTTACCCGACACGCTGCCCTCCAATGCTAAATTTGTGATCCCTTGATGCCTCAAAACATGTTCTACCAACCGGTCACTTCTTTTTGTCAAGTTGTGCCACAAACTCCTCTTCTCCCCAATTCTATTCAATACCTCCTCATTAGTTACGTGATCTACCCATCTAATCTTCAGCATTCTTCTGTAGCACCACATTTCGAAAGCTTCTAGTCTCTCCTTGTCCAAACTATTTATCGTCCATGTTTCACTTCCATACATGGCTACACTCCATACAAATACTTTCAGAAACGGCTTCCTGACACTTAAATCTATACTCGATGTTAACAAATTTCTCTTCTTCAGAAACGATTTCCTTGCCATTGCCAGTCTACATTTTATATCCTCTCTACTTCGACCATCAGTTATTTTGCTCCCCAAATAGCAAAACTACTTTACTACTTTAAGTGTCTCATTTCCTAATCTAATTCCCTCAGCATCACCCGATTTAATTTGACTACATTCCATTACCCTCGTTTTGCTTTTGTTGATGTTAATCTTATATCCTCCTTTCAAGACACTGTCCATTCCGTTCAACTGCTCTTCCAAGTCCTTTGCTGTCTCTGACAGAATTACAATGTCATTGGCGAACCTTAAGGTTTTTTTTTTCTCCTCCATGGATTTTAATACCTACTCCAAATTTTTCTTTTCTTTCCTTTACTGCTTGCTCAATACAGATTGAGTAACATCTGGGAGAGGCTACAACCCTGTCTCACTCCTTTCCCAACCACTGCTTCCCTTTCATGCCCCTCCACTCTTATAACTGCCATCTGGTTTCTGTACAAATTGTAAATAGCCTTTCGCTTCTTGTATTTTACATCTGCCACCTTCAGAATTTGAAAGAGAGTATTCCAGTTAACATTGTCAAAAGCTTTCTCTAAGTCTACAAATGCTAGAAATGTAGGTTTGCCTTTTCTTAATCTTTCTTCTAAGATAAGTCGTAAGGTTAGTATTGCCTCACGTGTTCCAACATTTCTACGGAATCCAAACTGATCTTCCCCGAGGTCCGCTTCTACCAGTTTTTCCATTCGTCTGTACAGAATTCGCGTTAGTATTTTGCAGCTGTGACTTACTAAACTGATAGTTCGGTAATTTTCACATCTGTCAACACCTGCTTTCTTTGGGATTGGAATTATTATATTCTTCTTGAAGTCTGAGGGTATTTCGCTTGTCTCATACATCCTGCTCACCAGATGGTAGAGTTTTATCATGACTGGCTCTCCAAAGGCTGGTAGTAGTTCTAATGGAATGTTGTCTACTCCCGGGGCCTTGTTTCAACTCGGGTCTTTCAGTGCTCTGTCAAACTCTTCACGCAGTATCTTATCTCCCATATCGTCTTCATCTACATCCTCTTCCATTTCCAAAAATTGTCCTCAAGTACATTGCCCTTGTATAAACCCTCTATATAGTCCTTCCACCTTTCTGCCTTCCCTTCTTTGCTTAGAACTGGGTTTCCCTCTGAGCTCTTGATATTCATACAAGTGGTTCTCTTCTCTCCAAAGGTCTCTTTAATTTTCCTGCAGGCAGTATCTATCTTACCCCTCGTGAGATAAGCCTCTACATCCTTACATTTGTCTTCTAGCCATCCCTGCTTAGCCATTTTGCACTTCCTGTCGATCTCATTTTTGAGACATTTGTATTACTTTTTGCCTGCTTCATTTACTGCATTTTTATATTTTCTCCTTTCATCAATTAAATTCAATATTTCTTCTGTTACCCAAGGATTTCTATTAGCCCTCGTCTTTGTACATACTTGATAGTCTGCTGCCATCACTACTTTATCCTTCAGAGCTACCCATTCTTCTTCTACTGTATTTATTTCCCCCATTGCTGTCAATTGTTCCCTTATGCTCTCCCTGAAACTCTCTACAACCTCTGGTTTAGTCAATTTATCCAGGTCCCATCTCCTTAAATTCCCACCTTTTTGCAGTTTCTTCAGTTTTAATCTACAGTTCATAACCAATAGATTGTGGGCAGAGTCCACATCTGCCCCTGGGAATGTCTTACAATTTAAAACCTGGTACCTAAATCTCTGTCTTACCATTATATAATCTATCTGATACCTTTTAGTATCTCCAGGATTCTTCCATGTATACAACCTTCTTTTATGATTCTTGAACCAAGTGTTAGCTATGATTAAGTTATGCTCTGTGCAAAATTCTACCAGACGGCTTCCTCTTTAATTTCTTCCCCCCAATCCATATTCACCTACTATGTTTCCTTCTCTCCCTTTTCCTACTGACGAATTCCAGTCACCAATGACTATTAAATTTTCGTCTCCCTTCACTACCTGAATAATTTCTTTTATCTCATCATACATTTCATCTATTTCTTCACCATCTGCAGAGCTAGTTGGCATATGAACTTGTACTACTGTAGTAGGCGTGGGCTTTGTGTCTATCTTGGCCACAATAATGATATTAAGACCAAAAATGTGCATATCTTAACCCATCATTGATGAGCAGTCTCACCATTCATACTCCCCTCTCCTCAATAAGTACTGTGCTTAGTCCAATAAAAAAAAAACTTAGAAGACAACTGTGTGTTTCCTGCTTGACAGCCCACTCTTTTTTTGTTTTGGAGACTGAATAATAATATTTTTAGGTCGCTGCATGGTGGCAATAAATGCAACATTTCTGGACAGCCGAGACTCTGATGGGTTGGAGCGCTTTCACGCCTATGGCCCAGAACGAGAAATGGCACCAGATAAGAGAATGGATTGGCTGAAGAATTATTCTTATCACCTGCTACAACCTGTAAGCATTCCTTCACAAGTGTATTTTTCTTTCACATTATTATTGTTTCCTCAACATAAAGAATGAATATAACAGGAATAAAAACTGTAAAACTTTCTGTTATGAAAGAAAACTTTTCTCTCTACTTAGTTCCTATTATCTTTCAGGCTGCTGTAACATAGTTGAGACAGATACAACAAATCAGTTTGATTTTCTTCTTAACACAAGTAATGTTATGAGTTGCATTTAATTAAAATTAAGCTATTCATAGGAAAACGAGTCTTCCATGTATGTTTGATATTTGTTTCATTATTCTGCTTTCCATCTGTTTCATTTAGTTCAAATTAATTGAATTAGTTATATGTCCTCTGGATGGCTTGTAAAATATTGAAATGATATGGAGCAGGTCAGTTTACACAGTATTTACCATAACTTGTATGTAAATATGCCCACAAATATGACTTTATATAACAATTTAAGCTATTCTGTTTGGTTACATAAATAATTATTTAATTCTTGTGAACTTCTTTTGGTACTAGGTTCTAAATAATAATTCTTATATGGGATGATCCAGAAGTTAAATTTTATGTCAGGCAGTGTGAGTATTTTGGCAAGAGAACAAAGACTTTGATACTACCGTTATTCACTCTTTTATGAGCTAATGTCAATTAAACAAGAGTAATGAAGTAAAACTTGAGCTTCTCACAATATATTGAATGTTTGAATAACTTATAAGGTGCCTTGACAACCTCCAATTATTTAATTAGGTGCTTTATCAAGGCACATATGCAACTAGACATTGCTGCGCATGCCAGTTTAAACACACAATTTGTGGGGTTGTCCAATCGTAGAAACAAAGAGGTGACAGACAACCAATGTCAGACAAGATAAATAGTGAAAATTAGCCAACCATGGGTGAGCAAATAGCACTGCTTCTGTCCTCTTGTTTAACAAGAGATTGAGCAGGATTCCAACCAGGATTTAGGTATAACTTTGTGTGTCTATCTAAAAGGTCACTTTCAAATTTAATACCGACAGTTTTCTTAATAACACTATTCCAATAATTGGAAGTGCATGCCAAAATGTCATAGAATGGCTAGTACCAAGGTAATGCTATGCAGTGAAAACCTGATTGGGCTATTGTAATTGAGTATATTGCTATTATCCTGTACAATTATCCTCCATGGTCCTAATGGTATGAGTGATGTAAGACATGCTACAATTGCAGAGAAAGTGGGAGACACCCTCCTTACACAGATCAAAGAGATGGTTAACCACTACCCTAAAAAGTCCTTGATTTTAAATGATTGTCCAAAAACACACTTTGTGCTGTGTTTCTTCAGAAACAACTAATTCTGTGTGAATGTTACCTGTGTAAAACAAAACAGCCATAGACTTAGGTGCCATCTCATTATTCTCATCACTTATCGGATTCACAGTTCGTTGTAGTGTAAAGCATATCCTACTTTTCTATGAACCAAAGTATGAAGTATCATTTGATGCTGAGATGGATGCCAGCAACTGCCAAACTGAAGATACAATTCTGTGAGAGCCACTTCCTATAAATGGCTTGTCCCAGTGCATTTCCTCCTGGCCAGCACATCACAGTGCAAAAGGTTGCCATCCTTTTCCATCGCCTTTCCAAGAGAAATCATCTGTTAGATGAGAGGAACCCTCTGTACTCAGTAGTGAAGGAATTGTGTAGGCAGTGTGTACGTGAATACTTAGCATCTGCAAAGATCCAGTCTGATAAAAAATAAATTTTCATGATGATGTGTCGGCAGCTGGGCCAACACCTTGTAGATAGAGGTGGCTTAAAAGGCACGCTAGACTAACGCAGACGGGCGTGAAGTACTGGAACAGGATACGTAATTAATGCTATGAAGAAAAGTACGTAGCTGGTATAATACTTATCTTTAATCAATCATTGTGGTACATCGCACAAAGGAGACTTTAATTACAATCACTGTAAGGCTAATGGCGCCTTGCTAGTTCGTAGCCATTAACTTAGCTGAAGGCTATTCTGTCTCTCGGCTAATGAGAGAGAAAGGCTTCGTACGTCTAGTCGCTAGCTCTGTCGTCCGTACAACTGGGGTGAGTTCGAGTCAGTCTCTCGAGACCTGCCTTGTGGTGGCGCTAGGTTTGCGATCACACAGTGGCGACATGCGGGTCCGACATGTACTACAGGATCGCGGCCGATTTAAGCTACCACCTAGCACGTGTGGTGTCTGGCTGTGACAACACACATGAAACCTGCAGTAGTTTTCTAAAATTAAAAAGAAATACATTCCTCAATGATTCAGTTTTATACAAACTGAATTTTCAAACTTATAAGCTATTTCTTAGCATTAGTCCTGTGAAAAGTAGAACTTCATCTGCAATTTAACTAAAAGCTAAATTCAAACACCTATTAAAATTGGACAAGTTAAGGTCTTCAGAAGCAGCAGTGCAACAATGGTTGATACTTTATTTCTAAATTCAAGAAAAAGACGGCACTGGTAGGTTTGTGCAATGTTGTATCAGTCTCAGTAGAAAAACAATTTTATAGTACCTCGTCATCTAAAAAATGTAAAACACTGATGAAGGGCATCCTGTTTGTGAAGTGCAACTTCTGCTTACGTGAGAGGTGTGTGAACATAAACCTGACATTTGTAAATGACATTATTTATTGGACCTGTGGTGATTGTGTGCATGACGAATGTGAAGATCTCCTCAGCATGGTACACCCAGAAAATGAAATGATCAAGTTATTAAATAGTGATATTGAAACCCTCAAGAAAGAAATAGTGTTCCTGAAACAAGAAAACAAAAAAACTCTTAAGTGAAAAACGTTTGTGGTCTAGTGAAAACAGTGAAACAGTGCAGGAAATAGCCACAAAAACATTCATATTGACATTGTTAAACGTGATTTTCAAACCAAAAAAAGTATTATTTATGATGAAACAAACATAATATTGAACTCATAGTATGCTGAAGTTACAAATAAATTTACATGGATTACAATAAAGTCAAAAAACACAACACATAGACCACCAAGAAAGTGAAGAGAGAAGAGAGAGAGAGAGAGAAAAAAAAAAAAACCCACCACTAGAAACAGTGTGCCAGTTACATCAAATAAGTTTTGAGCACTACACTCGGCCAGCGAAACAGTGAATAGTGTAAGCAAAAGTAAATTTAACAAATCTCCTATAAAGGCTGAAACAAAAAAAATCTAATACGTGGAAGCACAAAGTTATTACTGTATGCATACAGCCACAGAAAAGGCCTCTTAGCTCCCCTTCATGAAGCTTTACACAATGATTATTCTATATTCACAAAAGTTAAACCCATTAAGTGCTGTAGTTCAGAATTTATCAGAAACAAACAATCTGAAAAAGACAACCACATTGTAATCATTGGTGGCACCAATGATGTTTACAAAAACGAGAGCAAGTCAGCACTCGCAGTTTACAGGAAATTATTGCCAAAACTATACAACATGAATGTTACCATAATAAACCTACCAGTGCGACATTACCTCCCACAGTGGTCATGTGTTAATACAGAAATTGAGTGCCATAATTTAGAACTGCAGAAACTAGGTAAAAAACTGAATCGTAAGTGCTTGCTAGATATAACAAACTGAAATGTGAAGAACATACCAGGCACAGACTTCACTTAAACAGAAATGGAAAGCTGAAGTTAGTGAACCAGATAATGGAACTTTGTAAGGAGATGCATAAAACTACAGACCCAATCATCTTAGATTACAATGAAAAAGTTTTTTTAGGCTCAGTTTCAAGCAACACGATTTTACTGAACTAAATGCCTTGGATTGGAAAGAAACCCTGTTCAAATGCCGAAGAAACTGACTTGGAAGTGAGTAAATTCTCATTACAGTGCAGTGTTAGACTTGGGTAATACCGAGTGAGGTGGCACAGTGGTTAGCACACTGGACTCGCATTTGGGAGGATGACGGTTCAATCCCATTTCTGGCCATCCTGATTTAGGTTTTCCGTTATTTTCCTAAATCTCTCCAGGCAAATGCCACGATGGTTCCTTTGAAAGGGCACGGTTGACTTCCTTCCCCATCCTTCCATAATCCGATGAGACTGATGACCTCGCTGTTTGGTTTCTTTCCCCCAAGTGTAATAATTCAACTGATTCAGAATACCATGTCACAAAGTGTTGTAAAATATAAGTGCCCTTTAGGATAATGCATGTAAATGTACAGTATCTTAGGAATAAACTCAATTTGCTGCAGCTATTTGTGGATGAGAACTCACCACACCTGTCAGTTATTACAGAACATGGACTAAAAGACAATGAAATTATCACAAATTAGATGGTTATGTGTTAGCAGATAGTTACTGCAGGCAACAGCACAAAGGAGATAGGGTGGCAATATTTGTAAATGAACATCTTCCATTTAAAAAAATCTCATTTGTTGAACAATACTGCAAAGAAGGAACAATTGAAATGGCTAGTGTTGTGGTCCACGTAAACACTCATTCAAGCAGGTTAGCTGAACATAGTTATTGGTATGTACCATCCACCAAATACAGATGTGTTGTGCTATCTTGATAGACTTAACAGGGCAATTAGACAAAAAGGGCCCCACTGACCTTAGTATAGTTGGAGACTTAAATACTGATGCAAACTCCTGTAGTATAACACAGTTGAAAATAACAGGTACATTAAACTTATACAATCTCACAAATATAGTGAACTCTGACACTAGAGTAACAGTCAAGCTTCCAGTAAGATAGATTATGTAATAGTCAACAAAAATGTAAAAGACAGTGTTAACTCTCAAAGTGTTAATTTTCATTACTCATATCACTATTGTCAGGTGTTAGAATATTTAAGATTTGCTGTACCAACAGCAACCAAGATAACTGAGAAGAAGCAGATCCTGAATAGCACCAACATCAGCACCTTTAAAACTAACTTAGCAGAGGAGAAATGGGATGCTATTTACCAAACTAAAGGGTCAGAAAACAAATGGGGAAAAAATTATAGGGCAGTGCTTAAGCATTTAGACTGCTGTTGCCCTCTCAAAGAAATAAGCAGAGTATGAATCAACTCTCGTCTTGAAAGTGATAATAGGGTGAAACTTACACCTATGCTGATTAAGTTAAGGCAGAATATACATGATCTTGACTGTTTATATAAGGAAACAAAGCTACATATATTTAAGGAAAAGTACAATCAAGTCAAAAAACTTTTAAGACAGACCTTTTACACTTGAGGAAACAAATAAACAATGATGCTATAGTGTTCAGCCAACATAGGTAAGGCATCTTGGAGACTAATCAATAAATATCATAAAGCCACCAACAACGGACAGGGTGAACCAGTTACCATTAGACAAGAGTGCCATCTAGAGAAAGATCCTAAAGAAGTATGTAATTTATTCAATAAGCATTTTATCTCCCCATATGACCAACCAGCTCCTATTATAGATCTACAAGCTGGCAAACCAAATGATGTCACAGATGGTATAGAACTTGAATTTATTGAAGTGGATCAACAGGAAATATTTAGCACAATGCAAAAGCTAAAGGACAATCATTCATCTCTGGATGGGATGGTATCTCAAGAGTGGTGTTAAAGAAATGTGCCAATGAAATAACTAAACCCCTTACCTATCTTAACAACTGTAGTATTAATGAAAACATATACCCAAATGCCTTAAAAATAAGTGTAATTCACCCAATCCATAAGAAGGGAAGTAAAGTAGTAGTTTCAAATTTTAGACAGATATTACTAATCCCTACCTTCAGCAAAATATTTGAAACAGTTATCCTATCACAACTCACCTCATTTTTCTCAAGACACAAAATACTTACCAAATCGCAGCATGGGTTTAGGAAAGACCTAAGCATGGCCACTGCTGTTAAGTTTCCTCCATGAAGTATATAGCAGTATAGAATGGGGTATCCAGCACAGCTGGAATATTTCTTGACCTGAGCAAAGCTTTTGACTCAATAAACCATGAGCTTCTCATCAGAAAACCGTGAGCGTATAATATCTATGATGTGTCAATGAAACTTCTATCCACCTGTCTTGTGAATTGGAAACAATGTACCAAAATTACACATCCTATTGACAATAAGATCTTAACCTTTAAATCCACAAGTGAAACAGTGACTCATTGAGTCCCTCAAGGCTCAATTCTTGGACATTTCCTCTTTTTAGCATATATTAATGATGTTGCAAACCCCATTAACTCACACATTGTAAATTATGCTTATGACACCTCAGTTTTATTTTTTGGTAAAGACTGTGAGGAACTGAAATTCTCGGCAAGTAATGAGATACTAGAATTAAGTTCATATTTTCATGCGCAAGTATTAAAAGTCAATGTAAATAAATCCCAGATGCTAATATTTACAATTGGCAGCTCACGCCATTCATGTGTAAATGAGGTATACAGCATAGTGGCAGAGGAAGCAAATGAGTGTAAATTTCTAGGGGTTCATCTGGACTCGAGCCTCAGCTGGATTAGCCACATTAATGCTGTATATAATAATAATAATAATAATAATAATAATCCCCGTGGAGGCCCGGGAAAAGAATAGGCCTCCGGTATGTTCTGCCAGTCGTAAAAGACGACGAAAAGAACAAACCACTAATAGGGCTAACCCCCCTTTTAGTGTGATTACTTGGTTCAGGACAGAAATAAAGAAGCCTCGGACAAGCGCCGTCATGGTCGGGGACGACGCTTGAACCCTATGCCCGCCCACAATGGTAGTGACACTGCTAGCCAACTGGAAAATGATGTAAATCCAAATAGAGGTGTTTTGCAGGATATGCTTTCTACAACCACCCTAGAAGGAAAACAAAGGCAGAGGATGAGATGGTCAGATGAAGTTAATAGACACCTCATGTTCTGTTATTACCAAGCAACAAACCTAGGAACCAACACAACTAGATACAGATCACAAGTATACACAACATTTATTACCAGATACCCAGAATTAAAATTTTTAACAGAACAACGACTAGCTGATCAGATCCGTGTAATAATAAAAAATAACAGGATACCCCAGTCAGAATTAGAAAACATCAAACAACAAGTACAACAAATACTGGAACAAAATAATGTGCAACCAGAAGAAGAAGAAGAAGATATAGCAATGGACTCAAACATCCCAGAGTAAACAAAAAACAACAACACGCATCAATTAAACAATCAGAGGAAAACGAAATCTTGCGACAGCCACCAGAACAAGCACAAATAGAACACGAAGTGACACACATGTTAGATATAGAAGAAAAATTTCAGCTGACATATATAGAATACAAAGACACAAATACAGACATTAGACCATTCTTGCATAGACTGCCAAGTAACCCACAAGTCGAAACAACAATTAAAACTATCAACACAATCATACACAACAAAATAAATGAATATACAACTATGGAAGAGTTACAACTACTAGTTTATATAGGAGCACTCACTACACTAAATACACACACTAGGCAGAGATCAGAACCAACCAACACACAGAAGAAACCCACAAAACCAGCATGGCAACACAGACTACAGATCAGAATAGAAAAACTGAGAAAGAAACAGACTCATACAAGATGATACCACAAATGCCTGAAGTGATAATTTTGCAACATGAAGTCACCCGAGCAATTAATTCTACGCACAATTGGAAAGCCCCTGGAAATGATAAAATAGAAAATTTCTGGCTAAAGAAGTTCACCTCAATACATTCACATCTAACTAAATTATTTAACAGTTACATTGCAGACCCATACACATTCCCTGATACACTTACACATGGAATAACTTATCTGAAACCTAAAGATCAAGCAGACACAGCAAACCCAGCTAAATATCACCCCATAACATGCCTCCCAACAATATACAAAATATTAACATCAGTCATTACACAGAAATTAATGCCACACACAACACAGAACAAAATTATAAATGAAGAACAAAAATGCTGTTGCAAAGGAGCACGAGGATGTAAAGAGCAACTGATAATAGATGCAGAGGTGACATATCAAGCTAAAACTAAACAAAGGTTGCTACACTACGCGTACATAGATTACCGAAAAGCTTTTGATAGTGTACTCCACTCATGGTTACTACAAATATTGGAAATATACCAATTAGATCCTAAATTGATACAGTTCCTAAACACAGTAATAAAAAATTGGAAAACCACACTTAATATCCAAACAAATTCAAATAATATCACATCACAGCCAATACAGATTAAGCGTGGAATATACCAAGGAGATTCATTAAGACCCTTTCTGGTTCTGTCTTGCTCTGAACCCACTATCCAACATGCTAAATAATACAAATTATGGATATAATATTACTGGAACATACCCACACAAAATCACACATTTGCTATACATGGATGATCTAAAACTACTGGCAGCAACCAATTAACAACTCAACCAATTACTAAAGATAACAGAAGTATTCAGCAATGATATAAATATGGCTTTTGGAACAGACAAATGTAAGAAAAATAGCGTAGTCAAGGGAAAACACACTAAACAAGATTACATATTGAATAACCACAGTGACTCCATAGAAGTGATGGAAAAAACAGATGCCTATAAATACCTAGGATACAGACAAAAAATAGGAATAGATAATACAAATATTAAAGAAGAACTAAAAGAAAAATATAGACAAAGACTAACAAAAATACTGAAAACAGAATTGACAGCAAGAAACAAGACAAAAGCTATAAATACTTATGCTATACCAATATTGACCTACTCATTTGGAGTAGTGAAATGGAGTAACACAGACCTAGAAGCACTAAATACACTTATATGTTCACAATGCCACAAATATAGAATACATCACATACATTCAGCAACAGAAAGATTCTCATTAAGCAGAAAGCAAGGAGGAAGGGGATTCATCGACATAAAAAACCTACATTATGGACAGGTAGACAATTCAAGAAAATTCTTTATAGAACGCGCAGAAACTAGCAAAATACACAAAGCAATCACTCATATAAATACATTGGCTACACCACTGCAATTTCATAACCAATTCTACAACCCTTTAGATCACATAACATCAACAGATACGAAGAAAGTAAATTGGAAGGGGAAGGCACTACATGGCAAGCACCCGTATCATCTAACACAGCCACACATCGATCAAGACACATCCAACACATGGCTAAGAAAAGGCAATATATACAGTGAGATGGAAGGATTCATGATTGCAATACAGGATCAAACAATAAACACGAGATATTACAGCAAGCTTATTATTAAAGATCCCAATACCACAACAGATAAATGCAGACTTTGCAAACAACAAATAGAAACAGTAGATCACATCACAAGCGGATGTACAATACTAGCAAATGCAGAATACCCCAGAAGACATGACAATGTAGCAAAAATAATACATCAACAGCTTGCCTTACAACATAAACTTATAAAACAGCACATTCCCACATACAAGTATGCACCAGAAAATGTACTGGAGAACGATGAATAAAAATTATACTGGAACAGAACCATTATAACAGATAAAACAACACCACATAACAAACCTGACATCATACTCACCAATAAAAACAAGAAATTAACACAACTAATCGAAATATCCATACCCAATACAACAAATATACAGAAGAAAACAGGAGAAAAAATTGAAAAATACATCCAACTGGCTGAGGAAGTCAAAGACATGTGGCATCAGGAGAAAGTTAACATCATACCAATTATACTATCAACTACAGGAGTCATACCACACAATTTCCACCAGTACATCAACGCAATACAGTTACATCCAAACTTGTATATACAACTACAGAAATCTGTAATTATTGATAAATGTTCAATTACCCGAAAGTTCCTAAATGCAATGTAACCTATACCGTACAGTTAAAAGGAAGTCACACTTGAACAAAGGTCCCCGTCACTTTCCATTTTTAACCAGACATAACGTCTGAGACAGGAAAGAGATAATAATAATAATAATAATAAAACCCGTGGAGGCCCGGGAAAAGAACAGGCCTCCGGTATGTTCTGCCAATCGTAAAAGGCGATGAAAAGAACAAACCACTAATAGGGCTAACCCGCCTTCTAGTGTGGTTCAGGACAGAACTAATGAAGCCTTGGACAAGCTCTGTCATGGTCGGGGACAACGCTTGAACCATATGCCCATCCACAATGGTAACGACACTGCTAGCCATACGGAAAAGGATTTAAATCCAAATAGGTGTTTCTCAGGATATGCTTCCTGCAACCACTCTAGAAGGAAAACCGACAGAGGATGAGATTGTCAGGTGAAGTTAAGACACCTCATGTTCTGTTATTACCAAGCAACAAACTTAGGAACCAACACAACTGGATACAGATCACAAGTATACACAACATTTATTACCAGATACCCAGAATTAAAATTTTTAACAGAACAACGACTAGCTGATCAGATCCGTGTAATAATCAAAAATAACAAGAAACCCCAAGTCAGAATTAGAAAACATCAAAAAGGTACAACAAATACTGGAACAAAATAATGTGCAACCAGAAGAAGAAGAAGAAAATATAGCAATGGACTCAAACATCCCAGAGTAAACAAAAAACAACAACACGCATTAATTAAACAATCAGAGGAAAACAAAATCTTAAGACAGCCACCAGCACAAGCACAAATAGAACATGAAGTGACACACATGTTAGATATAGAAGCAAAATTTCAGCTAACATATATAGAATACAAAGACACAAATACAGACATTAGACAAGTCTTGCATAGACCACCAAATAACCCACAAATCGAAACAACAATAACAACTATCAACACAATCATACACAACAAAATAAATGAAAATATAACTATGGAAGAGTTACAACTACTGGTTTATATAGGAGCACTCACTACACTAAATATACACACTAGGCAGAGATCAGAACCAACCAACACACAGAAGAAACCCACAAAACCAGCATGGCAACACAGGCTACAGATCAGAATAGAAAAACTGATAAAAGACATCGGACAGGTAACACAATTTATAAGAAATGAAATATCAGACAAAAAACGAAAAAAGTTAGGTAAAATCTCACAGCAAGAAGCGATAGAGCAATTGGATGAAAAGGAGCAGAAATTACAAGCATTGGCTAAATGTCTTAGCAGATACAAAGAAAGTGAAAATAGAAGGAAAAAAAACCAAACATTCAACACAAACCAAAAGAAATTTTACCAGACAATAGATAACACACACATTAAAATAGACAATCAACCAAACATAACAGACATGAAACACTTCTGGAGCAACATATGGTCAAACTCAGTACAACATAAGACATGCACGGTGGATACAAGCAGAAACAGACACATACAAGATGATACCACAAATACCCAAAATGATAATTTTGCAACATGAAGTCACCCGAGCAATTAATTCTACGCACAATTGTAAAGCCCCTGGAAAAGATAAAATAGCAAATTTCTGGCTAAAGAAGTTCACCTCAACACATTCACATCTAACTAAATTATTTAACATATATCTAAAAACAAAGATGATGTAACTTACCAAACGAAAGCGTTGGTATGCTGAAAGAGGACACACACACACACACACACACACACACACACACACACACACACAATCCATCTGCACACATACAGACACAAGCAGACATTTGTAAAGGCAAAGAGTTTGGGCAGATATATTAGTTGAAGTGGAAGCACAGAGGCAAAGATGTTGTTGAATGACAGGTGAGGTATGAGTGGCGGCAACTTGAAATTAGCAGAGGTTGAGACCTGCTGGGTAACGGGAAGGGAGGATATACTGAAGGGCAAGTTCCCATCTCCGGAGTTCTGACAGGTTGGTGTTAGTGGGAAGTATCCAGATAACCTCAACGGTGTAACACTGTGCCAAAATGTGTTGGCCGTGCACCAAGGCATGTTTAGCCACAGGGTGATCCTCATTACCAACAAACACTGTCTGCATGGGTCCATTCATGCGAATGGACAGTTTGTTGCTGGTCATTCCCACATAGAAAGCTTCACAGTGTAGGCAGGTCAATTGGTAAATCACGTGGGTGCTTTCACACGTGGCTCTGCCTTTGATCGTGTACACCTTCCGGGTTACAGGACTGGAGTAGGTGGTGGTGGGAGGGTGCATGGGACAGGTTTTACACCGGGGGCAGTTACAAGGGTAGGAGCCAGAGGGTAATCTAAATTATTTAACAGTTACATTGCAGACCCATACACAGTCCCTGATACACTTACACAAGGAATAACTTATCTGAAACCTAAAGATCAAGCAGAAACAGCAAACCCAGCAAAATATTGCCCCATAACATGCCTACCAACAATATACAAAATATTAACTTCAGTCATTACATAGAAACTAATGACACATACAACACAGAACAAAATTATAAATGAAGAACAAAAAGGCTGCTGCAAAGGAGCACGAGGATGTAAAGAGCAACTGATAATAGATGCAGAGGTGACATATCAAACTAAAACTAAACAAAATATATCTAAGATGATGTGACTTACCAAATGAAAGTGCTGGCAGGTCGACAGACACACAAACGAACACAAACATACACACAAAATTCAAGCTTTCGCAACACACTGTTGCCTCATCAGGAAAGAGGGAAGGAGAGGGAAAGACGAAAGGATGTGGGTTTTAAGGGAGAGGGTAAGGAGTCATTCCAATCCCGGGAGCGGAAAGACTTACCTTAGGGGGAAAAAAGGACAGGTATACACTCGCGCGCACACACACACACACACACACACACACATCCATCCACACATATACAGACGTGGAATGTTTCCCTCTATTATAACCATATAAAACTAAACAAAGGTTGCTACACTACACATACATTGATTACCAAAAAGCTTTTGATAGTGTACATGGTTACTACAAATATTGGAAATATATAAAGTAGAGCCTAAATTGATACAGTTCCTAAACATAGTGATGAAAAATTGGAAAACCACACTTAATATCCAAACAAAATCAAATATCACATCACAGCCAATACAGATTAAGCGTGGAATATACCAAGGAGATTCATTAAGTCCTTTCTGGTTCTGCCTTGCTCTGAACCCACTATCCAACATCCTAAGTAATACAAATTATGGATATAATATTACTGGAACATACCAACACAAAATCACACATTTGCTATACATGGATGATCTAAAACTACTGGCAGCAACAAATCAACAACTCAACCAATTATAAAGATAACAGAAGTATTCAGCAATGATATAAATATGGCTTTTGGAACAGACAAATGTAAGAAAAATAGCATAGTCAAGGGAAAACACACTAAACAAGAAGATTACATATTGGATAACCACAGCAACTGCATAGAAGCGGTGGAAAAAACAGATGCCTATAAATATCTAGGATACAGACAAAAAATAGGAATAGATAATACAAATATTAAAGAACAACTAAAAGAAAAATATAGACAAAGACTAACAAAAATACTGAAAACAGAATTGACAGCAAGAAACAAGACAAAAGCTATAAATACTTATGCTATACTAATATTGACCTACTCATTTGGAGCAGTGAAATGGAATAACACAGAACTAGAAGCACTCAGTATACCGTACAGTTAAAAGAAAGTCATGCTTGATCAAGGTCCACTTCACTTTCCATTTTTAACCAGACATAACGTCTGAGAAAGGAAAGAAATAATAATAATTAGTTATGGGCTGTAACTTCTTAGCCAACTGCGCAAAATGGTGCCCACCCACACACTTAAAACTGTGTATTATGGGCCAATCTATTCCCATCTTAGCTACTGTATAGAAATATGGGGTTGTGCTGCAGATGTTCACCTTAACAGAGCATTATTGCTACAGAAAAGAGGGTTAAGGATTATACATGGGCTAGACTATAAAGACTCTTGCCATGATGTTTTCAGACAACACAAGTACTTCTCCATATATTCTTTGTATCTTTATAAATTAATTACTTTTCCATCTCACAGAAAACTGAAGTAACTAAATGTAGTGATATACATGACCACAACACCAAGTCCAAAGAGAATCACTACCAACAAAGAACAAGATTAAATGACAGACCAGAGCCCATATACTAATGGACTGATATGGTATAATAAACTGCCAAAGTCCACGAAACACAGTAATAAAAAGCAATTCAGATCAAAACTAAAAGAATTCTTAATTGAAAAGTGTCTCTATTCACTCAATGAATTTTGAATGGTTAAGTTTAAGAGCTGTAAAGTAATGTAAAAAAATTGACTGTATTAATGTGTAAGATGTGGTGTATTTTAACAAGCATCAATTTACTGTTTAATTACTACCTGTGAGGCTAAGATCTAAATGCGTTTTATGTTTGTAACTGTACTTAACGTTTGCAAAAGCCATCGTATAGATGACTCCATGCAAAAAAATTTAAATAAATAAACAAATCTTTTTTGAAACAGATGTAAGCCTCATAATAAATTGTTTAAGGTCAAATAGCAGCGATAATGCTCTCCCACCCAGTGGTTTACCTAAAAGGGAAAAGTAAAATTTCATGTTATCATCCAGACAGAATTTACAGGATGAACTATGGCAATAAGTTTACCAAGGAAATACAGTAGATAAGAGATTTCTTTCTTTCCTACAAATATTTTTACAACACTATGAATACAGTTTTCCTTTACAATATGTCAGGGAGAATTACGTAGATAGCGAAGAGAAAGACTAGGTTCTAAGTGTATTAATCCAGGAAAGAAGAGCTTTGTATAATGCAAAGGACTAGCTCTGACAAAGTTTTATAGTACACCACAAGAAGCATGGCAAAATTCTTCAGCCAGTCATGTTATTGTTGTGGTCTTAAGTCCTGAGACTGGTTTGATGCAGCTCTTCATGCTACTCTATCCTGTGCAAGCTTCTTCATCTCCCAGTACCTACTGCAACCTACATCCTTCTGAATCTGCTTAGTGTATTCATCTCTTGGTCTCCCTCTACGATTTTTACCCTCCACGCTGCCCTCCAATGCTAAATTTGTGATCCCTTGATGCCTCAAAACATGTCCTACCAACCGATCCCTTCTTCTAGTAAAGTTGTGCCACAAACTTCTCTTCTCCCCAATCCTATTCAATACCTCCTCATTAGTTATGTGATCTACCCACCTTATCTTCAGCATTCTTCTGTAGCACCACATTTCGAAAGCTTCTATTCTCTTCTTGTCCAAACTATTTATCGTCCATGTTTCACTTCCATACATGGCTACACGCCATACAAATACTTTCAGAAACGACTTCCTGACACTTAAATCTATACTCGATGTTAACAAATTTCTCTACTTCAGAAACGATTTCCTTGCCATTGCCAGTCTACATTTTATATCCTCTCTACTTCGACCATCAGTTATTTTGCTCCCCAAATAGCAAAACTCCTTTACTACTTTAAGTGTCTCATTTCCTAATCTAATTCCCTCAGCATCACCCGATTTAATTTGACTACATTCCATTATCCTCGTTTTGCTTTTGTTGATGTTCATCTTATACCCTCCTTTCAAGACACTGTCCATTCCGTTCAACTGCTCTTCCAAGTCCTTTGCTGTCTCTGACAGAATTACAATGTCATCGGTGACCTCAAAGTTTTTACTTCTTCTCCATGAATTTTAATACCTACTCCAAATTTTTCTTTTGTTTCCTTTACTGCTTGCTCAATATACAGATTGAATAACATCAGGGAGAGGCTACAACCATGTCTCACTCCTTTCCCAACCACTGCTTCCCTTTCATGCCCCTCCACTCTTATAACTGCCATCTGGTTTCTGTACAAATTGTAAATAGCGTTTCACTCCCTGTATTTTACCCCTGCCACCTTCAGAATTTGAAAGAGAGTATTCCAGTTAACGTTGTCAAAAGCTTTCTCTAAGTCTACAAATGCTAGAAATGTAGGTTTGCCTTTTTTTAAATCTTTCTTCTAAGATAAGTCGTAAGGTCAGTATTGCCTCACGTGTTCCAACATTTCTACGGAATCCAAACTGATCTTCCCCGAGGTCCGCTTCTACCAGTTTTTCCATTCGTCTGTAAAGAATTCGCATTAGTATTTCGCAGCTGTGACTTATTAAACTGATAGTTCGGTAATTTTCACATCTGTCAACACCTGCTTTCTTTGGGATTGGAATTATTATATTCTTCTTGAAGCCTGTGGGTATTTCGCTTGTCTCATACATCTTGCTCACCAGATGGTAGAGTTTTGTCATGACTGGTTCTCCCAAGGCCATCAGTAGTTCTAATGGAATGTTGTCTACTCCCGGGGCCTTGTTTCGACTCAGGTCTTTCAGTGCTCTGTCAAACTCTTCACGCAGTGTCTTATCTCCCATTTCATCTTCATCTACATCCTCTTCCATTTCCGTAATATTGTCCTCAAGTATATCGCCCTTGTATAAACCCTCTATATACTCCTTCCACCATTCTGCCTTCCCTTCTTTGCTTAGAACTGGTTTGCCATCTGAGCTCTTGATATTCATACAAGTGGTTCTCTTCTCTCCAAAGGTCTCTTTAATTTTCCTGTAGGCAGTATCTATCTTACCCCTCGTGAGACAAGCCTCTACATCCTTACATTTGTCCTCTAGCCATCCCTGCTTAGCCATTTTGCACTTCCTGTCGATTTCATTTTTGAGACGTTTGTATTCCTTTTTGCCTGCTTCATTTACTGCATTTTTATATTTTCTCCTTTCATCAATTAAATTCAATATTTCTTCTGTTACCCAAGGATTTCTATTAGCCCTCGTCTTTTTACCTGCTTGATCCTCTGCTGCCTTCACTACTTCATCCCTCAGAGCTACCCATTCTTCTTCTACTGTATTTCTTTCCCCCATTCCTGTAAATTGTTCCCTTATGCTCTCCCTGAAACTCTCTACAACCTCTCGTTCTTTCAGTTTATCCAGGTCCCATCTCCTTAAATTCCCACCTTTTTGCAGTTTCTTCAGTTTCAATCTGCAGTTCATAACCAATAGATTGTGGTCAGAATCCACATCTGCCCCTGGAAATGTCTTAAAATTTAAAACCTGGTTCCTAAATCTGTCTTACCATTATATAATCTATCTGATATCTTTTAGTATCTCCAGGATTCTTCCAGGTATACAACCTTCTTTTATGATTCTTGACCCAAGTGTTAGCTATGATTAAGTTATGCTCTGTGCAAAATTCTACAAGGCGGCTTCCTCTTTGATTTCTTTCCCCCAATCCATATTCACCTACTATGTTTCCTTCTCTCCCTTTTCCTACTGACGAATTCCAGTCATCCATGACTATTAAATTTTTGTCTCCCTTCACTACCTGAATAATTTCTTTTATCTCATCATACATTTCATCAATTTCTTCATCATCTGCAGAGCTAATTGGCATATAAACTTGTACTACTGTAGTAGGCATGGGCTTTGTGTCTATCTTGGCCACAATAATGCGTTCACTATGCTGTTTGTAGTAGCTTACCCGCACTCCTATTTTTTTATTCATTATTAAACCTACTCCTGCATTACCCCTATTTGATTTTGTATTTATAACCCTGTATTCACCTGACAAAAAGGCTTGTTCCTCCTGCCACCAAACTTCACTAATTCCCACTATATCTAACTTTAACCTATCCATTTCCCTTTTTAAATTTTCTAACCTACCTGCCCGATTAAGGGCTCTGACATTCCACGCTCCGATCTGTAGAACGCAAGTTTTCTTTCTCCTGATAACGACGTCCTCTTGAGTAGTCCCCGCCCGGAGATCCGAATGGGGGACTATTTTACCTCCGGAATATTTTACCCAAGAGGACGCCATCATCATTTAATCATACAGTAAAGCTGCATGTCCTCAGGAAAATTTACGGCTGTAGTTTCCCCTTGCTTTCAGCCATTCGCAGTACCAGCACAGCAAGGCCGTTTTGGTTAATGTTACAAGGCCAAATCAGTCAATCATCCAGACTGTTGCCCCTGCAACTACTGAAAAGGCAGCTGCCCCTCTTCAGGAACCACATGTTTGTCTGGCCTCTCAACAGATACCCCTCCGTTGTGGTTGTACCTACGGTACGGCCATCTGTATCGCTGAGGCACGCAAGCCTCCCCACCAATGGCAAGGTCCATGGTTCATGGGGAAGCAGCCAGTCATCAAACAAAAAAAATGCAATAAAAAAATTCATCACATAAAGATCGAAGCAAAAGCAATTTGAAACAGTGTTAGACAAAATAAATAAGCCTAGTAAGACAAATAATATAAAACTCATTAATGACAGTAGTAGTGAGACACATGACACTAAATTCAAATCATTTGCCACTAATTGTAATTAAATTATCCTAACAGTAGCTGAAAACACAAGGACAAAGAATGGACCATGGAAAGCAGATCCATTAGCCTTAACAGGATGGGTATTGCACACTTCACCAGTGCATTTTACTGAATAATTATAAAACAGATAATAGAGTGTTTGGGTACTAAAAAGCAATAACTCCTCTGGCTATTGCAATATTTCAGCAAAGTACTACTGTAAATTTTTGTGCTGTCTTGGTAACACCTCATATGAGTTGAAGTGTATTTCCTGAAATGAAATGCTAGAATCAATGATAGTAGCCCTTCCCATGTTGTCATATTTACAACATTTCTGAGAAGAAATGTGTAGCAAATGCTCATTTTGGCTTTTATAACAAAATCTTAATTGAGAAAGCAATATGTGAGCGAAGAAAGATAGTTCTAATAAAACTAAGAAATAAAAACGCTCTGTTAAGACCATCTATTCTGTAGATCATAAAATTCTACTAGGGAAAGTAAAATGCTGTGGTATTATAGGTATTACCCCATCGCACAGATGGAGTTGCATCTTAATAATAGAAGCAGGATATTACAGTAACAAATATGACATGAAAAAAGACAAAATTCAGTGTGTCCCCCCAAGGTTAAGTGCTTGGTTCATTCCTGTTCATCAGCATAAATTATTTGCTTGATACATTGAAAGAAGGCGTGATTGGGATTTAATGTTTTGCAATGATGTCATTAGAGATGGAACACAAGTTCATTTCTTGGAAGATGCACAGTAAAATTAGCTGCATTCTTATCAAAATAAGCATATTGGCATTTGCATTAAGCAATTTATGAAAAACTATGGAAATCTGGATGCACGGATGGTGATTTGAATCACTGTGCCACTTTGCTTATTGGAACATTGGTGTAATGGACACAAACAGTGATGTCTGCCGATAATGTAAGTATAATGATAAAAGGTCCAAACACATCCATACCAGTCCCAGCCAGACAATAATGGAATGGGCTCTCAACTGGTTCACAGCAAATAAGTTAATCTTTAATCTTTCAAAGACTAATATTATGCAATTCAAACTTGACTTGTTAAGAATGAACCTTCAGATGTGTTAAAACAGGATTTATGGAATATCGTATGCAAATGAACGAATAAGCAGGCCATGACACTAACTTTGTCAGTACTGGAAGGTGGGCATGAGGAGAAACAAAACTGGCATTCTATGGGTTGGAGTGTGGAAATAGTGAACACATTATCATAGCCAAGATACACACAATACCCAAACCCACCACAGTAGTAAAAATTTGTATGCTAACTAGATCTGCAGAAGAAGACACTGAAGAAATGTATGATGAGATAAAAGAAATTATTCAGATAGTTAAGGGAACAGAAAACTTAACTGTTTTGGGGTACTGGTATTTGGTAGTAGGAAAGCAAAGACAAAGAAGAATAGTAGGTGGATGGGGGGAAGTTAATGAAAGAGAAAGTGACCTGGTAGAATTTTGCACAGAGCATAATTAAATCATTGCTAACACTTGGTTTAAGAATCATGATAGAAGATTGTATATGTGGAAGAGACCTGGAGACACTAGGTGGTTTCAGACTGGTTATATAACAGTAAGACAGAGATTTAAGAATCAGGTTTTAAATTTTAAGACATTTTTAGGGGCAGTTGTGAAGTCTGGTGGCAATTTATTGGTTGTGAATTGTGGATTGAAACTGAAGAAATTGCAAAAAGGTAGGAAATTAAGGAGATGGGACCTGGATAAGTTGAAAGAACCAGATGTTAATGAGAGTTTCAGAGAGAGCACTAGGCAACAACTCAGTAGACAGTAGAAGAATGGGTAGCTTTGAGAGACAAAATAGAGGGAAGCAGAGGATCAAATAGGTAAAAAAGACAAGGTCTAGCAGAAATCAGTGGATAACACACGCTACACTGTATTGAATTTAGCTGATGAAAGGAGAAAATATAAAAATACACCAAATGAAGCAGGTGAAAGGGTATGGAAACATTTAGTGAATGAGATTGACTGTAATTGCAAAATGACTAAGTAGGAATGGCTAGAGGACAAATGTAAGAATTCAGAAGCATGTTTTGTTAGGGGAAAGGTAAATGCCACCTACAGGACAATTAGATACCTTTGGAGACAAGTGAAGCAGCTGTATGAATATCAAGAGTACAGTTGGAAAACTGGTACTAAACAAAGTAGAAGTAGTATACAGAAGGACTACACAAGGGAAATAAAGTAGAGGACTATATTGTAGAAAGATAAGAGGAAGAAGATGAAGATGAGAGGGGAGGTATGATACTGTGAAACGAATTTGACAGACCATTGGGAACTTGTGTCAAAATAATGCCACTTTAGTAATTGGCATTCCATCAGAACTACTGATAGCCTTGGGAGAACCAGTCATAACGGAACTATTCCATCTGATGTGAAGATTGTATGAGCCTAGCGAAATACACTCAGACTTCAAGAAGAATGTAATAGTTCCATTTTCAAAGAAATCAGGTCCTGACAGTGTGAATATTACTGAAATATCATTTCAATAAGGCACAGTTGGAAAATACTAACACACATTCTTTACAGAAAAATTTCAAAACTGGTGGAAGTTTGTCTCAGGGAAGATCAGTTTGGATTCCAGAGAAATGTAGGAACATGTGAGGCAGTACTGATCCTAGGACTTCACTTAGAAGATAGGTAAAGGAAAGGCAAACCTCCATTTATAGCATTCTTAGGGTCAGAGAAACATTTTCACAATGTTCACTGGAATACTCTTTGAAATTATGAAAGTAGCATTGATAAAATAAAGTGAGTGATAGGTTATACATGAGTTGTACAGAGACCAGATGGCAGTTACGCGAGTCAAAGGGCATGAAAGGAAGCAGTGGTTGAGAAGAAACTGAGACAGGGTTGTAGCCTGTCCCTGATGTAATTCATACTGTACATTGAGCAAGCAGTAAAGAAAACCAAAGAAAAATTTGGAGTAAGGATTAACATTCAGGAAAAATAAATAAAAACTTTCAGATCTGTTGTTGAAGTTGTAATTCCCTGAGACAGCAAAGGACTCAGAATAGCAGCTGAATGGAATGCACAGCATCTTGAAAGGAGGATGTAATATCAACATAAACAAAAGCAAAAAAAGGACAACAGAATGTAGATGAATTAAACCAGGTGATGCTGAGGGAATTAGATTGGGAAAAAGACGCTTATAGTAGAAAATGAGTTTTACTATTTGGGCAGCAAAATAACTGATGACAGCCAAAGTAGAGGGGATGTGAAATGTAGACTCACAATGGCAAGAAAAGTATATCTGAAGAAGAAACTTTTAGACATCAAATATAATTATTATCAAACCAGTCTTTGGAATGAATGTCACAACAAACAGCAGTAGTTCACGTATACACTGCCCAACAAAATAAGTGAAGCATCCAGAAGATATTGCCGGGTGTTAATGTAACTTTGTACTTGTACACATCATCAGAAGCTATACAAATGATTAGAGCTGCACTTTTCTCTCACAGGTAGAATGGCTGCCACGTTGCTTCAATTCGTCTGTGTTTAGTGTTATTACCAGACATGGTGGGGCATATAAGAGGTGTGAACAGTGCCACATGTTGACTGTTCATTCTGAAGGGCATAGAGGTGCCACATACTCATGTGAGACAGTCTTATCAGCACTTGAAAGAGTTTGAAAAAAGTGTAATTGTGTGTCTCCATTGGACCAGCTGATAAAAATGCGCAGTATCCAGATTTATTTCAGGTGTGACAGTGACCCTGTGTAGTACTGCATGGGAATGTGAGAGCAGGGATACTTGTCATCAAATTTCTGGCCAACCGTGTCTGACTACCACAAGGGAGAATTGCCATAGTTTGCACCGAACTCACTGTAATGTCTTCACATCTGCACCTCCCACCTGGTAGCAACTAATGGACTCCCAGGAACATTCTGTCATCCTACACCATTGGTCGGAGACTAGCATTAGCCAGCATGGGAACTTACTGTCCCATGTATAGGCTGCCATTAAGACCACAATGCAAATGGCTGTAAGTATAATCTTCTGCAGGTGTTGTCACTGTCAATAACATTCTTCTGGGCTGTTGACCACATTGTCAATATTGCCCAACATTTTGGCCACTATTGCAAGTGACCTTACTCGGGGCTGTGCTGAACTGAATGCAAAATGAGAGACTTTAGATCATATAGTAGCGGAGGAAGCTGTTTACGTAATTTGAAGGGTACTTAAGGAATGGAGAAAGGGTGTTAGGTGTTCTTTATTGGTCTTTATATTGACCCTTGTCATTGGTGGGTAAGGACGTGCCTGACTGGTGTTTATATTGTATCTTATCGTTGGTGGAAACAGGTGAATTAGAAATGGGTTGTAGCTTGATGTAGCACTGTTTACTTGTTGCCATGTGCAGGCTATGATATGCCTGCATTCTGTGCGCCTACGACCACCAGTCTCCCAAGTGCCTGTGTGAATTACTTTGCACTTGCTGTCCTTCTGTAGCATTGTCACTGCTGGCAGCCAGGACGCTGGAAGCCTATACCCATCCTCTCTGTTCATGTTGGTGGGTTGCTTGGCTATTTCTACTGTCCCTCTAATCTTACTCCTCAATGTAAATGGCTGTTTCAACAGTACACAGGCTTCATGGGATGTTATTTCATCATCACACTCATCCAGGTGTTCTGCCACTGCTGATGTGGTGTATTGTCCCAGATGATCATATCTTTCATGTTCTGTAGTTCATGTGCTGATTGGCTGCCCCGTCTCTTACATACACCAGTCCAAATTTTCAACCAGTTCCGTAGGCTTCTTTCATTGAGCCTAGAACATCTTTTATTTTGATACTGTTCGAAAAGATTGCCTTGATGCCAGCATGGCTGAGAGTTTTGCCCACACTTTCAGTGATCCCTTGTACAAATGGTAACAGGGCTGTTCTGTGCTTCCTTCCACTCTTCCCTATTGCCTTCATCCTCTGTCATCATAGTTTACTGTATCATATTCTTGCCACAACCATTCACTTCAAAAATGGTCTGAGGTTCCGCATTTCTACCTTCAGGTGTTTGTCATCACTGATACTGTGGGCCCTCCTGGTTAAAGTGTAAAGGGTGGACTTCTTCTGGGTAGGATATATTGACAATGCAGTCAACAGCCTAGAAGAATTTTACTGACAGAAATGGCTGTGTTTGGAGTAGTGTCATTACTGGAAAGCATGACCTGTTGGTGAATGGTGTAGTATTTTGTTCAGTGAGAAATATTGATTGTGCACTACCTCAGATGACCATCATTGGTGAGTACAGTGGCGACCTGGGGAGCGGTTCTATTATTAGTGTTTTGAAGAGGTGCAGCAGTGGTGGCATTGTGTTGTGGGCAGCTATCGACTATGACTTTAGGCTGGCAGTGACGGGGGGAACTCACAAAGCACAATGGAATGTCATGTACACGCTACCTCCTCACCCGTTACTTCTCATGTGACAGTATTGTAGTGTCATTTTTCAACAGGGCTATGCTCATCCAGTCCACAATAAAACATGTGTGCAAGCAACTGAAAGATCAACTCTGTCGCAGTGCCAGCACCAGGATATTGAGGACCAGTTACAAAAATTGTGGACCAGCTTGCCTCAGAAGGTGAGATGACAGCTTTGACACCCTTCCAAACTAAACCAGTGTTTGAAATCAGACCAGAGGTGATGCAACACCATACTGAAAAGTGGGCTCATCCTGCCAAGTTCTTTGTGGAGTTGACTCAGTTTTGTAATCACTGAAATAACGTCATGTACTCAACCTATGAAGTTTCATTTGATTTCCTCTTCCTCTTCCTCTTCTCAGTTTTCACTTGTTTTTCACTAGGTGTGTATTGAGATCAAAGGTTATACTAGTTGTACTTCTCTTACCACTAAGAGATATTTACATACATTAATGTAAATAGTAAAGATCTGGAACGATCAGCTTTTGTTACAAAAACAAATCTTATGGGTGTACAAACCAACAGTTTTACAAGGAAACATTGCAGTTTGAAATCTTATCTTGAATAACAGCAGTTCTCTATTAATAAGTCTTTGTTTATTCTTTAAGATATTTAAATTAGTTATCTTAAAATCAGGTTGTAGTATGTTGTAAAAATTTGTTGCTGTTGTATGTTTTCCCTTCCCTGTGTGTTGTAGGAAGGTACAATATTTTTCATTACATTAATGTTCTGGATTTAGTTTCACAAACACAATTCCCTGCAGGATTTATATATATGGTTATAATAGAGGGAAACATTCCACGTAGGAAAAATATATCTAAAAACAAAGATGACGTGACTTACCAAATGAAAGTGCTGGCAGGTCGACAGACACACAAACATACACACAAAATTCAATCTTTCGCAACAAACTGTTGCCTCATCAGGAAAGAGGGGAAGGAGAGGGAAAGACGAAAGGATGTGGGTTTTAAGGGAGAGGATAAGGAGTCATTCCAATCCCGGGAGCGGAAAGACTTACCTTAGGGGGAAAAAAGGACGGGTATACACTCGCACACACACACATATCCATCCACACATATACAGACACAAGCAGACATATTTAAAGACCAATATGTCTGCTTGTGTCTGTATATGTGTGGATGGATATGTGTGTGTGTGCGAGTGTATACCCGTCCTTTTTTCCCCCTAAGGTAAGTCTTTCCACTCCCGGGATTGGAATGACTCCTTATCCTCTCCCTTAAAACCCACATCCTTTCGTCTTTCCCTCTCCTTTCCCTCTTTCCTGATGAGGCAACAGTTTGTTGCGAAAGCTTGAATTTTGTGTGTATGTTTGTGTGTCTGTCGACCTGCCAGCACTTTCATTTGGTAAGTCACATCATCTTTGTTTTATGTGTGTTAGTTGCAGTTACACTATTTATAACTCAAGAACGGCTGGACCGATTTGGCTGAAAATTGGTGGAGAGGTAGCTTAGAACCAGGTGACGGACATAGTATACTTTTTATCCTGTTCAACCACTATAAAATGTGGTATAACAAAAACGCATCTGACATTGAATAACAAAATGCAAATGACAGCTAAACGTCTATGGTTAAGTATCAGTATATATCATTAATTAAAATTTAAAGAAATAATTTGTATTTTATTTGAATAATCGTTAACAATGCCGCAACCAAGATGATAGAATATTTCTCAACAAAGCCATAATGCAAGGAGGATACAAAACATTGCGAATGAAAGGACTGAAGAACAACAAATTGCCCATGAAGAGCGCCACATTAGTATGGCTAGACTTCGTGCTTCCTAGTCGCAAGAGCAAAGTGAGGCAGCCTGTGAAACATCTCGGTTGGCAATGTGAAATCATCGAGCGAACAACAGAGATTCACATGTAGATAATTTTAGACGCACAAGAAGAGATTTATCACATGATGATTTGAATTGAGCAGTGTTTAGATACGATTGCAGCACTGATTACTGCTTGCAGCCTTGGGTTTGCATTGGGGTGATGGACGTTGTTTGCGAGTATTGTGACACATTGAGGTTTTCAGGAGAAATGCATGGATTGTGCTGCCTTAGTCTGAAAGTGAAATTGCCATTATTGACTCAGACACCTGAGCCACTGCATTCATTGCTCTGTGGCAAAACGCCCGAATCACTTCATTTTCTTGCAAACACCCAAAAATACAATAGTTGTTTCCATATGACCTCATTTGGGGCAGACAGTATCGAAGAACGAGGATTTAATATCAGCATCCAAGATCATCTGGAACAAATGCACAATGGCGCATTAATGTGCATTAGAGGCACTTAACTGAACATTGAAAGATCTACGCAATGACTCGAGATGTTTTGGAGGAGCAATGATTTTACTGTCTGGCGATTTCCGCCAAACACTGCCAGTACTTCCAAGATCAATGGCTGCAGATGAATTAAATGCTTGCTTCAAATCATCGAATCTATGGCGCTATGTGAAGAAACTTCAGCTGACAACAAACATGAGAGTTGCATTGCTTAATGATACATCTGCTGAAGATTTCTCTGAGCAATTACTGACTATTGGTAATGGTAAAGTACCTGTTGAAGAATCGAGTGGATTGATTTCATTTCCTCATAATTTCTGTAACTGTCTCATCAAAAGACTAACTTATCAACAAAGTATTCCCAAACATCATTACTAACTACAAAAGTAATGAATGGTTGAGTGAGCGAGCAATTTTAGTGGCTAAGAATAAATATGTAGGTGATCTAAACTACATAATTCAGAATGTCATTGGTAAAATGCATTCACTCAAATCTATTGACTGTGTAAAAAATGAAGATGAAGCCACCAACTATCCAATTGAATTTTTAAACTCCTTGGATGTGCCTGGCTTATCACCGCACAATTTATGCCTAAAAGTTCGCTCCGTAGTAATCATGCTTCGAAACATAAATCGACCAAAACTGTGCAATGGTACGCGTTTGGTGGTAAGTAAGTTGATGAACAATGTTAGTTATGCAACGATACTCAAAGGAAAATTCGAAGGTGAGGAAGTTCATTCCGAGGATCCTGATGATCCCAACCGATATGCCGTTCGAGTTTAAAGGACTTCCATTTCCAATCAGTCTTGCATTCACCATGACAATTAACAAATCACAAGGCCAATCCTTGAAAGTTTGTGGTTTAAAACTGGAATATCCATGTTTTTCACATGGTCAATTATATGTAGCATGTTCACGGGTCAGAAGACCATCTGTGTTGTTTGTTCTTGCACCTGATAATAAAACAAAAATGTCGTGTATCACAAGGTACTCCATTGAAGAGTGGAAGCTATGCACCAAAAACATAAAGAATAAAGAATTACTAAAATACTTAATTTTTTATTTGTATTTCCTAATAAAAAATTGAACTTAACATCCAAAATTTGATTATTTATTGGCTTTTAGGTGGAACAGAGTTCGCTGGGTCAGCTGGTGTTTTATATTATCTAAAAATTTCTGCACAAGGCTGTCTTGTTTACCTTAGATACCACTCTTACTGCCTTTTCTTGCAGTCTAAAAAGCAATTCTATATAGACTACTGGTGTTTTCAATACAATACTGAAGACACTAATTGCAATTTGAAATATATTTGCCTTAAGGTATCATAGTCAAGGAAGCCTGAGGCCTGTAGTAGTAAATATATATATTTGTACTAACTGTCTTACAACTAAGATCTATGTGCTGTTCCCACAACATGTAATCACCCCAATTATTTCTGTTCATTTTTATAGCTAAGGGCTACTGGAGTGTAAATGGTGTATTATTTATATTTAGATCACAGCTAAGGAGGAAACATGTCATTATCTTTTCTTCATTTACAAGTAGCTTATTTACAGTAATGTAACTTGATGGAATACTGTTATTGATTTCACCACTGTTGTGAGCGGTTTGCATATCACTGCCCAAGCGACAAAGGATATGTCATCCATATGGCTTATGGCTTTGCAGTTTTGGGGCTCAATTAAATCATTAACATACACAATGAGCAGAAAAGACCCTAATATGCTCACTCTTCCTCGAAGGCCTTCATATGCTCATTCTTCCTTGAGGTGAATCATATTCAAGTATCCTGTAGGTTGTTATTAGCAACTCTTTCATGTTAACACTTTGTTTCCTGTTTTTGAAGTAGGAGGTAAGTAGTTTTAAGGCTACTTTTCTTGTCCCACAGCCTATTAATTTATGCAATAAAATGATATGATTCATTGTATCGAAAGCTTTGCTCATATCCAGGAAAGTGCCTGTTAACTTGTCTCCTTTATCCAATCATTTTGACGTTGCATTTATAAAAGTTTCTGCTGCTGTTATGGTAGATCCTCCTTATCTGTAGCCCTGTTGTAGAATTGATTTAATGTTATTTTCTCTAGCAATTTGTGAAGTTCCGAAGTTAATGACAGTGGTCTGTATAATTTGTCATTTTTAATTCCCTTCATGTAAAGCGCTAGAACTTCAGTGATTTTCAAGTGGTCAGTATATTCTCCATGGCAAAGGCAGATTTTAAAATGCCATCCAGCTGAAAACACTTTCTCAGCATTTTTGGGTGATTGTTAGGAGGGCATGGACAGTAATGCCAAGGATGAAAAAAGATTAGCCCAGTCATATACTTTATTTGTGTCAATTGTACTGAACTTTGGTCTGGATTTCTCTCTCACTTATTTTGGGTTATTTATTGTTTCATTGTTTTCTTTTTACATTATATTGCCATGTTCATCATACTGCTATTGCTACCTCAACTGGAGCTGCATATTTGAAATGCAAATTTGAGCTTTACAGTTATCCATGGCATCTGTATTTTTTTATGTGCAGTTTGTATATTGTTAAAAATAATATAATTAAGTATCTCTAGACCATTTACAACCGTCTTCCCTATTACCTGTACTTTCTCTTCTGCTGAGCTTGTGAGAATGTGATCAATGTATGTCTGTGTATGTATAATAATTCTTGTAGGTGCTTAGTGTGATTACAGTTATAACAATGTAGTGAGTCAACATGATGCATATAACTTTTCCTATTATTTAATATGTCAGTGCTGACGTCCCCAACAAAAAAAAAATGTATTTATACACTGATGGCTTCTACAGTAAGTCCTCTAGACAATTAAAAAATTCTTCAGTGCTGTTGCCAGGTGACTAAAGGGCTACTAAAGTCAGGTTCTTTTTCCATAATTTTAAGTTTATTGTTGCAGCCTCAAGTACCATTTTATAATCAGCTCATCAGCTCCTTTGATATTTTAAAGTGCTATATCATTACTCTAATAAATGATTCCCCCACCACCTGTGTGTCTCTGTACAGAAAGGTTGAGTTTGTAGTTATTTAGCCTGCATCCATATGCTTCATCTTCCTTGTAATCCAGTTCACTCACTATGAGAAATGTGGTTTAGTTTTATGCACATTCTTAACTTTACTTAGTAGAATAGAACAATCTCCTGCATGAGTTAATTTGCTCTTATTTACTACAGAAAAGCATCCTTAGTGCCTTGTGAGTGAGACTTTTGTTTGTCACATTTTTGTGCAGAAAATAACATTGTCACTGTGCAATATAACAGCAGTGTCCCAAAACAGGATGCCACTCTTTTGTAAATTTTTTAAGTGTATTTGCAGGGTTGCAGAATCCCCTTACTCAAGTTTTACCATCATATTGTTTGTAAGTGGAGTTGGCTACACCTCACTGAAAATGTTGCTATTCTGTCAACAGGATTCTTTATCAGAGATTGCAGAACTTATGAATTTTTGAAAGTTTCTACCTGCTTTTCTTATTCATTTCAGGTTGTGCAGAACTATAGTATTCTAATTATCATTTTACTCTTACAGGCTTCTAAGTGTTGTTCACCAGCTGCAGTGTCATTTCACTACATCACACCCACAGCCATGCGGGCCATCTACTATCTGGTATATAGGTTAAAACCATATGGACTGGATGAATGTGAATTACCAGCTAGCTGACAGTTTGAAAATGATTAGCAAAATCCAGGGCTACAGTATTATGTAAGAGTTGGACAGTGTGCATAGTACATCTGGACAGTAAAGAGTAATTTAAAAGAATCAACAAAGTGCTAAATATTGAACTCCTTGTGATGTGTGAAAATACTTTGACCAAAGACTTGAAAAACTTGCTCTTCACAGCAAAGTAAGAGTATATGTGATAAATGTGCCATCAGCAATCTATGATGAAATGTATTCTTTTATCCATTTATTTCCCAAAGAAATATTCAAATTGTGTATAAATACTACGCATTTGTGTTGTATAAATAACATTTTCTGTGACTTCATTTGTCTTTCATTCTTGTGTGTCACTTATTTTACATAGACTTGCAATGAATAATACATCATTTAGCAATTGATAATTCAACTGATTTTTAAATTAATTTATTTCAATAATGTATGATAAAATAACCTGGAACTATCTGACTTGCTAGTGAAGTCTATTTTCAATAGATCAGACTATCTTGTAAAGAACTACTGAACTACATTGAGACTTTAACTGTGTAGGCTTCTGCAGCCAGAGTCAGTTGACGCAAGTTTTGTGAATATTGTATAACAGTAGACTCAGGAGCAGGTCACTGTAACTGTGACCAAAGCATTGGTTTGTCCAGTATAGCTTTTTACATTATGATGCAGTACAATACTCAGAAAATTTTTGTGTGTCCTTTGACATTTATTATTGGTAATCTTGTTTACCATGTGTGTAACTTGATGACCTGTCAATCTCAAGATTCATCTCAGTGTGTTTATTCACCAATATTGAATCAACTTTCATCACATCAGTGAATAGTTAAGAGATTTGTCCAGAGCTGTTAAAAAAAAGTTAAATTTATTTTCTCGCGTGTATTGCATGTAACTATGTAACTTTGTGATTTAATACCACTCAGTTTAATAATACATTATGCAGATCACCTGTTTCATCTATTGAATGGAAACTGAGTACAAGCATTAAAAGTATTTTCTTCTGAATGATTACATTGAACTTCAATATTTGAACTGTACCTTCAGTGATGTTAAAATTACATGAACCTGGAGATATAAAGTGACATCAGATATATTTAATAGTGACAGATCATTAAATATAGTGTAACAAATAAAACTAATTTTCTTTATGGCCTATGAAAATTTGATATGTCATAGAATTGGTTTGGAAGAGTTTATACATAATGCACAGTTTCATATTTTAATCTGCACTGTACTTATAATAAATGCCAGTGAAATAAATTATGAAATTTTGCTTCTGGAAAGGAAAGAGACCTGATACAGATAAACATGCATTATGTATTGGTCTTTGCATATCTTTACCTTTGTTTGTGACAAATCTGAAAAGAGAGAGAGAAAAGAACACAAGGCAGAATGCTTGAAGAAAGTGAAGAAACAGAATGGATACTTTGTATAGCATAGATAATATTCGATAAAAAGCACTTTTCATTATGTGGGTCCATAGTGAGGAGATCCTCAAGAATGTAGAGCATATCATGATAAGAAAACATAATATATATTTACAAAGAAAATATATATGCTAATGTATGTTCCACAGATCCCAAATGAACAGGTACTCATAAATGTGGAATACATCTAAACATCTTAAACATATTTTCCTTTAAAAAGATAACAGCAAAGTTGTCAAAAATGTACAAAGTGTATGTGATAATCTGAAGGGATTGTAGCCACTCACCATTGAAGAAAAAAATTTGAAACTTTTATTTACATTGATCACATTGCTGCACTGAGATTTACAGAAGCCAGATTTTAATTAGTTCTCACATAACTAGATATTATTTGTGATATACATATATCAGGCACTTCTACTAAGAAACCCATTGATGGAGTGGAAGGAGTTAGCCATCAATAAATCCTTGGGGCTCCTCTTAAACTGTTTTTGTTAGTGAGCTGCTGATAAGTCACTGATTATGTGCACTCCTGAATAATGAACACCTTTCTAGACCAAAGTAAGTGATTTTAAACCTTTGAGAAGGTTACTTTTATTTCTAGTATTACTCCCATGAAATGCTGTTACTAAGAAAAAAATTGTTACAAATTTCATTATGGAATAGATAGCTTGGTAGGAGTAGTTAGATCTTCTGTTTCTTGAATAAGCCTCTCCTGGTGATCTTGAATTCACACCACAAATAATTCATATTACATGCTTTTGGACTCATAAAACTTCAGCTTGAATTGATGAGTTACCTCAAAAGTGATATGTGACATTATGGAATGAAATCAAGTTAAGTATGCTAGCTTTTTTATTTTTGTATCAACTACATCTGATAATCCCTCCAAAGAATTTAACCCAAATCTTTTGTGAGTACGTGCTTCACACTCAGGGATCCCTTGCCCTTGTAGTACCTCTTCCTTTTCCGTGCTGCATGTCTATCCACCTATTCTTTCTCCCCTCCCTTGGGGACCAGGTTTTGTGTGAAACTTACAAAACCATCATTTTTTGCCTTCCTGTCCTTACTTGTTTAGAATTCTCCTGTTTCACTTCAGCATTTGAGGACTCCCTTTTTGTCTTTCTTCCTCCCTGTGTGTGCTGGAAGGACAGCTCAAATGTTTTACATGTAAAGGGTGACTGAGTAATGGATAACTCCCAGCACCTGGATCGACAGGTAGGTCTCACATGTACCCCCTGGTAAGGAGAGGGAGAGAAGATTGCCTGAGCCATTACCTTCTGTCTGCAGTTCAGAGGTTTGACATGATGTGCAAACAACCACTTAAGGTGGATGTTCTCCGCTCTGTGCAGGGCCCCAAAAGGGAGGAGTGCACCACTGGACATGCTGGCAATCATGGTGATTCACCGACTATGAGTATGTCAACTCCATTGACACAACCTCTATCTAATAAATGGAGATGTAATGAGGCCAAAGACATGATGAATCTTCCAGTTGCAACGTGCTAGCTTATGGTGTCATGCACAGGCAGTGGTCAGAACTTCTCTACGCTGAATTTGTTCGTCATTGAGAAAGGTGTGGACACAACTGCAGGAGCACTTAAGTCCTGCATTCGCTTACACAATGCAACTTTGCTTCTAGAGACAGACCAGACAGTACCTTTAAAGCACAAAAACTGCTTAAAGCTCTGCTCCTCTACAGATACCGTGTTCATGTGGAGGCTCATCAAACAGTGAATTCTTCATGCGGTGTCAGACACTCAGTTGCTTGATGGTATGACTTATAATGTATATCTCTCTGATCAGGTCATAACCACAGTCCATTGGGTTATGAAGAGGCTTGATGCAGAATTTGTGCCAACCCCCTCACTTTTCTTAACGTATGGTTGAGTAGAGTTCAGAAGATCAAGGTAGGCTGTGAAGTAATTATCGTCAGACCCTACATATCAAAGCCAATGCGTTGTGACCAATGTTAGCATTACAACCATACTTGCACATCATGCAAAAACAGCAAAATGCACCTTGTGGCAGGGATGTTCATGAAGGAGATTGCTCACCACCTTCTCCCCACTGCATCGACTGCAGTGGCAACCATGCTGCTTCATCCCACGAATGAACCATGTACCTTGAGTAATGAGCCATTCAGGAGATCCAGGCGAAGGAAAAGGTACCCTTCAATGTTGCTCACAAAATGTTAGCTAGCTGAAAGCCTTGCATACCACAGTTACAGTACATCAATTACAGTACCACTGTTACTAAGTCACAGCCCATGCAAGATATGGCCATGCAGACCTGCGACCTCCAGTTCAGTGCTACGGTTGTGAAATTGGCTAGGGGTAAGATGAAGTCCTCATCTCCACCCACTACAGTTCCTCAATCCCTCAAGAAGCGTTCACCCTCACCAGTGAAGTCACTTGTGACGCAACCAGAAGAACAAAATATTCCCATGATGACTCTTTGCACCCCCCCTCTCCCCCCAATTCAGCAAACATCTGGGTCCACATCTGATGAACACAAAGCCACTGAGAAGTAGAACAAAGACAAATGTTCTTCCCCTTCTCCAACTTGGAGGTACTGTACCACAGTGATACCATGCAACATCTTTGTTTGACTGATTTTCCACTCTGGAGTCAGCTGATTGACCCAGGAAGGTTATTGGTGCCACTGAAGAAATAATGGAACAGGATCCTCCAGCATCAGAACCCTGTAGGAGTATGCAGCTGAAATCTGGCACTCAGCAGCCACCAAAGTAATTGCCCCTTATAAGAGAAATATCTTATGTCATCTAATATGTCTGTTCTCCAATGTAACATTCGTGGCCTCAGATCACACAGGGCAGACTTACAGCTGCTATTGTGGTTGCTATGCCCAGTTCTTTTATACATCCAAGAAATAAAATTACACCCTTAGGATCACTTTGAATTCTTACACTTGATTGCAGTATATTTTGACTTTCGTTCTGAGAAAGGAACTCCAGCTCGCGCGGGGAGTCATGATGCTCATTCGGAATGACATCCATAGCCAAACCATTTCACAGAACACTTAGCTACAAGCTGTCACTTTCTGCCTTCCTCTCCCCAGTTATACCTTTTCTCTTTGTAGTACCCACATACCTCCATGCTCTGATATCATCAGGGCAGATACACTGCAATGTACCTCTCATCTCCCTCAATCCCTCCTGCTACTCAGTGACTTCAAGGGCCACTATCCCCTCTGTAGTGGAGCTCTCCGAGAACTTGCCCAGGGGGCTCTCTCCTGGCAGATATTCTCAACCAGCTTACTCTAATTTCTCTCAACACTGGTCAACCCGCACTTCTTTCAGATTCTACAAACACATTCTCTCTCAGTCTGTATTGTATGACTTGCCCACCACCTAGAGTGGTCCTCCCTCTCAGGCACTTACTTGAGCGAGCGTTTTTATAGATGTGACTGTAGGCTTTCCTGGCATAAATTATTGATGAAGGTTTCTCGGGTCTCCAGCCGGGTGATAGTGTTGATATCTCACGACGTTTCGGGAAGTGTCATACTACCCATCTTCTGGCGAAGTGTCGAGATTCGTGGAGAGCGGACTATTTATATGCGCGGTCTCCTAGGTTCTGCTAAAGATGCGCTGAACCTTAACACACCAGGAGTATACAGCATACCATATGAATGTGGAAAACAATACATTGGGCAAACACAGCGCTGCATATCTAAACGCTGCGAAGAACATATCAGATGTGTGAGACTAGGCCACACAGAAAAATCACCCATAGCAGAACACAGCAAAAATGAAGAACACACCTTCAACTTTGAAAACACGGTGCCGAGCATCCGGCTTTTGGGAAAGCGTTATCAAAGGATCCATAGAAATAAGGATTCATGACAATCTGGTCAACAGAGATGAGGGATACCAACTCTGTGCAGCATGGAACCCTGCGATAGCGGCAATCCGTCGGGAGTGCGCCCGTCAACATCCTCCGCCACGGACACAGATAGAAGGCTTACACTGAGAACCGAACGCGGCCGCTAGGGGCGACTGCCATCCCCACCACTGCGCGCATGCCGCTGGTCCACCGCAGCCACCGGAGGTCCAGTGGAGAGAGGCGACCGCGCATATAAATAGCCCACTCTCCACGAATCTCGACACTTCACCAGAAGATGGGTAGTATGACACTTCCCAAAATGTTGCGAGATATCAACGCTATCACCCAGCTATCTTTTTGCAATTTCTTCAGTTCATAATCAATAAATTGTGGTCAGAGTACACATCTGCCCCTGGAATTTTCTTACAGTTTAAAATCCAGGTTCTTAAATCTTTGTCTTAACATTATATAATCAATCTGCAACTTTTCTATATCTCCAGCTCTCTTCCAAGTATACAATCTTCTTACATGATTCTTAGACCAAGTGGTAGACATGATTAAATTATGCTCTGCGCAAAATTAACCAGGCAGCTTCCTTTTTCATTCCTTTCCCCCAATCCATACTCTCCTACTATTGTACTTTATCTTTCCTCTTCCTACTAACAAAGTCCCCCATCACAATTAAATTTCATCTCCCTTAACCATCTGAAAAATTTCTGCATCTGCGGAGCAAGTTGACACTTAAACTTGTACTACTGTGGTGAGTGTTGTCTACTTGTCTATCATGGCTATGACAATGTGTTCAGCATGCTCTGCATGGTAGTTTACACACATTCCTATTTTCTTGTTCATTATTTGATCTACTCCTGTGTTACCCCTATTTTAATTTGCATTTATAAACCTGTACTGACCTGACCAGAAGTGCTGTTCCTCCTGTCACCAAACTTCACCAATTTCCGCTATAATTAACTTCAACTTACCCACTTCCCCTTTTATAATCACTTCTCTTTCTCCTAATGTCATTGGTACCCTCTTGAGTAGTCACCACCTGGAGATACAAATGGAGAACTGTTTTATCTTTGGGATATTTTACTCAAGAGGGTGTCATTTAACAGCAGGGGAGAGCTGCATGCCCTTGGGGAAAAATAACTGCTGCAATTTCTCTTTGCTTTCAGCCGTTCACAGTACCGGCATAGCTAGGGCATTTTGGCTGTTGTTACAAGGCCAGATCAGTCAATCATCCAAACTGTTGCCCTTTCAATTACTATGAAGAATGCTGCATCTCTTTGGGAATCACGTTTGTCTGGCCTCTCCACAGATAGTCTACCTTTGTAGTCGCACCTATTGTATCATTGAGGCACAAATCCCATGACTATCCATAACCCTACATTTATGCTTTAGAGCCAGTCTCTTTCTTAAATTTACTGTGAAACTAAAATTGTGTGACTTTCCAACAGAAGTAAACATACTGTCATGTTCACATACTTAGTTCCTTTTCCTCATAATGAAACTGATAGTAAAAACAGAGAATTTTCTCTTCAGAATCAAACATTTCGCACAAATAAACATTGTTTACTACTTAGATAATTGGATTCCTGTTTGTAACTGAGTCACATCCCTGAATCCAACAAGTTCTCTGATTTAAGATGCACTAATCTATAAGTGTTTGAATGTGAATTTTCAAGTGCTTCAAAGAGTCCAATACAAATGTCAAAGATGGAATTTGATCTCATGAATTTTAACAAAAACTAAATCATATCTATGAATGATGCCATTTTTCATTTCTTATCATGTCTCTACCATCTGATTGCCCCTTGTTTCTCCATGGTTTTTCTAACAATTTCTTACCTCTCCTGTGGTGTAATACTTCTGCTTGCAGGGTACTCAAAAGGCTCAGCTATGGGGTTGGGTGCTTTTGTCAAACAAAATGTCATGTAGGGAGAACCCAGAGGAAATGTGCTGGAAATGTCTTCAAAGCTGTTATCATATTCAATCCAATATGGATGATTTTTGCTACAATAAGTTCCACACAATCTGCCTATTTCCCTCATACGTCTCTCAACTAGATTACTCAAAGATTGTAGATGGAAATTAGTATGTCATTGATTTCCTCTCTCTCAGTGAATGTTTTCATGTTTTTGAGGTGAATTGTGTTCTGTTATCAGATACGATTACTTTATGTATATTAAGATTTGGGAAATAGTCTTTCACAAGTTCTGAAATGATGTTCTTACTTCACACCTTCTTCATTGCATACAAATTTACAAACTTTGAAAATAAATCTACCATTACTACAGATTGTTGCACAGATAGACTCTTGTTTCCACTTACAAATACTGGAATCTCACATATTGACATATATAGACAATTTGCAGTGGATTGCAAGCCAGGACTGGCTCACTTCCCCTGAATGCCATCACTTTGATCTTTGTTGCAAGGATTTTCAAATTCCATTCCTGTGCTAGTGTCATACTTCAAAGGGTAAATGAAATGATCGTATGGCATTGTTGGCCGGGAGGCCCCATGCGGGGAAGTTCGGCCGCCGTATTGCAAGTCTTTTCTAGTTGACGCCACTTTGGCGTCTTGCGAGTCAGTGATGATGAAATGATTATGAACAACACACAACACCCAGTCATCACGAGGCAGAGAAAAATACCTGACCCCACCGGGAATCAAGCCCAGGACCCCGTGCGCTGGAAGCGAGAACGCTACCGCAAGACCACAAGCAGGGTGTTGAGGTTTGAGTGATATTGATAATTTTAAAATAGATTGGTATTTTCTGCTGCCATTGGTTAATTTGGTTAATGACATCAATATAAATATTAAGTGGAGTGGGTGGCAGTGGACACTCTTGTCTAAGGCCACAGGTTATCTCAGCCTGTGTTTTGTCATCTAGAATTCTGACATTTATTTTCTCATATATGCATTCTACTATTCTTGTTAGGTATTGTGAGAGACCACTGTTCACAGAGGCTTGAAATAGCTTTAGCCTTCCCCATTTATTCTCTTGAATGCTTCTTCACAGTCAATGGATATAAGTTGGTAAATTGAAGAGTGGAAATGGATAACTTTTTAAGTCCCATTTTTTCATAAAACAATTTTAAGTGCTATTGTGTTCCAAATATGCTGTTGCATGTCCCTACTCTTGATAAAGTTGACAAATCCTGAAGAAAGTGTGTCAAACATGCATTAGTGGGTGGCACATGCTCTTTGTGCAAACAATGCTCTTCTCAGGAGTTCTAAACTGTATCCCTTAACTCAAGAGGTGTGGTCTCTCAGACCACGAGAAAATTTGGCACTCTCTCTCTCCAAGGTCAAATCTACTGGAATGCTTCTATATTCCCCCTACCCTCTTTAAATTGCCAACTCTACAATGTTTTGTTGTCAGCTACATTGCTGTCTTTTTTTTGTTTGTTGTTAACACGTGTTTTTGATGTATATTGTGGACTCCTAGACTGTGTCTCATGAACTATGTGCCTTTTTTCTTTGGTACAGTAAAAGATGTGCTTGCAGAAACCTGTCAATTTTAATGATAATAAGTTTTATGAAATTGTTTGTCAGTAGTTGGAGGAAGATGTCAGTGATATAGATCAAGAAAGAGCCTATTTTACAAGAGCCAGTGATCACAGTTGCTAGCAGCTGATCATTCAGGGGAAGAACTTACGGACAACAGTGATGTGGTCCTCTGTTTCTCCAATCAAATCCTAAAAGTGTTAGTTAAAACCAAATATATTCTCTGTGGTGATAAAGAAAACTGTGAATCTCGGCACTGAATGTCACTTTTTCAGACTTTCGTTTTGTACCTATAGAGGGCAAATTGAAATTCTAGAATTTAGTTTGCATGAAAATTTAATTGCTGCAGAGGTAGTATAATCTTTCAGAATTTAAAATTCAGTTCTCTAACAGTTTGATTATTTGTGCTATTTAAAAATCCGCACAAAATGTGTGAGTATGTATAGTAAAACGTTAATTCCTGCAGACTTAATTTATCTCAGTAAGATGAGAATTGATTATTTAAACAACACTTAAGTAATTCTGAAACAAAATGTCATTTAACTTAAACAAATTATCTGCGCCTTAAATCTCAGATTAAACATAAGGGTCCCAGAGACCCCACCTTAAAGTATACCGGTATGTTACAGAAAAGTCACCTCGTGAGTTAAGGGTTAAAAGATATGAGAAATGGTCTTATGACTACAGTTGTACTACCATGATTAAAAACATACTGCTGTATTTTTGCTCTTGGATTTTCACAAATAAAATATAGTGCCTTGGTATAACTGCTACTTGGAACAAGAACTTTCCTATTGGCACTTAGACACAGTTGACTGCCTGGTGTGGTACATACAATGTTCTTAATGAAGTATTTATTCTGTACTTTGTCTCATCATTCTTTCACCATAATGCATTGAGCAGCAAAATTCTATGGAATCAGAACACCTTTTCAATTTTTTGTATACAAATCAGTCATGTATAAAAAGAGTTACACTGATTTTTCATTATGGTGACAAATGTGAGATTTGGCACTTAGAACATTTTTCATTCCCAGTTTCCTCTTGTATTATCTGTGTTTTTTTCCGTTAGCTGTGCTATAGTGAAGGAACAGTGTGTGCAGAACCTATCTTGAGCATCATTTTTGAGTGTTCTGAATTACCTTAGCATTAATAATTAAACATTTAACTTCATTATTACTATGTTCATGTAATGTTTCCTCATCAATAAGTTGTCTTTTAAATAACAGAAAGCCACCTTGCTTATTACAGACTTGTATTTCTTATCTGCAAGGGGAATAACACTGACTGTTCTATTTTTCTTTTTCGGTTTTTTCTCTCTCTTGCTGCAGCGCAACACATCACAGTGCTGCCTCCAGGTGCACACTTCATTTGGTAAAGCTGCAACCCCAGCTGCACTTACCTGTCTTTTTAAACATTGCCTGTGACTATGCTAGTATTGGGTCTTCACCAGAACTTAGAAAGAGAGAGTAGTCCTTCCGAAACTTTTTGCTCACACTGCAATCTTATGTGCCAAGAAACTTGACTCTTTTATTAAGGTTAGTGTTACTGGAAAAAGTGATATGTGGACATAGTCATAGAGGGAACTGACCTAGTCTCTCTACTAGGCACAGCCATGTTCCTGTTGAAATCAAAGTGAACTGTCACCTCACTGTGCAAACAGGGAAGTCTTCATGAACAGGCATGGCAGCTTGCTGCTAATGTTGTTACGCTTATAGATGAGGAGGAGTGGGAGTGTAAAGTGCTGATGGAGAAGGTGACAAAAAATACCAGTAAAAGTCTGTAATCAAGTAAGTCGGTATGCTTTTCTCCACTTCAGAAGCAAGTAGCAAACACAATGGTACGATTTGGAACAGTGACATATTTAAGGGAGGGGGGTGGGCGGGTTTCCAGGGTTAAGCCACCTCTCCAAAATATATATATACACACGTGTATGTGCGGATGGATATGTGTGTGTGCGTGTGCGAGTGTATACCTGTCCTTTTTTTCTCCTAAGGTAAGTCTTTCCGCTCCCGGGATTGGAATGACTCCTTACCCTCTCCCTTAAAACCCACATCCTTTCGTCTTTCCCCCTCCTTCCCTCTTTCCTGATGAAGCAACGTGGAATGTTTCCCCCTATATATATATATAAAGTCTTCCCACTCCCGGGATTGGAATGACTCTTTACCCTCTCCCTTAAAACCCACATCCTTTTGTCTTTCCCCCCTCCTTCCCTCTTTCCTGATGAAGCAACCGTTGGTTGCGAAAGTTTGAATTTTGTGTGTATGTTTGTGTGTCTATCAACCTGCCAGTGGTTTCGTTTGGTAAGTCACATCATCTTTGTTTTTATATATCTAAAACAAAGATTATGTGACTTACCGAACGAAAGCGCTGGCAGGTCGATAGACAGCGCTTTCGTTCGGTAAGTCACATCATCTTTGTTTACAGATATATTTTTGCCACGTGGAATGTTTCCCTCTATTATATCGACATCTTTGTTTTTAAATATATTTTTTCCCACGTGAAATGTTTCCCTCTATTGTATATATATTACAAAGGGTAGAAAACAAGGTTTAACAACACCTCTGCTTCAGTATGTGAAGGAACAGACTGTATGATGCTACAATATACTGGCAACAGACTCCTTCGGAATGAATCTCCACACAAAAGAGAATCACCAATAACTGGTGTGGTTGCACATTGTGACAGGTTAATAGTAAATAAGAGTCTTTTAAAAGCATTACATTGTTCTTCTTAACATGACAGACTATGCAATATCATATTTATCTGTTGAGACCAGGCAGCAACATACAATTATAACATACTGTATGGGAATTATACAGTATGTGTAATTGTCATCATTCTCTTATGCAGCTGATGCTGTTGCAAATACACATCACCTCAGTTCCGCAACCTGTACAGAAAATTGGAATAGAGATCAACATAAACATCATTTCCATCCTATTTATTGCTCATGAAAACCACACATTGCATGTTGTAGCACCATACAGCAAGACCTTCAGAGGTGGTGGTCCAGATTGGCGTACACACTGGTACTTCTAATACCCAGTAGCAGGTCCTCTTGCAATGATGCATATCTGTATTCATCATGGCATACCATCCAAAAGTTCATCAAGGCACTGTTGGTCCAGATTGTTCCACTCCTCAACGGCAATTCGGCATAGATCCCTCAGATTGGTAGGTGGGTCACGTCTTCCATAGACAGCTCTTTTCAATCTATCCCAGGCACGTACGATAGGGTTCACATCTGGAGAACATGCTGGAAACTTTAGTTGAGCGATGTCGTTATCTTGAAGGAAGTCATTCAGAAGATGTGCACAATGGGGGTGCGAATTGTTGTCCATGAAGACAAATGCTTCGGCAATATGCTGCCAATATGGCATTTACATCAAATCAATTTTATGTACTGTAAGTGCAAGAACAAGGTGTGTTTAATATTAAGAGATGGTTGTATTGAGAAAAATAAATGTGGTACAACCAGTTAAGATCCAACAAGCCAGTTACGTAAGCAGGTGCAAGGATATTCAGAATCTTATGTGGCGAGCATGCACTGTAGCACAGGTGGATTTTATAGATCAGTTTTGTTGTGTATTACATCATAACAATGGTAAAGAGAGGTAGGTTATCAAGTGATGTGGCAAGCTGGACAGATGCAGAAGTGATTACCGATAAGTTAGCACAACAAACAGAAGATTTATTTAATTTCTTCAAATGTACGAAGACTCATTTCAAATGATGCAATGTGAAACTGAGTCCAGCTACTGATGTCACAAGTAAGAAGCAAGAACAACGGTTTCAAGAACAACGGTTTCGTAGCATAGTGGCTCCAAGCACAAGTGGGCTATCATTGGCCATCCTATATCGCAGCGACAGAGGGTGCTCATTGTATGGAGCAGCTGGAGGTGTGGCTTAGTGTGTGGGCACCATTGGGTTTGCATGCACACGACCACTATCGGCATCAAAAGGAAACTTGCAATTCCGTTACCAACCTAATTCCGCCAGTGGGGTGGTATCGACACATGATACCACAAGTTTGAGGTCATCTCTCAGTTTGACAGGCCACAAGTGTTCCATATCCAATTGTTCATCTCGATCTCAACACCACTGTGGTACTGGTAAACAGTTATTGTCCACACTCTGTATGTATATTTCGTTAGGTTATGCTTTGCACTAGGCCTGAGATTAGCAACGAATTAATCATCTCAAGCGCAGCACAATGCGAAGACAGCACTCTTTTTGTAAGGAAGTATCTGAATTTTATGTTTAATATCAGCATGACTGTTTACTAATAGTCTGGAGTTGTGTGCTCTGAGAAATAAAAAGCAATTATTTATTTACGAATAACTGCATGTACTTGGGCATTGGTTTCTGCAGAAACCATACAAAGCCGAAAAGTTTTGCAAAATTAGGAAGACTCACTATGTTAGAGTATTCTTGTCTTACTGCAAAAAAGCCCATTTTCTGACAAAGCATGTGACGTGGCTGTATGCTCCTCCACGTCCATGCGAACAGTATCTCTCTCTCCTCTCGAGCGCTACACTTGAGGGCAGTTATCCTGCATGACGTTGAGTGTGGTCTTCTCAGCCCAATTCCATATTTGCATGACATGCACGGGATCCAGCCCAATGCTAGCAAAAATATCGTGGAACGATAAGCTTCAATTTCGATAGGCCATGACCTGACATGGTGGTAACCGTTTACCTTCTTAGACGAGGCATAACATCATTTTCTCACAAAAATCCTACGTCTGAATGAGAATCTCTGCATAATTTTTGCTACCTAGGCTGGCCCGGGTGGCCGTGCGGTTCTAGGCGCTACAGTCTGGAACCGCGTGACTGCTACAGTCACAGGTCCGAATCCTGCCTCGGGCATGGATGTGTGTGATGTCCTTAGGTTAGTTAGGTTTAAGTAGTTCTAAGTTCTTGGGGACTGATGACCTCAGACGTTAAGTTCCATAGTGCTCAGAGCCATTTGAACCATTTTGCTACCTACTTCGTGCAGCTGCACTGAAATGCTAATCGTTTGCATGTCCAAGCTGTAGTGCAGTTCATACCAATACGACGTTTGTTGCTTGCCGTCTCCCTGGTGTTGCAGTTTTAACAGTGTTCTTATACTATTTTTGCACATTGGATGTACCACTTACGTAATACGGTGCTTGCTGCGTTGTACACCAAACGCCAGTAAATAACAAAAAACCTACCTCTACTAAAACACAATCCCAATCGATCATATGCATTGAACGGATGTCTTAGTGCATTTTCAGTAAAGGTTTAATGTCCAAATTGACGTCGAATCGCTTCTAAACATCGACGTCTGTAACATAGAATCATTAGGAAATAAGACCTGAACCAGGGAAAAAACATTACAACTAAGCAGTCAGCAAAAATACGAATCCGATCAGTCAGAAATAGTTAACTTGGCGCTCATAGTGTTAGTAGGGGGAAAAATGTTGGAGTATTTTAGGAAATGTAAAACAGACTACCTCCACTGTGTCAGGCAGATGGTTCACAAGACCGTTTTTGTCTCTTACGAGGAATTCGTCGCTACAAATAATGTTATGGAGCCGAAGGCCATCGGAACTTAAGAGTGCATATACCGACATTAGGGTGCAGGTGTTGAAGGCGGCAGCCAGCTTGAAACTTATAACCCATAAGCTCCAGTGATTTTTGTACCATTTTCCACGATTTTCTCGAGTAGTTTTTCAAGTGACTTTTCATGCACTTTGGTGAAGTATTCGCTGCGCTGGAAGTTCATGGGAAATTAAAATAGCTGTATACTATCAGCGATGGGTGCTAGTCTTGCAGCCCACCAATAGGGTCTATAAAGGTAGGAAGATGTGAAGGGAAATAAGTGGTTATCGGAAACTTGGAGTCAACTGTCGAATGTGTACACAAAAGTAGAGATACAAGTTCCGGTATGGCACAGGATTTTGGCTTGCACACCACTGTTTCCCAATTGCTGTCTAGTACTGCACTATGACGTCAGTGGTGATGTGCTTCTACACCACATATATTTATCTAGGCTTTTGGTATCTCTTGCATTAAGGTGACTGAATTGTGGAAAACGTGTGTAAACATAAATTAAATTTTTAATGCTACAAGTAGATATGCAGTATTTTTGGAAGGTGGTGTTCCGAGGCAAATTCATTTTATACAGCTACAGAAAACAAGCAAATATGAAACTGAAGCATGATTACCTTATTAAAGAGCAAGTCTCCCATGGGTATGATGAAATTTCATGTACAACTTTGAAGATCAGTGTACCATGTATTAGTTTTGTGCTCAATCACCTCTGTAATGTGTATCTGAGGTGTAATGAATTTCCTGAGAGATCAAAATACTCGGTAGTGAAACCACTTTGTAGAAGAAGCGGTAACGGAGATACACTATTGGCCATTAAAATTGCTACACCAAGAAGAAATGCAGATGATAAACGGGTATTCATTGGACAAATATATTATACTAGAACTGACATGTAATTACGCAATTTGGGTGCATAGCAGTGTGCGATTTGCAGGGGGGGATTTCCCCCCCTCTGCATCAGACCATTCCCCCCTCTGGTTTTAGTTTATGCATCCCAACCTGGGATGTTTATTTCCCACGCACTGGAGTAAAACTTTACATATAATTTAAATTTGTGGAGCCGAGCACTGAAAGTTTTTAATAAGTCTTACTATTAATATGTTTCAGTTTTCTGTCATCAGAGTAAGTACAGCTATTCACAAATGTGCCTCTACTTTTTGAATTCCCCTCGTATACCTGTATGTAGATGATTTTGTAAATAAACTTTACCTATAATGTACTTTTTAAAGATATAACAAGGGATGGCTTTTCTGATAGTGCATACGCGTGAATAGTGAGTTTCGGCATTAACATCTATTTATAAATAGCTGTTTAACCATGCGTAACATCACGGTCCAAGCTAGTAACATATATACACTCCTGGAAATTGAAATAAGAACACCGTGAATTCATTGTCCCAGGAAGGGGAAACTTTATTGACACATTCCTGGGGTCAGATACATCACATGATCACACTGACAGAACCACAGGCACATAGACACAGGCAACAGAGCATGCACAATGTCGGCACTAGTACAGTGTATATCCACCTTTCGCAGCAATGCAGGCTGCTATTCTCCCATGGAGACGATCGTAGAGATGCTGGATGTAGTCCTGTGGAACGGCTTGCCATGCCATTTCCACCTGGCGCCTCAGTTGGACCAGCGTTCGTGCTGGACGTGCAGACCGCGTGAGACGACGCTTCATCCAGTCCCAAACATGCTCAATGGGGGACAGATCCGGAGATCTTGCTGGCCAGGGTAGTTGACTTACACCTTCTAGAGCACGTTGGGTGGCACGGGATACATGCGGACGTGCATTGTCCTGTTGGAACAGCAAGTTCCCTTGCCGGTCTAGGAATGGTAGAACGATGGGTTCGATGACGGTTTGGATGTACCGTGCACTATTCAGTGTCCCCTCGACGATCACCAGTGGTGTACGGCCAGTGTAGGAGATCGCTCCCCACACCATGATGCCGGGTGTTGGCCCTGTGTGCCTCGGTCGTATGCAGTCCTCATTGTGGCGCTCACCTGCACGGCGCCAAACACGCATACTACCATCATTGGCACCAAGGCAGAAGCGACTCTCATCGCTGAAGACGACACGTCTCCATTCGTCCCTCCATTCACGCCTGTCGCGACACCACTGGAGGCGGGCTGCACGATGTTGGGGCGTGAGCGGAAGACGGCCTAACGGTGTGCGGGACCGTAGCCCAGCTTCATGGAGACGGTTGCGAATGGTCCTCGCCGATACCCCAGGAGCAACAGTGTCCCTAATTTGCTGGGAAGTGGCGGTGCGGTCCCCTACGGCACTGCGTAGGATCCTACGGTCTTGGCGTGCATCCGTGCGTCACTGCGGTCCAGTCCCAGGTCGACGGGCACGTGTACCTTCCGCCGACCACTGGCGACAACATCGATGTACTGTGGAGACCTCACGCCCCCACGTGTTGAGCAATTCGGCGGTACGTCCACCCGGCCTCCCGCATGCCCACTATACGCCCTCGCTCAAAGTCCGTCAACTGCACATACGGTTCACGTCCACGCTGTCGCGGCATGCTACCAGTGTTAAAGACTGCGATGGAGCTCCGTATGCCACGGCAAACTGGCTGACACTGACGGCGGCGGTGCACAAATGCTGCGCAGCTAGCGCCATTCGACGGCCAACACCGCGGTTCCTGGTGTGTCCGCTGTGCCGTGCGTGTGATCATTGCTTGTACAGCCCTCTCGCAGTGTCCGGAGCAAGTATGGTGGGTCTGACACACCGGTGTCAATGTGTTCTTTTTTCCATTTCCAGGAGTGTAATTCTACTAAACCCCTAAGACATCCCCCCCACTGGTAAAAGCACAAATCGCACCCTGGTGCATAGATTCTGAGAAATCAGTACCCACAACGACCACCACCTCTGGCCATAATAACGGCCTTGATACGCCTGGGCATTGAGTCAAACAGAGCTTGGATGGTGTGTACAGGTACAGCTGCCCATGCAGCTTCAACACGTTACCACAGTTCATCAAGATTAGTGATTGGCGTATTGTGACGAGCCAGATGCTCGACCACCACTGACCAGACGTTTTCAATTGGTGAGAGATCTGGAGAATGTGCTGGCCATGGCAGCAGTCGAACATTTTCTGTATCCAGAAACGCCCGTACAGGACCTGCAACATGCGGTCGTGCATTATCCTGCTGAAATGTAGGGTTTCGCAGGGATCGAATGAAAGGTAGAGGCCAGCCGGAGTGGCCGAGCGGTTCTAGGCACTACAATCTGGAACCGCGCGACCGCTACGGTCGCAGGTTCGAATTATACCTCGGGCATGGATGTGTGTGATGTCCTTAGGTTAGTTAGGTTTAAGTAGTTCTAAGTTCTAGGGGACTGATGACCTGAGATGTTAAGTCCCATAGTGTTCAGAGCCATTTGGACCATCATGATGCTGTAAATAGAACCTTGATTTATCCGAAAAAATGACGTTTTGCCATTCGTGCACCCAGGTTCGTCTTTGAGTACACCATCGCAGGCACTCCTGTCTGTGATGCAGCGTCAAGGGTTACCAACAGCCATGGTCTTTGAGCTGATAGTCCTTGCTGCTGCAAACGTCGTCGAACTGTTCGTGCAGATGGATGTTACCTTGCAAACGTCCCCATCTGTTAACTGAGGGATTGAGACGTGGCTGAACGATCCGTTACAACCATGCGTATAAGATGCCTGTCATCTCGACTGCTAGTGTGATACGAGGCCGTTGGGATCCAGCACGGCGTTCCGTATTACCCTCCTGAACCCACCGATTCCATATTCTGCTAACAGTCATTGGATCTCGACGAACGCGAGCAGCAATGTCGCGATACGATAAACCGCAATCGGGATAGGCTACAATCCGACCTTTATAAAAGTCGGAAACGTGATGGTACGCATTTCTCCTCCTTACACGAGGCATCACAACAACATTTCACCAGGCAACGCCGATCAACTGTTGTTTGTGTATGAGAAATCGGTTGGAAACTTTCCTCATGTCAGCACGTTGTAGGTGTCGCCACCGGCGCCAGCCTTGTGTGAATGCTCTGAAAAGCTAATCATTTGCATATCATAGCATCTTCGTCCTGTCGGTTAAATTTCGCGCCTGTAGCACGTCATATTCGTGGTGTAGCAATTTTAATGGCCAGTAGTGTACAACATAGCGCGAGTCTGATGCGAGTATATAAGCACCAACATGTAGGGAAGGGACTGGTGTGGCATTCGTGTCTTTCCGACGTGCATGCAGGAAATGCGGAATCATGAACTATGGAGACGTTATTACAAAATGCGTCCAAAGAGGGTCAATGTGTTCTTAGTCTTTTCTTGGCTGCCGAAGGACAAACATCTGTAGGCACCCGTCAGAGAAAGAAGCATGAGTGTGAGCATATCTGTCGAAAACCACCTTCGTGGAATGGTGCGCGACAAGGGGTGCTGCTGCTTCATGATGAACACACGTCCACACATCACAAATGTCGTAACAGAAGTTACGCTTACTCAAGAGGGAAGACACTCATCCACCCTATAGTCCCAATCTCTCGGTCTCTTAAAAAAAGGTCTTGGAAGAGTCCACGATTCCTGCGGCAGGCAGTTACGACTTCTCCACGCAGGACATAGTGTTTTACAAAACTGGAATCGTCACCCTGGTGCATTGGTGGAACGATTGCCTAAATGCTCGTGACAATTTTGCCTGATTAACGTACCGATTCTGTGCTGTACGGCCTTCGAACGGAAACATTTTGGTCGCCCCTCAAATCTCAGTTACCCTTTTTTTTAGTCAATTACTGCCCAATTTCATTACTGTCTGTGTTTTCAAAAGTTTTGAGGAAGCAGTGTTTGGAGAGTATTGGCCCATCTCAGTGCAGATAATTTCCCGCCGGATTCGCAATTTGGCTTCAGGAAACGACTATCCATAGAAAAAGGAATTTTCTTTCTTAAGGGCTGAATGATAGTTTGAGGATAGTAGGTAATTTCTTGGAGTTAACAAAAGTATTTGTTTGTATTGACCATGTGGATTGCATGACTGGCATAAATTAGATTTTTAATAGTGTTTTTAATAGTGCACTCTCTCTCAACAAACAGTTTAGCTGTTTGTGGTGTGATGGTCACCCATCGGAATTTAGTATGTTAGAGGGCTACTGGCTATGGCAAGGAAAGCGTTTCTGAAGAAGAGAAATTTGTTAACATCGAGTATAGATTTAAGTGTCAGGAAATCGTTTCTGAAAGTATTTGTATGGACTGTAGCCATGTATGGAAGTGAAACATGGACGACAAATAGTTTGGACAAGAAGAGAATAGAAGCTTTCATAATGTGGTGCTACACAAGAATGCTGAAGATTAGATAGGTAGATCACATGACTAATGAGGAGGTACTGAATAGAATTGGGGAGAAAAGGAATTTGTGGCGTAACTTAATTAGAAAAATGGATCAGTTGGTAGGACACGTACTGAGGCATCGAGGGATCACCAATTTAGTACTGGAGCGAAGCTTGGAGGGTAAAAATCGTAGAGGGAGAGCAAGAGATGAATACAGTAAGCATGTAGGTTGAAGTGGTTACCCAGAGATGAAGAAGCTTGCACAAGATAGAGTAGCATGGAGAGCTGCGTCCAACCAGTCTCTGGACTGAAGATCACAATAACAACAGAGGGCACTGAGGCCGAACAGGTGAGGTGCCTACGCTACAGGTGCAGGATCTAGAGCTTGGGGAGCCAGTGAGGATGATTGTCATACTCCCAAGGCATCGGTTAAACAGTATTGTTTGCAAACAAATTTACTGGTCCCGCTTTTGTGCACAGATTGTCTCCTCCAGCACGGCAAAAGGCAGGCTGAGTCACACGCCCACGCACGGTGAGGAATACGTATGCAGCACTCTGAAGGCTGCGGAGTTACCACAGGTGAGGACCCAACAGTGGTACCGTGTAGGGTCTGCAGCTTCAGGCCTACAGTAGGTTACGAACAGCAGTGCTTTCAAAGACAGATTTGTGCTTGGGCTTGTGCCAAGTGCACACCACGCGAATGTCGTGAAAGCAGAATCCTAGTACCCCAACCAGCAATACAGCTTACATCCCGGGAGGTGATACCACGTACAGCCAAGGAGGCAGTATTCTGGTGCAGCAGTATGGCATTAATGGTCCACCGTGATGTGAAACACTTTTGTTATTTATTTATCCCCATACTAATTCCAGTGATAAATATCGCCACCATCAGTGGGTCATTTGATGCTAAAACATGCATACTTATAAAACATTGTAAAACATTATTATATGTGTACTGTTTTGTTCCAAAAATTGTTTCTGCAAATAATTTCATAACACCTTATTTGCTATGCGTCACTGTTTCCAATATATTTTGTGTGTTTTGTTTGTTGCCGTTTTCTTCGGCTTACATCGTGTCATCTGTAACTGTACGAGTGGCTGTTGGTAAAAAAACACAAAGACGTAAACTTAAGTTGCCACTGTCATGACAAGTTACAAAATCTTAACGTATATTTATGATATAAACTTACATAAGTCGTTGTACTGCTGTATCGAGATATTATGCATAAAAAGTTCTCGGTTTACTTGCCGCGTGAAATTTGGATAAAATCCCGAGCTTTCGATGACTAACTCCCTCATCTTCGTCAGGGATAAAACTGATTGTCGTGGACCTTTTTTTCCCCTTTATTGTCATTTCCATTCCCCATCAGGGGAAGTGCTGCTCTTCAGCCAAGAGACAAATAAACAGGATTTAAAAATAAAATAAAGGATATAACATGGCGGAATATAGAAACAAAAAAGGCGGAACAGAAGCAAATAAGACATACAAAGCGGTGTCGTGGACCGGTGAGGCTGCCGCTTTTATAAGCAGTGGACGTCTTCTAAATGGTTCAAATGGCTCTGAGCACTATGGGACTTAACATCTGAGATCATCAGTCCCCTAGAATTAGAACCACTTAAACCTAACTAACCTAAGGACATCACACACATCTGTGCCCGAGGCAGGATTCGAACCTGCGACCGTAGCAGCAGTGCGGTTCCGGACTGAAGCGCAGGAAACCGCTCGGCCACAGCGGCCGGCGACGGCTTCTCATTGGCTGGATGACGTCACGGTGAAAACGGCGCGTACGGAGGTGGCGGCCTCTATGTCCATAGATTTTGTTTGCGCGCTTTATCCAGCGTTGCCTGTTTCATCGAATAGAAACTTATGTTTAACAAACTGTGCTCAGCCACGGCTGATTTTTCTAGATACCTGTATTTCAGGTGACGCTGACAGCGATCGGTAACAGTTCTTATAGACTAGCCCACATAATTTTTGCCACACTCGCAAGGAATGCTGTAAATTCCCGAACTCTCAGGCCAAGATTATCTTTCACGGGTCGCAACATCTCCTTAATCTTCCTGGGTGGCCGGAAGACTGGTCTGATTCCCTGCCGGTTCAGGACCCTACCGATCTTGCTGGTCGTTGCACCCCAGAATGGTGGCCGCGCGATGTGTTGGTCCACTTGATCTGTTCGAACAGCGTCCTTCCTAGGTTTCTTCGCCAGAGTAGATCTGATATCACGATCAGAATATCCATTTTTTCTGAATACCATCGTCAGATGGATAATCTCGGAGCCGAAATGATCCTTGTCCGAAATAGTCCTTGCTCTGTGTACCAAGGTATTCAGCATAGCTCTCTTCTGAGCTGGGTGGTGAAAACTACGTGCGTTTAGATATAAATCTGTATGCGTCGGTTTTCTGTACACAGAACGTCCGACATGTCCATCTGATTTTCGCTCCACCAGCACATCTAAGAAGGGTAACCTCCCATCCTTCTCCACCTCCACTGTAAACCTCATGTTCTGGTGTATACCATTCAAATGATCAACAAGCGGAAGGCTCACCGGTCCACGACAGTCAGTTTTACCCCTGACGAAGATGACGGAGGTAGTCACCGAAATCTCGGGATTTTATCCAAATCTGACGCAGCAAGTAAACCGAGAACTTTTTATGCAAGGACTCCGTCGCGAAAGACTTCGTAGTCATCGAGATATTATGTTTGCGGTACGGACGTGTGGAGTGAGACATATACTTGCTGCCGTTAAAATGGGGAAAATGAAAATTCAAGGAAGATGATATTGCTATCATAATCGACAGCAAACCATCACCACCGACGACAGATAAGGTATACATACCAGCGTCACATACAGGAGACGGAAGAGATAGAGAAAGTGTATGAGGAAACTGAACGATTAACTCAGCAACTAAAGCTATATTAAAATCTAGTAATCGTGCTTCAAAAATGCCAGACGACACATGGCGATACAGGCTTGATTACATTATACTCACAGAGTTTAAGATTCAGATATAGTAGTGGAAGACGTTCAGAAGAATAGATGTAGACCCATATCACAATTCAGTGACGATGAAGAGCTAGCTGAAGTTTAAGATAATTATCAGAAAAAAAAACAACGTACAAGAAAACGGGGTCTTTTGGCACTGAGAAATGATATGTACGTTCGAAGTTATCTGTGGCTGTAGATACTGCGATAATTAATTTCACAGCAGATAATTTAGTTGAATCGATAAGCCATAACTGTAAAGGGTAATTACATAAGTTGGAGAGACAAGTATAAGTTTAACAAACGTGACATCGAAGAAATTGTTGGTAATACTCGTAAAAGAAATACTTCACTGGATCGATGAAAAAATAAGGACAATGAGGTTAAGGGAAAATGAATACGGCAGCGCAAGTCATCCAGAACGGTACAGCGAAATGATAGCAGGAAACAACATGTGAGGAAATTGAGAAAGAAATGTTCATAGGATGAACAATTTCATTATAGAGAGAACTCGAAGTAACATTCGCAAAATTTAAAATCAAATGGTTCAATATTCCATCTTGCACTAAGAAGAGAGGAGGATATGTGGAAAAGCATTTAGGTACTCCACAAGGGGGAAACATTATCTACTAACGTGATAGAAAACGAAATGGCTATCCGATTTGGAGGACTTACGGTATCCAACATCTGAGTCAGAGCTGATCAGCTAGGTGATGATTTGCGATCAATGTTTCTTCGAAATTTCTAAAGTAAATGGGAGAAGTGTGGATAGAGTGTAGAACATATAGGACAGGAGACTCATTTCCAGATGAATATCGTCCACACAATTCAGATGATAGCAAAGGCCGATTAATGCGAGAATGGAAAGGTGTCAAAAATGTGCAGTAAATGCCAGATTTCACGCATCATCTCTCACCACGAACAGCTCAGTGGCCAACGGCCTTCACTTGGCGACCGAGAGCAGTAGCGTTTGCACAGAGTTGTCAGTGCTAACAGACAAGCAGCGTGACGTGAAATAACCGCAGAAATCAATATGGGACATAGGGAACGCATCCATTAGGGCAGTGCGGTGAAATGTGGCGTTAATAAGCTATGGCGACAGACGACCGACGCGAGCGCCTTTACAAACAGCACATCAGCAGCGCCTCTCCTGTGTTCATGACAATACTGGTTGGACTCCAGACGACTGGTAAACCATAGCCTTGTCAGATGAGTCCCAGTTTCATTTGGTAAGAGCTGGTGGTAGGGTTAGAGGGTGGCTCAGGTCTCACAGAACCATGGACTTGCCAACAAGGCTCTGTGCAAGCTAGTGTTGGCTCAATAATGGTGTGGGCTGTGTTTACACGGAGTGGACTGGGTCCTGTGGTCCAATTGAACTGATCACTGATTGGAAATATTTATGTTTTGCTACTTTGAGACCATTTGTAGACATTCATGGACCTCATATTCCCAAACAATGATGTCTTGTCAGCAGGCCACAATTGTTTGCGACTGGTTTGAGGACCATTCTGTACATTCGAACGAATGATTTGGCCACTCAGATCGCCTGACACGAATCCCATGGAACATTTAATCGAGAGGTCAGTTGATGCACATCGTGCACCAGCAAAACTTTCGAGATTACGGATGGCTATCGAGGTACCATGGCTCAGTATTTCTGCAGTTTACTTCCAACGACTTGTTGAATCCATGTTACGTCGAGCTGCTGTACTATCCCAGGCAAAGGAGGTCTTGAACATTATTAGGAGTTATCCCATGACTATTGTCAACTCAGTGTACAATGAGCGAAATACAGAAAGGTTCAGAACTGGGAACATAATCAAGGGTGAAATGATAGCACTGATTCATGTGTGAAGATGACGTGACCTATTGATGGACCTGTTGATGGACAAACCGTGTACTGAGCGTAATATATGGGTGAGTGCTAACCAAAGGAAGACGAATGTACTGATAAGCAGTAGAAATGCGATCAACGACAAACTTATCAAACTTACAGGTTACGTTGTCGTCCAGGTAAAAGAATTCCCCAATCTTGTAATAAAAATAGCACACGATGGACGAATAATAGCGAACTTAAGAAGCAGACAATCATACTCAAAGTGAAAATTCCTCCCCGAATGAAGCCTATTAGTGTCATAGGCAATAACTTGAAAAAGCAAATTATAAGAATATACATCTGGAGCACAAGGACAGAATGGCTGGGGTGTTTATTTATCCCACTGAAAGTGGTGATGATAAAGCAGACAGCATGCCAGGGCAATAGGTACGTGTAGCCCAATCGTCGTAAAGTCATAGAAGCAGTAAGAAACAATTACTTTCTTATTCATTGCATACAATATTGCAGGCGAAAGGCGACCTTGCTGCAGTCAGCGTCGAGGGATGCAGGCTGGTCCTGTTTGTGGTGCATGTGCTTAGATCAATGTGCAGTTCAGAGGACAGACAGTGTGCGGTCACTATATCAGGTAGTTGAAAGCAGTGACGAAGTTGTGTTCTCAGCACCTTGGCGAGGGTGGTGCTGCGTCAGGCGCAAGCAAAGACGAGAACACGGCTACGGTGAAATACATTATAAGTAGGTCACACCATATGGTGCAGATGTGCTAAAAAATCAAGGGAGTGGACCAGCACATGGAGATAAACCAAGGATCCCTGCACAGGATGCAGAGACTGTGGTTTGCATACGTATGCCTGGCATAGCAGAGTGCGTGTGAACAGGGGAGGTGGCGGCTTGATATTGGGTCAGACCCAGGTAGGAACCGTGAGTGCTTGGGAACGCACTCTGAACTCTATAGAAGCTGGCAAGCAGATCGCCCCCAAACTGGATGGCACCGTGTCAGCTTTAGCCAGCATCAGGGCTAGGCAAAACCCATAATCCCGCAACTAGTGGAGGCACCTTCTAATAGCGGCAGGCTGGATGACCCACATCACGTCTGCTACTGTCATGGAGTACAACTGGCTGCAAGTGATGACAGACACTGCACGGGTAGAAGGGACGGTATTTATGTATAATCACCCCAGATTGTTTTTAGAGATCATCATTCTTCTTTATGTAAGCCCAGGTAGTGGCGACATGTGATAATCCAGATCACCACTGTGACAATTTTTTTTCCCCAAATTTTGTGAAACATACATAACCCACTATCTGACACTTTTGAGTGGGTGTATTAGGACTAACTCTGCTATTAGTACTACAGAAGTGGTTTATTAATGCGTGCACACTATCTATTTATTAAGCAACATTGTGCTATATGTGAATGATCGCCCTCTTAGCCCCTCTGGAATCCTCCCAGAGAGTTGCCCGTCCCTAGCCACGTGGAGGCGGGCCGCTACTACTAGAAGAAACCACTCCATTTATACTACTCTTTTATTCCCCCCAGCACCATACTGATCTAACTACAACTACTAGCTACTACAATTCAAAGACTTGAACAAACGTAGTATTTACATATTTACAATTGCGCATTAGATCTGAAGCGCATTTACCCTCTCCCAAGGTAGGCTCGCTGGGCCTCCCTTGAGATTTTATTCACCAATTTTGCGAAATTGCTGAACAATTCGTCATTTATCAGTATATCATTTATATTCCTTGTTTGCAGAAGCTGTCTCTCAACTGAGTCAGCCTGTTCGTATATTGGACACTCAAACACTGTGTGTTCTGGCGATCCTTCGAGGGCACCACAGTCACACTCCGGCGTCAGCCTTTTCCCTATTTTATGCAGGTACGTGGGATAGGGACCGTGACCTGTGAGGAAGTGAACTAGGCCCTGTGAGGGCTTCATCATCTTATTCTTTAGTCTTTCCCGTATTGTGGGTAGAAACCCATGGACTCTACGGCCTGTACTGGATACATCCCATTCGTCCTGCCAAATGTCAAGCACTTTTTCTCGGATGACTTTAACGCTTACCAGAGGACTGTTCATTATATTTTGCACCACGTTGATGTTTTGCTTGCGCAGCCAGTAGAGGGCTGCGTGCTGCCGTATTATCAGGTCTAGTGGACATAGACCCATGATTACCAACAGTGCATCTGTTGGACTTGTGTTGAATGCTCCAATGCATCTCAACAGAACGTTCTTCTACATTCGCCTGACAGCAGCGGTAGGCCGCACCAGAGCTAACATGTGGGCCCACACACTGGATGCGTGCCCTACTATTGGTGCCAATATACTATTATGATAGATGTTTATTGCTTTTGACGGCAAATGAAATCTTTATTGTCCAATTGATATTATCTCATTGAACAGAGCTAAGGACTTTGTCGTTATTTGCTCAATATGCGGAATGAAGCTCCAATTCTCATCTAGATACACCCCTAAGTATCGGGCATATCTCTGTCGCGACACTGCCTGGCCATTAATTCTGACTATTGGGTCCCTATTTAACCTGCCTTTTAAGAGTATATATAGCGATTTATGTGGTGCAATAGACATTTTAGTCTTCTGACACCAGTTTGTTAACAGACCAATAGCCAGTCGTGATTGATCTTCGATCACATGGCGAGTGTCACCTTCCACTAGAATCACGAGATCTTCCGCATAAGCAACGACACCCAGAACTGCAGTATCGCCCTGCAGAACGTTCAACAATGGCTCCATGTTGATATACCAGAAAATTGGACCACACACCGATCCCTGGGGACAACCACGAGATACTCTTTTAGATACGACGGCTCCAGGAGCCGTTATTTTAGCAGTTCTTCCATCACAGTAGGCCTCCAGACAGCCATACAGCAGCTGCGGGCACCCAATCTCTCTTAGGCGAGAGAAGAGTGCCGGCCACCACAGGTTATCGAAGGCCCCTGAGATGTCTATCATTATGCCAAAAACATACTTTGATGTAGCTGAGTGAACAATCCGGCAAACCTCATTGATCGCATCCTCAGTGGAACGACCCTTTCGGAATCCGAACTGCCTATCACTCATACCGTGCAGAGTTCGGTGACTCAAGAGTCGGTCACCCAGCAACTTCTCAAATGCCTTGCCCATCACATCCAGCAGACAGATAGGCCGATAGGATTTCGGCATCGTTGGATCCTTATCAGGGCCTTTCCTGATAATTACAACTGCTGCAGTTTTCCACTTCAGTGGATAATAGCCCTTCTGTAAACAGATGTTGTAAATACGACTTAATGCCGGGGCGACCAAGTGTGCGAGTCCCTGTAAGATCTCCACAGGGATCCCATCAGGACCAGGTGCCTTTTCCTTGCAAAGGTGTAGATGGCTGCTTCTACCTCTTCCGCAGAGAAAGGGTAAACGTTTGTATCGTTAACGTACGGATTCGAGAGCGCCTGACGTATTTCCCGCTGCTCGTGCGAATCCTGGTCTTCGATGTCATCTGGTAGTAGTCTGTCCAACAGCAGTCTTGCTGTTTCTTCCCAATTCTTAGTCGTGCCACCATCCCCAGCACGTAGTGTAGACTACATCATGAGCGATCTAATTTTTTCTCGAACGATTTTGTAAGGAACTCCAAGGGTCTGTTCCCAACTGATCGTTCACAAATCTTTCCCAGGACTGGTGCCTTATACTGTCCAACTGATCCTTGTATCTCTGCTTCAGACGACAATAAATACGCAGGTGGTATTGCCGTTCGTCGTGGGCAAAGCTTCTTTGATAGTTGCTTCGCGCCCTTCTGACAGACCGTTTAAGCACAGTCAATTCAGGGGTCCACGGGGTGGACTCCCTGCAGATGTATCTCGCTATTCGAGGTACAGCCAGTGTGGTAGCTGTTTGCACGGAGCTCACAAGCTCCTCCAAAGCTTCATCAATATTACCTATGTCCTCTCCAAACTCTGGAGGACTGAACACCTGCACGAGTCGGTCCCAGTCTGTCCGAGCATAATTAAACCGTTCCACCCACTCGCCTGGCACATCCGCGATGGTTGTTGCTATTTAAAATGTTATACAGTTATGATCACTGGCAGTTAAGTGTTCTCTTACTTGCCAGTTATGGACGTGGGGTGCTGCCCTCTCACTTGCAAGTGTGACGTCAGTATTTGACGTTGCACCCGCCCTCCCTGAGTAGGTTGGGGGGTACCCAGGCATGTTGAGGAAATGCATGTGCATTTCCATTATGAAATCAACAAGCTCCACACCCCTACCGTCCTGTACGTCACTGTGCCAGAGTGGGGGACTTAGCATTGGCATCCAGAGCTACAAGTATAGCCTGCCCGGCTAAAACTCTTAGTATCCAATGCAACTGATCAAGATAAATCTTGATGTCATGTCTGAATTGGCAGTAGACATTTACAACGTACATAATGTAAGACAACAAATTTAGTTGTACATCTGTAATGTGCTCGGTACAGAATTGATTTAATATCGTAGTTTTTATAGTTTTGTTCAATAAATTGCACTCATGGGATTCCCACCCGAGGAAACCACTTGTCCTGTTGCGGGAAAGCCAGGGATTCGACCCGCACAGGAGTTCGGTTCTTGTATCAATAGAACATTTATTCGTTCTTGTTCCGCTAGTTTCCTTAGCTCATGTGCAACCATCTGGCTGCGCATTGCATTGACTTGTACCATTTTAAACATCACCGTAATCTGTTCTTTGTATAAGTCTATCAAAGAACATTCTGTGGGTTGGACAATCTTTAGGTCCACCGCACTTACGGCCTCGTCTTCTGCATGGTACGCATACTGCTGGTTTGTCCTTGTTAGGACAGCCTTTCTTAGTATGTCCCGACAGGCCACAATGGGCGCATATGATATCGGGTTCCGTACAGTACTTATTGGTATGATTTATGTCGTGAGTACATCGTGGTACCGCCAGGTAATCTTTTACGATTAACGCAGAGTAGCCAACATACAACCGACCCACTCCTGTTAGTAATTTCCATAAATCTGGCGAGACTTCCACCACATGGTGGACTGTTAACTTCTCACGAGGACCTACTTTGAAGCGTAAGTTGAACTGTTCGTCTAATTCTCCTCTTGTCATTTCTACATCAAAACTTTGTGTATATATTACGTCAACCAGGTTATCTGTTGTCATGAATGTTGGTACATCATACAGACACATCAAAGGTCGACGCTTGCGTGGAGGTTCACACTTCACTTTGTTACTTAGTTGTTCATTGCTTAAAATCTTTTGACAGTCCTCTTGTGAGGCCGTTTCTACTATTAGCACGTTCTTTGCAGTACGAACATTGTTTATCTTTATTTTATCCTTCTTAGGATCAATACACTTCTCAAATGCTGACTTAACAGCCTTAATGTCATCGCCAGGTTTAGATTTTATGAATACTGTAGGAGTAACTTTCTTGATGTTCTCTTGGATCGTTTTCTCGCTGTCGGTGCCTTGGCCACTGGGGCTCTTGCAACCGCAGCGTAAGTCCGGGCCGGTTGACCTCTGAGGCTTTCATTTTCCTTTTCTAATTCTGTTACCCTACCCTCTAACTGAGAGTGGGCGATTGCCCAGTTGGCTACAAAATCCCTAATATGATTGATAGCATAATTGCTTATCTTTCCGTTTTTGATGCCCGTATCCAGTAGTCTTAGGAATTTCGCGTGACGCTCAGCGACGGAGATATTCGTAAGGCTCGAGACTTCACCAGTATCTAACGCATTAACACTCTCTTGATTGTCAGCCATTAAAGAATAATTAGAGGGTGAAAAATGGAGGCCCGTCTCTTGCCCCGGACCGGCCTCTCTGGCATGGGGGGAGGCTATATGCAGCTCGCTCACCGGTCCCGCCCCTTGACAAAGAGCTATCAATGTCTGAGCTGCTAGGTTTAGCACGCCGTGGGTACAGCGCACTAGTCCTCTTCAACAGTTGCATCACCAAAGTTTTCTCCCGCTCCCTTATCGGCGAATGCCGCCCGCATTCCGGGAGAGCGGAGTCACTCTCCGTCCTTCGCCCCCTACTAGGCCAAGTTTCCACCAAAGGTTAAAGACCCGGTCCTGCTCAGGTGCCGGGCCGGTCCCCCAGGCGTTCGGAGGTCTGGACCCATCTAACCTGACCGTGGACATGTCAACACGCCCCGGTTTGGCGGAGCATGTCTCGGAACACAAGACGAGCGGCCTTCGCCGACTTGGGGCAGAATCCCACCACGGCAAATGCAGCCATCAGAACCGTTGTGCAAGTTGTTCGGCACACCGTCGCACCCCTACCCTTCAGTCGCCCGAAGGCTTAACAGCTCCACCTCAAGAAGGCAGGCAAGGGCACTTGAGAAGGAGACGCATACTTCCCCACACTGCCTTTTACCAACCAAGAGCCTGCACAGCTTGCAGGCCCACAGCATGAGACAGTCTGACCCCCGCACTTATGCTAGAAGTTGTACAGGACTTTAGAGCCAGCAAAAGAGTGGCAGGAGGGAATTCACCCACCGCCGAAGTGGGTCGGAGCTGGGACCCTATTCGGTATCGTTCATACCGATCGGTAGTGACGTCATTTTCGGTTCTTTATCCAAATATCCTATTCAGTAAGCTTCTGAGACCTGTTACCGAACGGTCCTCCCACCGATTTTACGACAATTGTACTGAGAGGTTTTGGATTTCGGTGTGGCCCTGTCGATCGGTGAGCTGTGGTTTATGTACACCTATAAATTGTTATTTTAAACATATTTAGCAGTTTTAAAAAATGGTTCAAATGGCTCTGAGCACTATGGGACTTAACTTCTGAGGTCATCAGTCCCCTAGAACTTAGAACTACTTAAACCTAACTAACCTAAGGACATCACACACATCCATGCCCGAGGCAGGATTCGAACCTGCGACCGTAGCGGTCGCGCGGTTACAGACTGTAGCGCCTAGAACCGCTCCGCCACTCTGGCCGGCTAGCAGTTTTAGCTTTGGATTTAGTGATTGTGTTACGAGAGAATCACCAGAGGACGCATCTGGTTGGAAAGTGAGTTCATAATAGACTATTCTCCTTTGTTAGAAGTATGGTTAGGTTAGGCTGTTACTATGAATGATTACATCCAAAAAACGTTTTCCGTCAATATTCTCAAAAAATACGTGTTATTTTTATGCAAATAAGGATTTAAAGATAATTAAATATCAAGACATCGGCTCTGCTTACGTATATTACATGAGTGTGAACTGACGTTACGCCGGCCGAGGTGGGCAAGCGGTTAAAGGCGCTACAGTCTGGAACCGCGCGACCGCTACGGTCGCAGGTTCGAATCCTGCCTCGGGCATGGATGTGTGTGATGTCCTTAGGTTAGTTAGGTTTAAGTAGTTCTAAGTTCTAAGGGACTGATGACCTCAGAAGTTAAGTCCCATAGTGCTCAGAGCCATTTGAACCATTTGAACTGACGTTACTAGTGACTGCGTACTTTTTCCCCACAAATGGTTTAGTTAGTAATTATCGAAACGTGTTTCCAACTTTCAAGTAACAATGGAAAGCAATTATGTGAAGCCTGATATTGGAAACCTTCCGAACTATCACGCATTTATGACGTACGCAGCAGCGTTTGGCAACGAAGTCAGCCTACGTTCCTCTACCCAGTAGTACAAGAAGTGAGCTCTGCGTTTCTGTTGTTTGCCGTGTCCAAGTGGTTATATCTACTGTATATTTCATGTGAAATCACCCAGTGTTGGAATCAGAAGTATATTTTCTGTGACCGTTGTTGGCAATCCTACCAAATTATAACGACGTTTCACAGCTGCTACCGTGTACATCTGTTGGGGAAATGTTTTGGTAGGATTTCCAAAAACATTTAAAAGAAAGCACGTTTTTGACTCCATCGTATAGCTCAATTCAGATAGCTCTGAAAAAAGGATTGCTTTGCAAAAAGTGGAGTATTTTGGAGTATTTGATTTTCAGGTATGTTGTATATATTACCTCTCTAGTAAAAATCCAAGTTTTAGATCTTCTTCCCTTTGTGCGTTGAAAAAAATCGATAAGAAATGGCACTTTCTTCCGTCTTCCTCTGTAACTTTCTTCCAATGCTTTTTAGGCAAAAAAATGCCATTATAAATTTTGAGGAACGTTAAATTTCTTGCAAATTTTATATATAAGATATCGAAAAATTCGGAACAGCTATTGAGATACGAGAGTGTGAAAATCTGCAAATTTGTCAAGAAATCGCATAAAAGGTATGCCAGTGGTTTCGCCTTGGTAACTTCTTTTAGTGTAGTTTTGTGCACAATGCATAATAACCTATATTGTACTCCGTCTTCAGGCCACGAGTGGCCTACTGGGACCATCCGACCGCCGCGTCACCCTCACTGGAGGATGCGGATAGAAGGGCGTGGGGTCAGCACACCACTCTCCCGGTTGTTATGATGGTATTCTTGACCGAAGCCGCTACTATTCGGTCGAGTGGCTCCTCAGATGGCATCACGAGGCTGAGTGCACCCCGAAAAACCGCAACAGCGCATGGCGGCCTGGATGGTCACCCATCCAAGTGCCGACCACGCCCGACAGCGCTTAACTTCGGTGATCTCACGGGAACCGGTGTATCCACTGCGGCAAGGCCGTTGCATAATAACCTATATTGTAGAGTCTTTAATTTCCATCAAGATTCATACAAAATGTTGCATTAACAATTTTAATTAAATTGGACTCGAAACTGAAAAAAACCCTCCTCAGTCAAAAATAGTATTTCTTACTCTAAAAAACTGCATCTAAGCCATTATGTCTGAAATATGTACATGTAGATCATGAGATACATATAATTTCTGGACAATAAGTATTTTTGAAAAAGGAAAAGCACAAATTTTCTACACTTTTACATAAACTTATACTTCAACAAAATACTGTTTAGAAATAGATCTTATATTTTATTTCGTTCATATATACAAAAATTTTCTGTTGTTTTGGCTCGGATATGGTTGATGTATACAATTCCTCACATTAAATTTAAAAAAAATGATAATGACATTTGAAAACGTGGGTAAGTTTGGTATGGTACCTTTAAAAGGAAGGTGTTCTATTCAAATGGAAGCTACTGACGAGATTGCTGTTGCTGTAAGTGATCTGTTCAAGTGGAGCACAGTAACATGCTCTAATGTATTGCTTGACTTATGCTGAAATATCTAAAGTTCTATAATACCTAGATGACTTACTTCTGTTGTAGAGGGAGATAGTTTAAGCGTCTGTGCCTCCTCAGATGTTGGGAGAGGTGAGGCTGGGGTGATGCATTTGATAACCCTCGTGCTCTGAAAATATTCCAGACAGTGATAGTGCAGACAATAAAATCGACCTTGTCGAAGCATATTTACAGCATGTTTCACATGGGACAGTCTCTCCTGTGTGGTAGACAGCTGGCAGCTCCAGCTGTTGAGCTTTTACAGACTAGTTCACTTAACACCTGTTGATAAACTAAATGTAACATCAGTATACACCGGGGCGACGAAAGTTATGGAATAGCGATATGCATATATACGGACGGCAGTAGCATCACGTGCGCAAAGCATAAAAGGGCAGTGCATTGGCGGTGCTGTCATTTGTACTCAGGCGATTCATGTGAAAATGTTTCCGACGCAATTATTACCGCATGGCGGGAATTAATAGACTTTGAACGCGGAATGGTAGTTAGAGTTCAGTATTACGAGAACCACGGTGTAAAGAATTTGCTGAGAATACCAAATTTCAGGCATTATATCTCGTCACGAACAACTCGTGACGACGGCATCCACTTAACGACCGAGAGCAGCGGCATTTTCCTAGAGTAGTCAGTGCTAACAGACAAGCAACACTGCGTGAAATAACTTCAGAAATCAATGCTGGACGTACGACGAACGTATCCGTCACGATAGTGCGACGGAATGTAGCCTTCATAGGCTGTGACAGAAGATGCCCTACGCGAGTGTCTTTGCTAACAGCACGATCGCCTGCAGAGACTCTCCTGGACTCTTGTCCATGTAAGTTAGATCCTAGACGGCTGGAAAACCGTGGTACGAGTGAATGGTATGGTTAGAGTGTGTCAGAGTCCCACATCGTAAACATGGCACTGTGCAAGCTGGTGGTGGTTCCTCATTCATCAATCATTGACTGGAATGGATATATTCAGCTAGCTGGAGACCATTTGCAGCCATTCACGGACTTCATGTTCCCAAACAACGATGGGCTTTTTATAGATGACAATGTTCCATGTCATCAGGAGGGTATCGTCGTTGCGTGACTGTAGGAGGATACAAAATGACTTGGACAGGATTTGTGATTGGTGTAAAGAATGGCAGCTAACTCTAAATATAGATAAATGTAAATTAATGCAGATGAATAGGAAAAAGAATCCTGTAATGTCTGAATACTCCATTAGTAGTGTAGCGCTTGACACAGTCACGTCGATTAAATATTTGGGTGTAACATTGCAGAGCGATATGAAGTGGGACAAGCATGTTGTGGGGAAGGCGGATAGTCGTCTTCAGTTCGTTGGTAGAATTTTGGGAAGATGTGGCTCATCTGTAAAGGAGACCGCTTATAAAACACTAATACGACCTATTCTTGAGTACTGTTCGAGCGTTTGGGATCCCTATCAGGTCGGATTGAGGGCGGACATAGAAGCAATTCAGAGGCGGGCTGCTAGATCTGTTACTGGTAGGTTTGATCATCACGCGAGTGTTACGGAAATACTTCAGGAACTCGGGTGGGAGCCTCTAGAGGAAAGGAGGCGTTCTTTTCGTGAATCGCTACTGAGGAAATTTAGAGAACGAGCATTTGAGGCTGACTGCAGTACAATTTTACTGCCGCCAACTTACATTTCGCGGAAAGACCACAACGATAAGAGAGATTAGGGCTCGTAGAGAGGCATATAGGCAGTCATTTTTCGCTCGTTCTGTTTGGGAGTGGAACAGGGAGAGAAGATGCTAGTTGTGGTACGAGGTATCCTCCGCCACGCACCGTATGATGGTTTGCGGAGTATGTATGTAGATGTAGACATCAGCTCACAATTGCTTGCGATTGGTTTGAAGAACACTCTGGACAATTGAAGTGAATGATTTGGCCACCCATTGAGAGGTCAGTTAGTGCAGAAAATCCTGCACCGACAACACTTCCGCGATTATAGCAGCTACAGAGGCAGCACGGCTCAGTACTTCTGCAGTTTACTTCCAACGACTTATTGATTCCATGGCACTTCGATTTGCTACACTACGCCGGGTAAGAGGAGGTCCGAAACTATATTGGAATGTATCTCATGACTTGTCACCTCATTGTGTTAAGGAGGTTAGGCCCATTTGGAGCAGGAGGGGCATCACAGGACAATTTAAATTGCACTGTCTATACTTTTACAAATAAATTCATAAAACTGTCTGCATGACCAGGAAGGATTCGGGATTCACACTCACAGTAGTGGAAGCTCATAAACATAACAAAATACCTTTTTTTTACATATGAAATTTCATAATTTTTTCACTTACTATTGGCTGCATTTGTTGCTACAGGTACACTTTTCTTCATAAGTAAGAGAGATTCTCCGATTAATTTTGCACAGCATACAAACCATACTTACAGGTGTATGAAACTCTAGAATTTATTTAATTTATGAAAAAATGAACTGTTACATTTTAAACTTTATGTTTGGAAAAAATCAAATTTTATAGTTAATTATCTCAATTTTACCATAGTTTTTAATAGATTCGGAAAATTCTAGAGTTTTATACACCTGTAAGTATGGTTTGTACGCTGTGCAAAATTCATCGAAGAATCTCTCTTACTTATGAAAAAAAGTGTACCTATTGCAACAAATGCAGCCAAGAGTAACTGAAAAAATGATGAAATTTCACAGGTAAAAAAATTATTTTGTTATGTTTTTGAACTTCCACTGCTATGAGTGTTAATCCTGAATCCTTTCTGGTCATGCTGATAAAGTTTCATGAATTTATTAGTAAAAGTATAGACAGTAGAAAATAAAATGTCCTGTGGTGCCTCTCCTGCTCCAAGTTCGCCCTTTCGACGTCCTACCCCCCTTAACACGATCTGAGCGAAATTATTTTGTTTATTCTCACGAGAGAACGGGGCAGGAAATGCTGGGAAAGTGTAGTCTGTCTGTAAACTGAAAAGCGCGCAGCGTTCATGGTCGGAGAAGCTGCCTTTCCCGGAAGAACACTTCAGCTGCCTCACAGTGTAGATCAATGTACAGAGATTTATGTAGGTTCTGTCCATGTGTGTTTCTTGTGTTATTGTTATTAGTAACTGCATTCCATGTAGTGTTAAGGCATTTTGTGGAAAATAAGCTTTCTCCAGGAATGTCTGCGCACTGCGTCGGCAGTGATTCATAAGAGGCATGGTGAAAGGTCGGTACAATTTTGTGATGTAGCCTGTAGTTGCCTCTTCTGACATAATGGAGCGCATAAAGTGGACAGTCACCTGCTCGACCTTCAGTCTGCAGACCTATGAAGGAAAGAAGTGCATGGAGACAAATCGATGTACCTTTCCTCGCGCTTCTATCCTCCATCCCGTCTCCTCGACCCTGGTACATCCCCGGGACATAATTTATCCCTTAATACGTCTTCACCGCGATTAGACGTGGTATACACATTTAATATTTCTTTTTAACCAACTTCGTTTAAACATTAATTTCATACTGTTACAACAATATTTTTAATGATAGAGGTGTGTCGTAAAGTCACGTTGGCGGCTCGCGACCTTACTAATAAATAAGTGTACATTCGTAGTTCAGCTGTCTCGGTGGCATAAAAGAGTCATACAGCAGGTGAAGAATGACTTTATTGATCAGAGTACGCGTGACGCGTTTCGGAATAATTTCCATCTTAAGAAAAACAAGTACAGACTACTAGTCTGTCAACTCATGTTACTTACACAACTGAAAAAAAAAAAATGAAATGATCGTATGGAATTGATGGCTAGGAGTCTCCACCTGTTGAAGCTCGGCCGCGGAGTTTGCAATTCTTTTCAGGTGACGCCACATTGGGCGACTTACGTGTTAATGATGATGAAATAGTTATGTGTACACAAATGGTAACGCTCTTATCATTGAGCTAGCTTTGCAGTTAGATCTCTGAAGATGGATGTAATTCCGAATCTTATCATGCATACTTCGTGATCAATAAAGTCATTCTTGACCTGCCGTATGACTTTTTATGAGACTTAGCCAGCTTAACTAGAGATCTATGCGTAAATATTTTAAGTAATCTGCGATTTTTCAATTTCGTGCCGCGTGGCAACTACACTACTGGCCATTAAAGTTGCTACACCAAGAAGAAATGCAGATGATAAACGGGTATTCATTGGACAAATATATTATACTAGAACTGACATGTGATTACATTTTCACGTAATTTGGGCGCATAGATCCTGAGAAATCAATATCCAGAACAACTACCTCTGGTCGTAATAACGGCCTTGATACGCCTGGGCATTGAGTCAAACAGAGCTTGGATAGCGCGTACAGGTACAGCTGCCCATGCAGCTTCAACACGATACCACAGTTCATCAAGAGTAGTGACTGCCGTATTGTGACGAGCCAGTTGCTCGGCCACCATTGACCAGCTGTTTTCAGTTGGTGAGAGATCTGGAGAATGTGCTGGCCAGGCAGCAGTCGAACATTTTCTGTATCCAGAAAGGCCCGTACAGGACCTACAACATGCGGTCGTGCATTATCCTGCTGAAATGTAGGGTTTCGCAGGGATCGACTGAAGGATAGAGTCACGGGTCGTAACACATCTGAAATGTAACGTCCACTGTTCAAAATGCCGTCAATGCGAAAAAGAGGTGACGGAGACGTGTAACCAATGGCACCCCATACCATCACTCCGGGTGATAAGACAATAAGGCGAAGACGAATACACGCTTCTTATGTGTGCGAAATATTATGGGACTTAACTGCGAAGGTCATCAGTCCCTAAGCTTACACACTACTTAACCTAAATTATCCTAAGGACAAACACACACACACCCATGCCCGAGGGAGGACTCGAACCTCCGCCGGGACCAGCCGAACAGTCCATGACTGCTGATACACGCTTCCAATGTGCCTTCACCGCGATGTCGCCGAACACGGATGCGACCATCATGATGTTGTAAACAGAACCTGGATTCATCCGAAAAAATGACGTTTTGCCATTCGTGCACCTAGGCTCGTCGTTGAGTACACCATCGCAGGCGCTCCTGTCTGTAATGCATCGTCAAGGGTAACCGCAGCCATGGTCTCCGAGCTGATAGTCCATGCTGCTGCAAACGTCGTCGAACTGTTCGTGCAGATGGTTGTTGTCTTGCAAACGTCCCCATCTGTTGACTCAGGGATCGAGATGTGGCTGCTCGATTCGTTACAGCCATGCGGATAAGATGCCTGTCATCTAGACTGCTAGTGATACAAGGCCGTTGGGATCCAGCACGGCGTTCCGTATTACCCTCCTGAACCCACCGATTCCATATTCTGCTAACAGTCATTGGATCTCTACCAACGCGAGCAGCAATGTCACGATACGATAAATCGCAATAACGCTAGGCTACAATCCGACCTTTATCAAAGTCGGAAACGTGATGGTAGGCATTTCTCCTCCTTACACGAGGCATCACAACAACGTTTCACCAGGCAACGCCGGTCAACTGCTGTTTGTGTATGACAAATCGGTTGGAAACTTTCCCCATATCAGCACAGGTGTCGCCACCGGCGCCAACCTTGTGTGAATGCTCTGAAAAGCTAATCATTTGCATATCACAGCATCTTCTTCCTGTCGGTTAAATTTCGCGTCTGTAGCACGTCATCTTCGTGATGTAGCAATTTTATGTGGCCTGGAGAGTAAGTGGACAGGATACTTCTCGTATGAAATTTAATGCAGTTTAATTTTGCACTGCGAAACATTTTCGCTAGAAGCCACGGTTTTCGAGTTATTCAAAAGAAACGTGAAAAGTCATCTTTTAACACCGCACCGCCCCAACGCTGACACTCCATCAGTCAGAATTTTTAGTATGTTGTAATGGCACTCCCTCCCACCACTGTAAAAAAAAATTGTGACTACACGTACATCTTCCCACAGTCGACCGTTTTGGTCGTCATTGACCGGGCTATCTCGGCGCCAGCGAGTGATAAGGAATACGCCAGACTTGCGTGCAGAGATTAGATACCTGTTTCCCTCTTTATCTTCACAAGCCCGACGCCCAATAGGCAAACATTATTTTTAATCTCGGTGCATGCTATGCAATACTCTCTTCTACAATATAATGCCTGTTTACGCCGATAACTCGCGGAACAGAAGCGTTTCTTTAACGTAATTGCATGAGTTCGTGTAAGAAATGGTGAATCAGAGGCTTCTAATGACCGAGCGGTACTTCGTTAAGTTTATTGGAAAATTCAATCTTCGCTAACCAGCATTTACAAAAACGTCTTTTGTTCCTCTGTTGACTGCAGTAATTCTCTGCATGTGTAAACAGAAACGCAATTCTTACTGTGTAAATATCGCGCTCAGCATTAAGCTTAGAGAACAGAAGCACACAGCTCTGATAAGATCTTTGCTACATTCAGAACAATATCACGGCCTGCACTTTGAGTGCGGTGCTATTTGTACTCATTTATTGAAACCTGTATAACGTACCTGCCGTATCGCGATCGTTAGTTACTGACGGAGCTGCTGCACAAACGAATGCCAGAAGCAAATTCCGTACATTGAGACTGTTTTAGATATCTTCAATTCTCCGTCTCTAACACTGACTGTGAGCTCACAAAGAAAACGAGTATAAAACTTTGAATAAGCGTGATTTACAAATACGATGCACACTGTGCGGAAATTTTGGTCGCCAGAGTTTGTAAAACAACAAAGAAACAAGTGACGACTCGTTATTTGTTGATAACAATATTATCAACATTAAAATACATATATATTTTATAAGTACTCTGGGTCTCGTGTGGTCCTGGCTTAACCCACGGAGACATTTCTTCTCGTTTCTCGAGATGTATTTGCTTATGTTTACGCAGAGATTTTAACGTTTCTCACGGAGGAGTGTTTGATGGATCTTTTTCGTCCTCAGACATTATTAACTTGGAAAAAATTTTCTAGCGAAGGCCACCTCCGAACCACGATTCGATCAGACTGGAGATGCTGGAGGAAGTAATGTAAATTGGTTGTTTTTCGGCTTGGGAGCTTAGGCATTTCCAACATTCATGAAATTCAGTATAACGAAAGAAATTGTAACAAAGTCATCTTTCAAGAAGATAAGTGTTAAGATTACATTTTTTCTATGAAATATAATTTGTCATAGACTTAAATACAAAAACGGAGAATTATTCACTCTGGGTAAAAAGTAAATCAAATAAATGGAGGAAGAAAATGGCAGAAGAAACGGAGAAATGCGTTAACAATGGAGTGCCTGACAACGCTAGGTGAAATCCACTCTCGCCGGCATACGTTCAATCGGGTGCCGGAAGGTTTCTTGGAGAATGGCAGCCCATTCTTCATGGAGTGCTGCACTGAGGAGAGGTATCGATGTCGGTCGGTGAGGCCTGGCACGAAGTCGGCGTTCCAAAACATCCCAAAGGTGTTCTGTAGAATTCAGGTCAGGACACTGTGCAGACCAGTCAATTACAAGGATATTATTGTCATGTAACCACTCCACCACAGGCTGTGCATTATGAAAAGGTTCTCGAACGTGTTGAAAAATGCAATCGCCATCCCGGAATTGCTCTTCAATGGTGGGGAGCAATAAGGTGTTTAAAACAGCGATGAAGGGCTGTGCTGTGATAGCGCCACGCAAAACAACAAGCGGTGCAAGTCCCGACCATGAAAAACACGACACCATAACACCATCGTCTCCGAATTTTACTGTTGGCACTACACACGCTGGCAGATGACGTTCACCAGGCATTCTCCATACCCAAACCCTGCCATCGGATCGCCACATTGTGTACAGTGATTCGTCACTCCCCATAACGTTTTTCTACTATTCAGTCGTCAAATGTTTACGCTCCTTACACCAAGCGAGGTGTTGTTTGGCATGGCGTTCACTGGGCATTCGCAATACCCACGCCCTGCCATCGGATCGCCACATTGCGTACCGTGATTCGTCACTTTCCCGCGCCCGGGTTCCCGGGTACGATTCCCGGCGGGGTCAGGGATTTTCTCTGCCTCGTCATGACTGGGTGTTATGTGATGTCCTTAGGTTAGTTAGGTTTAAGTGGTTCTAAGTTCTAGGGGATTGATGACCATAGATGTTAAGTAACAGTGCTCAGAGCCATTTGAAACTTTTTTTTTTTTTTTTTTTTTTTGATTCGTCATTTCACACAACGTTTTTCCAATGTTCAATCGTCCAATGTTTACGCGCCTTACACCAAGCGAGGCGTCGTTTGGCATTTACCGGCGTGATGTATGGCTTACGAGCAGCCGCTCGACCATGAAACCCAAGTTTTCTCACCTCCCGCCTAACTGTCACAGTACTTGCAGTGGATCCTGATGCAATTTGGAATTCCTGTGTAATGGTCTGGATAGATGTCTGCCTATTATACATTACGACTTTAATGTAATTTAATTTAATTGATATATGCTTTGATAGCTTTTAATAAAGTGACGTCAAAACAAAAGAGTAATAATTCTAATAATACTATGAAGAGTGTAATATAATTTAATTCATCCCGACGCGAATCAGCAAACGCCAAACTAACTCATTACTCAGGGTGGTTACAGGATTATAAATAATTAATATCGAATGTCAATGGAATATATTGCAACACAGTGTATTTGACTATTCATACAATAATTACCACTACATGGCATTCATAAATTTCAAATTCTTGGCTGCCCCAGGAGTATAAATGTAGATGTAGATGTAGACCCTCTTCAACTGTCGGCGGTCTCTGCCAGTCAACAGACGAAGTCGGTCTGTACACTTTTGTGCTGTGCGTGTCACTTCATGTTTCCACTTCACTATCACATCGGAAACAGTGGGCCTAGGGATGTTTAGGAGTGTGGAAATCTCGTGTACAGGCGTATGACATAAGTGACATTCACTCACCTGACTACGTTCGAAGTCTGTGAGTTCCGCGGAAAGCCCCATTCTGCTCTCTCACGATGTCTAATGACTACGGAGGTCGCTGATATGGAGTACCTGTCAGTAGGTGGCAGCAAAATGCACCTAATATGAAAAACGTATGTTTTAGGGGGTGTTCGGATACTTTTGATCACATAGTGTAATATGTGGACACTTATGCCATACTTCGTTAGTAGTTCAGTATCTTGTACGTTGCAACAATAGTAGGTCTTGTACTATGAGATATAGTTGTAAAGGAAGTGAGTGTCTTTCACGTCTTGATAATTTTACCTGTCCTGAAAGTGGAAGCTAGTTACAACTTATAATAGGTTCTATTTGAACATGTAACTGGTTTTTGATACCACTTCTGCCTAATTTGATTTCACTTACTGATTATTGGTGTGTAGTTTCTATATATAAAATGCAATGTTCTGACTGACTGATTAACTCACTCACTGATTCATCGCCAACCAGCCCAAACCAATAAGGACAGAAACTTGAAATTTGCTCAGAGCGTTGGTATTATACTGTAGGTGTCGTTTAAGAAATAATTTTTCGAAATTTCACCCATAAGGGGGCAAATAGGGAATGAAAGGTTTCTTGAAAATATGTCGCTGTTAACGCAATTTCGATTTCTCGGTCAGAAGTAAATAAATACGCGTTTTAGAATTTTTGGAAATTCAACCCCTGTGAGAGTGAAATAGTTGGTGAAATCTTTTTAAAAATAAATCATTATTAAAAAAATACTGAGGCATTTTAAAGCTTGATCTATAAAAATTTGTATTTGGCTTCTGGGAATGAAATAAAATATATCTCAGTGTTTTTGGAAATTCAACCCCTAAGGGGGAGAAACAAGGCCTGACCGACTCACTGACTCATCATCGCCAGCCCAAACCATTAAGAACAGAAACTTGAAATATGGTGACGGCGTTGATCTCACATTGTAGGCATCGTTTAGTATGAGATTGTTCGAAATTCCACCTCTAAGGAGGTGAAACAAAGGGATGAAAGGTTTTTTGAAAACGTATCACTGTTAAGGCAATTTTAAAGGTAGAATTACAAAGATTGTGTCAGAAATTAAAGTATGTGCTTCAGTATTTTTGGAAATTCAAGCACTCAGGGGAACAATAATGGGTGACACTTGTTTGGAGAATACATCATTACGGTACTTAAGTGCTAATAAAGCATTTTTAGAGCTACATCTATGAAATTTGAATCTTGGTTCCTCAGCTTGAAATTAAAAATAAAACCACGTGTTTCAGTGTTTTCGGAAATTCAGCCCTCAGAGGGTGAAATGGGGGATGGAAATTTTTATGAAAATATTTCATTATGAATTTTTTAAGCTAAGTCTAAGAATATTTGTATTTGGCTTCTTGGCTGGGAAAAAGATAAGTGTCTCAGTGTTTTGAAAATTCAGCCCCTATGGGGGTGAAATACGGAATGAAAATTTTCATAATAAATAAGCATTGGGTATGAAAGTTTCTATGGAAATGTCACCACAATAACTCAAAAGACAGGATTAACAAAGATCTCCAACTCTAGGTGCCACAATCGCTTTTTGGTCAGAAGTAAATTCGGAAAAGACCATGCTTCTACGGCCTTAATTATCGTGCAAAGTTTAGAAGATGTCGCAATTTGTGAACAAGATAAAAATTTGATTAAAGGTAAACAAAAAAATCTGTGCAGACCATACAGTCTACGCGAACGATGCAGCAGGCGTTAAGCTGGTAGACTAATAATGTAAGCCCGCATCTCGTGGTCGTGCGGTAGCGTTCTCGCTTCCCACGCCCGGGTTCCCGGGTTCGATTCCCGGCGGGGTCAGGGATTTTCTCTGCCTCGTGATGGCTGGGTATTGTGTGCTGTCCTTAGGTTAGTTAGGTTTAAGTAGTTCTAAGTTCTAGGGGACTTATGACCACAGCAGTTGAGTCCCATAGTGCTCAGAGCCATTTGAACTAATAATGTAACACACGGATGATTAAACACCACACTGGAAAGATTTTCTCGATTGGCTCAAAAATGGTTCAAATGGCTCTGAGCACTATGGGACTCAACATCTTAGGTCATAAGTCCCCTAGAACTTAGAACTACTTAAACCTAACTAACCTAAGGACATCACACACACCCATGCCCGAGGCAGGATTCGAACCTGCGACCGCAGCAGTGCCGCGGTTCCGGACTGCAGCGCCAGAACCGCTAGACCACCGCGGCCGGCTTTCCTCGATTGCAACGCTTTTAAATTTCAATAGAACATTTGCACCTGTAAGTATATGTAAATAACCCATTTGTACTCTAGAACATACATTATGTGATCAAAACTATCCGGACCCACCCGAAAACATACGTTTTTCATATGAGGTGCATTGTACTGCTATCTACTGCCTCAGTAGTCATTAGACTTCATGAGAAAGCAGAATGGGGCGCTCCGCGTAACACACGGACTTCGAACGTGGTCAGGTGATTGGGTGTAACTTGTGTCATACGCCTATACGCGAGATTTCCACTCACCTAAACATCCCTAGGTCCACTGTTTCCGATATGATACTGAAGTGTAAATGTGAAGGGACACGTACGGGCCGACCTCGTCTGTTAACTGACAGAGACCGCCGACAGCTGAAGAAGGTCGTAATGTGTAATAGGCAGACATCTATCCAGACCATCACGCGGGAATTCCAAACTGCATCAGGATCCACTGCAAGTACTGTGACAGGCGGGTGGTGAGAAAACTTGAGTTGCATGGTCGAGTGGCTGCTCATAAGCCACACATCACGCCGGTAAATGCCAAACAACACCTCGCTTGGTGTACGGAGCGCAAACATTGGTTGGCTCTGAGCACTATGGGACTCAACTGCTGAGGTCATTAGTCCCCTAGAACTTAGAACTAGTTAAACCTAACTAACCTAAGGACATCACAAACATCCATGCCCGAGGCAGGATTCGAACCTGCGACCGTAGCGATCTTGCGGTTCCAGACTGCAGCGCCTTTAACCGCACGGCCACTTCGGCCGGCGCAAACATTGGACGACTGAATAGTGGATAAACGTTATGGGGAGCGACGAATCACTGAACACAATGTGGCGATCCGATGACAGGGTTTGGGTATGGAGAATGCCTGGTGAACGTCATCTGCCAGCGTGTGTAATTCCAACAGTAAAATTCGGAGGCGATGGTGTTATGATGTGGTCGTGTTTTTCATGCAAGGGGCTTGCATCCCTTGTTTTGCGTGACACTATCACAGCACAGGTCTACATTGATGTTTTATGGACCTTCTTGCTTCCCACTGTTTAAGATCAATTCGGGGATGGCGATTGTATCTTTCAACAAGATTGAGCATCTGATCATAATGTACGGCCTATGTCGGAGTGGTTACACGACAATAACATCCCTGTAATTGACTGGCCTGCACGGAGTCCTGACCTGAATCCTACAGAACACCTTTGGGAACACCGACTTCGTGCCTCACCGACCGACATTGATACCTCTCCTCAGTGCAGAACTCCGTGAAAAATGGGCTGCCATACCCCAACAAACCTTCCAGCACCTGATTGAACGTATGCCTGCGAGAGTGGAAGCTGTCATCAAGGCTAAAGGTGGGCCAACACCACATTAAATTCCAGCATTACCGATAGAGGGCGCCACGAACTTGTAAGTCATTTTCAGCCAGGTGTCCGGATACTTTTGATCACATAGTGTATTTTAACCTTGGGAGATACCTTGATTTTCCGGCGTAATTTTTGTACTTAAAAAAAAGACTACGGGACATAAAAGTGAAGTCCGACAGTTAAAAATGGAATAAGAAAATTTATAAAATTTGTATCCGGGGCTGAGTAGAGGAGAAAGTACAGGGTGTACATAAAGTCCGGAAACACTTTCAATTATTTCTTGCACAAGAACCAAACATGGTACAGATAACATACATATGTCATTTCGAAGAGAAACCCTGAAAGTTTTTTTTCATGTGTATACTGGCACAGTGTAATTTGGTAATTTGCCGATAGCGCTAGTCGCAAACATGGCGAGTTCAGGTGCGGAGCGACAACTATTTCATTAAATAGCCTCCCCGATCACCATATCTCACTCGGTGTGACTTTTTTCTGTGTGGACACATTGAACATCTGGTATATGTACCGCCTCTACCACGTGATGCAACAGAGCTCCGGGAGAGAATACGGGAAGCGACTGCCACAGTCGACGATGCCATGCTGGGACGGGTATGGCAAGAATTCGATTACGCTATTGACACCTGCCGGGTCACTCATGGTTCGCATATCGAATATTTGTAAAAATAACTTTCAGAGTTTCTCTTCAAAATGCTATATGTCTGCACAATGTTTAGTTCCTGCGCGATAAATAATTGAATGTGTTCCAGGACTTTCTGTACACCCTATATAACGCAGTACCAAGGTACGATAACCTCCAATACTGCTTCTAATCCGAAGAAGAAGAAAAAAAACAGAAGTAGTAAAGACTGAAAAGAAACTTCTGAACATAAAACGTTGACCCATCTTTCTGTTACGTAAGAAAGTATGAAATATTTTGCCAGCGTAAGTCATTGGCACTAACTGATCATTATTTACAAACTGACGTGCGAAGGATAAGTTCTTTTCCAGCTTAGTGTAAAGTTCCAGGCAGTACTGAGTCAACCATTAACGTGGGCTTGTGAACAGCAATTTTTATTACTGACGCCTGAGAGATAGGATGTCACGATGGATGTATGATTCTCATGTTTCTTTTGTCAGCCCATCTCTGAATTATCGCTACTCAAGGAAATACGTAAGTTATGATACGGCGCGTTAGCATGAGTGTTGTAATATGAGCACTCCAGGAATTTTTTAAAGGTATCACGTCAATCTCTAAACTCAGGTGTCTAACGGTTGACTTAGCAAACAACCTTGGCTCGTCTAATAGTGCCTCTTTTTTAATCCGTCTTCATTTATAGACTTTCGACTGCATTAAATTTATTCCTGATTTCTTTCTTGCCCAAACTACCCTCACTACATTTGCTAAAAGGTCTCAGTCTGCTCTCGCCCTCTTCCAATCTGTTAAAAAGTGTCAAGTGCGTATCCGTATCGTATAGATAATTGACGAGTGCTTGTACTATATACTGTTAACGATATTTTTGTACAGGGGGATCCCGAACTTAACGACGCCATCCGACGGACGGATGGCCGTCAGCAATATCACACGCCCTCACTCCAGAAGACACTGAGTGCTTTGACGGACACCTCAAAAAAACATGAATAAAATTAAAGGGCGTTTACAGATTATTTTTACGAAAGTAACTTTGAATTGTGAAAAAGACAAGTAACTTACAGAAATGTCTGATACTGCTCTGAAATGCAGTTTTATTTACAAATGTTTAATGTGGCTACCTCTTAACACAACATATATCCCATCTGTAAGCAATTTCCTGCCAAATCCTGTGAAGCAAGTCTTGCTGTATGGCGGTAGCACCTTAAGTTATCTGTTACTGCAAACATTTCAAATGGCTCCAAGCGCTATCGGACTTAACATCTGAGGTAATCAGTCCCCTAGACTTAGAACTACTTAAACCTAACTAACCTAAGGACATCATACACACATCCATGCCCGAGGCAGGATTCGAACCTGTGACCGTAGCAGCAGCGCGGTTTCGGGCTGAAGCGCCTAGAACCGCTCGGCCACAGAGGCCGGCTCCGTTGCTGCAGCTCGTCGATGTTTCCCGGAAGCGGAATAACAAACACTCTGTCTTTAATGTAATCCGTTACACAGAAGTCCATTGTGGTCAAACGCGGTGACCGAGATGGCCAGTATACAGGGTGATTCAAAAAGAATACCACAACTTTAGGAATTTAAAACTCTGCAACGACAAAAGGCAGAGCTAAGCACTATCTGTCGGCGAATTAAGGGAGCTATAAAGTTTCATTTAGTTGTACATTTGTTCGCTTGAGGCGCTGTTGACTAGGCGTCAGCGTCAGTTGATACTAAGATGGCGACCGCTCAACAGAAAGCTTTTTGTGTTATTGAGTACGGCAGAAGCGAATCGACGACAGTTGTTCAGCGTGCATTTCGAACGAAGTATGGTGTTAAACCTCCTGATAGGTGGTGTATTAAACGTTGGTATAAACAGTTTACAGGGGATGGGTGTTTGTGCAAAGGGAAAAGTTCTGGACGGCCGAGAACGAGTGATGAAAATCTAGCACGCATCCAGCAAGCATTTGTTGGCTGTTCCCTCAGCTCGAACAAGAAGCACAACAATTCATATTTCAGCAGGATGGAGAGCCACCACATTGGCACTTATCTGTTCGTAAATACCTGAACGTCAACTACCCGAGGCGATGGATCGGCTGCCAGGCAGCCCGTGACAGAACACTTCATCACTGGCCTCCAAGAAGCCCTGATCTTACCCCCTGCGATTTTTTGTTATGGGGGTATGTTAAGGATATGGTGTTTCGGCCGCCTCTCCCAGCCACCATTGATGATTTGAAACGAGAAATAAAACAGCAGTTATCCAAACTGTTACGCCTGATATGCTACAGAGAGTGTGGAACGAGTTGGAGTATCGGGTTGATATTGCTCGAGTGTCTGGAGGGGGCCATATTGAACATCTCTGAACTTGTTTTTGAGTGAAAAAAAACCTTTTTAAATATTCTTTGTAATGATGTATAACAGAAGGTTATATTATGTTTCTTTCATTAAATACACTTTTTTTAAAGTTGTGGTATTCTTTTTGAATCACCCTGTATTTCTCCAGCACACCCAGTCCAACTCAGCAAAATTCCTATGGAGATACAGTGGTGGCGCGCCACCTTGCTGGAATGTAAATTCTATCCCCATATCTTTTTGATCTTTTCATAACCGAGGCATTAAATAATGTTTAGGCATATCCAGGTACGATATTCGAGCTACAGCTAACTCGGCAATAAAAGAAAAGATCGTAGGTCTTGTGACAGCTCACAGCGGAATAAACATTTACCTCAGGCGAGTCCTATACATGATCGATTACGCGCCGTGATTTCTGCTCACCACATATCCAGACATCATGTCGGTTTACTTGACCGCAGATATGGAAAGTCGCTGCTTCACGGAACACATTTTTTTAAAGAAAATAATCTTCAGTCTGCTTTTTGTTAAATATTTGTGCATAAAACACCGATTTCCTTTTTCACTTACTCTTAAAGCGTGCAACCGTTCCAATTTGTAGGGTTTGAATGACAAGCGTTTCTGTAATACCTTCCACACTGTAACACTATTCAATTCTACGCTGGCATGTCTCGTTGATTTATACGGACTACAAATGTGGGTCTGCCGAACTTCTTCAGTTGCTACTTCAGAGACAGCTGGCCGACCGTGACCAGGCGTCCTATGTGGTACACAGCCAAATGGTTCAAATGGCTCTGAGCACTATGGGACTTAACATCTTAGGTCATCAGTCCCCTAGACTTAGAACTACTTAAACCTAACTAACCTAAAGACATCACACACATCCATGCCCAAGGCAGGATTCGAACCTGTGACCGTAGCAGTCCCGCGGTTCCGGACTGCAGCGCCTAGAACCGCACGGCCACCGCAGGCGGCGATACACGGCCAGTTTCGCTGAAAAGATTCTATCAATTAATAACAGTTTATCTTCGAGTTGGTGGCTTGCTATATCTAGCCCTGAACTGTCTCTGAACTGTAGTAGCGTAACTGAATCCATGAAACCCCTAAACAACACTAGACACGCTCTGCACCGTTATACGTCTCCACGATGACTGTTGGAACAACTAATACGCGCATGCGACCTAGCGGGAACATCGGGAACTAACAGGAGGGAATATTACTTGAAGATATACTGCATTCAGTGCTGTATGAAATTCTGTACCCTTTTCACAATTAAAGGTTACTTTTGTATAACTAATTTATAAGGCCATATATTATTATGAGCCATACGATGAGTTATAACATACACTACTGGCCCTTAAAATTGCTACACCACGAAGATGACGTGCTACAGACGCGAAATTTAACTGACAGGAAGAAGATGCTGTGATATGCAAATGATTAGCTTTTCAGAGCATTCACACAAGGTTGGCGCCGGTGGCGACACCTACAACGTGCTGACATGAGGAAAGTTTCCAACCGATTTCTCATACACGAACAGCAGTTGACCGGCGTTGCCTGGTGAAACATTGTTGTGATGCCTCGTGTAAGGAGGAGAAATGCATACCATCACGTTTCCGACATTGATGAAGGTCGGATTGTAGCCAATCGCAATTGCGGTTTATCGTATCGCGACATTGCTTCTCGCATTGGTCGATATCCAATTACTGTTAGCAGAATATGCAATCGGTGGGTTCAGGAGAGTAATACGGAACGCCGTGCTGGATCCCAACTGCCTCGTATCACTAGCAGTTGAGATGACAGGCATCTTATCCGCATGGTTGTAACGGATCGTGCAGCCACGTCTCGATCTCTGAGTCAACAGATGGGTACGTTTGCAAGACAACCATCTGCACGAACATTTCGACAACGTTTGCAGCAGCATGGCCTATCAGCTCGGAGACCATGGCTGCGGATACCCTTGACGCTGCATCACAGACAGGAACGCCTGTGATAGTGTACTCAACGACGAACCTGGGTGCACGAATGGCAAAACGTCATTTTTTCGGGTGAATCCAGGTTCTGTTTACAGCATCATGATGGTCGCATCCGTGTTTTGCGACATCGTGGTAAACGCACATTGGAAGCGTGTATTCGTCATCGCCATACTGGCGTATCACCCAGCGTGATGGTACGGGGTGCCATTGGTTACAGGTCTCGGTCACCTCTTGTTCGCATTGACGGCACATTTAACAGTGCACGTTACATTTCAGATGTGTTACGTCCCGTGGCTCTATCCTTCATTCGATGCCTGCGAAACCCTACATTTCAGCATGCACGACCGCATGTTGCAGGTCCTGTACGGGCCTTTCTGGATACAGAAAATGTTCGGCTGCTGCCCTGGCCAGCACATTCTCCAGATCTCTCGCCAATTGAAAACGTCTGGTCAATGGTGGCCGAGCAACTGGCTCGTCACAATACGCCAGTCACTACTCTTGATGAAGTGTGGCATTTTTTTGAAGCTGCTTGGGCAGCTGTACCTGTACACGCCATCCAAGCTCTGTTTGACTCAATGCCCAGGCGTATCAAGGCCGTTATTACGGCCGGAGGTGGTTGTTCCGGGTACTGATTTCTAAGGATCTATGCACCCAAATTGCGTGAAAATGTAATCACATGTCAGTTCTAGTAGAATATATTTGTCTAATGGATACCCGTTTATCATCTGCATTTCTTCTTGGTGTAGCAATTTTAATGGCCAATAGTGTAATTTATACCTTTGTATAACTAATTTATAAAGACCCTATATTATTACGAACTAGACTTGTGCCGCACCAGGCAGAGCAATATCCGAGGTATTTGTGACGTATCCCGATTGTGTGGGATATGCAGCAATCATCCACACTTCCACACTTAAAATATCAAATAGATACAGAGTACGGGAAAATTACAGAGATCTATGGAGAAAGAGAAGCGGCTATCTGAACATCAAGAGCTCATATGGCAAGCCAGCGCTAAGCAAAGAGAGGAAAGCTGAAAGGTGCCGAACTACATAGACATAGCGGCTCTATAAAAAGGAAAAACAATAAGGACAGTATTATAGAAGGAGAAGAGGTAACAGGTGATGGGAGATAGGATATTGCGAGAAGAATTTGAGAGTTCAATGAAAGTCTCAAGCAGGTCCACGGAGTAGATGAGATCCTTGGCAGAGCCATCTATAGAGAAAGCAATAGTATCTAGCAGTGGCACATCTGGTGCAGTGACCGTGGTAGTGTCGGCCTGGTGCGAATATTGCCATCTGTCCATGTGCGGTGTGTAACGGTTTAGGTCAGTTCACGCAGCACAATGGGATGCCACCCAGTTCTAAAACTAGACCAGGGTTAAGCGTGAAACCGTAGTATTATACATTGCCGGCTGTGGTTGGGACACACAGCCCACAGTGAACAAAAACGACGCGCAGCTGTCCACATGTAAAGCTGCATGACGTGGCATAATGACAAACATCCTGCGAGCGGCAGCAAACGCCACAAAGGTGCAAGCGGCCAACTGGAGCTCCTAGCACACTGCTGCGAATACAGTACCTGTACTTCCGGGTCTCGGCACGTGCATTCAAACTGCCTGCATCTGACGTCAGCAGTGGTCGGCAGCACGGTGGGAGGTATGTGTTGATTGGCACAGAGTGGACATGGGAAATCCTTGCGAGTACTGTGAGCGAATCGGCGCGGGAGGTAAATGTTTAAACAAATAAAATACATCCCCGTAACTACTCCATTTCTATCTAATCTTGTAACACCGATCACCTTAAATGGCAATCGATGCTAACGTTAAATCTCTGCTAGGAATTTTTGAGAAAATTAATCGTGAGATAACCTAATGGAAACAGAACAATCAAACTGTTTCCGAAACCCTCCAGCAGTGCATGCTGTTGTTGTTGTCTTCAGTCCTGAGACTGGTTTGATGCAGCTCTCCACGCTACTCTATCCTGTGCAAGCTTCATCTCCCAGTACTTACTGCAACCTACATCCTTCTGAATCTGCTTACTATATTCATCTCTTGGTCTCCCTCTACGATTTTTACCCTCCACGCTGCCCTCCAATGCTAAATTTGTGATCCCTTGATGCCTCAGAACATGTCCTACCAACTGGTCCCTTCTTCTTGTCAAGTTGTGCCACAAACTCCTCTTCTCCCCAATTCCATTCAATACCTCCTCATTAGTTACGTAATCTACCTATCTAATCTTCAGCATTCTTCTGTAGCACCTCATTTCGAAAGCTTCTATTCTCTTCTTGTCCAAACTATTTATCGTCCATGTTTCACTTCCATACATGGCTACACTCCATACAAATACTTTCAGAAACGACTTCCTGACAAATCTATACTTGATTTTAACAAATTTCTCTTGTTCAGAAACGCTTTCCTTGCCATTGCTAGTCTACATTTTATATCCTCTCTACTTCGGCCTTCATCAGTTATTTTGCTCCCCAAATAGCAAAACTCCTTTACTACTTTAAGTGTCTCATTTCCGTGCATATCCAACAGCAAACAGGTGGGTCAGGAACAGACGTTCTGCCAGCACAAAAGCAAGTTATAACATTACATATTAATATCGGTCGACAGCCTAATTAGGCATTCTCGTGTCAAGCAATATACTAGCAGAAGGCAGTGATAAAGCTAACCTAACCTTCCTTGACACACAAACTAAATTCTTTCTTTATATCTGTTCAAACACCAACACAGTAACATAACCTTGCAGATAAATGCACTACTAACCTGGAAGTCAGACTAACAAATGACCAATGAGATAGCAAACAGTAACGTATGTTTCTCAACAACACGTACCTTAAATGAACTAGATGCAGCAGTTTATAGAACCAATCACCAACACACATGGAACCAGTAGTAATACTAAATAGGGAAGAGCATGAAATGATTCTGATTTAAATAAGTGGGTCGGTTAACGATCATATTCTACAACGTCATTGCTTAGTACAGGGTCTCTAAGCCATATAAGTATTCAGTTCTGGCAATACATGATCTTCTTCTTCTGCTAGGATGCACACATATTACCCGAACTCTTACGGGACTTGGTAAGAATGTCTTCCACGAGTAATGAGCGTGTTGGGTAGGGACACTACGAACGTAGTGTGTGGACATATAAGGTGAGAATGTGGATCTCGCGGGAGGCGTGCGCGAGATAGTTCCTGTAGTCACACTATCCTCTCTGCCAAGACCGTAGCAATTCGGCTTTAGGAATCACCACTCGACAACATAACTCCTCCGCGTAGTCGAACATATAACACACGGCTACAACATGAACAAAGGCACAGGGGCCGTGTTCCTGGACATCGAAAAGGCTTTCGACCGTCTCTGGCACAACGGACGCTTACGCAAACTAAGCGAAGCTGGTTTCCCGGACGGACTCTTACGTCTCATACACTCATATCTCACGTGCAGGATAAACAATCAACACAACATGGTGTCCAAGCTGGAGTACCCCAAGGAAACATCCTAGGGCCCATCTTGTTTAACCTGTACATTAATGACTTCCCAGCAACACAAAACACGACGTTAGCCATCTACGCGGATGACACCGCCATCCTTACGAAACTTCCTGCCAGATTAAAACTGCGTGCCCGACCGAGACTCGAACTCGGGACCTTTGCCTTTCGCGGGCAAGTGCTCTACCAACTGAGCTACCGAAGCACGACTCACGCCCGGCCCTCACAGCTTTACTTCTGCCAGTATCTCGTCTCCTACCTTCCTAACTTTACAGAAGTTCTCCTGCAAACCTTGCAGAACTAGCACTCCTGAAAGAAATGATACTGCGGAGACATGGCTTAGCCACAGCCTGGGGGATGTTTCCAGAATGAGATTTTCACTCTGCAGCGGAGTATGCGCTGATATGAAACTTCCTGGCAGATTAAAACTGTGTGCCCGACCGAGACTCGAACTCAGCACCTTTGCCATTCGCGGGCAAGTGCTCTACCAACTGAGCTACCGAAGCACGACTCACGCCCGGCCCTCACAGCTTTACTTCTGCCAGTATCTCGTCTCCTACCTTCCAAACTTTACAGAAGTTCTCCTTGCATCATTATCATTTGTGACAGTGGCTAGATTGGAGCGTGTAAAAAATTGGACTGTGTAAAACTTGGGATTTTGTACGGGCACTGATGACCATGTAGTTGAGCGCCCTACACACCAAACAAACAAATACCCTCAAGGAAGTATTCAAAAAACACGACTATACAGGAACTCGAGATACTCTAACAATCCTTTCATCCTCACTCTGGGAAACTACGATCACAACCATAGGTGGAAGCACAAACGGGCAAAGACACTGCTAGCTAGGGCATAGTCACCTATGGTAAAGTAACATACGCAAACAAGCGACAAACGTCGACAAGCCCCTGCAAATCAGCAACACTGACTGGTAATTACCAGCTGCTATTAGAGCCGACAAACAGGCCACAGCAGGGACACCGACGAGCTCGCCCACTGACGCACAAACAAAACGCCTACATTACCTTACACTATGATTCCGAAATATGACCTATCGGACACAAAAACGATAATAAACCTAACTGCTGTAGGTTGCTGACGCTGAACGAGGACTCTACACCAGCACCCAGCACCAGCCTCCGAGCAACACAACCGCACAACGTCAAGGTATCGACATGCATGATACCCACTACTAACAAAGCCTATCCTTACACAACCTATCGCAGGCAGCAAGACATCCGCTACTGCTCTTTCCACCCGACCAAACTATCGCAGAGGTTTTTTTCCCTTGGCTCTTGCCTCGGCACTTTTTTTCCTCTGCCATTCAAACCGCTACCCTTCGTTCGATTTCGACCCAGTCTATCTCCAGATGAGAGCGTATTAATGGTTAACCTTAACCAGACGTACGCAAACAACGCAGTACCCACATCCTGCGACACCTCTCTTTAGTGAATACTAACCCTTATGCAGAGATGGCAGTAGACCTATTGTGTTGGCCATCATGCCAGTGTGGGCGTGGAGGGGCTCCAACTCTATTAAAAAAAAATATCGGCGGCTCAGATGGATAGAGCGTCTGCCATGGAAGCAGGAGATCCCGGGTTCGAGTCCCGGTCGGGGCACACATTTTCACCTGTCCCCGTTGATATACAGGGTGGTCCATTGATCGTGACCAGGCCAAATATCTCACGAAATAAACGTCAAGCGAAAAAAAATGGTTCAAATGGCTCTGGGCACTATGGGACTTGGCCGGCCGAAGTGGCCGTGCGGTTAAAGGCGCTGCAGTCTGGAACCGCAAGGCCGCTACGGTCGCAGGTTCGAATCCTGCCTCGGGCATGGATGTTTGTGATGTCCTTAGGTTAGATAGGTTTAACTAGTTCTAAGTTCTAGGGGACTAATGACCTCAGCAGTTGAGTCCCATAGTGCTCAGAGCCATTTCAACCAGATTCAACTATGGGACTTAACTTCTGAGGTCATCAGTCCCCTAGAACTTAGAACTACTTGAACCTAACTAACCTAAGGACATCACACACATCCATGCCCGAGGCAGGATTCGAACCTGCGACTGTAAAACGAAAAAAACTACAAAGAACGAAACTCGTCTAGCTTGAAGGGGGAAACCAGATGGCGCATGGTTGGTCCGCTAGATGGCGTTGCCATAGGTCAAACGGATATCAACTGAGTTTTTTTAAAATTGGAACCCCCATTTTTTATTATACATATTCGTGTAGTACGTAAATAAATATCAATGTTTTAGTTGGACCACTTTTTTCGCTTTGTAATAGATGGCGCTGTAATAGTCACAAACATATGGCTCACAATTTTAGACGAACAGTTGGTAACAGGTAGGTTTTTAAAATTAAAATACAGAACGTTGGTACCTTTGAACATTTTATTTCGGTTATTCCAATGTGATACAAGTACCTTTGTGAACTTATCATTTCTGAGGACGCATGCTGTTAAAGAGTGATTACCTGTAAATATCACATTAATGCAATAAATGCTCAAAATGATGTCCGTCAACCTCATTGCATTTGGCAATACGTGTAACGACATTCCTCTTAACAGCGAGTAGTTCGCCTTCCGAAATGTTCGCACATGCATTGACAATGCGTTGAAGCATGTTGTCAGGCGTTGTCGGTGGATCACGATAGCAAATATCCTTCAACTTTCCCCACAGAAAGAAATCCGGGGACGTCAGATCCGGTGAACGTGCGGGCCATGGTATGGTGCTTCGACGACCAACCCACCTGTCATGAAATATGCTAGTCAACACCGCTTCAACCGCACGCGAGCTATGTGCCGGATATCCATCATGTTGGAAGTACATCGCCATTCTGTCATGCAGTGAAACATTTTGTAGTAACATCGGTAGAACATTACGTAGGAAATCAACATACATCGCACCTTTTAGATTGCCATCGGTAAAATGGGGACCAATTATCCTTCCTCCCATAATGCCGCACCATACATGAACCCTCCAAGGTCTCTAATGTTCCACTTGTTGCAGCCATCGTGGATTTTCTGTTGCCCAATAGTGCATATTATGCCGGTTTACGTTACCGCTGTTGGTGAATGACGCTGCTTCGCTAACTAGAACGCGTGTAAAACATCTGTCATCGTCCCATAGTGTCTCTTGCGCCCAGTGCCAGGACTGTACACGACGTTCAAAGTCGTCGCCATGCAATTCCTGCTGCATAGAAATACGGTCCGGGTGCAATCGATGTTAATGTTGCATTCTCAACACCGACGTTTTTGAGATTCCCGATTCTCGCGCAATTTGTCTGCTACTGATATGCAGATTAGCAGCGACAGCAGATAAAACACACTACTTGGGCATCATCATTTGTTGCAGGTCGTGGTTGACGTTTCACATGTGGCTGAACACTTCCTGTTCCCTTAAATAACGTAACTATTCGGCGAACGGTCCGGACACTTGGATGATGTCGTCCAGGATACTGAGCAGCATACATAGCACACGCGCTTGGGCATTTTGATGACAATAGGCAATAGCCGTACATCAACACGATATCGACATTTTCCGCTATTGGTAAACGGTCCATTTTAATACCGGTAGTGTATCACGAAGCAAATACCGTCCGCACTGGCGGAATGTTACGTGATACCACGTACTTATACGTTTGTGACTAATAAAGCGACATCTATCACAAAGCGAAAAAAGTGGTCCAGCTAAAACATTCATATTTCTTTGCGTACTACACGAATATGTAATAAAAATGGGGGTTCCTATTTTAAAAAACGCAGTTGACATCCGTTTGACCAATGGCAGCGCCATCTAGGGGGCCAACTATAGCGCCATCTGGTTTCCCCCTTCAAGCTGGACGAGTTTCGTTCTTTGTAGTTTTTTCGTTTGATGCTTATTTCGTGAGATATTTGGCCCAGTCACTATCAATGGACCACCCTGTATATCAACGTCCGTCAGCAGCTGAAGGTATTAATATAATTCTAATTTCGTACTAGACGACTGCAGGTCATCAATGGTGTCTGTTCTTTCGGACATGTTCTATCAGACGGCAAGCTACACACGACCTGGCATTGTGTCTGACCCGATAAATTCGCGCAACTGCCTGACCAAATCAGTCTGTTTGCAGTCCCCTTATCAGTACGCCTCGCAGCGTTAGATAAAGTTTTAGAATGGAATCTACAGGAAAACACTTATATCTTTCTTTGGAATTGACACGCAAAATCTCTACAAGATAAGCTGTTCTTCGATATTTAATCCTCATTACACGGAAAACTGGTCCAAAATACTCTGACTGAGCAAGTTAATAGCGCCGTATTAATTGGCTGTTTAGTTCCGCGTTGTGACGACTAGTTTGTCGTAGGGCAACACGCCGCGGAACCTGTTGTCAGTTTCCTGTATGCAGTGTCCCCGTTCTCAGTGACTATCTTTCGTTCACCTATTTCGGCCATTCCAGATAATAGACGAAACGTCATCAATGTGCATTAACGAAGAAAGAACTACAGTAACCAAGACAACAACAACAACAACAACAAAAATCAACGACGCATCATGATGGAATTATCCGAATGGGACGGAAATCGGTAGATGTTGACACATATGTGCACACAAACAATTGATTACAATTTCAGAAAAACTGAATGATTTATTCAAGAGAACGAGCTCCACAAACTGAGCAAGTCAATAACGCGTTGGTTCACCTCTGGCCCTTATTAAAGCAGTTATTTGGCTTGGCATTCATTGACAGAGTTGTTGGATGTCCTCCTGAGGAATATCATGTTCAATTCTGCCCAATTGGCACCTTAGATCGTCAAAATTCCGAGGTGGTTGAAGAGCCCTTCCCATAATGCTTCCAATTGGGGAGAGATTCGGCGACCTTGCTGGCCACGTAGGGTTTGGCAAGAACTAAGACAATCAGTAGAAATTATCGCCTTGTGCAGGCTGGCATTGTCTTGTTGAAATGCAAGCCTAAGATGGGTTGCCATGAAGGGGAACAAAATGGGGCTGTCCTGTAAAGGTACCGCAGATGACAACCAAAGGGGTCCTGTGATGAAAATGAAATGGCAGTCCAGGCCATCACTCCTGGTTGTCCGATAGTGCGGCGAGTGACAGCTAGGTACGTACCACACCGCTATTGGGGTGTCTCCAGACATGTCTTCACTGGTCATCGGGACTCAGTTAGAAGCGGGTCTCATCACTGAAGACAACTCTACTCCAGTCAATGAGACTGCTGGTCTAGAGAGGCCCCAGACAGCAGTGGGATACCTACCTGACTTTCATCCGCCATATGGACCAACAACCAGGAGCGAAGGTCTGGGGTGTCATTTCTTTTCATAGCAGGATACCTTTGCTTGTGATCTGCGGCACCCTTACTGAACAGCGGTATGTTGATGATACACTACTGGCCATTAAAATTGCTACACCAAGAAGAAATGCAGATGATAAACGGGTATTCACTGCACAAATATATTACACTAGAACAGACATGTGATTACATTTTCACGCAATTTGGGTTCACAGATCCTGAGAAATCAGTATCCAGAACAACCACCTCTGGCTGTAATAACGGCCTTGATACGCCTGGGCATTGATTCAAACAGAGCTTGGATGGCGTGAACAGCTACAGCTACAGCTGCCCATGCAGCTTCAACACGATACCACAGTTTATCAAGAGTAGTGACTGGCGTATTGTGACGAGCTAGTTGCTTGGCCACCATTGACCAGACGTTTTCAATTGGTGAGCGGTCTGGAGAATGTGCTGGCCAGGGCAGCAGTCGAACATTTTCTGTATTCAGAAAGGCCCGTACAGAACCTGCAACATGCGGTCGTGCATTATCCTGCCGAAATGTAGGGTTTCGCAGGGATCGACTGAAGGGTAGAGCCACGGGTCGTAACACATCTGAAATGTAACGTCCACTGTTCAAAGTGCCGTCCGTCAATGCGAACAAGAGGTGACCGAGACGTGTAACCAATGGCACCCTATACCATCACTCCGGGTGACACGCCAGTATGGCGATGACGAATACATGCTTCCAATGTGCCTTCACCGCGATGTCGCCAAACACGGATGCGACCATCATGATGCTGTAAACAGAACCTGGATTCATCTGAAACAATGACGTTTTGCCATTCGTGCACCCAGGTTCGTCGTTGAGTACACCATCGCAGGCGCTCCTGTCTGTGATACGGTGTCAAGGGTAACCGCAGCCATGTTCTCCGAGCTGATAGTCCATGTCGCTGCAAACGTCGTCGAACTGTTCGTGCAGATTGTTGTTGTCTTGCAAACGTCCCCATCTGTTGACTCAGGGAATGAGACGTGGCTGCACGATCCGTTACAACCATGCGGATAAGATGCCTGTCATCTCGACTGCTAGTGATACGAGGCAGTTGGGATCCAGCACGGCGTTCCGTAATACCCTCCTGAACCCACCGATTCCATATTCTGCTAACAGTCATTGGATCTCGATCATCGCGAGCAGCAGTGTCGCGATACGATAAACTGCAATCTTGATAGGCTACAATCCGACCTTTATCAAAGTCGGAAACGTGATGGTACGCATTTCTCCTCCTTACACGAGGCATCACAACAACACTTCACCAGACAACGCCGGTGAACTGCTGTTTGTGTATGAGAAATCGGTTGGAAACGTTCCTCATGTCAGCACGTTGTAGGTGTCGCCACCGGCGCCAACCTTGTGCGAATGTTCTGAAAAGCTAATCATTTGCATATCAGAGCATCTTCTTCCTGTCGGTTAAATTTCGCGTCTGTAGCACGTCGTCTTCGTGGTGTAGCTATTTTAATGGCCAGTAGTGTATTTTACGCCCCCTCTTTGCTGTCGTTAATAGCCATCCTAGGCTTACATTTCGGCAAGGTAATGCCTGTCGCACAAGACGAGGGTTCCTACTGCTTGTCTTAGTTCTTTTCAAACCATTCCTTGGCCACCAAGGTAGCTGGGTATCTCCCAAACTGAGAACATGAGGATCATTATAGGAAGGGCCCTACAAAAATCCCGGGATTTTCACGACTAACGTGCCCATTGGACAGAATTGGACATGATATCCCTCAGGACATTCAACAACCCTATCAACGAATGTCGAGCCGAATAATTTCTTCCATAAAGGCCTGAGGTGGACTGATGGGTTATAGACTAGGTCAGTTAGTGAAGCTCTTTTTGTTTTGAATAAGTTATACAATTTGTCTGAAACTGTAAACATTTGTTCGTCTGTACATGTACATCACATCTATCGATTTCGGTCCCTTTTGGATAATTCCTTCATGATGCGTCGTTTTTATTTTATTTTATTTATTTTTTTTTTATTTGAGTGTGTAAGTAAACACTAAGAGCGAAAATAAAAGTTGGTGACACAAGTATCACAGTCTGGATGATTGACTGATACGGCCTTGTAATATCAACAAACATACTTTTGCTGTGCTGGTACCTCGAACCGTTGAAAGCAAGGGGTAACTACAACCGTTATTTTTCTCGATGGCTTGCATCTCTACTGCATGGTTAAATGATGATAGCATCCCTTGGGTGAAATATTCCGGAGGTAAAATAGTCTTCCATTCGTATCTCGGAGCGGGGACTACTCGGGAGGATGTCGTCATGGAACCGCGCGAATCATGCCTCGAGCATGGATGTGTGTGATGTCCTTAGGTTAGTTAGGTTTAAGTAGTTCTAAGTTCTAGGGGACTGATGACGTCAGATGTAAAGTCCCATAGTGCTCAGAGCCATTTGAACCATCTGATGTCGTCATCAGGAAAAACAAAACTGGCAGTCCACGGGTCGGAGTGTGGAATGTTAGATCACTTAATCGGGCAGGTAATTTAGAAAATTGTAAAGGAAAAATTGATAGGTTGAAGTTAGGTATAGTGGGAATTAGTTAAGTTCGGTGGCAGGATGAAAAGGACCTTTGGTCAGCTGAGTACCAGGTTATAAATGCAGAATCAAATAGGAGTAATGTAGCTCTAATAATGAATAAGAAAACAGGAATCCTAGTAAGCAGTAAATGCATTATCGCAGCCGAGATACACAACTTAACACCCACCGTTGTAGTATAAGTTTTCATACCATCTTGCTCCAGAGAAGAGAATGAAAAAATGTGTGGTGAGATAAAAGAAATTAGTCAGACAGTTAAGGGAAGGAAAATGTAACTGTGATGGGGGACTGGGTCGATATTAGGAAAAGAAAGAAGGAAAACTAGCCGGTGAAGATTGACTTGGGGAAATACATGAAAGAGGAAGCCACCTGGTAGTGGTTTGCACAGAACAGAGTTTAATCATCACTAACATTCGGTTTAAGAATCATGAAGTATGTATGTATATACATGGAAGAGACCTGGAGACACAAGACACATTACAGTTAATGAAGGGAGAAAATATAAAAATGCAGCAAATGAAGCAGGCGAAAGCGAATACAAACATCTAAAAAATGAGACTGACGGGAAATGCCATTTGGCTAAGCACGAATGGCTAGAAAAGAAATGTAAGGATGTAGAAGCATCTATAACTAGAAGAAAGACAAATACTGCCTACAGGAAAATTAAAGAGACATTTGGAGGAAAGAAAAGCAGCTGTATATCAAGAGCTCAGACGGAAAATCGGTGCTAAGCAAAGAAGCGAGAGGTGGAAGGAGAAATGAAATGGAAGGCAGTTTATAGAAAGGGAAGATGACATAGATGAACATGAGACAGGAGATATGATACAGCAAGGAGAATTTGACGGAGCACTAAAAGACCTAAGTGGAAGCAAGGCCCATGAAGTAGATGACATTCCCTCGGAACTTAACATTCTTGGGTGAGTCGGCCACCTAACGTGCGAGAAGTATGAGACTGGCGAAATGTCCACAACTTCGAGAGGAACGTAATAATTCCAACACAAATAAAAGCAGGTGCTGACAGGTGTGAATGTTACCGAACTATCAGTTTAATAAGTCATAATTGCAAAATCTAACACGGTTTATTTACAGAGGAATGGGAAAACGCTTAAGCCAACCTTAGGGAAATGCAGTTTGAATTCCGGAGAAATGTAGGAACACGTGAGGCAATACCAATTCTACCACTTACCTTAGGAAATAGGTAAAGGAGAGCCAAACACGTTTACAGCTTTTATAGATTTGGAGAAGCATTTGACACAGTCGAGAGGAATACACTCTTTGACATTATGAGGCTGGCAGGGGTAAAATACAGGGAGCAATAGATTATATACAAGTTGTACAGAAGCCAGACGGCAGTTTTGAAGAGCATGAAAGGGAAAGAGTGTTTGAGAAGAAAGTAAGACGAAGTTTAGCCTTTCCCCAGTGTTATTCAATCTGTACATTGAGCAAGCAGTAAAGGAAGCAAAAGAAAAATTTGAAGAATGACTGAAGTTCAGAGAGAAGAGAGAAAAACTTTGAGGTTGGACAGTAAAGGAATGGAATGGACAGTATCTCGAAAGGGGGATAGGAGATGAGCGTTAACAAAAGCTGAACAGGGGTAATGAAATGTAGCAGAAGAAAATAAGATGATGGTGAGGGAATTAGATCAGGAAAAGAGACACTGAAATAGTAGATGAGGCTTGCTGTTTGGCCAATAAAATAACTGATAATGGTCGAAGTAGAGAGTATATAAAATTCAGACTGGCAGTGCCAATGATAGCGTTTCTGGAGAAAGAAAACTGTTAACATCGAATGTACATTTAAGTATCGGGAAATCCTTTCTGAAGGTATTTGTTTGGAGTGTAGCCTTTTGTAGAAGTGAAATGTGGACGATAAGGAAGAGAAAAGAAGCTTTTTAATTGTGGTAATTTCGGTAGACGTCGCTGTCCGGATCCTGACCAGTACTTGGCCAAGAAGCCTTTTTAAACTGATCATATGTCATGCAGTTTTCGGTAGCATCAGTCGCCTACAAGGCTCCCTCGCACTGAAAGAAGAATAATGAAGATTACATGGGTAGATCGTGTAACCAATGAGAAGATAATGAACAGAGTCGTGAAGAAAAAAAATTTGTAACATACACACATCAAAAAAAGTTTTGCATCGCCCCAGTCACGAGAGTTCCGGAACCTGTACAGAAAATTGCAATAGAGATCAACATAAACATCATTTCCGCCCTTTTTATTGCTTATGAAAGCCACAGATTGCAAGTTGTACCACCATACAGCGAGATCTTCAAAGGTGGTGGTCCAGATTTCTGTACACACCGGTGCCTCTAATACCCAGTAGCACGTCCTCTTGCATCGATGCATGCCTGTATTCGTCGTGGCATACTATCCACAAATTCATCAAGGCATTGTTGGTCCAGATTGTCCCACTCCTCAACGGCGATTCGGCGCGATCCCTCAGAGTGGTTGGTGGGTCACGTCGTCCATAAATACTCCTTTTCAATCTATCCCAGGCATGTTCGATAGGGTTCATGTCTGGAGAACATGCTGGCCACTCTAGTCGAGCGATGTCGTTCTCCTGAAGGAAGTTATTCATAAGATGTGCACGATGGGGGCGCGAATTGTCGTCCATAAAGACGAATGCCTCGCCAATATGCTGCCGATATGGTTGCACTATCGGTCGGAGGATGGCATTCACGTCTCGTATAGCCGTTACGGCGCCTTCCATGAATACCAGCGGTGTATGTGGGCTCATCATACTGCCACCCCAAAACAGCAGGGAAACTCCCCATTGCTGCACTCGCTGGACAGAGTGTCTAAGGCGTTCAGCCTGACCAGGTTGCCTCCAAACATGTCTCCGATTGTCTGCTTGAAGGCATATGCGACACTCATCGGTGAAGAGAACGTGATGCCAATCCTGAGCGGTCCATTCGGCATGTTGTTGGGCCCATCTGTACCGCGCTGCTTGGTGTCGTGGCTGCAAAGATGGACCTCGCCATGGACGTCGGGAGTGAAGTTGCGCATCATGCAGCCAATAGCGCACAGTTTGAGTCGTAACACGACGTGCTGTGGCTGCACGAAAAGCATTATTCAACTGGTGGCGTTGCTGTCAGGGTTCCTCCGAGCCATAATCCGTAGGTAGCGGACATCCACTGCAGTAGTAGCCCTTGGACGGCCTGAACGAGGCATGTCATCGACAGTTCCTGTCTCTCTGTATCTCCTCCATGTCCGAACAACATCGCTTTGGTTCACTCCGAGATGCTTGGACACTTATCTTGTTGAGAACCCTTCCTGGCACAAAGTAACAATGCGGACGCGATCGACCCGCGGTAATGACCGTCTAGACATGGTTGAACTACAGACAACACGAGCCTTGTACCTCCTTCCTGGTGAAATGACTGGAACTGATCGGCTGTCGGACCCCCTCCGTATAATAGGCGCTGCACATGCATGGTTATTTACATCTTTGGGCGGATTTAGTGACACCTCTGAACAGTCAAAGGGATTGTGTCTGTGATACGATATCCACAGTCAACGTCTACCTTCAGGAGTTCTTGGATGATGCAAAAGTTTTTTTGGTGTGTATAGCTTGACTAAGAGATGCGTCAGTTGTCATGAAACATTCTGAGAGATTAAGGGATGACCAGTTTAATATTGGAGAGGGGGACTGAAAGATGAATACAGTAAGCAGTAGTATAGCCGAGAGTTGCCTGTGGCGGGGCGTGGCCATCTATATATTATAATTTCCAACCGATTACATTTAACCAAATGGATTTGACAATAACGGTAGCAGTTTTTATGACATTTGTCCTACCTCAGTCTGTCGATGGGTAATTCCTCTAAATTGGGTGTAATGATGGATGCAGAAACGCTTGTTGGTTCAGAAAAGCTGTGTGTTAGTGAAGGGATTTCTCCCCAATGTAACTTTACGTAATGAAACATAATGCGCTACATCAGCAGAAATATTGGTGATGACATTCGAATTGACCACAAGACCACGATCTGTTTTTGTGTGTCAGTAGTTTTGTTATGATGGATGATGGGATGGTAAACTGAAGAGGAAAGAAAATAAATGATTTGTAGTGCAGTGCAGCGGAAATTTTATAATTTTTGTATGTGCCGTAACGTCAGCTGTCCTCTAGTTTCTGCCCGTTACCCACAGCTGTACTCGCATAGCATAATCAAATGCGTCTCACTAAAACCTCTCACATCCTGCATATAAAGCCATGACGTGTCTTTGTTTATTACAACGAATTTAAATGACGCCTTCATTGTGGGTCTTCAACCATCTCAGAAGCTGTAAGAGGCGCGTGATGCTGAGCGGCTAAAACGTAATAGGCTAATGAGGCTAATCACTGATAATAGTATGGAAGTATGGATTAAACACTTTGAGGATTGTATAAGCATTGTATTAATGATGCTGAATTGAACCATTTAGAACATTTCCACATAAGCGATAAAGTTAAAAAGTGGAAGAGTAAATAGGTTTTTCAAAGAGTAAATATGTCTCCATGTTTCGCGTTATAGTCTTCATACCGTCAAATATCTTGTACTGTACGCTATTCTGGAGGGGCCTGTGTTATTCTTCAAGCTACCTCCATGACACATTTCATCAAATTCGGTTCAGCGGTTTAGTTGTGAGAATGTAACAGACAGTTACCTTCGTATTTACAATATTAGTATGGATTATCGACGTCTTGTGTCTTACAAGTAACACTGCCCAAGTGCCACTCCCCGATTCCGATACACTTGGAATACGTTGTAATCTAGGTCAAAATATGAGACGTATGTTTTTATACGTGCCCATACGGCAGTTGAAGTGGTGGAAACCCTCCCGAAGAAAACGCGGTTGTTGTTTTTCTGAGCACGTATCGTCAAAGCAGTAGGTGATATGTTGAAACATAATTTCCATGGTTGATACTGTACTTCACAACTTTCCAGTCATATCATTAAACATTTTATTACATTTCAAAATCCTCCCCCCACTTCAAAATTTTTGAGATGGTAAAAAGTTTGTGTGTAGTAAATCTAATAGCATATTTCACAACAATTTCAACCATATATGATAAAGTTATATCCCGATTTCGCAGTGGTAGTAAGATATAAGTTGGAAGTACCCCAGTATACCGCTATACGTGAGTTCTACGCCGTTTGACTCATGTCATACATGGTGACAGTGTTTGCAATTTCACAGTGCAACCATAATAGACGGGCTCCTGAAGGATTTGGTTGAAACAATAAGGTCTCGCTCGCTGTCGAGTCCAGCAACAACCAACGTGGAGGTGGCAAGAGGCTATTCCCGTTTTGTTTTTTCATAGTCTTTGTTCTATTTGTTTGTTGTCTGTTTTGTTTCTTTGTTTGGTCTTGGATATTACGTTTGACATCTACTTTGTTATTTTACAGTATTTGGGTTGTGTTGCATTACCTTTGATAGTGCAATAACGAGGGGACGTTGTATTATCCATTGCAAAGACGTGCTGCGCGCATACATGCATGAGTGCGCACGCGCTACACACACACAATATTATTGCACAATTTACAGCATGTATCACAATTTTTAAAGCAGTAATTATTAGGAGGTTCACATTTATCAGGTTTTTCTTTGATGTATCCGCTCTTGAACCACGCATACCTAAACATGTTCACAAATCGAGGGGGTGAAAATTGATTGTGAACATCACACACATCCATGCCCGAGGCAGGATTCGAACCTACGACCGTAGCAGCAGCGAGATTTCGGACTGAAGCGCCTAGAACCGCTCGGCCACAGGGGCCGGCAATGCGTAAGGTTACATCCCGAGTTTGTCAAACCTGACTTCGCTTACTGAGCCATTGCTTTATCCTGTCCTTTAAGATTTTGTCTTTTCTTTTTTTCACAAGTCAAGATATCTATTGATCACACAATCCATTTCTTGGACTGTGTATCGAAAATAACAATGCGTTAGTGTCGGCCTACGAAACGGTTAAAATCCAGAGTGTGCTATACCCGTGAAAATCTGCTGAAGAAAATAGACCAAAAAAATTATTAACTGGCTGGAATTATTTCGCTCCGATTTTGAGTAAAAAGACGGAGCTATAAAAAAATATATTCCTATTCCGTGACGTACCATAGCATAGGAAGCCTTAGAAGGATCAGAAATTAGTGACTTACTAATCGCTTTGCTCTTGCAATTTTAAGTTGTGTGTACAATATTAATTTTTCACTTGCTTGACAGGTGTATGAACCCCTCATCAGAGTATCCAACATTTAAAAAACATCATTCTGTATTCCAGGAAGGGTCACCTGCGTCAGACATTGTTGTCTTATCGTCTAACCAGATAAAGTAACTAATGATATATGATAAACTCTTGCAGAAAGAGACCCTTTTCCAGTAACTGATTTTAACTTTCCTGCTGATAAGCGAAGTAGAAGATTTACTCCGGCAAATTACGCAAAATTATTGTCTAATCGGGAAGACGTCCGCAGAGAGCCTCATTTATTCCATCTCAAAAAATTCGAGTTTTTGTTTTGTTGCAAATTTTTTAGCGCTGAATCTATCTCGCTTGTAGCTACGTCAGATTTTCAAAACAGAAAAATGTCCGGATTTCTAGCCAAAGACGAAAGGTCCCCAAAGTTCACTCCCTATGGGGTGTCATCAATGTGCATTAACAAAGAAAGAACTACAATAACCAGGCAAATACACTCTAAGAAAAAAAATCGATGACTCATGAAGGAATTGTTCAAATGACAAGGAAATCAGTAGATGTGACGTACATGTACAGACAAACAAATGATTATAATTTCAGAAAAACCAGATTTATTCAAGAGAAATAGCTTCACAAAGTCCTTGAATAAATCGTCCAGTTTTTCTGAAGTTGTAATCATTTCCTTTTCTGTGCATGAACATCACATCCACCAATTTCCGGTCCCACTCGGATAAGTCCTTCGCGGTGCGTCCCGTTTTTTGTAGTGCACATAAATACATACCAGTCATGGAGAGAATTACAATTGCGGTTGCGTCTAGGCAAAATGCTTGATGAAGACTCACTCGAGCTGAAACTAAAACATTGATGTGAGGTATTAAATAGGTTGCTTTGCACAGCACAGTTTCTGGAGCCGCAGGTGTTCGTTTAGAAGAAACAGGTTTCTTTTTTTAAAAAAAAATAAGATAATGGGAATTTCTTGAAATTAATTGAACAGTTCGCCTTACTTGGAGCAGTGAACTAATGTTCACTGTCTCAGTAAAGTAATACGATAGGGCCTCATCACTGTGCTCTCAACACGTTATCAAGGTTATATCTGAAATAAACTTAAAAAAGCAACACACTATTCAGTTATTTTAGAGTATACTTCCGACGTGAGTCACACAGAACAAATATCAAATGTCGTTCGTATTGTTCAGACAGAGCTTGGTAAATAAGAAATTATTAAAGAACCTTTCATTTATTCAAGTTGCAGATACTACTGGTCAATATTTGACCGATGTTCTTTTAAACTAATTGGTAAGACAATAGAGACCTTTGAAAAATATGCAAGGTAAGAACATAAAAACGCTTCGAATATGAATGGGAAAACTGCAGATAGAGAAAGAATCAAGACCTTAATCTGTGCGCATTTTTTGTTGCATGTTTTTGCTGTTAGGCCTTGTGAACGGTGCACTGTCAACCTTTTCTACACAGTTCAAGAAATTTTCAATTTATTATCTGCATCTGCTTATCGATAGGGTATTTTGAAGAAGCACGGGGTAGCCGCACAGTCCAGGGCGCATTGTCACGGTCCACGCGGCTCCCCCCGTCGGAGGTTCGAGTCCTCCGTCGGGCATGGGTGTGTGTGTTGTCCTTAGCGTAAGTTAGTTTAAGTTAGATTAAGTAGTGTGTAAGTTTAGGGACCGATGACCACAGCAGTTTGGTCCCATGGGAACTTACCACCACTTTGCCCATGTTTATCGGTTTCTTCTCAAATTTTCTAAATATGAACAACTTACTGATAAGTTTTCTGCACATCTAAATCACAACTTACGCAACTGAACAGTGTCTTGTATTTAACTTGTCAGTCTAAAACCAGAGGGAAATTTTTGTGTTTATGTCCCACTTTATCCTACGACAAGTGAAATAATTTATAAAGCATCGATTAAACATTTCCACTGGTAAAACTAGAAAATAACAAAAATATTGCATTTTCATTCTTTCCACTTAGTGTAACATATCACATTTTTGTTGACATTAGAACAACACAATACGTCTAGTTCTTTCTGTTTTCACTAACAGCCTTTAAAGATCTCAGAAGTGTAAATGAATTTTCTTCTTTTAATATTTAGCCCTGGCATAGAATAAAGCTATTTATTTCTGTTCCACAGGTATATCTATGCAGCAGTTATATTAAGAGACAATTAAGAGACAAAACAATTCATTTCCACAGCCATTAGATTTAGATTTCCCTTTGAAGGTCTTATCAAGAGCCCAAGGAAAGGCAACCTATGTCTGAAGGAGTTCTGTGGTGGGAGGGGGGGACGGAGGGGTGGTGACGCCCAATGATATGTCACTTGTGTAGAAAAGTGTCCTCAAACAGGCCCTGGATGGTGGTAACACACAGAGACACCCGATTTTTATTTAAATATCGATTTTTGATGCCACACTGCGTCTCTTGACGACAGCCTCGAATACATCGATGTCTGTATAATGGTCGGATATTTTTGGCTTATGGTAAGGTACTGTTTTAGGCACAAACAGTCGCTAAGAGCCTAAATTGAACCGTATATTGAAAAATGAAACATCACAGTCAGCGGTGGAAAGGAAAGGTGAAGTCCTTCGAAAAACACAGCTATTTAGATTTTAGAAGCTTATTTTCGTTACGCACACGAAGCGCACCGCATGCACTCCTGTTGGCTGCCGGGACTGCTCATATCACTTCGTGAACAGGCAGCGCACAGACCCTACCCCCACTACGGCGGGCTCCCTCTCCCCACCGAAAACCCTGCAGGGACAGTTATTGGCTGCTGGGAAACGCTCGAGGCCTCGCATCACAGTGCAGTCTCAGTAAGCTAGCGGCTTCCGTACCGAGAGAGTGATTGCTGTACCTCGTGTGTTAAGTGGCGGTCGCTCCGCCGCCACATTGTCATCTAAGGCAGCGGCTATGAGACTACCTACAGGTCAGTGCAACGGGGCCGGCGAGTTCACTGCAAATCGTTAGGCCTGCATAACCGGCTTTCCTCCCTGATGCATTCCGGAGTTCGGCCTAAAAAATACAATGCCTGTATTCGTGGGTGCAGTTATACACAAAATGTTACAAGAAATGCATGCCGCCATCTGAAGGCCCGCAATAATTGTGGATAACTAGACCGTTTATTCGACGTAATTGAGACTACTTCAATCATTTTTAGGATTCAGTGCATCGGTTTGTATAAACGGAACCCTTACAGGATCGCTTCGTATTCAGTCTGTCTGTGCAACTGTTAAGAAACCTTTTTCTCAGGAACGAGTCTACGCATTGAGTTCAAATTTATGTTGCATACTAATCTCTATGGTACCTTGACGGAGTAAAATTTTTAAGCTTGTAAGTCACTGCAATCAAAAGATAATGCCATTTAGGTCACATATTTTGACACTCCAAAACTCGCTCTTCAAAACCTGTAGGATGCTTTCCATTGGCATATAACCGTGAAATTTGGCAAGAGCCAATTAGATTTCACAATCCACATAAAGGAAAAAAATTCAAAAATTATTAATTTGTAATCATGTAACACAAAAAATATTTGTCATTTTTCATCCGTGCGTCCATTTTTCTGTCTGTTAAGATCCGATTTGCAACAGTTTGGCGTATCAAGTTCAAATTTAAGTCCCATCCGGATGTCTACAATAAAAATTTTAAACTTCTCGGTCAGAAGACAGCGCCATTTATGTCACATACTTTGATACTCGAAAACTCAGTCATCAAAACCTTTAGAGTACTTTTCGTTAATCTAGAATCACGAAAATTGTCAAGAAGAATGGTCTCACAGTACAAGTAAAGAGTAAAATCCGCAATTGTTAATTTGTGATTATATTAGCGAAAAAAATGTCTTTTGTCATATATTATCCGACTTCAAACTTGAAATTAAAACATTCTCGGAAGTACTGGAATCACTGAGACCGATATCTTGTCAGTATCAATGTCGATAAGGCAAAAATTGTCAATATCCTCGAATCCCGGAATGGATAAACTGTGTATATACAAAATTGAAACTTTGTACGGAAAATTCGGTGCGCGATTCCTACTCGCACCTGGCCAATTGTTTTCATTGTTGTATTTCTGGGCAACGGCCTTGCCGCAGTGGATACACCGGTTCCCGTGAGATCACCGAAGTTAAGCGCTGTCGGGTGTGGTCGGCACTTGGATGGGTGACCATCCAGCCGCCATGCGCTGTTGCTATTTTTCGGGGTGCACTCAGCCTCGTGATGCCAATTGAGGAGCTACTTGACCTAACAGTAGCGGCTCCGGTCAAAGAAAACCATCATAACGACCGGGAGAATGGTATGCTAACCACACGCCCCTCCTACCTGCATCCTCAACTGAGGATGATACGGCAGTCGGATGGTCCCGATGGGCCACTTGCGGCCTGAAGACGGAGTGGTGGTGGTTGTATTTCTGGGTAGTGCACAAGGCAATATGGAGAAGGTTCTATTATTTGTATTTATACGTCTATGTTTGCTGATTTTTGTGGTTCAACTGTGAAACCATTCATTCTGACAAGTTTCATGATTCTTGGTTAACGGGAAGAACCCTACAGGTTTTGATGACTGAGTTTTAGAGTGTCAAATTATGTGACATAAATGGCCCTATCTTTTTGTGGTTATTTCTGGTTCACTTTTATTTGTTTCTGTCATTATAATCCTGTATCGGGAACGTGCAGAAAGGGCCTGCGTTTCAAAGGGTAGACGTAGGAATAATCAATATTGTAGTTGTAAACTGTCGTAACTGTGTTGGAAATGAACCAGATCTCTAAGCGTTGGTCTCCAATCGTTACAGGAACGGAAGGTTGGTTAAAGCCGGAAAAGTTCTGCCGAAATTTTTGCAAAGGACTTAACCATGTTTAGAAACGATACATTAAATACAGTTGATGTTGGAGTGTTTATTGCTGTCAAAAGTAGTTTACCTTGTTCTGAGATTGGCGTAGATATTTCCTGTGAACTAGTGTGGGTGGAGGCTATACTTGACAGCCGGAATAAACTAATAATTGGTTCCTTTTATGGATCTCCGACTCAGATGATACAGTTGAACAGTTCAAAGTAAACTTGAGTGTCATTTCACATACGTATCCCACTCATGCAGTATAGTTGGTGGTGACGTCAATCTACCCTCGATACGTAGGCGAAAATACGTGTTTAAAGTCGGTGGTAGGCATAAAACGACGTCCTAAATTGTACTGAATGCCTTCTTGGAAAATTATTTTGAACAACAAGTTCAGGGGCCCACTCGAAGTGTAAAAGGTTGCGAAAACATGACCTCTTAGCAACAATTAATCCTAACCAAATAAGGAGCATCATGACAGATACAGGGGTTAGTGACCACAGGGTTGTTATAGCTAGACTGAATAGCGTAACATCCAAACCTACTAAAAATAAACGCACAATACATCTATTTAAAAAAGTAGATAATTCTCTTGATACCTTCCTAAGAGATAGTCTCCACTCTTTCCAATCTGATATGTAAGCGTAGATCACATATGGGTTCGAGTCACAGGAATAGTATCGACGGCAATTGAGAGATATTTACCAAATAAGTAAATAAGAGATGCTACTGATCCGCCTTGGTACACAAAACAGGTCAGAATACTACTGCAGAAGCAACGAAAAAACACGCCAAATTTAACAGAACGCCAAATCCCCAAGATTGGAAAAGTTCTGCAGAAGCTCGAAATATAGCGCGAACTTCAATGCGAGATGCTTTTAATAGTTTCCACAACGAATCTCTGTCCCGAAATCTGGCAGGAAACCCAAAAACATTCCGATCGTGCGTAAAGTACGCCAGCGGCAAGACGCAATCAACTCCTTCACTATCCGATAACAATGATGATGTTATGGATCACAGCGCCACTAAAGCAAAGTTACTAAATACGGTTTTCCGAAATTCCATCACAAAAGAAGACGAGGTGAATATTCCAGGATTCGAATCAAGAACAACTGCCAACATGAATAACTTAGAAGTAGATATCCTTGGTGTAGCAAAGCAGCTTAAATCACTTAAAGGCAAGGCCTCCGGTCCAGATTGTATACCAGTTAGGATCCTTTCAGAGTATGCTGATGCAATAGCCCCCTACTTAACAATCGTATACAACCGCTCGCCCGTAGCAAAATTCGTACCCAGAGACTGGAAAGTTGCACAAGTCATAGGGATTTCCGAAAAACGCAGTAGGAGTAATCCGCTGAATTACACACACATATCACTAACGTCAATTTGCAGTAGGATTTTGGAACATATATTGCTCGAAAAGTATAAATTTCCTCTAAGAAAAAAATTTATTGTCAAATTACCAACACGGATTCCGAAAAACACCGTTCTTTTGAAACACAACTAGCTCTTTATTCTCGTGAAGTAATGAGTGCTACCAACAGTGGATGTCGAACTGATTAAATATTTTCAGATTTCCAGAAGGTTTTTTGAAACGTTCTTCACAAGTGACTTCTAATCAAACTGCGTGCCTATGGAGTATCGTCTCAGTTGTGTGACTGGATTCGTAATTTCCTGTCAGAAAGGTCACAGTTCGCAATAACTGACGGAAAGTCATCGGGTAAAACACAAGTAATATCTGGTGTTCTCAAGGAATTGTTACAGGCCGCCGGCCGGGGTGACCGAGCGGTTCTAGGAGCTACAGTCCGGAACCGTGCGACCGCTACGGTCGCAGGTTCGAATCTTGCCTCGAGCATGGATGTGTGTGATGTTCTTAGGTTAGTTAGGTTTAAGTAGTTCTAAGTCTGGGGGACTGATGACCTCAGAGCCATAGTGCTCAGAGCCATTTGTTACAGGCCCTCTGTTGTTCCTGCTCGATTTAGGAGACAATTTTAGCAGTCCTCTTAATTTGTTTGCAGGTGATGCAGACATTTATCATCATGTAATATCATCAGATGGTCAAAACGAATTGCAAAATGATCTGTACAAGATACCTGTATGGCTCAAAAGGTGGCAGTTACCTCTAAATCATGATATGTGGGAAGTCATCAACATGAGACTAAAAAGAATCAGCTAATTCAGTTATCCGACAAATCACACAAATCTAAAGGCTGTATACTAAATACTCTGGGATTACTACCACGAATAACTTAAATTGGGACGACACAAAGATAATGTTGTGACGAAAGCAAACCAAAGACTGTGATTTATTGGCAAAAAACTTAGAGGATGTAACAGGTTCGCCATGTTCGTCCGTTCTCTACCGGAGTACTGCTGTGCGGTTTACGGTGTGGGATGCGCGTCAGATAGGACTGACGGAGGACATCGAAAAATTTCAAAGGAGAGCGGCTCGTTTCGTGTTATCGCGAAATAGGAGAGAGGGTGCCACGGATCTGATACACGAACTGGGGTGGCAGTCATTAAACCAAAAGCGTTTTTCGCCGCGGCAGGACCTTCTCATGGAATTTCAATCACTTGCTTTCTCCTCAGAGTGTGAAAGTATAGGGTGATTCAAAAAGAATACCACAACTTTAGGAATTTAAAACTCTGCAACGACAAAAGGCAGAGCTAAGCACTATCTGTCGGCGAATTACGGGAGCTATAAAGTTTCATTTAGTTGTAAATTTGTTCGCTTGAGGCGCTGTTGACTAGGCGTCAGCGTCAGTTGATGCTAAGATGGCGACTGCTCAACAGAAAGCTTTTTGTGTTATTGAGTACGGCAGAAGTGAATCGACGACAGTTGTTCAGCGTGCATTTCGAACGAAGTATGGTGTTAAACCTCCTGATAGGTGGTGTATTAAACGTTGGTATAAACAGTTTACAGAGAATGGGTGTTTGTGGAAAGGGAAAAGTTCTGGACGGCCGAGAACGAGTGATGAAAATGTAGCACGCATCCAGCAAGCATTTGTTCGCAGCCCAGGAAAATCGACTCGCAGAGCTAGCAGAGAGCTGCAAATTCCACAATCAACTGTATGGAGAGTCCTACGAAAAAGGTTAGTTATGAAACCTTATCGTCTGAAACCTGAACGTCAACTACGGGAGGCGATGGATCGGCCGCCAGGCAGCCCGTGACAGAGCTGTCGTGAATCACAGTAGAGCAGCGATTTGCAGTCTAACAACCCTTTATTCCATAGTCACAGAACATACAATATAACAAGTCAAAGATACATTGTACAATATAACAAGTCAAAGATACATTGTCCTAAGAGTAAACAAACAGTCTCTCACTTGCGAGAAGTACATCACTCTGCGACATCCTCCCCACCCTGGTCGACCTCCAAGGGTACGGCCAGCTGCACAGGACGACTTATGATGTGACCTTCTGGTGTTCGGAGTATTATCGTCCTTACCCTGCCGTCTCTTCCTGGTAGTACCTTTTCTATCCTGGCCTTCTTCCACATATGTCGCGGACGAAGGTCCTCTTGGATCAGCACGATGTCGCCAGGGCGAAAGGGGATGACTCGTCCCGATGGGCGTTTAACTTCATGGTAGTTCCGGAGCTCCAATAGGTATTCTTTAACCCAACGGTTCCAAAAACTGTCACAGAGTTGCTGTCTCAGTCGGAATTCCTTTGTTAAATTCGTGCTCGCTGAAGGCTCTGGTCCCGTCGGAATAGTCGTAAGTTTTTCTCCCGTCAGAAAATGGGATGGTGTGAGTGCATCACAATCATCTCCTGGTGTGATGGGCCTGGAGTTCACCGCGGCTTCAATACTGATCAAGGTGGTGTTCAGTTGTTCCTCAGTGAGCTTTGCGAGTCCCAGTACCTTCCGTAGGCAACGCTTTATAGTGCCCACCATTCTTTCCCACCATCCTCCCCACCAAGCCGCCCGGGAGACAATGAATTTCCAAGTAATACCGTGGTGGGCGAGGAATTGATAAGATTTTGTGGTGGTTAATGCCTTCCAAAGTTGGGCTAGTTCCATATTCGTGGCGTGGAATGTTTTCGCGTTATCTGTATATATCGTGTGGGGTAGTCCGCGTCTTCCGGCGAATCGCTCAAGTGCCATAAGAAACTTGTCCGTTGACAAGTCTGTACAGAGTTCGAGGTGTACAGCTCGTGTGGTAGCACATGTGAAAAGAGTGATATATGACTTGTGCGTTTCCTTCCCCACTTTGATGAATAGTGGGCCAGCAAAGTCTATTCCGGTTACAGCAAATGGTTTGGCAGGTGAAACTCGTTCAGGTGGCAGCGGTGCTTCGATCTGTTGCCCTCGTGGATTCTTCAAGATCTTGCATGCGAGGCATGAGTGTAGGATTCTTTTGATGGCCTGACGAGCTCTAAGGATCCAAAATTCGGTTCGCAGTTCGGATAGTACAGAACGAACACCAAAGTGATGAAGGCGGATGTGTGTCTCTCGAATAACCAATTGTGTGAAGTGGTGGGAACCGTCAAGGAGTACAGGATGTTTTTGTTCCCTATTTAGGCTAGTGCACTGCAGTCGACCTCCTAGACGTATCAGTCCATCTTCTAGGAAAGGATTGTATCGTGCGATTTTTGACTCTCTTGGCAGTGGTAAGTTATTCTGAAGTGCATGTAATTCGTTGGGGAAGGAATCTCTCTGGCCCACTTGAATCCAATACATTTTGGCAGCTGATAATTCGGTGGCAGTAAGTTCTCCTGAAGATTTATTCTTCTGACGAATGTTGTGTAGGAAACGGAGAGTCCATGCTGTGATACGAATGAGCTTCCAGTATGAGCTGAATTTAAGTAAGTTCAAAAGGCTGGTTGGCGTAGATATCGACAAAACTTGGCTCTGCGTTTTCTTCCTCTTTTCTTCGGCAGGAAGTCGTACCATCGTTGGAGTATCGTTGTTTGGCCAGCATTCAGGGGGGCGTGTAAGCCAAGGCGGCCCATGCCACCAAATGTCCAAAGAATTCATTTGGTAGCCGAGGAGTCCACGTGAGAGGTGGTCAGCAGGATTGTCTGGTCCTGGGCAGTGTTTCCATTGCGTGGGAGTCGTGTGTGTTTGTACCTCAGTTACACGATTACAAACGAAGGTCTTCCATTTGTTAGGATCACAGCGAATCCAACTTAGTGTTATTGTAGAATCCGTCCACAGTATTGCACGGGCAATTTTAAAGTCTGTTGCGCGGCAAAAGTAACACAATAGTCTGGTCCCAACTACTGCTGCTAAAAGTTCGAGTCGAGGCAATGTCACCTTCTTAATAGGAGCAAGTCTGTTCTTGCTACAGACTAAATGGGTTACGACGTCATCATCTAAGACAGTACGAATGTACAAAGCTGCTCCATATGCCTTTTCCGAGGCGTCACAGAATACGTGCAGCTGAGAGTCTCTTCCATGAGCTGTAGCTATCCATCTAGGGACACGTATATGTGACAATGAAGGTAAGCTAGATATCCAAGTGCGCCATCGTGCCCCTAAGTCCCAGGGCATAAGTTCATCCCAGCCAATTCCTCGGCACCATGTGTCCTGGAATAGCAATTTCCCAACAAGAGAAACTGGGGAAAACAGTCCGAGTGGGTCATAGAATTTAGCCGTACATTGTAAAAGGAGTCGTTTGGTGGCTGGCTCTTCTGACGACCTTCTGATGATTTCGCTAGGGTCGATACAGAAGTAGTCACCTGCGGTGTTCCAGTCTACACCTAAAACTTGAGTCTGGGTGTGGAGTTCTCGCCCTTCTGCCCTCCAGATAGTGTGGAGTTGTTCACAGTTGGTAGCCCATTTTGATAAGGGGAGACTGATCAATTTCATTAGGGTTACAAGTTCATAGTATATAGTTATCACCAAATTATCACCTTCTACTGAGATCACAAAATCGTCCATGTATGCGGTCTTGTTTATAAGTGGCGCTACGGTGGGAAATGCTGTCATACACTTGTCGGCAAGTTCTCTTAGTGTTGCAGAAAGTAAAAATGGGCTGCAGATCAGGCCGAATGGGAGTCTGTTAAAACGGTATTCTGTTAGTTCGTCCGTCGTTTGAAGATTTCCTGTTTGATCCTGGCTAATTTTGAACCAGAAGAATCTGGTCAAGTCTTTGTCCTTTTCGTTCAAGGTTAATTGAAGGAAAGCTTGTGTGATGTCTGCGACGATAGCCGTAGAATATAATCTGAAACGCAGTAAAATTTCCAGAATCTCTGGTAATAGGTTCGGTCCTACTTCTAATACCTCATTCAGAGAAGGTGCATTGTTTTCGTGAGATGAGGCGTCAAAGACTATTCTCCACTTAGTGGTTCCGTATTTCTCCTTCCTCACTGCATGATGAGGGAGATAAAATAGCTCCTTTCCTGAGAGTGGGGTGGGAGCGACCTCTACTTGCCCCTTCGTAATGTAGTCTAGCATAAGATCGAAATACATTTGCTTAAATGTCTCTTGACGTTGAAATCTTTCCCTGAGGTGCTTGAATCGTTTTTCCGCGATAGGTCTGTTACTCGAAAGCACTTTATGTTGCATTCTGGGAAGTGTAACGACTGCTCGATGATCCTTTATAGAGAAAGATACTCTAAACTCTTCAAGAAGTCTCGTATCCTTGTTGTTCACAGGTAGATCCTGATCGGCAGTAATCCCTATAGTTTCCAAGTCCCAAAAGCGTCTGAAATCATTGTCAGAGTGCAGAGGAGATCGGTCAGTCTGAGCAAAATTTACCACGGTTGCATGCACACAGGCTTGTGACTTGTTACCACTAAGTATCCAGCCAAACAGAGAAGGAACTAACACTAAGGTTTCAGAGATGCGTATGGGCGAATTGTGCTTCACTATCTTCCAATAAAAATCGCCTCCTACAAGAATCTCCACGGGAAGATCTTCTGTTGAATCGGTTTTCGGATCTGCTAGCGTAATCTTACGGGCATCTGGTAAACTCTTTATATGGTGTGGAACTGAAGGCTGGTGAGAAATAACGTGAGTACTTTCGAAGGCAGTAAGTGGCACTGAAGAATTCTGCCAAAGCCCCTTCATATTAAACTGAACAAGCCTGCGGTGGCGTGGGCGTGTAGGGTTTGATTCAAAGGAACAAACGGTTAGTTCTTGTCGGTCTACCGTTTGCAGTTTCAGATCATCAATCAGCGATTTTGCTATGAAGCTGGACTGACTACCTGCGTCCAGTAGACATCGCGTTGTCCTGCTCAATCCTGTAGGTCCTGAGACGCATACTTGGGCTGTCTGAAGGTACGTGTAACCGTGGGGAGCGACAGATACCTTTCCAACAGAAGTAACGTTTGTCTGACCCGCAGGACCCCTAATATCCTTTCGTTCCTCACAAATGGACTTATGATGCAGTCTTTTACAGTTAACACACCGAGCCTTTTCTTTCTTTTTGCAATTTGACACTTTGTGCCCACGTTGAAGACAAAGAAAGCATCTGTTTGCTAGTTTCAATTTCTCTATTCGATCATTAACGCGTACGATCTTCTTACAGTCTTGCGCCCAATGACCGTCGGATTCACAAAAGACGCAGAATGGTTCCTTTACGCTGGTATCCTTCGGAGTCGATCTTTTAGATTTCGCATGTACGTGAAGTGTGGACGCTGTGGGAAGGTTACTAAAAGTGCTTGAAAATTCACCGCGTATCTTCTGCGTGGTAAGCGCCCCGTCGACTTCCTCGTTCAGAAACTCCATCAGTTGCAAAATGTCCCCTTCGGATATTCCTGTACGCTTGGCGTGAATTATCCAGCGGCGGCATATGTCATCCGGAAAAGCGCGTAAAATTTTCGGCGCGAGGACTCGACCGTATCCGTTCACGTCTTCCCAAGTGCCCGGAGAGCTTGAATACGTCGCTGGCATTCAATGAATGTTGAATTAAGTTCCTCTGGGGTGGACAGCTTAATTGGTCTTATGGCTTCGAGATAATCTAAGTGGGCTTGAATTATTCGATCCTTGTTGCCATAACGCGCTCGGAGAATCCTCTTCGTTTCTGCGTACGTCTCGGCCGTCACCGCAATACCGTCCACTAAATGCTTTGGTTCTCCCGAGAGATAGCCGCGAAGAAAAATGTGTTTATTGATTGTAGTTACCGTCGGATCTTTGTCAACCGACTGCTCAAACTGCTCCCAGAATCGCGCCCATGTCTCAATATCGCCTGAAAAAGGCTCAAGTTTGATCGGCGGAAGTTTTACTGAAGCTGTGGGAACACTCATTGTTACAGATTGTGCCGGCGGATTGTCGGGAATCTTTATGTCTGCTACCGATTTCGCAAGCTGTTTCTCTATTTCGTGAGACAATCGGGAAATTGTGAGTTTCGCGGTGTCTATATAATCTTCACATTTAGGAACATCTTCTTCGTATTCGCCATCGTCTAACAACTCGTGAATATCTTCATCTAATTTAACGAGGCGGTCCAGAACGCTTCCCAATCTGTCATTGTAATATTTATAATCCGCGATTTCCGATGTGTCGGGCAACCTTGCAACTTCCGCCACGAGTCGCGTAATGTTTGCTCTTTCTCTCGTACGTTTTCTCTTTAGAGAGTGTAATTGCGCTTCTGGTTTGTGGTCTGGCACGTCCATTCCGTCAGATTACTCGAAAGTTTAAAGCAGTGTCGGCTAGCGATCAGCTGGTCCTAGTAAGGCGTTATCTTTGGATCGCTAGTCGAAGTAGTTCAATTGATGGTCGCTAGATGGCAGCACTAGTCAAAAACAATCTACAGGCGTAGCGTAGGATCTGATAATTCGTTAAAGCGCTAATCGAACAGCTACAATAGCAGTACACAGCGGCAATACTGTAATCAGTTGCCTTTACAAATGGCACTACAAAACATGTTGCGTGATAATTCAGTTGAACTTAGCTGTGTATGATGGCGGTTGTCGTCGAAGAGCTTGTTGCGTGGTGTAACAAATCGCTGCAGTAAACCCCGTCGTAGTATTGCCGCGTGACGTGCGTCCAGAATTCGGTTCACTACGACAATCGTGGAATTGTCTCGGGCAAAGTCTGTCTCCCGGGTTTCGGCACCAAAAACTCTTGTGTCGTGAATCACAGTAGAGCAGCGATTTGCAGTCTAACAACCCTTTATTCCATAGTCACAGAACATACAATATAACAAGTCAAAGATACATTGTACAATATAACAAGTCAAAGATACATTGTCCTAAGAGTAAACAAACAGTCTCTCACTTGCGAGAAGTACATCACTCTGCGACAAGAGCACTTCATCACTGGCCTCCAAGAAGCCCTGATCTTACCCCCTGCGATTTTTTCTTATGGGGGTATGTTAAGGATATGGTGTTTCGGCCACCTCTCCCAGCCACCACTGATGATTTGAAACGAGAAATAACAGCAGCTATCCAAACTGTTACGCCTGATATGCTACAGAGAGTGTGGAACGAGTTGGAGTATCGGGTTGATATTGCTCGTGTGTCTGGAGGGGGCCATATTGAACATCTCTGAACTTGTTTTTGAGTGAAAAAAAACCTTTTTAAATACTCTTTGTAATGATGTATAACAGAAGGTTATATTATGTTTCTTTCATTAAATACACATTTTTAAAGTTGTGGTATTCTTTTTGAATCACCCTGTATTTTGTTGGTGGTCACCTACATAGGTATAAATGATCATCATAATATAATAAGAGAAATCAGAGCTCGCACGGAAAGCTTTAAGTATTCGTTTTTCCCGCGCAGTGTTCGACAGTGGAAGTACCTTAAAGGTGATTCGATGAACTCTCTGCCAGGCGCTTAATTGTGAGTTGTGGAGTAATTATGTAGATGTATCTAGTATGTGTATTATGCATATTCAGAGAGCAAGTCAGTCAGAGACTCTTTCCAAACTGAAACTGCTGCTTTCGCTTTTACGATAACGAGGAATAATAGTTTACAAATTACGGAGTATGTATGCGCTTTGTAAAAATCCGATAAATATGAAAAGTACGAGTACTATCAGATACAGCGCTTACTGTTAATGTAAGTACGTACTTATCTTTGCATTCTTGTATAATAATTTCTGTTGCGATATTTACCGTATACACGAGGAGATCTTATGTCTCCTCGTCATAGGACTTTAACGCCTGTAACAATAACCAGCAGTATTATAAATTGTAGAAATGAGGTCAAGTAAGATGCAATTCATCATCAATTCTCCGTCTTCCATAGTTGAAGGTTGGTGACGCCTCACAGTATCCTGTTAAAGTCTGTCTCCTTTTTTTCCGGTTTTCTCGATGTGCCTGACCCCGTATTTGCTTTTTCGTCTCCGCTATCTGCCCCATCCACCGTGTCGATGGTCTTCCCTACATTCTTTCCCCCGTCGACTTTGCCTTGGATGACGATATTTATCAAGTAATGCGCCTATCATTGAACAGCGTGTCCAAAAGACTGCAGGATTCTCTGATTTAAAAAAGAAAGAAACCTGGACGACCTCTTTTCCACCCTGAGTTCTTGAACATTTAATTTGTTGATCCGTTTGTCCATCCATGATATTTCCACCAACCTCCTATATGTCTACATCTCAAAAGCTACTATTCTTTTGTGGCCCCTTCCAGTTTATTGTCCACATTTCAAACCCACAAATTAAAACTAGAAACACCAGAGAGTGCAGCACTCTCAATTTAGCATATCTAGTTACGGCTCGGTCTTTCCAAGTCACTGTCAGCTTCGGTGCATCATCCCTACTCACGCCATATATCTTGTGAAGAGCCACCCCCTTTTTGAACCACAGAGCCCAGGTAGAAAAAGTGATCAACTTCTTCACATTCCGATAGTACATCAATAGCTGATAGTGACTCACTTCTGTCAGCTACTATTGTCTTGCTCTTTTTCTTATTTACCGACAAGACAAGGTCCTCATTTTCTCTCTTAACGCTGTTCAGTAGTCCGTTACTTCCAGTTGTGCTTCTATACACAGCGTGGCGTCATCAGCAAATCTGAAATTATTGTTTCTTCGTCCAGTAGTCCGGATCCTACCAGTCCAGCCCTGAAGTATTTTTCTCATAACATATTCTCTATAGATGTTAAATGTAACTGGTGATAGAACACATCCCTGTCTCCTTTCCTGGTTCAAAATGTTTCGAAACTGTCTTATCTAGTCTGATTACTGGCTTGTAATCAAAGTAGAGATTTCTGATAACGGTAATAAGGTGACCAGGAACGCCCATTTCTGCCAGCACACTCCACAGTTCTTTCCATCGAGTACAGTCGAATGTCTTGCAATTAACCAGTAAACATAGAACTAAAGGGATATTGAATTCTCAATTAGTTGTCAGACATGAAGAATCTGCTCTCGTATTTCTTTATTGAGCAACGAAACTGGAGGCGTTTCTTTTTCTAAGCAGGCTCTCAGGCGTTCGTGTATGACATTTAAAAGAATCTTACTGGCCTGTAAATCAATGAAATGGTTCGATAATCCTCACAATGCTGTGCGTTTCCTTTTTTACGAAAAGGAATCATAACGACATGGTCCAGTCTTCTGTTCATGATCCGTTACTCCGCATGCTGTTACAAATTTCATGCACGATTTCCAAACACAGATCTCCAGAAATTTTGATGATTTCAGTAGTAATAAGGTCAACTCCAGATGCTTTGTTATTTTTTTATTTAACTATAGCTTTTCGGATTTTTGCTTTCTCTAGCGGAATGCACCATCGTGCGAAATGATGGGTGGGTTGCGTAGAAAGTGTCGTCGCTTCTTTCGCAAAGCTGGTCGCAGGTGATGGTGTACATTGGGGGTCTGCCGTGGAGGCACGTAATGCATTAGGATAACACCACGAGAATCACCATAACTTTAGAGCGCTCCGTTCGCGTTTTGCACGACAGTGCGCAGGCACATACAGCGCAAGCTGTGGCTGCTCTGTTCGGTCGATGGGACTGGGAAGTACTGTAGCATCCACCATACTCCCCGGACTTAAGTCCTTGTGACTCTGATTTGATTCCGAAGATGAAGGAACCACTTCGTGGCATTCGCTTCAGAACTGTTCCACAGATTCGACAGGCAATAGACCACTCCATTCGCACCATCAACAAAACAGGCTCTGCTAACGATATACTACGCCTTCCACATCGCTGGCAACAGGTTCTACACAACGCTGGTGACTACTTTGAAGGACAGTAATAGGTACAAACATGTAACTTGCGGCGAAATAAATAAAAAAATTAAATTTATTGGTTTTTTGAAAAGAGGAAAAATTACGGACATGGAACTGTAACTTAGAATCTTTGAAGGGCTTTTTTACGGACTGTATTGACCGGCTTGAAAGCGGACAAATTCAGTGCTGCGTGAAATTTGCCTGTAATATAATTTACCATTCCGATTAATTACAGTTTTGAATTCTACGTCATTGTTGATTTATTCATTCTCACCTTAGACGTAAAAGTCGTCCTCCTGCCACAATATTAATTCATTAGTCGCCATCGGTGTTCTTCTCTTTGTTGACCGTGTGTATCTTCCTGAGTCGGCATCGGTTCACTTCACGAAGACGGTGGAAACCAAGGAATACAATGCTACGTCACTTTAAATAATTCTCGTAGAACTTAGATACTTCTCACTATTTTTTATTCACAACACAATAAGACTTGCTGTGCTCGTCGCACAAACCATAATTACTAACTATATAGCTGCCTTTCCGCACACTCCAAAAATTACGTCCATCCTCCACAAGGCAACAATCGAAAGTGTCCCTTAGCTCCTTCTTGGAGTGTGAAACAAAAGAGAAACCAATGTGAACATTACAAAGGTTATAATCTAATCTACATGCCTCTCAATTTAATCTTTGGCGCACCCTTTAAGGTATTGTATGTCTCTGCGTCTTTTGTATCGGTTGTGAATAAATAGTTGCCACTATTTAAGTTCCAACTCTGGTATTTGTTTTACATATGAGCATTCCACTGAACGTCGCTCGAAATAGTTACTCTTAGATATTTTAAGGTGGATGCTGTGTCGCAATTTGTCACCAATAGTGTAGTACTGGATTTCTTTTCCAATGTATATGAACCGTGAATTTACTTTCAAAACCTTTTCTTAAGAATTTACTAGCGATTCATCAAGAACATTAACACATTTAATCACACTATGTGAGCGTGGAAATTTCTTTCAACAAATGGAAATTTTATTCCTAAAAGCCCCCCACTTTTTTTAAACAGATTTAAAATTACAATCAGAAAGCACCCTCTACATATCAAGTTACATTTTATTCAGAGGCAGAAAGAACAATTTTTGACGGTATGAGCGTTCGGGCTGAGAACCTCGCCGCTCCCTTTTGACATGGCCGTAGTCACGACTGTTCACAACAACCTCTGAAAGACTACACTGGTGCAAATCTGCAACACACCAGATTACTTTAAACTAAAAATTTGAACAACTCACACAAGCACATAAACTATGCACCCCGTAGGAGGGATGGAAATGATACAAAATACTAACATTAAAAGATTAACTTGCCACCGAAGGTACAACTTGATTTAAAAAAAAAACTCTTACGGTGGAAGGGTGGCAACTTTATATACTAAAATGACCATTTAAATAAAACCCATGAAATACAGTGTTACATAAAATATACAAGGTTGGCCAAATATGCTCTACATTTCACATATACTGCCTCTCAAGATTATAGGCAAGACAAAAACATATTTCAGGAACTCGGCCGTTACACTTCAAGCAATAAATTCGTTAACACCGAATCCGGCAAACACCGGCAAACACGACAGAGGCAGCTATTAACGTACGGCAGACCGACAGACAGACACTAACTGCCTAACAAATGCGGACGAGAGACAGACGAGCAAGCTGGGGACGAGAGACTGACCAAGAAAACAAGTAGAATTTAACAAGTAAATGAAACAACATATCACGAATCACTTCTAATAAACTGCGATGCCTGGCGAAGACCTGGCGCAGCACTCCCAAAACGCTCTCCCGAACCGTCCGCTGCCAGCCGCTTCAACGGACGCAGGAAGGCGCGCCGATCTCCCGTCTCACGGCGTCGCACCGGCCAGACCGATGTCGTGGGTTGACTCCTGTTGCTCTCGTGTCGACCGCGAAGTCGCTACACCTCGCTATACTGCGCGGCCCACTGGACTCACGTGGCGACCTCACATGCGCCGACGCTCAAGACGGACAAGTCATCTTGTGTCCCAGTGCGCGACCGACCAACCGATCGATCCAACCGCCAATGACCATTGCCTGAACAAACTCGAGCAGATTGGCGGCCTAACACATAGTAGCACTCCGGACGACACACAGACACTGACTGTCCCACACTGACCCGGCCGACCAACTGAGCAGACTCGCCCCAACTGGCGAGCTCCTAGCGCCCCTTAAATGCACGTGAACAGGCAACTCTTCTCCTTTCCCACCAGAGGGAGACACCAAAGCTGCGATTGCCAGAGCGGCGCCACCGCCAGAAACGGAGGGCGACTGCTTTACATTACGCGCTGCTGCGCGCTCTTCAAAAGAGCAAATTTAACCACGGCTCAGTGTATGCAATATACTACTTTTATTTTCGTTCAGGGTCAGCTGCCCAAGCCTGCACCATTCATAAATCCTCTGTAGGTCATTTTGCAAATCAATACTGGCTTTTGACGTTGGTACTTCCTGATAAACAACTTCATCATCTGTGAACAGCCTTAAAGAACTTCCAACGCTTTCCACTACATCATTTAGATACACCAAACAGTAACGGTCCTATCACACTTCTCTAGGTTGATCTAGAAATTACATTTATATCTTTCGAATTTGTTCCTTTAATAGCGTCTTGTTGAGTTCTTCATGCAAGGAAGTGTCGAATCTGGGCTAAATCTGGTCCGATAATCGGTAAGCTCGTATTTCTACACTAAACGGCAGAGCAGGCCGGTGTCAAATGCTTTCTGGAGTCAAGGAACACGGCGTCAACCTGACCGTCGTTGTCCGCAGCGCCATGGATCTCATGGCGGAACGGAGCGAGCTGAGTCTCGCGAGATCTCTGTTTGCGGAATCCATGTTGACCTTAATAGATGAGATTTTCGTTCTCCAAAAACGTCATAATACGTGAATACAAAACATGTTACCGAACGAGGTGGCGCATTGGTTTGACACTGGACTCGTATTCGAAAGGACGACGGTTCAAACCCGCGTCGGCCGTCCTGATTTAGGTTTCCCCAAAACGCTTCAGGCAAATGCCGGGATGGTTCCTTCGAAATGACACGACCGAGGTCCTTCCCCATCTTTCCCTAATCCGATGGGATCGATGACATCGCTGTTTGGTCCCTCCCTCAAATCAACCAACCAACAAAAACATGTTCCTTAATTCTACAACACAGTGACGTCAGCACTGTACATCGAGATGACAAAAGTCATGGGATACCTCGTAATATCGTTTTGAACCTCCTTTTGTCCACTGTACTGCAGCAACTCGACATGGCATGGACTCGAGAAGCAGTTGGAAGTCCCTTGCGGAAATATTGAGCCATGCAGCCTCTATAGCCATCCATAATTGCGGAAGTGTCGTCGGTGCAAGGTTCTGCCTACGAATGGACCTCTCGATTACGTCCCATAAAAGTTCGATGGAGTCGGATGATCCGAGTGGCCAAGTCATTTGCTTGAAATGTCCAGAATGTTCTTCGAACAAATCGCAGACAATTGTGGCCCGGTGACATGGCGTATTGTCATCCATATAATGAAGTAACGAACATAACCCTGCCATCAGCTCTTACCAACTGAAATCGGGACTCATCTGACCGGGCCACGGATTTCTAGTCGCCTAGGATCCAACTCATGTGGTCACGATCCCAGCAGAGGCGCTGCAGGCGGTGTCGTCAAGTTAGGAAAGGCACTCGCTTCGATCGTCTGCTACCATAGCCAATTACACTTTTTCACTGCACTGTCGTAACGGGTACGTACGTCCCACTTTGCTTTCTGCAGTTATTTCACACATTTTTACCTGTCTGTTAGTACTGACAGCTATACGCAAACGCCACTGCTCTCTTTGTTGGCCGTCCGGAGTGGCCGAGCGGTTCTAGGCGCTGCGGTCTCGAACCGCGCGACCGCTACGGTCGCAGGTTCGAATCCTGCCTCGGGCATGGATGTGTGTGATGTCCTTAGGTTAGTTCACGTTCACGTTGTAGAGCATGTCATTGCACTTCACATCCACATTTCCATCGCTCTCACCACAGTTTATCTGGCGATGTACAAAGAATGTTTGTTAACAAGTTTTTTTACATAAATATTTCATCGCGATCATTCTCATAGCGATACATGAAGAATAGTTTTACAAATTTTGCATACATACTTCATCGCTGTTGCAGGCATTGCGATGTATTTATAATGTCTCTAAAGCAGTCTCTTTCACACAAATTTCGTGGTTTTGTGTATTTGGATACATATTACAAATTCTGATAACATTACATACCAACATATTACATTTTGCTTTACATCACTATAGATAATTACACATAAATACATTACATTTTAGCTTTATATGGAATACAAGAATTTACACAATCTACAAACATTACAGACTTGTACCAAATTTTGCATTCGCGAATGACGTGACCTGAAACTGGAAGGATTAGATGCAACATCTGGATACATCAACAAACAAGCCCAAGCGCACATATACTATTAGACAAACCTCTAAAGCAACATACTAAAATCAAACATACAGAATTCTCGCGTTACGAGTGTTTGTGGAGTATGTATATGGCCTTGGTTTCATCTAAACATGTGTTATGCAGTATGAAGTGCATCTAATCCATTCCTAGGTGACAGTGTTTGGTGTCGTGTAGTTTTGTGTTCGCAATGTCTTGTTTTCAGTCGTCTGATTTTGTATTGATGTCATGTGATTTTTATTTGCAATCATTTGCCTGATAATAGCGTCAAACATGCTGGCGATATTTGTCACGCCGGCATTTTGTGGCCGAGCGGTTCTAGGCGCGTCAGTTCGGAACCGCGCTGCTACTACGGTCGGAGGTTCGAATCTCGCCTCGGGCATGGATGTGTGTTAGGTTTAAGTAGTTCTAAGTCTAGGGGACTGATGACCTCAGATGTTAAGTACCATAGTGCTTAGAGCAATTTGAACCATTTTTTGAATATTTGTCAACCGAATCTGCTCTGCCCCCACCACGTCGTTTGACGTGACGTCACGGACAAGGATGGGCTCTGAGCTGGATTGACTAGTGGTCGGTCTATTTACGAAATTTCCATCACTAGGCATGTTAACTGTTGATTGATCGTTACTTCTGGCGTCAACTCTGGAGTCATGGTCACTGTTTCGTTCAATGTCCAAGTTGGATTCGGTTTGCGTCTGTTGTCTGTGGTGTTCCATTTTTGTTAATTGTTTACTTGTTACCACCATGCTACACGTAATGTATATAGCAAGTAAAATCCCTAAACACATTTGAGAATGTATTCATGAAGTTAATTTCGTATGGCACCAATGCAACTGAGCAAGAATTCCAATTAATGGTGAAATAATTAACATTAATGGCTGATTGCCATTTTACGGTGCTCATGACACCATTCGGCCATTTTGTGGAATGGTACAACTGTATTGTTGTAATAAACTGTATGATAAAAATAATTTGGAACACGCGATCCTGCGCAAAAATGACTGCTACGGTTACAGGAAATTTTCACAAAGCTAGGAAGCAAGCTACAATTACTGAAAGCGGTTGGACTAGCACGCTAATGTAAAAATTCAATGTCTTACCGTGGATCCAAGTATGCAGTGTAGGTTTCATCAACAATATCAATGGTTCGTCTTTTTGTTTGGTCTTTACAAATATTCAATGGCAATGCCTCGTCGGATATGATCCTATTATCCATGCAACGAAGAAAAACAATGTAGCAAATATAATAAAAAGTCCAGACATGAATTCGCCAGTTTTATTGTGGATTTTTCGGTCTGGTTTATGAATATCAGGCAACAGACGAATAATAATAGTGTTGTGGTTGGCAGGAGAGCCAACACAGTGTTACTAGAGGAGGCCGAAAGGCACGAGTTTTAGCTCACGCAGGAAATTAGAATTTAGAAAAACGGACGTAGCTGGCAGAATACTTAACTTTAATCGATTAATGATGAACGTCGGTTTTGACGGTACATGATTCACAATATCAATAGTAACTGATAATGGCGCCTTGCTAGGTCGTAGCAAATGACGTAGCTGAAGGCTATGCTAAACTGTCTCGGCAAATGAGAACGTAAGTAGGCAGTGAACCATCGCTAGCAAAGTCGGCTGTACAACTGGGGCGAGTGCTAGGAAGTCTCTCTAGACCTGCCGTGTGGCGGCGCTCGCTCTGCAATCACTGATAGTGGCGACACGCGGGTCCGACGTATACTAACAGACCGCGGCCGATTTAAAGGCTACCACCTAGCAAGTGTGGTGTCTGGCGGTGACACCACAAATAGTATGTGATATTAACCATACCAAGACGCCGTTGAACTGGGACAATAGCTTGCAACATAAATGAAACACAGGATTAAATAATATCACTGTATTCACAAAATATTATACTAAATTGAACAATACATACACTTGTATTAATTCTGTTGCTGTTTTCAACTAGGACTACGCCTAGTGAGATTGCGTCTGAATAAAAGAGCCGGCCGCTGTGACCGATCGGTTCTAGGCGCTTCAATCCGTAACCGCGCTGCTGCTACGGCCGCAGCTTCGAATCCTGCCTCGGGCATGGATGTGTATGATGTCCTTAGGTTGGTTAAGTTTAAGTAGTTCTAAGTCTAGGGGACTGATGACCTCAGATGTTAGGTCTGATAGTGTTTAGAGCCATTTGAACCAATAAAATAGAATAATGGCGGTGTGCGAAATAATTATCTGCAGCGATGGCAGATATGCGTCCGATCTTGACGGCCTCAACAACAAAGAGGTGCCGTTTTCTAGGCAAGACGACTGAACTACGTAATTATTGTAATGTTTCAGCGGTTGCACGCCATAATCGATGCAACCGCTTAAACTAATTAATATCTTAAACAATTCTATATATTTTATATTCTCAACTTGTATCTATGTTTTTCCAATATATCCACGCCCATTCTGGAAATGTGTCTTTAAAAGCACTATCAACACTGTCTCTATGCAATTCGTTAATATTTGATATTTTCATCTCACCATTAGCTAAGTCATAAGCGCCCTGAGCCTCAATTGACTGTAACACTGTATTTAAAGAAGGGTCAGGTTGTTTCAAAATAGCAGCACAAATGCTACTGTCACAAATATTTTGAGTCATAGCGTCACGCATGACATCACTGTATGATTGTCCACACCGCACAAATATTTGTAATGCCTAGATATACCTTGCAATTCAGCGATCCACAGTTTATGTGTTTGACTTGCTGCCCGCTGAAGGCGAAAAAACTTGAACCAACGTAAGTGGTTAACTTCCTAACTAAAATCTCAAACTAACTGTTCTGACTGTCTGGAAACAATTTCACTATGCGCCTGTAAACGTCCGTGCCCACCACGAAAAGAAAAAAATGCTTTGATCTTCGTACCTTGCAACTGGTGTGCCTCCATATGATTCATCAGTTGAGCTAAGTATTCCGAACAGTCCTCATGCTGTGTGTTGAAATTGCGGAATGGTGGAGTGGCTGATGGAGGCTGCGGTTCAGGCTGCTCGTAATTCTGCAGTTGTTACGTTAGCTGCGTCACGGTTTGTTGCGACTGCTGGATTTGCTCGCTCTGTAACTGAATAACACGCATTTCAACCTCTTGTGACACAGAAGCCATGCCTGCAACGAATTTGGATTAGACACCACACACAAAATAACACACTCATCTTAGTAGTAGTGTCCATCCTGAGTCAACAATCCACACACTAATGTACTAGACGTATAAAAAGAAATAGTATGAAATAAACAAGCAACAAGGGTGGCCGAGTGGGTGGATGGGCAAAAACAAAAATTAATCGTGTAACTAACGCAGTACTATCCCATCGTCGTCGACATCTGTTTTATCGTTGTTTTGATAAAACCACACAAGGAGATTTTATTCGTCACCACCCTTAAGTATTTATATTGCTCTGAGGGGAAAACTATGAGAGGAGGACGAGGAGAACACTGAAACATTGATAATGACTAGTGACAAGAGCACACACATTTATTGACGAATACTCAACTTTGCACAAATCGGCTTTGGCAGCAGATCCTGAAGTTCGTCTATTCCAGGAGCTAAGGCTGCGTAGTAAATAGTTCTTGTCCAATGTCCATTGAAGACATCCTTGTGTGGACTCGCTGGAAGCAGACGATGCGGTACGGTGTACACAAATACTAGTACCGCCCGCTCTTCCGTGGCGCTGGCGTAATCACTTCTCTGGCGGCGCCACCGCTGCGATTTTTTGATCGCTGACTATACGCCGTCTCTGGAGTGGGTTGTCGACCAATCGGCACCTGTGGTGCTGCCTGGTGGTGTGTGCTGTGCTTACGACACTCGATTTACTAGTATCATATTAACTTTTTCTATATCCGATCTGCGAGGAAGAGCATTCTCTAAGAACATTGTGGCTGATGTTAAGTTCGACTTTGACAGACAACTCGTCTCTGAACCCATGGGGGAGGAGGGATGGGGGGGCTCGTCGGGTTCTCTGGGACTGATGATTTGCTTCATACTGGCTGTGATGCACTCAGGCAACAACTCTCCATCTGGTCGACGACGAACAAACGTAATTCCATCGCTTCCAGAGATGCTGTATTCAGTCTCGTCACTTAAAAACACTTTATCACAGGCTTTCGTCCACTTGTGTGTATTAAAGCCAACTGGATACGTTTCTGTATCTGTATTTTGTTCAGATAAGGCTTGTTTCGTGGAGTCCTCACTTGCAAACCATTTTCATGGTGAATTTGTCTACCTCAACATCAGAAACTTCAGCCCCTGAAGTCTGCAAGATGGCATTTACATCTTTTGGCATACGGCGACTATCTTGAAGAGAAAAAAAGGGAGATTCGACGAGAATCTTGACTAGGGAGCACATAAGATAGTTTGGGGTTATCGAGTATTTTTGATATTTTGGAAGACGAATGGCTACTTAAGTAGTCATCACGAAGTTCCAGTTCCGACTCTGTTAAAAACCTTGAAAGAAAAACATTGAACTTTACTATATTTTTTCCTTAGTCTGGGAGCTAGAAGGTCGCCTCCACCCCCCTTACCCCGGGCATGGGCATTCTTGAGTCTTGATCAGTCAGTATTGGTTTCTGTCAGTTCCTGGAGTAGTTTTGGTTGACCTGTTTTCTTCATACCGCTTACAGACTTCCTATACACATGAATTTGTAGCGCCTAACATTTTTTCTGTTCCTGCTTTAAGTATAACTTTCTTCTTCTTGTCTTGCCCATTTTACTTGGTGACCAATCAGCACGTTTCAGTACCAAAGACAGTGTTCTTAATACCGTCTTCCGTCTCAACGCAGCTCACTTTAAAGAAATCTTACAATTGAACAACAACTTTTCTCGACTACTCTACAGTCACAACAATGATCAGAACGTTTTTTTCTCACTCGATAAAGCAATAATAATTCGCATTCAGTGTTTCATTTGTCGGAAAATATAAATGGCAATCTTGTTTTGCAGCTGCACAAACAAAATGTGAAATTCATAAATCGTTGTCAGTTAAATCTGATTATTTATTTCAATAAAAATGTAACCTATACTTTCTAAAAACATAAATATTTAGTATACAGAGTCCGCCAGAAAAATGTATACACACTTTAAGGAAAGAAAAGTATTACTTATGTGTTTATTTTTCTTTTAATAATCGATCACACATGTTGTACAACCTTCAGTTTAGCGCATGGTTACTTTAAATCGGGTTACCTTCCATTCAGAAGGCTGTTGCACGCAGTGACTGTCATATTGACTTGTAAATAATAGATTTCAGCTATCAGTCGTCCTTTTTTAAGTTTTGTTGGCAGATCTAGATTTCAGCTAGAAACTAGCCATTCTCAATGCACTATCATTTTTGATCAATGCATGTAATGTCTGTTGGTCGGGCTTCATCCACAGTTCATTGAATATGAAGGCTAGTTTCTAGCTGAACTCTAGATCTGCCAATAAAGTTTAACAAGGACGACTGATAGCTGAAATCTATTATTTACAAGTTACTTTAAATGTTCAAAATGTTCACCGTCGTCGCAGCTACGTCAGTCAGTGTTACAGTGGAGATCTCCACACATGTCGCTGTAATCTCCAGGCGAAGTTCCTCCAACGTGCTTGGCTTATAGCGATAGACGTTATCTTTCACAGTTCCCCACAAATAAAAGTCCATAGGTGTTAGATCTGGCGAGCGTGGAGGGGGCTCAATGGGCCCTCTTCGTCCAATCCAATACCCCGGAAAATTGTCGTCCAGGAAAACTCATAAGATGATAGTATGGTGGCACCCCATCCTTTTGGTAGAAGACCTCTTCATCAGCTCCATCAAGTGCATGTGTACCTTGCAAAATTGATGCATGTAACATTTCCAAGTACACTTCTCCAGAGACAATAGCATCAATGAAAAAGGGTCCTACTAAACCTCTAGATGATAGTCCACACCACACATGAACCACTGGTAAATTGACCGCTTTATCCACATAAACATGCAGATTTTCCAGTGCCCACTACACACTGTTACGCCGATTCACCATTCGCAAAATTTCATTCGGCGATCAGAATCGTCATCATTAATCGCGTGCACTAATCGTGGAATGTAAACTTTCCACTTTGCAACTTTCAGAATTCTTCGTACCCTTGTATTGCTAACCCCCACTTCACGTGCACATTGCGTAGCAGACTTCTGTGGAGAATTAACATGTTACCAACACGAGAGCCGACGAATCAGGACTGTACGCTATCTTCCTGATCTTCCTTAGCGAATATCACAAATCGTTCCATGCAATTGAAACTTGTCAATGATGCGTTTAATTGTTAGGCAGGTTCTGTTGCAAACTATTGCCTCCACTGACGTTGCACATCAACGTCATTATCAGACTTGAAAAACCACTTCACAATACATTTTCGTTGCTCGAATGTCAAGCGTGCTCCAGCCATCCTGTTTTCTCAATACCGAGATGAAAGTACTGACATCTGTTGAGCCAAAGACCGTACTTCAACACACTCGTAACTCAAATCGAACTACAATATCGATATCTCGATAGAGCCTGACAAATACATTTTTCAGGCGGAATCTGTGAAACGCCCGCTAAACCCGCTGGGTAGAACAGATAATAGGTTTGTGGAAAGGGCCAAGGGTTGAGGTCAGTTTCTGTTTATAATTGTCATTTATTGTAATTTAGCAACTCTTTCACGGCTGAAGGCCTCCAACAAGAAATCTTAACAAGATAAACATCCAATTAAGATAGCTATAAAATAATTCAAAAAACCACATACACAAAGTGCAATACAAGTGGCCGAGGGCCACAATTAATTTCCAAAATTTTAGAATATATTACCATAGACCTTTAAAGGCAGAAGGCCCACAAGAAATCTAAAAATATCAAAAAATTCAATTAAGATAGTAATAAAATAATTTAAAACCCAAAAGGCAACATATACAAGGTGCAACACAAACGGCTGAGGGCCACAATTAAATTTCAAAACTTCAGAATATATTTCCGTAGACCTTTAAAAGCAAAAGGCCAACAATAAATCTTAAAGAAAAATCAAAAATTCAATTAAGATAGCAATAAAATAATTAAAAACCCAAAAGGCAACATATACAAGGTGCAATACCAATAGCTGAGGGCCACAATCAAACTTCAAAATTTCAAAATATATTACCATAATCTTTAAAGGCAGAAGGGTGCAGTGTTTAAGCTTGAAAGATAAATTTAAAAATAAATTTGCAAAATTTTAAGAAACAAACAGTAACCATAAGCCTAAAATTTAAAATAGCTGACAACAGATAATTAAACACCGGTGGCACTCAGAAGCCTCCAGGGAGGTCGGTCTGCCCTCTTTCACTTTGGTGAGACATGTGGTGAGTCCAATTACACTTGATCCGTCGGAACCCAACCAGGCGACAGCCACGGACCGACCGACACAACAACTTGCTTCCCATCAATCAGTACATGAGAACTCAAACAAAAAATTTCAACAATACAAACACTCGGTGTTGCTCACAGGAAAACCTGCCCCAACAGCGAAGCACCGAAACGAACCACACCAACACGAATGGACGTGACTTGGGTAGTTGAAACTACTACTCAACGTCATGGGTCGGAAAAACACGAAGCTCGTAGCGAACGGGCAGCTCCACACAGGCTGTGACATTGCGCAGGGGCCGGCAGCGACCCAGGCGACTGCACCGTACGGAGATGTGCTTCCTGGTCCGCACCAACCGACCGACTGCCTGCTGGTCCGTCCGCGACTGCTGCTCCGTCGCGACTGCACTGCTGGTGCGCCTCCGACTCACTTGCAGACACACACGACGGCGGAAATACTGGCTCGGCAGAGGCAACACGCCCACTGGCTAAACGACATCCCTGCTCGAGGAAAGGACCGACCCAAGTTCCACAAGATAACTGAAGGGGGCCAGAAGCGCTCAGAGAATTACGCGTCGCCCGATCAGACGACCGACTTCTCAGAGATGGTATGCCGACAACATCTAAATAACTTGTCAAAGGAAAGACACCAACTACACACACAACCTGACAATCACTTGCACGAAGACCAGAACAATACCCAACAGTAACTAAGCACACACGAAGAGAAATCGGGAGTCGATGGACACACTCAACAGCCGACTTATGAACGATCGGCGAGCCCAAACGCGTCGTCCGGTAGGACGACCGACCGACGATCCACCAAGACTGTTGCAATGGTCGGGCGAGCCATGTCAATGCAGACCTCACTGCTGCTCCAACCCGACTGCCCTAGTGCCACATTGCCACTCCCCGACGGGCAGGTCCGGACTCAGCTCCAGACGCGTTCAACCAACTGGCAGACCCGAACTCGCAATCCGAACTCCCGACACGAACTGACAATCCGAGCTGCGACCAACTCGCGACGAACTGCCGACGTGAACTCCCTATTGGAACTGCTTACGACAGACAACGACGGCGAAGTAATAGCAGTCAAGCAAAGGTACTACAAGAGGGGATATATCGATACGCGCTGCTAACGCCGCTCACGGTCAGGCAAAGCAGCAACTTAGTGACTGCAGTAATTTAAATAAAGGTAGTAAGGTGGAAATACGTTAAAAACAGGGTGTAAAATATATGATGGCGGGATCACGAGCCACGCAAGGCTCACTCTGTATATATCCTAAACAAAAAAACAGAAGCAAAATTCGTTAATGTAGAATACCACAAGTTACGTACTTCTCGTAATGTTAAAATGAAAGAATATTTCAATAAAGTGTCCAGAATTTATGGCACTACTGTAGGTTGAGAAACCACTCTGCCACGTGGCTTCCATTGTTGTATTATTATCACCATGCTCCTGCTTTCTGCAAAGTGCTTAAACCTCCCCCCCTCCTCCTCCTCCTCCTCCTCCTCTTCCCCTCCCCCATCCCCCTCCCCTCTCCCCACCCCTTAGCACCCATTAACTGGCCGCGACTTCTCTTGTCGCGGCAATTAATACTATGTTGAATAGTGCTGAAACACGGCGAAAATTTTCTGTTACCGTTCTAGAGCTCTTTCTCCTCATGCTCAGAGCAATACTTTTGACTACAGTTGTACCAATGTACCAGGGTTGTTCACTGTGTATTCTAAGGACATGCTTACTTAATGACTCTCATGGTCACGGCGGAGGTTCGAGTCCCCCCTCGGGCATGGGTGTGTGTGTTTGTCCTTAGGATAATTTAGGTTAAGTATTGTGTAAGCTTAGGGACTGATGACCTTAGCAGTTAAGTCCCATAAGATTTCACACACATTAATGACTCTCAGGTCCCGGTCACTCCAATTTTTTAAACCAGCCATTAGTATCACGCAATACTAGTTCTACGTTTCTCACAAGTGAAATATCTTGAACTGTATATGTGTCATATTTCGCGTTTTTGGATTCTCTGGGCTGCTGCTGCTGATTGAGATTTTGAAGAGACTGAACATCTAGGGTCATCAGTTTGTTATTAAGCCCCGCTCTCGGAGACATACATCGTTTATAATATCATACTTCCAGTTTAGTTTACATTAATATTCTTATCATATTTGTGTACCACCTACAAGTGTGTCCCAGTAGACTCCTTATGTAAACAGGCAGAATACGGCGCAGCGTTCGACAACGCCTTTATAAGACAACAAGTGTCTGGCGCAGTTGTTAGATCGTTTACTGCTGCTACAGTGGCATGTTATCAGACTTAAGTGAGTTTGAAGGTGTTACAGTCGGCACACGAGCGATGGGAAACACCATCTCCGAAGTAGCGATGAAGTCAGAATTTTCCCGTACGACCATTTCACGAGTGTATCGCGAATTTCAGGAATCCTGTAAAACATCAATATCCGACATCGGTGCGGCAGGAAAAAGATCCTGCAAGAACGGGACCAACGACTGCTGAAGAGAATCGTTCAACGTGACAGAAGTGCAGTCCTTCCACAAATTGCTGCAGATTTCAGTGATAGGCCATCAACAAATGTCAGCCTGCGAGCCATTCAACAAAACATCATCGATATGTGCTTTCGGAGTCGAGGGCCCACTCGTGTTCTCTTGATGACTGCAAGACATAAAGCCTTACGCGTCGCCTGGGCCAGTCAACACCGACATTGAACTGTTGATGACTGGAAACCTGTTGCCTGATCGGATGAGTCTCGTTTCAAAATGTATCCAGCGGATGGACGTGTACGGCTATGGAGACAACCGCCGGAACAGGTGGACCCTGCGTGTCAGCAGGGGACTGTTCAAGCTGGTGGAGGCTTTCTAATAGTGTGGGGCGTGTGCAATTGGAGTGATATGGGACCTGTGACACGTCTAGACACGACTCTGACAGGAGAATACGAAAGCATCCTGTCTGATCACCAGCATCCACTCATGTCCATTGTTTATTCCGACGGACTTGGGCAATTCCAGCAGGACAATGCGACACCCCACACGTCCAGAATTGCTGCAGAGTGGTTCCGGGAACACTCTTCTGAGTTTAAACTCTTCCGCTTGAGCATATCTGGGATACATTGCAACATGCTCTTCAGAAGAGATCTCCACCCCCTTCTACTTTTACGGATTTATAGAGAGCCCTGCAGAATTCGCGGTGTCAGTTTCCTCCAACACTACTTCAGACATTAGTCGTCCATGCCACGTCGTGTTACTTCACCTCTGCGTGCTCGCGGGGGCCCTACATAATATTAGGCAGGTGTACCAGTTTGTCTCTTCAGTGTATTACAACAGCCTTAATTTAATTTCATATTCCTTGCTACAGATGTGTAAAACATTTGAATACGAGGTGTGGCTAGAAAAAAACCGGACTAGTACTGGTGAAACAATAAAACGAATGCAATAAGGCTGAAAGTCGCGTGGCCTGTCACGTGACTCTCGCTCCGCCTACTGCTCGAGTCTCATCTGCCTCCTGCACTCAGTCTGCCCGTGGCGTCTGTTTTAAGTAGTTGACGTTTTGTCTGTGCGTCGGAAAATGTTGAGTGTACAGAAAGAACAGCGTGTTAACATCAAATTTTGTTTCAAACTAGGAAAATCTGCAAGTGAAACGTTTGTAATGTTACAACAAGTGTACGGCGATGATTGTTTATCGCGAACACAAGTGTTTGAGTGGTTTAAACGATTTAAAGATGGCCGCGAAGACACCAGTGATGACACTCGCGCTGGCAGACCATTGTCAGCAAAAACTGATGCAAACATTGAAAAAATCGGTAAACTTGTTCGACACTTTCCTTGTCAACTCCTGTTAACTCAGACACTGCTCTGATTGTTAAACGGCGATCTTGTCGAACAAGTTTACCGATTTTTTCAATGTTTGCATCTGTTTTTGCTGACAATGGTCTGACAGTGCGAGTGTCATCACTGGTGTCTTCGCGGCCATCTTTAAATCGTTTAAACCACTCAAACACTTGTGTTCGCGATAAACAATCATCGCCGTACACTTGTTGTAACATTACAAACGTTGCACTTGCAGATTTTCCTAGTTTGAAACAAAATTTGATGTTAACACGCTGTTCTTTCTGTACACTCAACATTTTCCGACGCGCAGACAAAACGGCAACTACTTAAAACAGACGCCACGGGCAGACTGAGTGCAGGAGGCAGATGAAACTCGAGCAGTAGGCGGAGCGAGAGTCACGTGACAGGCCACGCGACTTTCAGCCTTATTGCATTCGTTTTATTGTTTCACCAGTACTAGTCCGGTTTTTTTCTAGCCACACCTCGTATGAACGTCTCTATAATTACATTCACGAATCCATGTTACTTCCATGTCGAAATGTATACCATACCAGCTGATAGGTACGAGTCGCTCACGCCCGTGAGTTGTCAGTACTGGCAGACAAACAATAAAACATTCTCCCCGTCACATCTTCTAACCTAGGCAGCGTTTGCGCTACTTACCCCTCCGCCCATGAGGTGAGCGGCCAACTTCCCTTACATTTTAGTTCGCTGCCAAATTCATCGTACTCAATTAAAATTAACAATATTTCAAATTATTACGGCGTCATTAAGTATTTTTGTTTGTTAATGAGCAGGAAAATTGTGCTCTTAAGGAGCTCTTTGCATCAGTTGACGTTTTTGGATTACGTTGCTAGTTGCTAGATGGGAATTATTATAAAATACAGCTGAGAACTGCAGGCCGCACCAATGCTTGATACGGGCCGCATGCGGTCAGCGGACCAAACATCCGCTGCTTTACGTTGACTGCTGGGATTTGTGCAGCGCAGTTGACTCTCGGTAACACGACCACAGAATCATTTCTCTCTATTACACCAACAGGGCAGGCATACATTCAACGGGTCACCGATTTCATGGAGCTTTCTTACGGTAGTAGTACATACTGAGCTGTAACGACTGCTGCTCTTGTAAGATGCACTTCTCAACCGTTTTCCAGAGATATGGGCGTGATGAATAACCAGAGCACCAGCAGTCGAGAAATAGCGTTGGCACAAACAGGGAAGGTGGCAGACTAGAAGTTTGGCCGTAATGCATTCGTGTCCCAAAATTTTCTATTTATTTTTCTAGCCTTTTACCTAACAATTTGTCGCTAGAGCGAATCGTATTTCTTCGCAAAAGAACAAAAATAAAAATTATGATGGTTGTGGTATATTCGCGGCGAGATATAATGGAGGCATAATAAAGAATCTGGATGAAATGAACATTTATATGCCGATGCAAAATGTTCGTGTCGCAAATGTAATGTTCGTTATTATAATAAAAAATCATGTGAAAATAACATTTTTTGATGATGTTCATGCATAAATACAGAGAAAATTATTCGAAGCAGGAATAAGTCGGTATGCTTCACTGCAACGAGCCCCCGAATGTTTCGGGTAATAAATTATCTTTTCATCACTATTCTTTATTATATGTTGACTAACGACCCACCTCAGTTTCGCACGGGTATCACTACCGGACGACTTGTCTGTCGTAGCAGCAGTAAATTACCTGCGGAAAAATGCTTCTGCCGGAGCACAGAAAAGGCGTATATGTCCTCCTTTAAAAGACTCTGACAGAAAAGTGGGGAATTGGCTGCCTCAGGCCTCATTGTGCCTTCCTCACCAAATATTTTGGCACGCCAACATATTCGCGCTCTTTTAACACAACATATTCTCCCTCTCACTGCCACTGTCTGTATACAGAGTGGCAAGTATTGAACTATACGAAAAACAGTAAGTTAGATACAAATTACGGCGTGCACACACTTTATTCAACATGTAAAGGTCACTACAGATATTCGGATTTAGGTTATGACATGTTCGATATGCCTGTCATCATTGGCGATGATGTGGCGCAGACGAATAGTGAAATTCTGCATGACCCGATAAAGTGTCGGAACATCGGTGCTATCGATGACGCCCTGAATGGCTGTTTTCAGCTCAGCTATGGTTTGAGGCTTATTGCTGTACACCTTGTCTTTAATACAGCCCGACAAAAAGGAGTCGCATGTGTTCAGATCCGGAGAATACGGCGGCCAATCGAGGTCCATACCAATGGCCTTTGGGTACCCCAGAGCCAGAATTCGGTACGCAAAGTGCTCCTCCAGGACATCACTCTCCTGCTTCGATGCGATTGAGCTCCGTCTTGCATGAACCACATCTTATCTAAGTCAGGGTCACTTTGGACAATGGGGATAAAATCATCTTCCAGACCCTTCATGTACCATTCGGTAGTCACCGTGCCATCAAAGAATATGGCACCGATTATTCCGTGACCGGACATTGCACACCAGCACAGTAACCCTTTGAGGATGAAGAGACATCTCGATCGCGAAATGCGGATTCTCAGCCCCCCCAAATACACCAATTTTGCTTACTAACTAACCCATCCAAATGAAAGTGGGTTTCGTCGCTAAACCAAACCATACTGATTTCCATCACGCCCCGCGGCCAATCGTGCAGCTTGAAAGTCCAAACGCAAACCGTTCAGAAGTTATGACGATTTTATTTCATATAGTTCAAAGACTGTCACCCTGGTTATGATGATTTTATTGCATCTAGTACAATAACTGCTCCTTTCCCACTGTCTCTTTTTCTCCCATTGATTTACAGTATATCCCAATGTCTCTGTCTCCATCGTACCTCGGCAGTTCAAAAATTCTAGGGGTCCAATTTATTTTTTCTCCTATACTCACGCGTCAAAAATTTCGGTCCAAAAAGCGCCCTCGCCTATACCTAAGCGTTAAAATTCGCCGGCCTAGGGGAGGTCCAGACCCTCCCCACCCCTCCCCCAGAGCCTCCGCTCATCTTTTTTCATTTTTACTGCCTCCTTTATCTGTTCCTTCCACTCTCTTTCTCTTTCACTGCCACTTTCTCTCTCCCACAGCCAGAGTAGCCTCTCTCTTTCTCTCCCACTGGCACTGTCTCCTCACTCTTTCACCGATGTTCGCATGTCCAAATTTTTAGCGAGAGAGGTGGAATGGCGACTGACGCAGCTGCTTTTTTGGTCAGTCTTTTAAAAAGATACATATTTGCCTTTTTTGATCCGATAGGCGTATTTTTCCGCTGGTTCCCTTCAGCTGTAGCAGTGTATGGTGATTATATAAAAAAAATTCTATAACTCAGTAAATTTTTGGCAGTTTATTTACGTACTTCGACACATTGCAGCGGGGTGCAAATGGGCCCGACAACATGCCGAATGGACCGCTCAGGATTGGCATCACGTTCTCTTCACCGATGAGTGTCACATATGTCTTCAACCAGACAGCCATCGGAGACGTGTTTGTAGGCGTCCCGGTCCGGCTCAACGCCTTAGACACACTGTCCAGCGAGTGCAGCAAGGTGGAGGTTCCCTGCTGTTTTGGGTTGGCATTATGTGGGGCCGACGTAGGCCGCTAGTGGTCGTAGAAGGCGCCATAACGACTGTACGATACGAGAATGCCATCCTCCGAACCTTAGTGCAACCATATCGGCAGCATATTGGCGAAGCATTCGTCTTCATGGACGACAATTCGCGCTCCCATCGTGCACATCATCCGAATTACTTCCTTCAGGATAACGACATAGAGTCAACGTGACAGAAGTGCAACCCTTCCGCAAATTGCTGCAGATTTCAGTGATGGGCCACTAACAAGTGTCAGCGTGCGAACCATTCAACGAAACATCGTCGATATGGGCTTTCGGAGCCGAAGGCCTACTCGTGTACCCTTGACGACTGCACAACACAAAGCTTTACATCTCGCCTGGGCCAGTTGAACTGTTGATGACTGGACATATTGCCTGATCGGATGAGTCTCGTTTCAAATTGTACCCAGCGGATGAATGTGTACGGGTATGGAGACAACCGCCTGAACCCATAGACCCTTCATGTCAGCAGGGGACTGTTCAAGCTGATGGAGGCTCTCTAATAGTGTAAGGTGTGTGCAATTGGAGTGATATGGGACCTGTGATACATCTAGACACGACTCTGACAGGTGAGTACGAAAGTATCCTGTCTTTTCACCAGCATCCATTCATGCCCATTGTGTATTCCAACGGACCTGCGCAATTCCAACACGGCAATGTGTCACCACACACGTCCAGAATTGATACAGAGTGGTTCGGGGAACACTCTTCTGAGTTTACGCTCTTCCGTTTCAGCATATCTGGGGTGCATTTCAACGTGCTCTTCAGAAGAGATCTCCACCCCCTTGTACATTTTTGGATTTATGGACAGCCCTGCAGGATTCCTGGTGTCTGTTTCCTCCAGCCCTACTTCCGACATTAGTCTAGTCCATGCCACGTCGTGTTACGGCACTTTTGCCTGCTCGCGGGGGCCCTTCACGATATTAGGGAGGTGTACCAGTTTCTTTGGCTCTTCAGTGTACAAGGTTAACCCAGAATCGTTTGCTTTACATTTTTCTGGATACTTTTCTCGTCGACAGCGATTCATCGAAGGTGGCTGGCTTATGTTTTGTACCCTATAATAGTAAAACCGTCGTTACAAATATTTTATTGAATTCGTTGGTTTTTCGGTTTTACATAATTTTTGCCAGTCAAGTTCTTTCCAGGCATGTTAAAATCTTTTTTAGCCAATTTTTTTTTCACTGCAGCACCACTTTGTGCATATTCGTATAGGCGTGAGTTTCCCATAATACAGAGACAGCGAGTTATGAAGTTTCATTGATGAAAAAAGTCTGACTCGAAACATAGTCTGAGGGCTTCAGAACGCTTGAGACGACCCCGGAACCCTTTTCATTTGTTCACTACATCAGTTAAAACTACATTTACGCCTTGGATCGGACATTACGTGCATACTTTACGCGGATAAGTACTGTAACTTTGGATATGGGTAACGGATAGTAATACCGAGTAATGTTTCGAAGTTACCCGAGAGTATCATCTTAAGAACATACAGAACATACAATAAAAATTTCGAAGATCTGCCACGAATAGAAATGATAGAAGCGGCCATCCCCACAATTGTTACTGTACGTACCCAAAAATCATGTTTTTTTTTTTTTGGGGGGGGGGGGGTTTCTCAGGAACCGCCCACGAGCAAATGGTGCTTTTCAAAGCTGCCTACGGTCCACCCTAGACCATACCTAATGCAAGAGAATCAACCGATTTGCACAATTTTTCTGGGTTAGAGGAAGTGTGTAATGCTTAAATTTTGCCCCTGTACTGTGGAATAGCTACAGTATGCCCGTCCTTCCGATAGGTATACAAATGATCGATTGCCCAAGAGGTACAAAACCCCCTTGACCCCTTTTCTGTATGATCAACAGCACCCGTGATATGACCCCCTGAAAAATCGCATAATCGCGCTTGCCGTTTTCGAACATTTTGGTAAAGACGCGTACGTCAACGTTTATCTGTTAATGAAACCGTGTCAAAATCCCTACAGTTGTTCCTGAGATTAGTTTCCACATACATACAGACAAAAACAGACAGCGAGGACCTTTAATTTGTCCTTTGTATAGATATATTATCCCTCACTACCAACGTGCCGTATTATTATTATTATTATTATTATTATTGTACCGTTAACGTAAACATGACGTTAAAAATTAGCACGAAATTGATGTTGACTCTCCTTTACTAGCACATAGCACAGAATGCAGGATAAAGTAACTGGTGCACAATGAATGGCTCTGAGCACTATGGGACTTAACATCTATGGTTATCAGTCCCCTAGAACTTAGAACTACTTCAACCTAACTAACACAACACCCAGTCATCACGACGCAGAGAAAATCCCTGACCCCGCCGGGAATCGAACCCGGGAACCCGGGCGCGGGAAGCGAGAACGCTACCGCACGACCACGAGATGCGGACGCACAATGAATCTGACATCAAGAAAATGAAAAACAACGAAGAAAATTCAATCAGTCATTAGTAGTAGTAGTAGTAGTGATTTATTCATCCATTGACAATGTACATTGTATAGATTTCGTCAAAGAACATAGTATAACAAAAATAAAATAAGGGTGTACAGTTTCCTACATAATACAATGGTTCGTTGTACCCATCACAATATTTTTGGGCAATACCACTTTGATTACTGTAATAATATAAAAGTATGAGAAGGACCTTTGACATGAAATCATTACAAGTAAATAATTGATTTAACAATTTTATTCAGGAAAATTAACATTGAGGCTGTGGAAAGCATTTGATTTATGTTACTATTAACACATAGTAAATGAATGTAGTTACTTGCTACAAGGTTACTACAGATATTCATTTCTACTATAATAGCTGTTGGTCATTTAGAATTTAAATATTGCTTCCTTGAATGAAGGCAATGTTATTACTTCTTTTAGCTGAGTTGGAAGTTTTTTGTTCAAAATAGTACCCTGAGTGTTGGTTTGTTTTTGTGTTAAAGCCTTGTTTAATCTTTTTATGTGGATATCATTGTACATTCTCGTATTGTAGGAATGAAGATCTGCGTTGGTTTTATAATTATCAATGTGCATTTTTATATTAACAACACTTTTTTTATATAGAGGCATGGTAGAATATTTTGGTGTTGAAATAACTGTTTGGAAGGTGTTAGCCTTGTACTGTTTGAAATTATTCTAACAGCTCTTTTTTGTAAGGTGAAGATGGTTTTCATGTTTGCCTTATTATGACCCCAGAGGGTTAGGCCATAGGTGATAGCAGAATGGATGTAAGCAAAGTAGACAGTTCTGCTACACTCTCTACTACATGAAGTACTAATTATGCGTAATGCAAAGCAAGGAGAGCTTAACTTGTTAGTGGGGTAGATAATGTGGGCTTTCCAGTCTAAATTTTCATCAATTTGCACACCTAAGAATTTTGCGGCAGCTACCCTTTCAATTTGTTTATTTTAAATTTTGAGGTTCACATCAGAATGAGACTTTGTTTTCCTGAAATGTATATAATTAGTTTTTGAAATATTTAATGTTAGCCTCTTCAGTTCAAACCAGTTTTGTATATATTCCAAAGCTCTGGTTGCAGGTGTTGGCAATACCCTATTTATGTATGTTACAACAATATTTGTGTGATCAGCAAACGAAGTTATGTGCATACCACTGATTGGGATCTTGATATCATTAATATATATATAAGAAATAAGAGAGGTCAACTGTCTTCAGTTGAAGGTATGAGCTGTTTATTGGTGTATATTGTACTACCACAATCCTTCAACGGAAAATGGTTGACTGAATGACCAGTGTACATTTCCTTTGTGTTTCCATTTGTTTATTGTCCACTGTGGCAAGTGGACGTGTTGTTTGTATACATATGTGGTGTCTGTTCTTTCCAACATGTCGAAAAAGATATATCACGTATTTATAACTCGGGCGAGGGGGCCCTGTGATTCCTTTTGTGCGGAAGCACATTTCTTACGGAAATGAGCGATATGCTGCAAGTGATGACGATTACGTGTAGCGGCACTACGTTAGTAGTGTGTGGATAAGTCGGAAGTTTCAGTCGATGGTGGATCGCGTCCGGATGGCCAATACAGTCAAGGTGAACGTTCGCGAGAAACAGAAAAATCCGTGTTCGTGTTTTGGTCCGGCTCAAGTATTCAACTTTCTCCGTCGATGTATTTCAATGCCCAATGGCAGCTAATGTCTTCATTTCGTTTGTACGATGGGCGTTTTGTTATTGTGGTCTTCAGTCGGGAGATTGGTTTCATGAAGCTTTCCATTCTAGTCTATGCTGTGCAAGGCTCTTCATCTCTGCATAATTGAACCTGCTTACTGTATTCAACCCTTGGTCTCCCTCTACAATTCTTATCCTCCACACTAGACTGCCAAACTGACAATTATTTGATGCCTTACGATAAGTCCTCTCAACCGATCCCTTCTTTGCCATAACTTCATTTTTCTCGGAATCAGTTCGCCACCTGTTAATTAGCTGTCCGATCTACCGATTTGATCTTCAGCAATTTAGCATCACATCTCAGAAGCTTCCATCAGCTGGCCACACAAGAGCGGATATCTGTAATGGGCTAGAACCGCGGGCTATTTTCGCCCGTCTATCTGGCCCCGTCGTTTCCCACTGAAGTGCAGGCCCCACCCATCGCATCTGGTCTGTCATATCTGCCCGGAGGCCAGAAGTGTGGCGTAAATCGGCGGGTTTTCGCGATTTGTCAGCGGACCCAGGACTGTGGTTCTTGCTCGACATGCCAGAGGCCATGGGCGACGGATTTCGCTAGTTACGACCGTCTCGCCGAGAGTACGTTGTACTGTGCGATGTTTTTAGATGTTATTTCATTTTAGTATATATTTAGATTTTCAAAATTGCTAATGTCGTCGACAGGAATGAGGTAAGAAATGACAGCAGGAAGAAAATTGTGGCAGTCGCCGGTGATTTGTACGCTATGTTCTCATGCATTCCTCAAAAAATGCACAAAACCAATCAAAATGTATGAATGCAGAGTCTCGCGGCGATAACATTGAATAAAATGTTCTCGGGTTTCCGACCGCGTCAGTTGCTTAAAACTACTCGAGCTTTCGTCAAGTGGTATGGCCAAGGAGTGCTTGGCCGAAAACTCGTGTAGTTTTAAGCAACTGACGCGGTTGGAAGCCCGAGAACATTTATCCAATCAAAATGGTTTACCGAAATGCAAAAAAATGGTTCAAATGGCTCTAAGCACAATGGGACTTAGCATCAGAGGTCATCAGACCCCTAGACTTAGAACTACTTAAACCTAACTAACCCAAGAACATCACACGCATCCATGCCCGAGGCAGGATTCGAACCTGCGACGGTAGCAGCAGCGCGGTTCCGGACTGAAGATACTACAACCGCTCGGCCACAGCGGCTGGCGAAAGGCAACATTCCAGACATGGATTTCATTCAAAATCGTGGGCATTCCCCTGACAGTCGTGAAATTTCGATGTTACGAAGAGGGCGTTCTTGGTTCTTTGAAAAGAACAGTGACACCTGTAAAACGATGAACGTATTATAGCTGTGGATAATATAATAATGAACATATTACTAGCAACTTATTATTGGCACTCACCATAGTGTTGAGTCCTGCACCTTTCTGAGCTTTTTTCTGAAATTACTGAAGGCATTTTATATCCGTCTTTGCAACAACAAGAAAATTCCGATTTTTCTCACCAAACGCGTTTCGTTTTACCGAAATAAAATATCGTCAGTAGTTTGTAATGAAAGATATTCGCAATTTTTTCTAGCTTTGTAGATCTAAATTCGGTTCGTTACAAAAGATGTTGAATTTACTTACAGCACTATATGCCCGATTTTCGCTCACATCAAGAAACGCATTCCGCTTGCACGTTCGGCCTGTTGTTTTCCGCCTGATTCCGTATTGCTTTGCGGAAATACAATTTATTGATCTGCAACACGAGCTGCTAGAAGTCGGCGTTCCCTGATGTGAACGGAAATCAGACACACAATACCGTAAATAAAATCAACATCTTTTGTAACGAAGTGTTTTTAGATCTAGAGAGCAAGCGAAATTGTAAATATATTTCTTTAGAGACCACTGTTGAAGCTCTATTTCAATGAAACGAAACGTATTTAGTGACAAAGACGGATTTAAAATACTGTTCATAAAGCAACTACGGATGATAAAGCCACACAAATGAAGAGCTTCTATTCTGGAAGTTTATTTCGAATTTCATTCCTTTGATTTTATTACTCTTGGGTCCACATTTTGAATACTGTCTAGAAATGTTTCAACCATCCGTTTTTACGCAGTATTTTTCATATTCTTGTTCTTGTAATGTTCATGTGTCAATTTCCGCAAACAGATTTCATGCTACAATTGCAGCATCTTTGGTCCAGTTCTTCGCTATACTTGCGGCAACTAAAGCCTTCTGTCACCTGAAAACTGCAGGAAAACTCACGGATATGGCTCGTCACGGAAATCCCCACGTGTTTGCCCACCTAGGGCGATTGTATCCCAGTTCCGAGAACAGCAGATAACGAGCATTCGTGCATCCACTAACGCACAAGCAGGGACGGCAGGTTTTTCAGAATACGTCGGAAATATCCGTAACCCGATGCAAAAATCCGCTCGTGGGGGGGGCCAGTCATTCTCTTCTGGTCTCAATGGCTTACTGTTCACACTCCAGACACATATTCTCACAAAAGACTTCCCGATAGTTAAATTTACATTCGATGTTAACTAAATCCTCTTTTTTAGAAATATCTTTCTCGCTATAGTCAATCTGCATTTTGTATCCTCGCTACTTCGGCGATAATCAATTATTTTACAGCCCAAAAGCAGAACTGGTCTTCTACATTTAGTGTCTCACTTCTTAGTCTACTTCCTTAATCATCGCCTGATTTAATTCGGCTACGTTTCATAACGAGTAGGTTACTTTTTTCTATTTTCATCTTTTATCTCTTTTCAAAATGCCATCCATTCCGTTCACCAGCTCTTCCAATTCCTTTACTGTCTCTGACAAGATTACAATGTCGCCAGTAAACTTCAAAGTTTTTATTGCTTCTCCATTAATTTTACGCAGCTTCCTAAATTTATCTTTGGTTTAGTTTACTGCTTGCTCAGTTTGCAGACTGCATAACGCCACAGCTAGGCTACAACCCTGTCTCACTGCCTTCCCAACCACCACTTCCCGTTCATATCTTTTGACTCTTGTAGCTGCTGCTGGTTTCTGTAAAAGTGTGAAATAATCTTTCACTCCCTGTATTTGATTTCTGCTACCTTCATAATTTCAAGATGTGTTTTCCAGTCAACATTCTGTTAAAGCTATAACAACGTGTGCAATGACGGCAGAAACCTTGTACTTTGCTATAAATTGTATCACTTGAGAGTGCAACAGCAAGAAATGACAACAGCAAAAGAAATAAGTGCTCGAACACGTTGTAAACAAAGGAAGCAACACCACAACATAAAAAGCTTTATGTAAAATGCTAAATAACGCAACATATAGTGAGTGTCAGTCTGAAATAGACAGAAAACAGAGAAATAGAAAAATTTGTATTTTGCATTGACAAGGTGTAGATGGCGCAGTAGATATAAAATTACCAGCATACACAGATTTGACGCATATGAACAAATATATAACAATATTATTTCCAAATTTAGTATCCTAGGCCTAATTCTTTCAACACAGTGTACGAACAATTGATGACGTGCATCTTTAACAGTGTGTAAAATATCTGACACGTAACTATCGCTCCTTTGTATACGTAAATACCTTTTAGCCAAAGACTCACATAACCTACACAGGAGATTGTTATATAATAGTAATGTTTCAAAAAGGAAAAACAAAAAATATTGCAGAAGATAGAACATAAAGTGCTGAAACACGATTGGATAATCACAAAACGGTGTCTTTCATATGGCAGAATTGCTTAGGAAGCAAGGAAAATAAGAACTACAAAATTCAAAAGATAATTATTTCAGCGCCAAGCCAGGTAGTTTTGTCGAAGCTCTTCAAAGAATTCCAGGACACAACCATCAAAGTTCAAAAACAATACACAGCATAAAATTTGACGAAGTAGGTGTAAAATAATTCTCGGCTTAGTAATTCTAACCGTAAATAACATGGCGCCTGCGTCACAACAAGCAAAATTTAAGCTGAAATCAAGTAGATAAAGCAAGAAATTTGGTCTCTGTATTCCAGAAACAAGCACTGACTTTTAAATTATACAGACTGCATGCAGAACTAGCAAACTATATAAAATATCCACTTTTTTGATGATATGTATAGATGCTATAATGTAAAGAAACAGAAAACTAACGAAAAAATTCATCAAAGTGCTAAAACTCACAGAGGCTAACTTGTCACAACTTCAGGATTATAGACACACCTTTCTCAAACAAATGATTAATCTAATGGGCATAAATTTATCTGAACAAGTAAACAACCTGCTGAAAAGGGTGCTAAAAATAACAGAAATATATAGTCTCCCACAAAACAATAGATAACATCATAACAGGAACTGAACACATTACGAAGCAACACATCCAAATTCAATGTAAACCTAACCAGAGAAACAAAAAACGTAATCAAAGAAAACGAAACCACCATAAAAGGAAACACGAACACAACTAAAGAAAAAAACTACAGAAGACTCTATAAGAAACTGCAGTAGGAAAATTACATTATCACAAAGGCTGACAAACACAATTGTAATACTGAACTGGTGAAACAGAAAGAGTACAGTGACAAAACATTAGAATGCGTCCACAGCAACAACAATACGGAACTAACAGGTGATTCTACAGATAACAAGCAAACTTACAGATAACTTTGCAAACCGTAGAAACAATCTTCACATATGTACAGATTAAAACAGTGACACAGAAAAATCCCGAGGCCCCACTCTGAGATCATTACATAAAATTCACAAACCAAACGTCCCAATAAGACCAGCTTTCAATTTCAGCAATGCACCAACCTACCACTTAGGCAAATAGACACACAACATTACTGGAGACAATATATAAATACACAAGAAATGGAAGTGTAAGGAACTGAAGTAATGAAAACCTACGAAAGACATTAATCTCATATGACATAATTTTAATGTACACACACATTCCAAGAGAAGAAAGTATCAGCGTCAAAGTAAGGCATCAGTAGCTACAAAGAAAGACGTTTGCAGAAATATCAGCTAGTCTCAAGCTCATCACAGAAGAAAACTGTTAGTATCAATACGTTTTAACTTCCATAAGAAGAACTACCTATAGATCCCCAATCAATAGCCTCTTCGCTGACATATTCTTGAATTAATAGAAAATTAACTGTTTTACAAAACCGTAAAACTGAAGCAGTACAAAATAAAATTTTGATGGCAATATGTAGATATGTAACTTGACTAATAGATGAACCACATACTCGAATAAAAGAACTACGTTATGACAAAACAATTGTCCATTCAAAATTACAGTTCACCACTGAGACAGAGGTGAAAGACTTATTGTCTTAGACCTCTCTATACACAAAAGTAACAATAAACTTGAGTCAACAATACATAGGAAGACCACAACCACTAGCACAATTGTCCAGAACCAATCCAATCACCCTATAAAACATAAGCTAACCTGTTTCGGATAATAACTACGAGGGTTAGGGTAAAATTCATTGTAACATTTTTTTTTTCCTTGCACATGCCATCCCAGTTGGAAAACACAACACATCAAAAGATGAAAGGTCGAGGTGGGAACTACATGTGTGGACACTGAAGAACACAGTAACAGTGTGCCTCACATATTTATTATAATGGTGTGCAGGACAACACTGGTTTCGTGGTGCAAAACGGTTGCACCACAGCGCACAAATAGTTGACATGACAAAACTGAGTCTAAAGGTCCTCAACGTAGTCCCCTGCAATTTTCGGCACACGCTGCCAATGATGTGGGAGGCACTGAATACCTTCTGCATCTCCATTTGCCTGAATCAGGTCAACTGTTGTCGCACAGCATTGGCAATGTCTTCTCGTATCGCAAACCATCTACCACGTAGTGGTTCCTTTGCCTTTTGTATGACATCAAAGTCACAGGGCGATAATTCAGATGAGTATTCCAGGTGCTCTACTTCTTTCCATCGCCAGTGCTGAATATGCCGCCATTGACACTCTGCCTTATATCGTTTTGCGTTGTTGTGCAGTATGATTGCATTGTCCACAAAATGCGGAAGTTTCTCCCGAATACCACATTGTACCTGTTGATCCACGAAGTACCTGTAGTACTCCGTGCTCACTATTCTGCCATGTGGAACAAAGCGGCACACAGTGACACCCCTAATATACGCGATGATCACCATCAGTTGCAAGGGGGAAGGTTTCTGACAGATCTTTTGCCACCTTGGTGACTTAGCATGTCGCCACTCCGAGGACTGCCTGAGTTCCGGTTCATATGCGCTGGTCTAAAATTCATCGATGGTGATTATTCATGGCAGGAAGTGGTCTCCAGCATACTAGGTGGTCGGAGTATATTGCATATCGCATCGACTGTTGCACTTCATGAGGTACTTACCATGATGCAATTTTGTGCATTCGCAGCTCTGTCCGCAGTATCCTGTGTATGGTGCGTTTCTCGATGCCACTCCTGTAGCATCAATCATCTGTGTTCCTCCAGGAGTTGCTGGATGTCAACATACGCCGCCACGGTACGCACACTGTGACAATTCATCCTGAGCGTTGCTGATCACGGCTTGCCACGTGTTCTTGCTGAAACTACCCACTATGCTGTTGTACTTTCGCCTCAACCCTCGTACACAGACTGAGCGAACAAACATAAAAGAACTAAATACAGGCTGTATCAAAAAGAATCATCCGATTTTAAAAAGATCATAACTATTATGTTATTTGAGATATGTGCTTGAACAGTACTGTTGGAAAGAGCAAACTCCCGAATTTTACATGGATCCCTCTAGGTAATAGCAGTGTGCGTCCACATCAGTTCTAGTGAAAATTGTGTCGGGACAACAGAAAGCGTTTTGTGTTCTACGTTTTCCGCAGTGCGGGTTAGTAATAATTGTTCAGCGTGACTTTCGTACTAGGAATGGTTTGGTTCCTCCTACAACACAGAGCATTAGACGATGGCATGAACAATTTCGAGAAACAGGTTGTTTGTGTAAAGGCAAAGGCCGGGCAGTCGCTAGTGTCTGGCATATACCTCGAAGGCATCCGCCATAGTTTCACAAGAAGTAAGAAGAAATCCGTTTGCCGTGCAGCTCAACATACTCCCCGATGTTCGTCTGGCGTGTGCTACGTCGACGCTTACACATGGAACCATACAAAATTCAGCTACTGCAAGCTCTTCGTGAAGGTGACAAACAAAAACGTGTGGAGTTCTGTAATTTCGTTCTTGGCACGATGGAGCATGAAATTTGTCTTCCACATTTAGTGTTTAGTGACGCGGTAACATTCCATTTAAATGGGAAGGTGAACCGTCAGAATATGAGAATATGGGGTACGGAACAAACACATGAAGTTGTACAACATGAGAGGGACTCTCCAAAATTTAATGTATTGGTTAAAAACAGTCTTGGTCGCAATTTTATTTTTTTATTTTTTAACGACGCGTTTCGCCTTATTTAGGCATCTTCAGGTTATCTACATAGAAAACAGAGAACAAATACGTCTATTTAAGAATCGCGATCGCGTTGTGCAGACTTGGATAACCTATAAGCGTGTATAAACAGATCAAATATTGAAAGAGCAAATACCTTAATTTGGTTCAAAATGGCTCTGAGCACTATGGGACTTAACAGTTATGGTCATCAGTCCCCTAGAACTTAGAACTACTTAAACCTAACTAACCTAAGGACATCACACAACACCCAGCCATCACGAGGCAGAGAAAATCCCTGACCCCGCCGGAAATCGAACCCGGGAACCCGGGCGTGGGAAGCGAGAACGCTACCGCACGACCACGAGATGCGGGCCTTCATTTGGTGTTTCTTAGAGAATCCTTTAGTCAGTGTAGCCAAAGGGCATCGTCGAATATATCAGGCCAATGTCGCTTTCGTTAAACTCAGTAAAAACTAGAAATATAAAATAGTAAAATCATTACCTTTTCTAGATGGACGCGAGAGGCACCAAGATCTGCATTACGCGTTCCCGTTCACAGAACACACTGCACAACGCGATCGCGATTCTTAAATAGATGTATTTGTTCTCTGTTTTCTATGTAGATAACCTGAAGATGCCTAAATAAGGCGAAACGCGTCGTTGAAAAATGAAAAACTAAAATTGCAACCAAGACTGTTTTTAACCAATACTGTTAAGCACTGGTTTGCTGTATGCCACAAATGGATTGGAAGAATTTCTAAAATTTAATGTGTTTTGCGCAGTTTCACGGGAAAAGGTGTATGGTCCATTTTTCTTTGCCGATAACACTCTTACAGGAAGCACATATCTCGATACGCTTGAGAACTTTCTTTTCCCACAGTTGGAGACTGATTCGGCGACTTCATTCACCAACAGGATGGGGCACCGTCACAGTGGCATCTGGAAGTGCGGGAATTTTTAAATCAGAGGATTACTGAACGATGGATTGGTCACACTGGACCAAATGATTCAGCCTTACATTACTGGCCTCCAAGGTCACTGGATCTGACTGTATGTGATTATTTCTTGTGGGGGTTTATAAAAAACCTTGTTTATGTACCTCCGTTGCCAACAACAATGAATGAAATGAGACATCGCGTAACAGCATCTGTGGAAGCTGTAACTCAAGACACGCTCGCTGCGGTGTGGAACAATTTTAATACCGCGTTGATTTATGCCGTGTATCTCAAGGGAGGCATATTGAACATCTATGAAAGGGATGCATAAAAAAAAGACTTTTTGAATTTCCCGTTCGTCAAAAAACAACATTCATTGTGTATGTTTATTAGTTTCAGAAATATAGACGTGCCAAATAGGATGATTCTTGAATGAAATTTTCACTCTACAGCGGAGTGTGCGCTGATATGAATCTTCCTGGCAGATTAAAACTGTGTGCCGTACCGAGACTCGAAGGTAGGAGACGAGGTACTGGCAGAAGTAAAGCTGTGAGGACGGGGCGTGAGTCGTGCTTGGGTAGCTCAGTTGGTAGAGCACTTGCCCGCGAAAGGCGAAGGTCCCAAGTTCGAGTCTCGGTCCGGCACACAGTTTTAATCTGCCAGGAAGTTTCAGGATGATTCTTTTTGATACACCCCTTTTTAGTATGTAATTTCTGTCACTGTGTGTATGTAGGCCAAACATGTATGAATTTCAGCATCAGATATGCAGATCATGTCAGTATTACAAGTAATAGCTCCCCCTCAACAATTGCTGATCACCTAATAGCACAAAATCACTAACCAAGGAACATAAGGACTGATTTGAAATTCTTTATACTAACAACAGCTTGTACCAAAAATACCAACGGAAAAATATTATCACATACAAAAATCAGCAGGCCAAGGAAAGAGGATACTAAATGACAGACATCACTGTGCAATAAAACAATATTTACCTCCCCCTGAACCCTATATATTTTACACACACACACATACACATACTCGCATGAACACACGCTAAGCATCTCAAACGTCAACAACACTTTAAAATCACGCGCCACATTCTATACATACACTAACCGGAACATATGGACATCACATAGCTAAGCAACACGTGAAATGGTCCCTTTGTTCATGTAAATACCTTTTAACAAAAAATTCTTATCACGTGGACAAGAGGTTAACATGTAATAAGTATTTTTTAGAAGGAAAGTAATAAAGAAAGCACACCGTAAGGTTGCACACCAAGTGCTGAAGCATGTTTCATAAAACTATGAAACGGTGTCGTGAACAAAAGGTGATTATACTTTCTCAGAATCTATTAACTTAGCCGGTCGGAGTGGCCGAGCGATTCTAGGCGCTACAGCCTGGAGCCGCGCGACCGTTACGGTCGCAGATTCGAATCCTGCCTCGGGCATGGATGTGTGTGATGTCCTTAGGTTAAAGTAGTTCTAAGTTCTAGGGGACTGATGACCTCAGAAGTTAAGTCCCATAGTGCTCAGAGCCGTTTGAACCATTCTATAAACTTAGGCTTGCCTTTCTTTAACCAATTTTGGAAGATAAATCGTAGAGTCAGTATTCTCTTACATGTTTCTACATCTTTCTCGAGGATGTTTTTTTTACCAATTTTTCCGTTCTTCTGTATATAAATCGTGTCAGTATTTTGCGGCCGTAACTTACCGAACTGATAATTCGGCAATATTCACACGTGTTAGCCCCTCCCTTCTTTACAACTGGAATTATTATATTTTTCTTGACGCTTCTTATACCTAGCACACAATGCGGAATGGTTATGTCATGGTTGGCTTTCTCTCCCGAGTATTTCATTTATTCTGAGGTACTGTCGTCTTGTTTCTGCTTAGGTCTTCAGTGCTCTGCCAAATTCTTCTTGTAGTAATGTATCTCCCATCTCATTTACGTATAGTTCCTTTTACCTTCCTATAACACTGCCTTAAAGTCATTTTCGTTCTATATATTCCATCTTTCAGCTTTCCCTTCTTTGCTTAGTACTACTTGCCATCGGAGCTCCTGACCTCTTAATACTCATACAGCTGCTTCTCTTTTCTCCAAAGCTTTTTGTAATTTTCCTGTTGGTGGCAACTACTTTTCCCCTGGTTCACCTTCATAGTGGCTTATCATTTAGCTACACACGCTATTTAACATAGTAAATCAAAATATACGTAGTTATGTATTGTCAATCACTGGTACTGATTCATATTTCAGGCGATTAATTTACCAATTTAATTTGACTATCTATTACACGTTTTAGACAACTTAAGGGACAGTTTTTTAAAAATAGTAACACAACAACAGCATCTCCAATTTACCCACACTGTAAGGCCGAAGGGTATACTAAATGACGTCTGTAATACTGCCCGTGTAGCTGATAGTTGTTGTTGAAGGTGTTATGTGAAAGAAATAAAAAAATCATTGCCATTAATTGTAAAGTCTTTAAACTTTGGCTGTGTATATCAAACTTACTTACAAAATAGGAATTTGTTTGCATCTATCATTTGTTAAATGAAATGTAACCAGTTCGCTAAGTAAATGTAACAAACCGTGTTTTACCTAATGGATACTGGACTATGGGGTTTGGGTGTATTATTTAGATACGCACTGAGCAATAAAGACTCGTAACATATTTTTTAAGTTCATATTAAACTAAAAAGCAAGCAAAAGCAAAGTACATCTTTACTAGTGATAATATAAATTACTGTAACACAGAGAACAAATTAAATGTATACTACAACTGTTTAAATTTCTAAAACTGTCGCCGTATCTAACATTGCAGTCAGCATGTATACCTAACCATCTACGCACAGTAATGTCCTACTACATGAAGTAAGTAGGAACTTAACATAACAAACACTTCTGTCTTTACAGTCTATTCGTTTACATAACAAATTTCACACACCATACCATCAATACAGAAACACAACAACATAACATTCTGTAATTGAGTGACAATAGTGTAACTACTATTAAGCAGCACAAAGTATCACTTTCACTGTCTAAATTATAAAACTGTTAATCAATTAAACATACAAAAACCATTAACTTTCTTTCAATATGGCAGCACGAACTTCTGAACAGATTGCTTATTTCTGTCAGCACAGATCACATTTTAGTTTGACTGTTACTGTATTAAATTTATCACAATACCTAAATTGTAAGTAGAAACGTTCTAAAATTTAACTTTGAAAACACTAGGTTCCAATGAAAGCATGAACACTTTTAACCCACCTCACTGACATTCAGAATCATTCAGCTTAAAACTTTTTCCAGTGAAAATGTAATACTGAACATGACAGAATACTGTTTTCAATATATCATTTTTTAATTTGTGTAAGTCTTGTATCTCATGTATAAAGATATCGATTCTGCCACAAAAGATGACGACGTTATTGACTCAAAGAGGTTGCGGATCACGGCACATTAGGATATGCAGCTCTCCTGGTGACGCACCCGGTCCCTCCATCTACATACATCAAAAAAAGTTTTGCATCACCTCGGTTCTGAGAGTTCCGGAACCTGTACAGAAAATTGGAATAGAGATCAACAAAAAATTGTTCAAATGGCTCTGAGCACTATGCGACATAACTTCGGAGGTCATCAGTCGCCTAGAACTTAGAACTAATTAAACCTAACTAACCTAAGGACATCACACACATCCATGCCCGAGGCAGGATTCGAACCTGCGACCGTAGCGGTCGCTCGGCTCCAGACTGTAGCGCCTAGAAACCGCACGGCCACTCCGGCCGGCAGAGATCAACATAAAAATCATTTCTGTCCTTTTTATTGCTCATGAAAACCACTCATAGCATGTTGTACCACCATACAGCGAGACCTTCAGAGGTGGTGGTCCAGATTGCTGTACACACCGGTGCCTCTAATCCCAGCAGCACACCTTCTTGCATTGACACATGCCTATATTCGTCGTGGCATACTATCCACAAGTTCATCAAGTCACTGTTGGTCCAGATGGTCCCACTCCTCAACGGCAATTCGGCGTAGATCCCTCAGAGTGATTTGTGTGTCGCTTTGTCGATAAACATCCCTTTTCAATCTATCCCGGGTATGTTCGATAGGGTTCATGTCTGGAGAACATGCTGGCCACTCTAATCGAGCGATGTCGTTATTCTGAAGGAAGTCATTCACGAGATGTGCACAATGGGGGCGCGGACTGTCGTCCATGAAGACGAATGCCTTGCCAGCATGCTGCTGATATGGTTGCAGTATCGGTCGGAGGATGACATTCACGTATGTACAGCAGTTACGGCGCCTTCCATGACCACCAGCGGCGTACGTCGGCCCCACATAGTGCCATCCCAAAACAGCAGGGAACCTTCACCTTGCTGCACACGCTGATCCGTGTATCTAAGGCGTTCAGCCTGACCGGGTCGCCTCCAAACACGTCTCCGACGATTGTCTGGTTGAAGGCATTTGCGACACTCATCAGTGAAGAGAACTTGATGCCAATTATGAGCGTTCCATTCGGCATGTTGTTGGGCCCAGCTGTACCGCGCTGCATGGTATCGTGGTTGCAAAGACGGACCTCAACATGGACGTCGGGAGTGAATTTGCGCATCATGCAGCCTATTGCGCACAGTTTGAGTTGTAACACGACGTCCTATATCTTCACGAAAAGCATTATTCAACATGGTGGCGTTGCTGTCAGTGTTCCTCCGAGCCACAATCCGTAGGTAGCGGTCATCCACTGTAGTAGTAGCCCTTGGCCGGCCTGAGCGTTGCATGTCTCTCTGTATCTCCACCATGTCCGAACAACATCTCTTTGGTTCACTCCGAGACGCCTGGTCACTTCCCTTCTTGAAAGCCCTTCATGGCACAAAGTAACAATGCGGACGCGATCGAACCGCGGTATTGATCGTCAAGGCATGGTTGAACTACAGACAACACGAGATGTGTACCTCCTTCCTGGTGGAATGTCTGGAACTGATCGGCTGTCGGACCTCCAACATCTAGTAGGCGCTGCTCATGCATGGTTGTTTACATCTTTGGGCGGGTTTAGTGACATCTCTGAACAGTCAAACGGACTGTGTCTGTGATACAATACACACAGTCAACGTTTATCTTCAGGAGTTCTGGGAAGCGGCGTGACGCAAAATTTTTTTTGATGTGTGTATTAGAAGATGCAGTTGTAAGCAGCAGTCTAGTGCTCCACTATCATACATTCACTGAGTGAAGGCCACTGACACATCCTTGTGATGCGCTGTTGGAATATGGCTGCTATCTGATTCCTGAACAGCCAAAATGCAGACTTTCACACACAAGGGCACCGCTGGGAAAAATGTAATGCACTGAAAGAGAATATGTAGAGGAGGACTAGCACCAAGTTCTGTGGTCGCAGATTAAGGTGACATTTAATATTTCATCACTACCTGTGGGATCCTGCCCACTCGTGTAATATAGGGTGCCTAGAAAGCTGCTTTCTCGAATAGACAACTTTCAAGCAAATCATATTAAGGGAACTTATTACAGTAATTGAACTGACAAAGCTTGGATAAGTCGCTATCAATTAGCGACATGCAAATAATCGATGTTCTTCAACAGATACAATTTCCATGCAAGCTAATCACACAAGTTCATAAGTCACGAGTCTAGTGTGACTCTTCTAGTCTTCCCTTCTAGTGCGCTCTTGTAGTGTGCCCAAGGCTGGGCGGCGCGTCGCTTTTATTCTCGTCGTGTAGAGGCCGCTGCTATCGCGGTGACGTTCTAATTAGCAAGCTATTAACTGACGTCGTCTCACAGCCCTCTCTGCTGTGTCGATCTTCGTGCCGACGCTTATCATTATGCCGGAACACTGCCCTTACTACGAGGCTAATCCCAAAAGTATGGTGTCCTATTTTTTATAAGTACAGAACTCTGTGTGGCAGTTGGTCACACTGTTATGAAGAGTGCTTCACGCGCTATGTGTAAACATGCGCACGCTGCGCTGAGGCGCCCAGTATTGGCTTGGCAGCCGTTGAGAATGGAACTCCCGTTGTATGTTACCGCCAAGTACGAATTGCGCGCAGTTATTCGGTTTTTGAACGCAAAGGGCACTGCGCTGATTGAAATCCATCGTCAATTGACGGAAGTGTATGGTGAATCGTTGCATGGATGTCAAAAATGGTCGTAAGTGGTGTAGAGAGTTTGAAGCTGGTCGGACCGAAATTCACGACGAACACAGGAGCGGAAGACCGTCAATTTCTGTGGACACAGTGTTGAAGGTTGAGCAAAGCATGCGTGAAGATCGGCGGATCACCCTGGATGATCTCTACACGTTGGTTCCTGAGGTTTCCCGAACCACCGCTCACAGAATTTTAACGCAAACATTGAACTACCGGAAGGTGTGCGCAAGATGGGTGCCACGCATGCGGCAACGAAATCATGCTTCCCGCGCATTTCTTCACCGCCTTGCAGCCGAACAGGACAACTTTCTGGGCCGCGCGGGATTAGCCGAGTGGTCTGAGGCGCTGCAGTCATGGACTGGGCGGCTTCCCCCGGCGGAGGTTCGAGTCCTCCGTCGGGCATGGGTGTGTGTGTTTGCCCTTAGGATAATTTAGGTTAAGTAGTGTGTAAGTTTAGGAACTGATGACCTTAGCAGTTAAGTCCCATAAGATTTCACACACATTTAAACATTTTGAACAACTTTCTGGACTCAATTGTCACGGGTGACGAAACCTGGGCTTACCACTTCACACCTGAGACCAAGCAACAATCACGCCAGTGGCGGCATCCTTCTTCGCCAAAGCCGCGGAAATTTAAACAAACAGTCATGACAACCGTTTTTTGGGATTGGAAAGGGGTATTGTTGTCGACTTTATACCCACTGGGACTACAATTAACGCTGACAGGTACTGTGATACTCTGAAAAAAACTCAAACGGGCCTTTCGGAACCGGAGAAGAGGAATGTTGAGCAAGGGCGTGCACATTCTCCATGACAACGCTCGTCCACACATCGCTCGGCAAACCGTTGCACCCACCCTATAGCCCTGGCTTGGCGCCCAGTGACTATCACCTGTTCCCTAGGTTAAAAGAACATTTGGCAGGAAAGCGATTCAGCTCCGACGACGAGGTGAAAGAAGAACTTTCTGAACAGCATGGCGGCGAGCTGGTATGACATGGGTATACAAAAACTGCCACAGCGTCTACAAAAATGCATCGACAGAAATGGTGATTATGTAGAGGGGGGCTCTAAGCACTATGAGACTTAACATCTGAGGTCATCAGTCCCCTAGACTTAGAACTACTTATACCTAACTAACCTAAGGACATCACACACAGCCATGCCCGAGGCAGGATTCGAACCTGCGACCGTAGCAGCAGCGCGGTTCCGGACTGAAGCGCCTAGAACCGCTCGGCTACGACGGCCGGCCAATTATGTAGAAAAATAGGTAAATGTTCAAGCTGTAAAACTGATGTAAACCATTGTAGAAATAAACAGGTCTATGTATTTATTAAAAAAATAGGAGACCTTACTTTTGGGATTACCCTCGTAGGTGAATGAGATATTCGAGCGTTCTGCTTCACCCTTTGAGGCATACGCAAAGTAGGAGTGTTCAGTAGGAAGCAGAATCAAATGTAATGCTTACAGGGGACAAAAATGTGGAAACACCGTGAGAAACGCATGCTGTAACATAAATGGTGATGCTAGCCAAGCCTACAGGTTGCGCTGCTATATTCGACTATGAATGACACCTTTGCAGTGTCGTCAGCGCTTTGCAAGCGCTAATCGTGGCCACAATAGCGGATTGTTGGTGCTCGTATGGTGGGACCTTCCACAACCAAGGTGGCCGAAGCATTTGTTATTTCAAGAGGCACTATGTCTAATATTTATATCCCATACAGCGAAAGTGGAAGAACATAATGCAGTAAGTCACAACGCAGACGAATGTTTGTGTTGAGGGATCGTGACAAGTAGTCATTGACGAGTATTGTGACGAAAAATAAGAGGCCGATTGCTGCAGGAGTCACTGCAGAACTGAATTTCGCACTCGCGAACCCGGCCACCACCAAAACAGCATGAAGGGGAGTTGCAGAGCGAGCTGAGATTTCAAAACCACTTATCAGTGATCCAAATGTCACCAACAGGAAAACGTTACGCTGAATCGATAAAACCTGATCTATACAGCAGTGGCAGAAAGTCATTTGGTCTGATGAATCTTCTTGGGCACTGTTTTCATCTTCTGACCGAGTTTACGTCCGTTGACAGGGGTTCGATGATGATTTAGACAGCGATGTCATGGTATTCTGTGGAGCATGTAACCTCCCCCTCACTTATCGACCTTAATGACAGTGAAAAATTAAACCGCGTGTACCTAATGGAAATTTGGGAATAGCAATCGTCACCGAAGTTAATCTGTCGGTAAAGAGGGAGGAAAGGGTTACATCTAAATGAAAGTAAAAATGCAAATGAAACTGGTGGAAATTAATTTTGAAAAAGGGGTAAAGTTAATAAAGAAAGTAAATGTGCGGCCGTTACGTTAACAATTAACTAGCGGTAATTAGATATTTGAGATTTGGGGAAAATTACGGTCGCCAGTCCTAAGGACAATTACTATAATAACTGAAAAAGAAAGGTTATTACACATATAATTAGCACTTGAAGCGTGGCAACTGAAGGTTGATACGTGTAGTGTGAAAACTGAAAGTTTGTCAGAAGTAATAAATTTCGCTACACCCTGACTTAATTTAGCAAAAGAATTAATAAAACCGGAAAATCGAAAGTTAATTTAGTGACTGAAATTAACAGTGAGCTTTGTTTCTGAAGCATATCGAAATTCAGTAAAATACAGTTAGTCTTGGGCTACCTCAACAATCATTTCAAAAGCTACTTGAATCTACGCAATTTAGAAATAAGAAATTTAACTTTGAACTTGAATTAAATGAGTCTGAACAATTAACAATAGTAAAATTTAGTACGTACCAAGCTGAGCTGCAGTCACAGGTAAGCTAAAGTACGGTAACAAAACTCGCACTCTTAATTTGTGCTTGTGTAATCTAAATATTGTAGCCAGCTATGAATACTTAAAGTGAACTTTGAAATTAAAGCAGTGAAATGGAATTATGCTGGCGTTTGAATTTCAACGACACTCGGGTTCATTTCGGAAAAGGAAAGGACCCTGCTTGGCAATGCAATTGGGACAATGAGCAACAAAGGTTCATGCTACGTTGCTGTAATTTTGTGATTTGAACAGTTTGAAAAGCTGAGGTCTGCCATACAGTTCTTAAACTTTACGTGCTTTTAGTCTGCCTTGTTGGTTGATTGAAGGTTTGAAGTCGTCGATCGAGGAGGTGGCGACAGTCACTCATTGTCGGCCGTCGCTGTTGCAGAAGCTGGATGTTGGTGCGCCTTCTTCTCGACACGGTCACCAGACGAGACGGGCTCTTGATGTGCGCCAGCTAATGCTTCCCGTCCGCGACACCATGTCAGAAACTATCATCGCAAGTCGAGCGCAATTACATGCTGCCAAACCCCGAAAGCGCGGCAACTCGCGGGAGCTTCACACCACACACCTGCTCCACTCGCTACTCCAGCCAGACTCTCTCATGCTCTGCCCGCGCTCCACGCGGCAGAGTTAACACTACCAAAGATCCTAAACACTTTGGTTCTCCACACGACCTATCGATGTAAGCGTTCGATAGCAGTTTTCCCTAGGCAAGACCCAGCGTAAAAATACAAATAATATTTACGAAACAAACCAATTATACATCGACATAAATGCATAAATATATATATATATATATATATATATATATATATATATATACAAATAGTAAAACAATTACAATATGTAAAGACACAGAAATGTCATATATTCAGGTAACAAAAATAAGGAAAACAAATTATAGTACAATAGATGGAAATAGGAGGATATGCATTTCCGGCGTTACAAGCACACTGGTAATCTGAAAGCCGCATTACTGCCAATGATTATGTGATTATTTTGACTGATCAGGTCCATCCCACTGTACCGTGTTTTTTTCTCCAGTAATGTTAACTATGTATTGCTAAATGAACTATAAATTGCTATGTTGATAGTGGCTTTGTGAGGACTTAAGCGCTTTCTGATATTATTCTTCCATCATCAAATTTGTTTACTCACGCCGAAGTCAGTCGTTCATGTTTTGTGGATTTTAACTTTGTTCTGTTGTTTAATTGTGAATCAATAAAAGTTGTGCAAGCTGGCACGCAGCAACCAAACATGGTGTAAAAAAGAAAGGATTAGTAGTAATGTTATGGTGCTTGCGTGCTACAGCAATCCATCCACATGACCGGAAGTTTCAGAGACTTTGCATCAAACATCCATGCACGGCACATCAATTCATGGGGAATAACTTTCGTTACAGACAACATGTGTGTTGACACTTCCCAGTGAGCCCTTGTGCCACTTTATTGAATTCACTGGCGCCGGCATGACGAGATTTCACCGAACTAGTAGAATCTACAAACGAGGTATGCTGCATCTGTATACTACCTACCCTAGTAAATTGATAAGAGTGAGTTCCAACAAGAAAAAAAAGAGTGTCTCCAAGTGGAATAAGATATTTTAGAAGCTTGGCTTATACCGCCCCATTTCGCGTGGAACGGATGACTGAATTACGGGCATCACACATTGCATGTCAACACCGCAGTGTGGCGATGACCTGCCGCCACCTAGGGGCAGATCAGATCATGGGGAACAACTTTCGTTCTTCAACTAACATTTTCTCTCTAGCAACAGTTGTTCCCTCTGATGTTTGATGTAAGGACTTTGAAACATACTGTATACACAGTCACATTCTGACACATATTCTTGGCATAGAATCGTCAACAAAGTTAAAATCGTGCTGGCAATACTATGCTACATTTAACAGAGGGAGATGTCCAAAGATACGGCTACGTCAGAACCACAGTATGCTTACAAGCTAGCACCTCCATTGTTAATCAACGCAAATAAACGAAGGGAAGTACATGCTTCAAAGTTCCTCAACTAAAATAATGGTTAAGCTCCAGAATGAGATTTTCACTCTGCAGCGGAGTGTGCGCTGACATGAAACTCCCTGGCAGATTAAAACTGTGTGCCTTTATAGAAGCTCTCATGCGAACCTCGCAGGAGAGCTTCTGTAAAGTTTGGAAGGTAGGAGACGAGATACTGGCAGAAGTAAAGCTGTGAGGACGAGGCGTGAGTCGTGCGTGGGTATCTCAGTTGGTAGAGCACTTGCTAGCGAAAGGCAAAGGTTCCGAGTTCGAGTCTCGGTCCGGCACACAGTTTTAATCTGCCAGGAAGTATCATATCAGCGCACACTCCGCTGCAGAGTGAAAATCTCATTCTGAGCCATGTCTCCGCATATCCTTTCTTTCAGGAGTGCTATTTCTGCGAGGTTCGCAGGAGAGCTTCTGTAAAGTTTGGAAGGTAGGAGGCGAGATACTGGCAGAAGTAAAGCTGTGGGGACGGGGCGTGAGTCGTGCTTGGGTATCTCAGTTGGTAGAGCACTTGCCCGCGAAAGGCAAAGGTCCCGAGTTCGAGTCTCGGTCCGGCACACACTTTTAATCTGCCAGGAAGTTTCATATCAGCGCACCCTCCGCTGCAGAGTGAAAATCTCATTCTGGAAACATCCCCCAGGGTGTGGCTAAGTCATGTTTCCGCATATCCTTTCTTTCAGAAGTTCTGCAAGGTTCGCAGTAGAGCTTCTGTAAAGTTTGGAAGGTAGGAGGCGAGATACTGGCAGAAGTAAAGCTGTGAGGACGGGGCGTGAGTCGTGCTTGGGTAGCTCAGTATGTAGAGCACTTGCCCGCGAAATGTAAAGGTCCCGAGTTCGAGTCTCGGTCCGGCACACACTTTTAATCTGCCAGGAAGTTTCATATCAGCGCACCCCCGCTACAGAGTGAAAATCTCATTCTGGAAACATCCCCCAGGGTGTGGCTAAGTCATGTTTCCGCATATCCTTTCTTTCAGGAGTGCAAGTTCTGCAAGGTTCGCAGTAGAGCTTCTGTAAAGTTTGGAAGGTTGGAGAAGAGATACTGGCAGAAGTAGAACTGTGAGGACGGGGCGTGAGTCGTGCTTGGGTAGCTCTGTTGGTAGAGCACTTGCCCGCGAAAAGCGAAGGTCTCGTCTTCGAGTCTCGGTCCGGCACACAGTTTTAATTTGCCAGGAAGTTTCAATAGTTAAGCTCTTTTAGCGCAAGGGCAGTAATAGTCATTAGGCCTCAACATTTTTAGTTTTCCAGTTGTGGGATGATGAGAGCAGTGGGGAATGTGATTGCAGTGTGGTGCGGCCGGCTGTTGGCGTCCTTCTTTTGTGGTGTGGTGCTGGGCTTTGTGGTGGCCACACTCGACTTCCAAAGTTCATCGTTGTGGCTGCAGGAGCGGCTGCAGACAGCTACCATCGACTCCTACGAGTACAAGCTGGCCGCCCCAGATGTCCTACCGAGTGCAAAGCGCTTTGTCCCTACGGCTTGGCGCAATCCAGGTGAGTGCTGTCATTCGGAACACGACCGTTCTAATATTTGTGCATCTGAGCCCAGTTCCTCATTTACGCTGCTGGCCACTGAAATTTCACTAAACTTTACACAGGGCCATCCATACTTTGTCGCGATTATGATGCTCTTCATTTTTAATCAAGCGAATAGTGTAGCTATGAGGCGATCAATTTTTCCTTCAGAATTCTGCTTCACACGACAAACCCACTTGCATCCGATTGGTTTGCGATTGTTTGTTAATGGTACCAGAGACAAAGTTTTGTTCTCCTTTATTCAAAATTTGATGTTCAGAGATAATGGCAGAATAGGCTCTATCTTGGTCTCGAAAACGAGCGGGTGCTTTAGATCAATCTCTCAGCTCCACCTTGTCATATTCTTTGACTTGTTTGCTAATATCATCCTCTTCAGATTCCTCCTGAACATCTTCTGCAGCATCGTCCCCCAGGTAAAATTTAGCATATCCCTGTCCCACGTAGCCATAGGTTTCTTCTTCATTGAAAGAGACACTGCAGGAGATTGTAATTTTCTTTGACTGAGGATTGTAGAAACGATAATTAGCACCATACCCATCAAGCCAACCGTGATTGATCTTCGATGTACTATCCCATTTCGATCTAAACTGATCAGGAACGTGTACATATGCACCTGATCCAAACTTCCTCATGTGTTTTAAAGATGGTCTTCCTAAGTTTATTTCGTACGGAGTAACATTAGTATTTGCCTTACATAGTCCTCGATTTAAGATGTATGCAGCACAATTTACTGCCTCTGTCCACAACTCTTGAAGTAAGTGAGTAGTCAATATCACAGTGCGTACACATTCAACAACTGAAATGTTTTCTCGCTAAATTCGGCCATTCTGCTGCAGTGTATAGGGACTTGTGGTATCATGTATTCCATTTTGCTTGAAATAATCTTCAAATTACTTATTTATGAATTCGGTCCCATTGCCACTTCTGAGAACTCTGGTTTTGTTTCCAGTTTATCTTTCAATCAGTCTCTGAAATTCCAAAAACACAGGGAAAGTATCATATTCACTTTTAACAAAATACACACATCTGTAAATAAGTGGAATCGTCCTTGAATACTATGTACGATTGTTTCTCATCCATCCACTCAGACCCGTATGAATAAATTCTCCAGGAACTTTGATCGTGATTCCAAATTTGAATTAAACGATTTTCACTTCATTTAACCATACTGACATGGTTTATAACGTAGATTTTCATCTTTCTTCATTTTTAAACCTGGAATTAAATTCATGTCAGCGACATTCTTCAGACCTTTGAAATGGATATGTCCAACTCTCTCATGTCAGTTCATTGTGGAATTCAAGGAAGCAGAATTTGCCTGTAATGCATCTGGACGTTTAAACGATACTTGATAACACTGATTGTCCATTTGAATCCTTGCTGCAGCTATACTTAAATTGCGAACTTCAGTTCCCTTGTCGTCAAAAATAACCTTTATTCCTCTTTTTGTGACAGCTCACACTGAAAATAAATTTTTCTTTGGCTTCGCAATGTATAACATGTTTTCCAAAGTGCGAGGTTGTCATTTTCCCTCAACTAACGAAAATTTTTCAATAGATCCGATTCCTTCTGCTTGAACAATCTAGTTGTCTCCAGTTTGAACATAGGAGTCATCAGAATGAATACGCTTAAAAGCGTGACGTCGTATGTCCTGTCGCAGCAGTATCAGCTAATCAAACATTTTCGCAACGTGAAGCAGAAACATATACTTGTTCTGCTTTTAAAACCTGCTCAGAAGTATTAGTCTTCAAGCTGAGTTTTGCTAAAAGTTTTCAGCACTGTTATTTAATATAACCCCTTTTGTGACAGTAACAATATTCAACATCTTATCCACTAGGCGTATTAGACAAATATTTATTCACTGAACTCAACGTACTTGTTTTGTCTACATTAACTCCTGCGAATGCTGTTGACATTTCATCACATTATAAAAAGCCCTGTTCCTCTTTCAATAATCTTGAAGTCAAATTATCGAACGCTTGTTGATCTTCACCACACGAATCCTACGCAGTCGAAAAATTTTAAAATTTTGCTGACACACTAATAAAAATGTCAGCCATTTTGTCAGCTTCTGTCACAGGTTCACCAATATCAGCTAATGCTTATACCAAAGATTCAATTTGATTGGTGCGTTGTGTGATGGTGTCTATTGTTGACATTCTATAATCAAAAAACTTCTGCTTCAGGGCCATTGTATATACCAAAGTCAATATGACATGCGTTGGGCGATTGTGTCAGTTGATGACGTTCTGTAATCAGAAAACTTCTGCTTCAGGGCCATTTTGTTAATAGCATTACGCTGTCCTTTAATAGTCTTAGTCTGGCTCATATTTCAGCAGCATGTCCGCATGTCATAACCATTGCAATTGGTCATATTCTATCGCAATAGATAATATGAGAATCACCATCGCATTAGTCGTCCCAGTCTATTTGACTCTCACCAACTTTATTTTGCCTCGGTTACCTCCCACAATGTCAAGAGCTTTTGCAGCACGAAAAATAATTTGCAACAGATATTGTACAGCAGGAAATTATTAAAATCAACTGTCTGGATATTATAAATTTTCAGTTATCCATCTTCATGCTAGTTGAACGTAGATCCAAATTAAAGTCGCTACTTAGTTCAAAACGACAACGAAGGTATTTCACAAAAGACCAAGGAAATACGACGGTTCCAGAACTTGAGTGTCAAAACTTAAACGTCACGCTTCACTCAAATAAAACTCCGTGAATTTACAAAATGGATATATTAACGATTGTCTATAACCGTAAACCGTTAATTATATCTTGCAGAAAAACACAGAGGAGAAGAAAGTCGAAGTCAAATAACAAAACGCACTTTTTATTAGAACCAAAAATTACATAGCAACCACGACGTCAAAACAAAATAACGTCACAGAACACGACTGTGCACAGAATCAACAAACATCTGTGGCCACAGACAAAAAATTCGAATACTGAAAACAAGGTACTCTATACCATAAGCTCACTGATGTTAACATAATGTATACGGTTCACAGTAGTAGAGTCATAATCGTATGATCGAAAATCGCTTAAGATGGGAGATGATGTATTTGAGTTCAGAAGGAACTGATTAGGAGTATACCCATGTGCTTGGCTCGAACGTTGTGATGCTCCGCATGACAGCGCTGCAGTGACAGTTGAAAAAATAATTTAAAAAATGGAAGAAAGAACCTATGGCTGTTTCGCGACCGTTTGTCGTAGACTGTGACGGAGTGATTACATTGTCGCTGATATAAGCTAGGTGCATTGATAGCTTTGTGCTGATATCAAAGATTCTTCCTTAACTAGACTTAAATGTACAGTATCCACATCTGCATCAATGCTGTGCGGTTTTAGTTAGTAGTTATTCAATAAAGCTGTATCAATGTTCAGCTACTTGTTCGACTGTCAAGTGGACTACAGCATAGTAAAAAGTTAACAAGGTATATCGTCTCTTTCTATTTGCATAAGGTATCGACTTAGTACTTTTGGAATCGTGGATGAAAATATTTATAAGTCGTGACGTAGCGTATATTTCGTGCGCTCGTTGTACCGGCTAAGATATACGTAAACGATCATCAATGTTGCTGCATAGGCAAATAATTCTGAGTAAAGGTACTAGGTTAGTTTGTAACAATTTGCTTATGTTGTCAACATACACGGCTAGTTCAAAAATATTGTTGCAGAGAGAGAGGCACGATATAATCACCTACGTAACTGTACTATTATTCTCAATGTAACATAAATTCGCTATTAAATAGTGACCTTATATACTGTTAATTATGATTTGAATAATATTTACAGCAGTGAAACCAAGCTTTTTACTAGTCAGCGCTTAACTCATACGCAACCCTGAGCCTCAAATTATTATTTTTATTTATTATATTTGCGCTATTGCGTACATTTAATGAAAACTTTTCTGCAAAAAATATTTTCTTTTCCTGACAGCAGAACTATTTAAGGTATTTTTTCTTGTTATCTTTTGGGTGAAAATCGTGTGATTATATTTCACGTAATGACTGCCAGTGCGCCATTACGACAAAAGAAAGGCAGATGTCCAATGATAAAACTTTAATTCTAGCGATAATTATTCCATTTAATTATATTCACACGGAGGGATAGGTATGAAATGAGATTAAAAGGACAAATACTTTTTATACGTATACTGTGAAAAAACTTATGTACAATTAACAAAATCGTGCGTTCAGAAACAAACGCGTCCAAAAGCATCTAATAGGCTCGAGAGCTGACACGAGAGTACTATTACTCAGAAACATATTTATTATTAATACTTTTACATTCACAACACCTAAAGATGTAGAGTTTTCTCATTCCAAAATAATATTTCATCATTGATAGCACATTTACATACATAAACACGCATAGTTTTATTCGTCATTGACACAGTTCACTTGTGGTTACCGAAACATTTCACTACGATTTTTAAAAGGCTTTCCAGGGGCGTACAACGACCCCTAGAAAGTTAAAAGCATGCTTCTCGTACAGTTCCTGCATTTAAGTTTCCACTCAACAAAAAAAAAAAAAATGGCTCTGAGCACTATGGGACTCAACTGCTTTGGTCATCAGTCCCCTAGAACTTAGAACTACTTAAACATAACTAACCTAAGGACATCACACACATCCATGCCCGAGGCAGGATTCGAACCTGCGACCGTAGCAGTCGCACGGTTCTGGACTGCGCGCCTAGAACCGCGAGACCACCGCGGCCGGCTCCACCCAACAGTCACTTCATAAAATTTATGCAGGATCAATAAGTTATTATTAATAATTTACTTTTTCAGAGAAGACCATTCAGAATTATTATGTTAATATGATTTCGTTACATTTTGTCACTCACAATTCCTTGACTAATACAGCTATCTTGTCACTTACTATACCGTCACGAATACTGTTAGTTCGGAATTAAATTAACAGATTGCCAGGGATTAGAATACTTTACTTTTCCATTTGGCAGGACCCGAGGGAAACCCGGGAGGAACCCTTCAGACTAACTGTATCTGACTTTCGCAGCATGACCGTTAAAATCAGTAATACACACGAGAATATATTAATTTCCAAACCTACAGGGATGTACAACTGCGTTTTCATTAAGGATTAATTAAAATTGTTTACCCGTTCAATGCTCCCTGGTACAATATGTAATCCACATGCACAGTAATGAATAATTATCGTTTGATCAACGAGTCATAAAATGTTTTAAAGTATTCTTTGCACAATAACAAGTTATATAGTTCATTTGCACAGTAATATGTACGAGGGCAGTTCAATAAGTAATGCAACACATTTTTTTTCTCGGCCAATTTTGGTTGAAAAAACCGGAAATTTCTTGTGGAATATTTTCAAACATTCCTGCTTCGTCTCGTATAGTTTCATTGACTTCCGACAGGTGTCAGCGCTGTACGGAGCTGTTAAAATGGCGTCTGTAACGGATGTGCGTTGCAAACAACGGGCAGTGATCGAGTTTCTTTAGGCGGAAAACCAGGGCATCTCAGATATTCATAGGCGCTCGCAGAATGTCTACGGTGATCTGGCAGTGGACAAAAGCACAGTGAGTCGTTGGGCAAAGCGTGTGTCATCATCGCCGCAAGGTCAAGCAAGACTGTCTGATATCCCGCGTGCGGGCCGGCCGTGCACAGCTGTGACTCCTGCAGTGGCGGAGCGTGCGAACACACTCGTTCGAGATGATCGATGGATCACCATCAAACAACTCAGTGCTCAACTTGACATCTCTGTTGGTAGTGCTGTCACAATTTTTCACCAGTTGGGATATTCAAAGGTTTGTTCCCGCTGGGTCCCTCGTTGTCTAACCGAACACCATAAAGAGCAAAGGAGAACCATCTGTGCGGAATTGCTTGCTCGTCATGTGGCTGAGGGTGACAATTTCTTGTCAAAGATTGTTACAGGCGATGAAACATGGGTTCATCACTTCGAACCTGAAACAAAACGGCAATCAATGGAGTGGCTCCACACCCACTCCCCTACCAAGAAAAAGTTTAAAGCCATACCCTCAGCCGGTAAAGTCATGGTTACAGTCTTCTGGGACGCTGAAGGGGTTATTCTGTTCGATGTCCTTCCCCATGGTCAAACGATCAACTCTGAAGTGTATTGTGCTACTCTTCAGAAATTGAAGAAACGACTTCAGCGTGTTCGTAGGCACAAAAATCTGAACGAACTTCTCCTTCTTCATGACAACGCAAGACCTCACACATGTCTTCGCACCCGAGAGGAGCTCACAAAACTTCAGTGGACTGTTCTTCCTCATGCACCCTACAGCCCCGATCTCGCACCGTCGGATTTCCATATGTTTGGCCCAATGAAGGACGCAATCCGTAGGAGGCACTACGCGGATGATGAAGAAGTTATTGATGCAGTACGACGTTGGCTCCGACATCGACCAGTGGAATGGTACCATGCAGGCATACAGGCCCTCATTTCAAGGTGGCGTAAAGCCGTAGCATTGAATGGAGATTACGTTGAAAAATAGTGTTGTGTAGTATTCCCCAATCTTTTAGCTAAAAGATTGGGGAATAACCTGGTGTATTTCAATGCTGAACAAAACAACCCCTGTTTCAGAAAAAAAATGTGTTGCATTACTTATTGAACTGCCCTCGTAATTAAAGTGTGATTAACGAGTCAAAAAATGTGTTGAAGTGTTCAGAGTTCACTGGCAAAATGTGGTTTTTTTACAAGTTTTATCGTTATGTTTTTGGCGTGACAGTAATGCTCAAGTTGTTACACAATATAATTTGCTGTAAGTTCGTTATATATATATGATTTCTTCATTTTCAACAAGTTCTAAAATCTCGACTTTGTCTGTGTCGTCGGCATGCGGCATCGATTATCTGGAAGTAGTCGTCTGTCCCCGTCTGTCGTTGAGTCCGCCTGTACAGCGAATGCGCAGCGAGCAGCCGTTGGCAGTTGAGTGTATTTTAACCCTTTATTTGGCAGTGTTGCTCTCAAGCAACATCAAATTTACGTTGGCTTTATGGGACAACACACACTCCCCAGTTCCTTTTGCTGGCATTGTTGCCTCCAGGCAACGTTCCTTTACACACTGTGAATTACTAGTTGTTATAATAGTTCAAGGTTTTCCACACGACATGGCAGTTTGTGCAGTGGTGTTACAGAGATCTCCTCGTGTGAGCAACAGAGGTGTCTTATTTTGGTTCTGAAAGAGTGGATTCCATTAAATTGGCAGTAATCTTAGCAGATTTTCTTCAAGAAATACCCAGAGGTGAGCTTGCAGCAGAAATATTTCAATCTAATATTGTTTTGAATTACGTAAATAGTATAAAACTTTTATGTTGCCTGTGAGCAACATTGTCCATAGTTGGGACATGTGCCATTAGTATATTATGCTTACGGCGGATATTCAAAACAATAAAATCGTGACACTTGCAAGCTCATTTTGTGGTGTCCAACCACTCTCAACAGTAAAATGATGGGACAGCAATGAAAAAAGAAGAATTGATGTGCCCTGTCCCAGTATTGTACGTCAGTACAACAAGCATATGGGAGGAGTTGATCTTGCTGGTATGCTGATAGAGCTCTACAGAGTACCAATGAAAACTAGGTGTTGGTACATTAGATTGTTTGGATTTAATCTAGATCTGAGTGTTGTAAATGCCTGGCTGGTATTTCGAAGAGAATCTCTGGACAAGAAGACCTCACTGAAGTCATTCAGGGCAAATATTGCCAATGGTTTGATGTTTTCAGGGAAAAGGAAAGTAGAAAGGCGCTGAATAGACGTAACACCACCACAAAAGAAGAGGAGGAAGCCAACAGTTTCGACTGTTACACAAGATGTCCTATTTGATAATATGGAGCATTGGCCTGTGTACGGTCCCAAAGGTCGTTGTCGTTATTGTCCATCTGGATTTTCTACAGTCATGTATTCAAAATGCAATCTAATATTGTGCTTCGTTCCAAAGAGGAACTGTTTCCAAACATTCCGTTGCAAGAAGAACTAGAAGGGAAAATGAAACTTCTATTACACAGCAGGAATGCATAAATGTGTTCATAAGTTAAATTATTCACGTTCAGGAAACTTTTTGCTTGAGGTTATTGGCAAACACGTTTTTTTATAGTATGTATAAATGTGGTCTACTGCTGGCAATGTTGCTTGTAAGCAACATTCACAATTTTTGTCAAAAATTTCTAAAACTGACTGAATTTTATTTCTTTAAGCATAATAAATAAATGTAAGCACTGAATTTTTTTTGTTTTTATTTTCATCATTTGCCAAATAAAGGGTTAAGTCAGTAACACAGCATGCAGACCGGCTGCAGAAGCTCATCACTGCTTCCTGTTGACCTTGAAAACAGCTCATCCGGAACCGCGCGAAGATGAAAATTGCCAAAGCGGCATCAGAATTTCTTTATGACTCAGTGTCCGCTGGAAAAATCTCACACACATTGATACACTGTTAGTGTCACACAAAAATGTTTATCGCATTTGTTTGTGAAGTTTTTGTGTTGTTTTGTGGAGGTACTTTGTAGAAATAGCGCACCAGTAGGATCCAGTTCATGGAATTCGCTCACGTATTTAAAATTAGTTTTTGCTCCGAACCCAATAGTCATTAGTTTCACAGTTTTGTTTGTCTCTACGGAAATTATTTCAAGATCATCTACGTATAGCATAACCTTGTCTAAGGTCCCGGAGCCTAGCATAGTATCCGATCAGGGTGTATATGCGCCTGGACAACCGTGAAAAAACTCCGGGAACTTTTTCATCCGGCAGAAAACAGGGAAAAACACAGGAATATTTTAAAATTCCGGGAATTTTTAATTGTTTCAGTTTTCAGTTAAATTTTTGTAATTTTGACTGATAAGAACTGATACTCTAATAAAGAATTTTACTTCAGCCCGCTACTGCAGAATAATACTGCAGCAATAAAACATTTTCAACAACGGAACACAAAGCACACATAAGCGGCGGCCAACAGCAAAATGTGTCAAAGGCTGTCGGACGAAGACGGTGCAATACTTCCAACGAACTGATTCCGATGAGCGTGACGTCACAACGGTTTACGTTAGGTTCGTTTGAACAGTTGTCAGCGGGCTCATGCGCACCCGCAGTTGAGTTGCGTATGAGCAGTACCCGCTCGCACTTACGAGCTGCTGCTGCTGGCTGCATCACCAGTGGCAACAAGCAGCCAGATGCTACCCGGAAAAATCTTTCTGGCTCCCCCAAACTGCCAGTCAAGCATTAATTGGCCTACAGAACAATGAAGTTATTCTTGTCGATTTGCTAAAGAAATTTGGCTTTTATTAATCTTTTCCGCAGAGGCAGTCAATTTATTTGAAACGAAGTTTTTTTTCCACACTATTGCCTAGTGTCAACTGTTTGCTGAATTACAAGTGCCGGTTTTTATCTTCTGGCACGTATGGCGTTATGCCATAATAAAGAACCAGACATGAGATAATACAGTACTGATACTCCAAGAAAATTTGCAGCCCGAAAATCACACTGAAAAGCTTAATATCAGGTTGGGGCCTACTTCTTTGTGAATTTGAACATACGAATGTGCACTTTCAGCCGAGTATGCATTTTAGTGTGATTTACCGAAATTCCGATGCTTTTGGAGTATCTTCTGATGTTCTGTTTCGTTTACAACATAATGTACGATCTCTTAATGCTGTATAGGCACGAACATGTGGGCTTCATATGTCATTGTAGCTGCACAAGCGCAGTAACGCCGTTTTCTGGCGCGCTCTTGTCAACTGCTGAAACGAATTCTAACAGGTCACGGGAAAATATTGCGAATGGTGGTGAAAAGCGTTACTTTCAAAGTTCGTTTCACGCGAGATGAATTATGTTATATGTGCGAATGTACTTTGAATTTCTTAAATCGTAGAACGTTTGATTCCCATTTAAAGCTGAACACTTGAGGATCAGCCACTTAGAATAATTTCGAGCCCAGAAGACGAGACATTTACATCATTATTTAAAATTTTACTGGCACATCAGTGTGATGAATATTGAAGTGTAACATCACAAAAATTACCAACATTATATGTGAAAGCTTAGCCATCAGCTTTTCCTATTTGCGTGTTGGCACTACTGAACAGCGATGTTGCTATTGTCTGACTATATCATATGTCCTATGCTCTGAATATCTGCTACCATCAGCTGGAGAGATCACGTGGCATGAGCTGTGATTGGCTTCCTGGCATACTAAAGCACATCGCAATCTCAATTTCAGTGCTTCAGAAACTAAAGTGCTGTGTTTGGTGGAATTCAAATGTATATTTTCGTAATACGTGACATTAAAAGCAAGGTTGATAACATTAAGAGTGCAACGGGAATTCCACTGTTAAATGCAGAGGAGAGAGCGGATAGGTGGAAAGAAAGCATTGAAAGTCTCTATGAGGGGAAGATTTGTCTGATGAGATAGAAGAAGAAACAGGAGTCGATTTAGAAGCGATATGGGATCCAGTACTAGAATCAGAATATAACAGAGCTTTGGAGGACTTAAGATCATTGGGGGAAGTGGCAACAAAACGACTATTCACGTTGGAATGTATGAATCTGGCGACATACCATCTGACTTTAGGAAAAGCATCATCCACACAATTCCGACGACGGTAAGAGCTGATAAGTGCGAGAATTACAGCACAATCAGCTTAACAACTCATGCATCCAAGTTGCTGACAAGAATAATATGATGAAAAATAGGATGAAAAATAAAATTGAGCATGTGCTAAATGACGATCAGTTTGGCTTTAGGAAGGCAAAGGCACGAGAGAGGCAATTCTGACGTTGCGGTTTATAATGGAAGGAAGACTAAAGAAAAATCAAGACACGTTCATAGGATCTGTTGACCTGGAATAAACGTTCGATAATGTAAAATGGTGCAAGATATTCGGAATTCTGAGAAAAGTAGGGGTAAGCTGTAGGGAGAGACGGGTCATATACAATATGTACAACAGCCAAGAGGGAATAATAAGAGTGGGGGACCAAGAACGAAGTGCTTGTATTGAAAAGGGTGTAAGACAAGGATGTTGCCTTTCACCCTTACTGTTCAATCTCTACATCGAGGAAGCAATGATTGAAATAAACGAAAGGTTCAGGAGTGGAATTAAAATTCAAGGTGAAAGGATATCAGTGATACGATTCACTGATGACATTGATATCCTGAGTGAAAGTGAAGAAGAATTACATGATCTGCTGAAAGGAATGAACAGTCTAAGGAGTAAAGAGTATGGATTGAGAGTAAATCGAAGAAAGACGAAGGTAATAAAAAGAAGTAGAAATGACAACAGCGAGAAACTTAACATCGGGATCGATTGTCACGAAGCAGATGAAGTTAAGAGATCCTGCTGTCTAGGCAGTAAACCAATGACGGACGGAGCAAGGACATCAAACGCAGAAGAGAAATGGCAAAAAGGGCATTCCTGGCCAAGAGAAGTCTACTAATGTCAAATATCAGCCTTAATTTGAGGAAGAAATTTCTGAGAATGTACGTCTGGAGTACAGCATTGTATGGTAGTGAAACATGGACTGTGGGAAAACCGGAACAGAAGAGAATCGAAGCATTTGAGGTGTGGTGCTACAGACGAATGTTGAAAAGTAGGTGGACTGATAAGGTAACGAATGAGGAGGTTCTGCGCAGAATCGGAGAGGAAAGGAATATGTGGAATACACTGATAAGGAGAAGGGACAGGATGATACGATATCTGTTAAGACATGAGGCAATGACTTCCATGGTACAAAAGGGAACTGTAGAGGGCAAACACTGTAGAGAAAGACAGAGATTGGACTACATCCATCAAATAATTGAGGACGTAGTAGAGGAATTCCAGGCGGGCCGCGTCAAACCAGTCAGAAGACTGATTAAAAAAAAAAAAAAAAAAAAAAGAAAATGTGCACCATATCTTTATGTCAAAATATGCAGCGTACATGTTGCTGCACATCAAAGATCTTTCGAGAACACGGTTTTCTTTCTTTCTTTCTTTTTTTTTTTTTATTTTTTTTTAGTGGGGATGGTGGCGCTTTGGTTTTCTAAAGTAACGGAAGTTCTACTCCGGTGGATTAATAAGTTTTACAAAAATGGTTCAAATGGCTCTGAGCACTATGGGACTTAACTTCTAAGGTCATCAGTCCCCTAGAACTTAGAACTACTTACACCTAACTAACCTAACGACAACACACACATCCATGCCCAAGGCAGGATTCGAACCTGCGACCGTAGCGGCCGCGCGGTTCCAGACTGTAGCGCCTTTAACCGCTTGGCCACCACGGCCGGCAATAAGTTTTACAGTTCCGTGTGAAAGTATACTGTCACTTAACACGAAAAAAGTGTCTTTTCATCTGGAGAAAAGTGTTTTTTTAACCAGGAAATCAGGGAATTTTTTTCACTTGTCTGCGTAAACACACTGCCATTGTATTGATAAATACTCCCGCACAAATATTAAGGCCAAAGGATAATATCTTGAACTGGTAGGAGTTACCAAATAGGAAAGCAGTGTACTTTCTCGAGGCACCTAAGAATGCTATCTGCCAATAAGATAAACAGATTGTTAAATACTTTGTTCCACAGAACTTCTGCGGCTGGTCCCGGCGGAGGTTTGAGTCCTCCCTTGGGCATGGGAGTGTGTGTTTGTCCTTAGGATAATTTAGGTTAAGTAGTGTGTAAGCTTAGGGACTGATGACCTTAGCAGTTAAGTCCCATAAGATTTCACACGCATTTGAACATTTTTTTTTTTTTTAATTCAAGGTGAAAGGATATCAATGATACGATTCGCTGATGAGATTGCTATCCTGAGTGAAAATGAAGAAGAATTACTCCCCCTCGTAGAGGCCTTCAGTATACCCTTTCCATCATCTACTGTCTCCTCTGCCTTTACCAGTGGAATTACTCTTCACTCTTCGGCTGGTCCCGGCGAAGGTTCGAGTCCTCCCTCGGGAATGGGTATGTGTGTTTGTCCTTAGGATAATTTAGGTTAAGTAGTGTGTGAGCTTAGGGACTGATGACCTTAGCAGTTAAGTCCCATAAGATTTCACACACATTTGAACATAGAACTTCTGAATCTCTTCATCCAGATTTTCCAGTCTGGTACGTACTGGTACAATTATCCTGTTAATATCCGTCTCATCAAACAATATCCGTATACTCCCATATGAATTTGCTACAGCCAGTAGTGGACTGCTATACGGAGAAGAGGAAGGCTGTATAATGTTCGATTTCTTTCTGTTTTGCGTTGTTACTGCTTCCTTTTTCGCCCAATGGAAGGAATAAATTGCGCGGCGGTACGTGCATGTGGATACGCCTCCTTGTCATAAACATAAACTTTTATGGTTCCTGGTTTCTCAGAAAAGACTTCTGTGTAAGTGCTTAAAAATGGCTCTGAGCACTATGGGACTCAACTGCTGTGGTCATAAGTCCCCTAGAACTTAGAACTACTTAAACCTAACTAACCTAAGGACAGTACACAACACCCAGCCATCACGAGGCAGAGAAAATCCCTGATCCCGCCGGGAATAGAACCCGGGAACCCGGGCGTGGGAAGCGAGAACGCTACCGCACGACCACGAGATGCGGGCTGTAAGTGCTTAGTAAACTCGTTAACTGTGCCTGCTGCTGCGTGTCCAAGCACTCTGACTCGGCAACGTTTTGTTGAATCAGTTCTTTAGTGGCAATTATCTCTCTGCTTTCACCAAGTTATCAGCTATAGGATGCCTGAGTGGTAAATTACTGTTTATGTATAACAATTGCCGGCCGGAGTGGCCGTGCGGTTCTAGGCGCTACAGTCTGGAGCCGAGCGGCCGCTACGGTCGCAGGTTCGAATCCTGCCTCGGGCATGGATGTGTGTGATGTCCTTAGGTTAGTTAGGTTTAAATAGTTCTAAGTTCTAGGCGACTGATGACCTCAGACGTTAAGTCGCATAGTGCTCAGAGCCATTTGAACCATGTATAACAATTGACGTTGGGTGTGCTTAATACAGATACCCTGGCAATACTTGCCATGTAGCTTTTCTTCAGCGTTCAATTTCAGACTATTCTTTTTCCTAAATTGTTCACTGTACAGGTACCAGACGAGAGGTCGATCGTTGAGTTCCTCTCTCTGATAAAATCCCAATCTAGGATACAGGCCACTGATAATTTTTTTATCACCAGGAACGTGCACTTAAAGGCTACATTTCCTATTAATAGTTCGACCTGCACCTGTGTTTTGACTATCTGTGATTTGGCGCTAATAGCACCGACTATCCTGGACTAGCCGGTATCTTATATAACTGACACAGTTCTTTAAATAAAGCTCTTCACACTTGTCACCGCTCCTGTGTCTATAATCACCGTAATCGGCATACGGTACTGCCTATCTTACCGTGTGATGCAGCTTGCACCACATTTTTACCCATCTGACCACAGACTTTCGGCTCAGCACATAATTCATTGTGTATATTCTGGCCGCCGTTGTATTGCAACATGTTGACATCATTCACTTTTCTCCCTGACCACTACTGGAAGGCATGGGGTGGTCAGCTTTAGTTTAAAGATGTAGATGAGGCGGGTTGGCTATCATCTACCACTTCCACGATTATTACTCTTTGGTCTTGATGCTGTTGCATCACGTGACCATCTTGTCTCTGCATGTTACTGTGCTCAGGTTCATTGCGGTATTGATTGGATCCAGCACTGCCCACAATACGGATTAGGTTGACCTGCCTGTTGGTTTGGCCACCTATCGGAACTGCATCTACTTCTTTTTGACTGCTGGAAGTTAGGATTATTGTTCCCTATTACTAACGTACGTGACCATATTCCCACTTTGGGTGGGACAATCTTTCTTTTAGGCTGTCTGTCCCATTGTCCCCAGCCAGGACAAAAATGTCCCGCTTTTTCAAACAGACCAAACGATAATTGATCAGACATATCGCCTACCTGCCTATATTCATTACATTCGAAACGCGCGGGTGATAGCGGCAGCGTGAGCGGCGTGGAGAAGAAGGAGCGAGTAACATACGAGAGCGAGAGAGATGATGTCGCTCAATTCAGCCAACAATCACAATGCGCGAGTGAGAACTTGACATGCGGCAACACTGTTTACATGTGCACGATCAAACAACGCACTCAGTGTTTTCGTGTTTGTGTGTCTGTAACATTCTAAATGCCTAAACGCAATTGTCCCTTCAATATTACTTTGCAAAATAAGTATCCATTTATAAAACAAAGTGATGGTGCATCAGATGTTACGTGTTGTTCTAATTTTAGTGTTGAAACTTCCTGGCAGATTAAAATTGTGTGCCGGACCGAGACCCGAGACTCGAACTCGGGACCATTGCCTTTCGCGGGCAAGTGGTCTACCATCGTTTTTTTTTTTTTTTGTGTTCGTTGGGTTTGGTCGTTGCGGACGTTACATGACGTCCGTTAAAGTTCGTTTGTTTATCCTTCCACTCAGTTTTTTATTACAGAGGCCAACCAGATCTCTGACCGAACACACTGAGCTACCGTGCCTGCTCCAACTGAGCTACCCAAGCACGACTCACGACCCGTCCTCACAGCTTCAATTCTGCCAGTACCTCGTCTCCTATCTTCCAAACTTCGCAGAAACCCTTCTGCAGGTTCGCAGATGGTAGAGCACTTGCCCACGAAAGGCAAAGGTCCCGACTTCGAGTCTCGGTCCGGCACACAGTTTTAATCTGCCAGGAAGTTTCATATCAGCGCACACTCCGCTGCAGAGTGCAAATCTCATTCTGGAATTTTAGTGTTGGCCATGATGCTGCCAGCGATATTGGGAAAATATTTAAAATCAGAAAAACACAGGCTTTCCGATCAAGCTGCTGCTTCCAGCTCGTCAATATTTGTTTTTTTTTTTTTTTTTTTTTTTTTCAAAAGAACCGATTTCCCGACTTCGAAGGATGTGGGTGTAACTGCAGCGGAAGGTGCATGGGCGTATCACACGGTTCAAGAAAGCCACAACTTTCGCTCAAATGACTGTTCCTCTAATTTAATTGAAACAGGTTTTGAGAAAAAAATTTAGACGTGCTCACACAAAATCCTCGGCTATTGTTGTAAATGTGCTTGCATCTATGGTGATGAATTAATTGAAAGAGCATCTTTGTGAAGGCCACTGTATATCTTTATCAACGGATGTTTCAAATCATGGCTCAATAAAATTATTCCCTGTTTTAACCGTTAACTAACGAGTGTGGTCTCTCTGACCGCGCGAAACTTTACGAACTCGCTTTCCAAGACCAAGTGTGGTAGAACGCTTCTATACTCCCTTAAATTGCTAAGCCTACGATGGTATGCTATCGGTTGCGCGGTTGCGTTATCGCCTTCTGTGTTTTTTGTTGACACGTGTTATTGATACGTGTTGGAGCCACCTAGACCGCTCCTCGTTAACTACGTACCTGTTTTCTTCCGTACTTTCCCGAGTTTGATGAAATTGTTAGTCGGTCTATGGAGGAAGGTATCAGCGTATAGGTAAAGAAATAAACGAAAAAGACGACGATTTTACAGTAGCCAGTGATCACAGTTCTGCTATCGAAAATTATCATTCAGAGGAAGAACTTCAGGCTAAAAATGGTTCAAATGGCTCTGAGCACTATGGGACTTAACATCTGAGGTCATCAGTCCCCGAGAACTTAGAACTACTTAAACCTAACTAACCTAAGGACGTCACACACATCCATGCCCGAGGCAGGATTTGAACCTGCGACCGTAGTGGTCGCGCGGTTCCAGACTGAAGCGCCTAGAACCGCTCGGCCAAAACGGCCGGCGAGAACTTCAGGAAAGTTGTGATGGGGATCTGTCTGTTTCTTCAATGAAATACTTAAAGTGTCTGTTAAAATCGAATGTGTTCTGAGTGGTGATAAAAACGTAGTTCCCAGCAATGAATGTCAATTTGACAGACTTTCTTTTTGTACCTAACAGGCGGAATTTTAGTGCACAAATTTCAACCCTAGAATTTAGTTTTATTTGAAAATTCATTTGCTACAGAGATTGTATAATTTTCCAGGAAGTAGAATTCAGTACTCTGAACAGTCTATTTATGTGTACTATTTAAAAGATCCACACACAATAATGTGCTTTTGTGTGATGCATAGTAAAATACTGCAGACTTTGTTTAGTGCAATAAAATAAATTAAACCTATTTAAAAACACTTAAATAATTGTAAAAATAAATGTTATATAGCATAAATTAAAAATTTCAAACGATTTTTGCCTTAAATCTCGGTTTAAACGCAGGTGTCCAGAGACCCCACCTCGTAGTATACGTTACAGAAAAGTCACATCGCGAGTTAAGGGTTAATTCGATATTTTTTACGTTATGAAAATATGAAAGTAAATTTTTAGAGTTTCTAGACCAGCCTGGTGAAACATCGGATATTGTTGTTGGTTATTTCAAATGGTTCAAGTGGCTCTGAGCACTATGGGACTAAACATCTGAGGACATCAGTCCCCTAGAACTTAGAACTAGTTAAATCTTACTAACCTAAGGACATCACACACATCCATGCCCGAGGCAGGATTCGAACCTGCGACCGTTGCGGTCGTGCGGTTCCAGACCGAAGCGCCTAGAACCGCTCGACCACAGAGGCCGGCCTTTTGATTATTTGAACGAGGGATTATCGCGCAGTGATTTAAATAGCAAAACTGTGGAAATTTGTAGAGATAATACTAATTGCAGTAATAATGTTTACGCAAAATTGTACCTATCACTCGGAAGACAACTCATTAGGATTGGACGTGGAGGCCATATAGCTCACATCGCTATCAAAAGAGCTCAAAATTATCTGCCGTGGAATTCGAAGGTATCACTATGAAAATTTACTCATTTTTTTATATCTGCAGCTTTTGAGTGGAAGCTCTCAGAGTTCTGTGATTTCAGTGACATAGAGTATCAGAAACTGCTGAGCTACAGCAAAACCAAGTGGCTCGCGTTTAATGTCGGCGCTTGAAAGAATTTTTTTAAAAAAAATCAGCTCTTAGAAAGCTATTTTCTGAGCGTCGATAAATTTTCGAAAATCCTACCTCTGAATTTTACATGCGCAGGCAGCGACTTTCCATCAAACGGCGTTAAAAATTAAAGCACAATGCTTGCCTGTTGTAGAATCTACAAAGAAAATTAAGCATCTCCGACGTAACTTGGCATATAAAGAAAGTTCGCTTTTCCTTCTTCACGCCGTCCTGGATCGTAACATCTAAACTAAAGACGCTGTTGTTCAGGCTGTAGAAACTGCGACGGCTGAATTTTATGACTGGCAAAGAATACTTGGATCGGTGGTGTCAGCTCAGTGCAGACCTACAAGTGTTTGAATGGGCAACTTTGACAAAAGTACCTAAGTGGTAAGAAATACAGAATGCAACGGATTTGGTGATTACACAAGGATTTCTTAGCGGCGACCAAGATATGGATATATTCCATGAGTTTCCTCTTTTTTCCAACTACGTCACAGACGAAAAACTATCAAGCTGGAACGCTAAAAACGCTGCAATGAAAACAGTGGGGTGGAGTTTTTCACACGTTTCTGTGACAACAATTTGAACTGTACGAAATTTCGTGTAATTACTGAATTCATTATTTGTTTGCCTGGAGGTAACGCACCTGTCGAAGGAGTTTTTTCTCTAATGAACAAGTGACAAGTGACAAAACACAGTTAAGTGTCGCAGTTTTGAAAGCCATTTTCATTACCGAGACTAACAGCAGCAAATCATGTGATAAGCTTAATCCTACTTGAAAACTAGACACGACGCTTTGAAACTGGTTCCTCCGCCGACAAATAAAAACAAATGCGTCTGCAACTGCAATCTAATTTTGATTAATTCAAGCTATACATAATTAATACAGTGTTATCACGTCCTTGTGTTTGTGTAAATAACAAATAGTAAAATAAGTTTTTTCTCCTAAATTTTGCAAGCGTCCCCCTCTGACAAATAAATATATAAATAAACTGTCATGTTACCAATGATGTCTCCGCGTCTCCTATGTTACCACCATGTTGTTGTTGTAGTATCCGTTCACATTTGAATTCTGGTACGCAACATTATTTTGTAGTTGTCTATAACAACCGTTGCTATTGTAATCGTTCCTCTTTCGATTGCCGTTACCATTACCATTGCTTTTGTTATTCCACTGTATGGTTGAGAATAAATAACATTATTCCTTTCAATCTTCCTGTATGAGATCGACAGAATCTATAGTGGCTAGGATTTTTTCTAAATCGTCTTTAGAGATGTTTACTAGCTATTTTTTCACCGGCAGAGGTAGTTTCGGTTTAAGGATAGATAATACTGCTTTGGTGGCCATGGATTCATCCCAATAACGAGTTTTACTGACGTAGTTTTCAACATATTTACTCATGCTACCAAGTTCTGTGTTGTACATTTTGGGATTGTACACGTCCTGTTTCAATCGTTCTTGTATGCACGTGCTCCAATATTTGGCTAAGGATATCTTCTCAAACTGTTCTAAAGTTTAACAGCCATCTGCTGTCTCTGTAGCATACAATGTCGCTTCACCGACAATCTGCGAAATTACTAATTGTATCTTCTGACGTTCTGCCCAGACTTTGGGCAGAACGTGTCTATTACTCTTGACAAAAATAACGGGGTATATAGTCCTCTGAAACCGTCTACGTTTTATAAGGCTTTCCTGTAATATGATATCTGCGTAGCTTAGTCTGCCGCCGTTAGTGGTCAGCGCGGCGGCATGCCACGCCAAGGGGCCCGGGTTCGATTGCCGGCTGGGGCAGGAGATTTTCTCGGCTCAGAGGCTGGGTGTTGTGTTGTCCTCATCATCATTTCATCCGCATCTCCCACGCGCAAGTCGCCCAGGGTGGCGTCGAGTGCATAAGTACTTGCTCTCGGCAGCCGAACTTCCCCGAATGGGGGACTCCCGGTTCACAATGCCGTATGCCCATTTCCATTTTTGCGTAGCTTGGTTTTTGTTCCTCAGCTACAACTGCTACCCTGTCTGGAGCCGGACTGTAACTGTACCGCTCCGGGAAAACTATCGGTTCGTAATAACTTTCGTTCTCGTACCTTTTACTATCTTACTTCACATTTTAATCCTTATCCTGCACACTAGATTCCTTTCGTTCTAACGTACAAAACATGCTGTAATTTCATTTTTTCCACTCTGGAAGTTCCTCGTCTGACGTTTGTTGTACCTGGTTTAATTCGGTTCTAAATTCGGTTGCAGATTCTGGCGTTGGGAACTTGATGCTTCAACTGTTAGTTGGTAATATTTACTGGCAAAATGTAACCTAACACCAGATTGCGTACTTACGGTTATCCTGTGTGGCCATTTTTAGTACGACTTAAAGAAAGAGTGAGAAATTATTAATTGATCACCGATGCGTCGGTTCTCGATTGTGTTGAGGAGACGTACGGATTGATTACGCGAAGGGGTTTTCTTAATTGACCTTTTGACCCGGATTGCCTTCACGCAATCAGAATCTTCGATGAAAATACCTAAGGGACCTATTTGAATATAAAAATGAAAATGAAAGCAAATTAGTGGAATTCCGTAAGAGAAAGATTAACAGATCGGAAGTTGAACACATTAGTGGTCTTCCAAATACAATCGAGACACCGCGATAAAGAGCGAACCTGTAACAAAGCTCAAATACAATTTGAACATCATTTTTGGTTCGTGAAAGAAAAGAATAAGAAGAAAATTACTGCAACATAAAATATTAATATATTTTGAACAAATTGGCTTTAAACTTCTACACATTGACAAATACACAATAAATGCATCACTTACAGCTGATATTTCTTTTGTAAATGGCGCAGTCCAATAATCGCCGCTTTGTCAGTCCGTTCCTTCTTAAAATTAAATGTCCTTGCTTGTGCGTAAATACATAGTAGCCACACCCGAGTTAACGAAATGTTTGTTCGTCGTTTCACATAGTTTTTACACAAAATAAAAATGCAACTTGTAGCAATGCTATGTAGTACGTCTTAACAGGTCGGCGACCAAAAGTACAAGGGATAAATGAAGTCTCTTAGAATATTTCTTAAGAAAAGATAGGTTGTTCTTTCTTCTGTTTCGCAGCTTCTTGCTATCAAGCGCTGCGGCAATGATTTTAAATATCTGCGCCCAGCGGGTCATAGTGTTTATTTAGAGTATTTAAACACTGGACGCCCGTCTTGGTATAGGCGCACATTAAAAACAAAAAAATATTTCGTCTCTTTACTCTCGCGCTGTGATGCTTAGCGTCTTTACGAACTACAGCTCATTGGCTGTCCTTTTCTTTTATGACAAATATCTCATATGCAAAGTAGCTTGCATCCAATAATATTACAAGATTCACCACTCCCTAATGTGGCTTTAATCATGACTATTTTTAGTACCGCTTGTACTTCAGTGATTACGTTTTCTCTAATCTCACATCGAGCGAGGTGGCGCAGTGGTTAGCACACTGGACTTGCATTCGGGAGGACGACGGTTCAATCCCGTCTCCGGCCATCCTGATTTAGGTTTTCCGTGATTTCCCTAAATCGCTTCAGGCAAATGCCGGGATGGTTCCTTTGAAAGGGCACGGCCGATTTCCTTCCCCATCCTTCCCTCACCCGAGCTTGCGCTCCGTCTCTAATGACCTCGTTGTCGACGGGACGTTAAACACTAATCTCCTCCTCCTCCTCCTCTAATCTCAGCATCTTTCTTCCCTAACCACTGAGTTACTTCAGTTCTTATTTTCTCAGTTTGAGCCTTCATGTGCTCTTCTACCTGCCTAGTTTGTTGTCGAGAAAGCTGGTTTAATCTAGCAGTGATGTGCCGTACTTCAGTTCCCCGAGCATATTGTGTTTCCTGACACTTTTGTACCTCATTCTTGACCTTGGTTACTGCATCACGTAGCCCACGATAAGCTTGTTTCATAGCAGTCACCTCAGTTCGTATGGTTCCTAGCCGTTCATCTAGTTTTTGTACTACGATTTCATCACGCCTTCTTAAAACTTCATTTAATCGACGCGTGATATTTTCATCACGCAATTTCTCTCCAGCCTCTAACCTCTTCTGCCGTTCTTTTTCTTTAAGAGCTAACCTCTTTCACATTCCCTTTCTTGAAGTGCTAACGTCTCTCCACGTTCCCTTTCCTTGAGGGCTAATGTTTCATTCATTCAATTATCGCGATCCTCTAGCTGTTGACTCAGCTTTGCTAAAAGAGCTTCGTCAAGTTTGTTTTCCCTACGTTCTAATATTTGAAAAAGAAATGTGTAGGAATCATCGCCCGGAATTCCCACCGGTGATCAATGCTACTGATTTAGTATCATCTGCTAACATACTGGTGTATATCAGCTGCTCCGATTCCATTCCTATTATGTTTTCTTGGGAAAAGGGTTTGGCTAATTAACGGCCTTCACCTTGTAATTCTTGTAAATTACCTAGAGATTTTGAATCAGGCATTTCTGCTTCCTTTCTCGCTTGCTGATGTGTTCTTCCACGGTCCATAACGTGAATAAATACAAAATACACTCCTGGAAATTGAAATAAGAACACCGTGAATTCATTGTCCCAGGAAGGGGAAACTTTATTGACACATTCCTGGGGTCAGATACATCACATGATCACACTGACAGAACCACAGGCACATAGACACAGGCAACAGAGCATGCACAATGTCGGCACTGGTACAGTGTATATCCACCTTTCGCAGCAATGCAGGCTGCTATTCTCCCATGGAGACGATCGTAGAGATGCTGGATGTAGTCCTGTGGAACGGCTTGCCATGCCATTTCCACCTGGCGCCTCAGTTGGACCAGCGTTCGTGCTGGACGTGCAGACCGCGTGAGACGACGCTTCATCCAGTCCCAAACATGCTCAATGGGGGACAGATCCGGAGATCTTGCTGGCCAGGGTAGTTGACTTACACCTTCTAGAGCACGTTGGGTGGCACGGGATACATGCGGACGTGCATTGTTCTGTTCGAACAGCAAGTTCCCTTGCCGGTCTAGGAATGGTAGAACGATGGGTTCGATGACGGTTTGGATGTACCGTGCACTATTCAGTGTCCCCTCGACGATCACCAGTGGTGTACGGCCAGTGTAGGAGATCGCTCCCCACACCATGATGCCGGGTGTTGGCCCTGTGTGCCTCGGTCGTATGCAGTCCTGATTGTGGCGCTCACCTGCACGGCGCCAAACACGCATACGACCATCATTGGCACCAAGGCAGAAGCGACTCTCATCGCTGAAGACGACACGTCTCCATTCGTCCCTCCATTCACGCCTGTCGCGACACCACTGGAGGCGGGCTGCGCGATGTTGGGGCGTGAGCGGAAGACGGCCTAACGGTGTGCGGGACCGTAGCCCAGCTTCATGGAGACGGTTGCGAATGGTCCTCGCCGATACCCCAGGAGCAACAGTGTCCCTAATTTGCTGGGAAGTGGCGGTGCGGTCCCCTACGGCACTGCGTAGGATCCTACGGTCTTGGCGTGCATCCGTGCGTCGCTGCGGTCCGGTCCCAGGTCGACGGGCACGTGCACCTTCCGCCGACCACTGGCGACAACATCGATGTACTGTGGAGACCTCACGCCCCACGTGTTGAGCAATTCGGCGGTACGTCCACCCAGCCTCCCGCATGCCCACTATACGCCCTCGCTCAAAGTCCGTCAACTGCACATACGGTTCACGTCCACGCTGTCGCAGCATGCTACCAGTCTTAAAGACTGCGATGGAGCTCCGTATGCCACGGCAAACTGGCTGACACTGACGGCGGCGGTGCACAAATGCCGCGCAGCTAGCGCCATTCGACGGCCAACACCGCGGTTCCTGGTGTGTCCACTGTGCCGTGCGTGTGATCATTGCTTGTACAGCCCTCTCGCAGTGTCCGGAGCAAGTATGGTGGGTCTGACACACCGGTGTCAATGTGTTCTTTTTTCCATTTCCAGGAGTGTATATCGTGACAGCTGTAACGTATAAATCCACAATCAGTTGTTGAGTCAGCTGTTAATTTGACTGCGAGCAAGACTCGCCACTAATCGCAATGAACATGTTACAGCCTATTGATGTTTCACACAAAAGATACGTACAATACAAGATCTAACACACAATAAATGAAAATGTACCATGGGCTATCACCAGAAAAACCGTAGGAACATACACTGGTGCCTTACCTTACTTAAGAGCAGCAATAAATCCAGCTCGTTTGGAATTTGGTCTTGCCCGGTAATATTTAGTTACATGTGGTACAGTTTCTCTCGTCAGTGCAAGGCAAGATTCTCATTAGTTTCCCATTCAAGCAAACTTTGATGAACGTGAGGAAAAAATATGCACAAATCAAGTACAACACATTAGAATACAGTAAATCGATGTATTTTCTTTTCTGTTCTTTCTTTTCCCGTGGAAATCGGGACCCACCTTGGGCGCCAATTATATCGTCTCTCTGTCTCTCCCTTTCCTCGTCTCCTCTCTTTTCTTTTTCCAGAAGGTATCAGTTTGTCATGTTTGGAATTGTAGATGAAAATATAAGTCGTGACCCCACCCTTCCCTAATCCGATGGGACCGGTGACCTCGCTGTTTCGTCCACTTCCCCAAATCATCCAACAATCCATCCGTCGCGTATATTTCGCACACTCGTTGTAACGGGTAAAATATATGCTAACAATCATCAATGCCTCTTCGTAGGCAAATGATTTTGAGTAAAGGTACCAGGTTGGGTTGCACCAATTTACTTATGTCGCCAACACACACGGCTAGCACAAAAATACGCGTGGTTTGTTTAAAACTGTAGTAGTTAATGCGCGATAAATATTGTTGCAGAGAGAGACACACTATAATGAACTACGTAGCTGTACTATTATTCTCTATGTTAAGTAAATTCTTTGTTAAACGCTGACCTTTTATACTGTTAATTATGATTTGAATAATATTTACTTCAATGAAATCAAGCTTTTTACCAGTCAGCGGTTTATTCATAAGCAAGCCTGAGCCTCATATTATTATTTATTATCTTTGCGTTTGTCGTGTATATTTAATGAAAACTTTTCTGCAAAAATATTTACACTATTTTTTCTTGATATCTTGTGGGTGTGGACCGAAGATCACGTAATGACTGCCAATGCGCCATTACGATAAAAGAATGCAGATAGAACTTTAATCCTAGTGATAATTATTTCCACTTAATTATATTCATATTGAGAGAGAGGCATGAATTAAAAAGACAAATACTTTTTATACATATATTGTGAAAAAAAACTTTCGGCAGTTAACAAAATCGTGCTTTCAGAAGCACACTCATACAAAAGCGTCTAAGGGGCCGAGAGTTGACGCTAGAGTGATCATTTTATTCGTCAAAGGCTTTATTCCACAATCATATAGAAATTCCTTGACGTGATATACTCATAGTCTTTCTTGTTCTTAATATCTATTACACAGAAATATATTTATTATTAATATTTTTCTGTTTAAAACACGTAAAGATGAACAATTTTCTCGTTCCAAAATAGTATTTCGTCGTTGATAGCACATTTACATATACAAACACGCAGATTTTTATTCGTTATTCACACTGTTCACCTGTGGTTGTCGAAACATTTTACTACGGCTTTTAGAAGGCTTCCCAGGAGACGGTTCAAAGACCAGTGAATATGTTTCACAAACAAGCAAAAGCGCGCCTAAAACAGCGAAATGCAGCCATATAACGACGAAACTCCAGCAAAAACTGGATATCATCAGATTGGAAAAAAGCGCATGGCTGGCGTTGTGCACTCTCGCTCGAACTTAACGTCTCCGGCGAGGTGTGGTTCCTTATGTGTGTGTGAGTGTTGTGTCTGTCTGCAACTTGACATGTCCTCTTCACGGTAAGTAGCTATCTGTCTTTCCCTACATTGTTGATATTCCTACCTGGAGTTTCCATTGTTTGATGATAGTTCCGTATTTCCGCCTTGAAATATGATGTACAAATAGGGTCACATGTATTCCCGTCATATGTATTTGTCTCAGTTTGATGATACAATTCGACTTGTAAATAAGTGCAAGTGTGTTGCATTCTCATATGTCTTCGGTACATGACTGTGTATAAGAATAAGAACTTCATAGCACAGCTGGAGCTTTTCTACAAACAGTGCACGTTTCTGCTTGTTCACGCATTTCACAAATTATTTTTTGTGCTGAATTTTGCAAGCTTACATTGCACAAGTTCTGCTCACAGGACTAGTGTGCATCACAATGGATTTTTACATTTCCCCTGCAGAACAGATGTGTGGGCTTTGGGTCATTCTGAATTTCCTACCATTTTTGAGTACATACGTGTGAGGCTTGCATTTAAAATTTCCCATCGCCATTTGAACTTGGTCACTTTGGGTTGTGGCAAAAGCGCCATTACAAAAATTATACTAAAAGTGAAAAGTGTGACTGCAATTTCGCACTTCGGGTGAGGCCGTGTTCACGGTGACACCGACAACGGGCATCAGACGCCGTCGCCAGAGGTCTCCCGATAACTTCGGCCGACAACTTGGATATGGTGCGAGCAATCTCCTTCGTCAGTTTTCGGCAGAGTCAAGGACGTTACGATAGGTTAGAATCTATTCTGGATATGAAGTAGGTTAGACTTTAACCTACAAGGGTGGGAGAGTTATTTTAAAAAGGTGTTGAATGCATGTAGAGCTGTATCAGTCTCGAAAAGAACGTGGCGAGTACAGTATACTCTGTCCTCAGTTACTGGAATTACGAGTCGAGTTTTACGAATATATGAGATGGAGGGAGAAACGCTGTGCCACAAAACTTAAAAAATTTGTGACGCCACTTACCTTTCCTCACCACCCATTAGCGTCAGAAAAGGTCGCTACCTTTGAAGCTAACATGCCGTAATTGACGTTTTCATATATTGTGTTTACTATGGAAATATGTAGTTTCAATGATACAGCACATTAAGGATCTCTCCAAAGCATGTTGTTGCCACTGCGGTTTATTCTGCGACCGTGGCAGGATGTGCGACTTCACGGCATAAAGGTGTTGCTAATGAGGCTTTGAGCACATACACTAATCAGTCAAAACATTATGATCACTGCCCCGCCCACGGCGATGTTGTATGCAGTCCGGTGGGCGTTGCGGGTATTGACGTGGTAACAAATGTATGTAAGCGGAGCAGACGCAGATGAGGGATCATCCTAGCGAAGATATAGGCTGCAAATGGGGAAATCCATCGAGATAAGCGACTTTGACACAGGGCAGGTTATCATTACGCAGAGCCTGTGAACGAGTACCTCGGAAACGGCGAAACTGGTCGAATGTTCACGTGCAAGTCGTAAACATCTACGGAAAGAGGTATGACAGTGAATCTACCACTAGGCGCTAAGTGGTTGGACGTCCACGACTCTTCACAAAACGTGGGGTTCGGAGGCTCGTCTGCTTTGTAAAGTAGGATAGATGGTGATCTGTGGCATCTTTGCCGAAAGAGCACAATAATGGTGCTCTCACAGGTGTCTGGGAGGACACTGTACATCGTACTTTGTTGTATATGGAGCCCCGCAGCAGACCACCCCTACGTGTTCTCATGTTGACCTAACGACGTCGTCAATTACGATTGCAGTGGTCACGGGACCATCGTAATTCGACAGTCGATCAATGCGTGTCGGCTCCTCGGGCGAATCACATTTTTGCTACACAACGTCGGTGGTCGTCTCCATAAACACCGTCATCGAGGTGAACGGCGGCTAGAAACGTATTATGCTATGACAGACATTCTCCCGTCCTTGCATGAAACCTGTGGTAGTAATCGATAACACACACACAGCTGCCAACCACCTGCATCGCTCCATGCTTGATGTCTTCCCCGATGGCGATGTCATTTTTCAGTAGATAATTGTGTGTGTCTCGGAGCCATAACAGTGGTTTGCGAAGCACTGCTGTGAACTCACGTTTACGTCTCGGCGACCAAGTACGCCTGTTGTAAATCCTATGGAACACATCTGGGTCGCTATAGGGCGCCATAGCCGCATACGCAAATCAGCAGCCCATTATATTCTCGAGTTACGTGACCTGTGCGTAGACATTTAATGCCGCATACTTTCTCAAACCTAATACCCGCCAGGGTAGCCGAGAGTGCTAACGCGCTGCTTCCTGGACTCGGATAGGCGCGCCGGCCTCGAGGGCCAGTGTGCCAGCCAGCCTGGATGTGGTTTTTAGGCGGTTTTCCACATCCCGCTAGGTGAATACCGGGCTGGTCCCCACGTTCCGCCTCAGTTACACACGTCGCAGACATTGTAACACGTCCGCACTATTTCACGATTTACATTAGACGCAGACCGTTGGGGTACACTGATTCCATCCCGGGGCGTATGGGGTGGCGGCAGGAAGGGCATCCGGCCATCCCTAAAGCTAACATTGCCAAATCCGTTGTAACCATGCCGACCCTGCGATCGCAGCGGGACTATGGCATAAGCGAAAGAAAGAAAGACTTTCTCAAACCTAGTCCCAAACTGTTGGATCCCTGATACGCAGAATCAGTGATGTATTTCGTTCCGAAGACGAACAAACAAGCTATTAAGCAGGTGATCATAATGTTTTGGCTCATTAGTGTAAAGGTTAATTTACATGGTGAAAGTAGCTGTGTTCCTTTTACATGATGCAAGGATAAAATCTGTGTGTGAGTAAGCAAGTATTATTTAATTAATGGAAAGTAGATTGCGGTTTCACAGCAGCTCACTTAATTTTTAAAAAGGGTGAAAATGAATGCAATAGCAGTACATTAAGAAAATTAGATTACAGCAGTGAAAAATACAGTGCTCTTTAGACAGTTCCACAGTGGACGTGAGAAAGGAAGTAACAAGGTTTCATATTTCGCAGCATTTGTGGTGCAAGACTGAAAATACTCGCTTTTAAATTAGTCTTTAGGGCGTCGTAAACAGCGTTCAACATATCACATAAAAACTATGAAATAGTACTTTTCAGAATCAGGTACAAGCTTCAATAGTGGAAAGCTGTAATCGCCAGATGCCAAATGTAGAAGTGCCTCTTGTACTTTTACTTGAGTCAGAGCAGTATCTTTAATGTGAGAATCGTATTTTTAAAAGAGCTCGATTCACACCTCTGCAAATACTCCAAATTAGCTTTACATACTGGTCTTCGGCCTTACGTACTCGAATTGATGACCTTGAAAAGCAAGATAACAAATACACTGTTTTGCTGAATTCTTTTAAAGTTGTGCAGACTGTCAGTCAACATACGTGTGAAAGACAAACATAAAGTTTACAATAATATACTATGAACACCTAAAGCACTGAAAAGTGGAAACACATACAACACATTTGCGAACCACTTCATGTAAAAGACACAGTATCACCACCCTGTCTGTATCAAAACGCAAGTAAGCAGTAATAATAATTTGTAGACAGCTAACGTCCACCTAACGAGTCCGAAAAATGCCCACTATACAGTAACTCTAAGCATACGACACTTGCTATATTACCATTTCGTTCTCTTCTTTGGGACAGGAATGCCCTTTTTGCTTGTGCTAGTCCACTTTCTATGTCGTCCTTGCTCCGTCTATCACACGTTATTTTGCTTCCAAGGTAGCAGATTTCCTTCATCTCGTCCACTGAGTCGTCTCCAATTTTGTCGTTAATTTTATCGCCAATCTCATTTCTGCTATTCCACACAATTTTCGTCTTTCTTCGATTTATTCTGTCTACAGTTTGTGCCCAGCTGACTGTTAATTCAGTATGTTATGTAATTCTCGCTTGCAGACAGGAAACCAATGTCATCAGCGAATCTTATCGTTGATAATCTTTCACCCTGAATTTCAATCCCACTCCTGAACCTATCTTTTATTTCCATCATTGCTTCATCGATGTACAGATTGAACAATAGGGAAGAAAGGCTGCATCCGTCTTACATTCTTTTTAGTCCAAGTACTTCGTTCTTGGTGGTTCATTCTTATTGTTCCTTGTTCGTTCTTACCAGTCTTTCCCTGTAGCTTAACCTATTTTTCTGAGAATTTCAAACATTTTGCACCATTTTTAATTGTCGAGTGCTTTATCTAGGTTGACAAATCGCATGAAGGTGATTTCATTTTTCTTAAGTCTTGCTTCCATTATCAAATGCAACGTCAGATCTGCTTCTCTGCTGCCTTTACCTTTCCTAAAGCCAAACTTACCGTCATCTAATAGATGCTCCATTTTTTTCCATTCATCTGTATGTTATTCTGGTCAGCAACTGTGGCGATGCATCAGAAAGTCAGCTGATTGTATGATAGTTTTCGCATTTATCCGCACTAAAGACTTCTAAAATTACCCCACTTCACAAAAAGGGCTCTAAAAATGATGTAGCCAATTACCGGCCCATAGCACAGCTCAGCTCATTCTCAAAAATATTTGAAAAATTATTTTACACCAGATTGGAAGACTTTACTAATAAACTATCCTTATTGACAAAACACCAGCATGGTTTTAGAAAGCAAAAGACAACCACCACAGCTATTTATGAGTATCTCAACGAAACCTTAAAAGCACTGGATAATAAGGAAATCACTACTGGTATCTTTTTAGATTTATCCAAAGCGTTTGATGTAATTGACCATACCATACTCCTTAAGAAGTTAGCAAATAAAGGTATAAGAGGAATTGCAAACAAATGGTTAGAATCTTACCTGTCAAACAGATTTCAAAAAGTTGAAATTAATTTTGAAAAAAAAAAGAATACAACCACCCATCAATCTACTGTCCACTCCTCTGACACAATGCCTATTAGATATGGTGTGCCACAAGGCTCAATCCTGGGACCCATACTGTTTCTGCTATACATTGATGATATAAGCACAAAGCTTGCTACAGGACATACCACACTATTTGCCGATGACACAAGTATTCTAATAACGGGTACTGATACAGAGGACCTCAACCAAAAAATTAAACCGCTTATGTCGTCACTCAGCAAATGGTTCAACAAGAACAAACTGATTATAAACATACAGAAAACAACCTACATCAACTTCAGACTCTCATCCCAAAAACAATAAATGCCTGATGTGATTCTAAATAACCAAGAGCTTATGTGTGTGGACTCCGTCAAGTTTCTTGGCATATGGCTTGCAGAAAATCTTAAGTGGAAGACACACACAAATTATATCTCAAAAAAGCTCTCAACTGTGTGTTACATTTTAAGGGTACTCAAAAAGTCAGTCACAAAATCTGTTCTCATACATGTATATTATGCTTACTTCCATTCTACATTACAGTATGGAATCATATTTTGGGGGAACTCACCTGGAGGTAGATGCATTTTCAAAATGCAAAAAATGGCAATACGCATAATATGTAATCTAAGACATAATGAATCATGCAGACAACATTTCAAAACAAATGGCATTATGACACTGCCCTCTGCTTACATTTATAATATCGTCTCATTTGTCAAGTCATACCTGTTAAACAATGACTGCACACTAAAATTCAATGGAGATATTCATAACTATGCAACAAGGCAGCAATCTGACCTACATATGATTCAGCCCAGAACTACCTGCTACCAAAAAAGTGTTTTAAATGTTGGTATAAAAATGTATAATAATTTACCCAATGAAATCAAAGCAACAAAGAACCCAAGAGCCTTCACACATAAGTTAAAAAAATATCTCTTGGACCATTGCTTTTATGCAGTTGATCATTTTTTTGAAAGGGGTTAAAAATGTAAAAAATATGATAAATGTTCAATTAGGTCTGAAAATTATATACTGTGCATGTCTATGAAATACACTGGACTACTTTACTATTACATTTGTATTGGCTGTTTGTATTTTACCATACAACATTTGCATTTACTGTTTTGTTAAAGATAGCTAACTTCCTCATTGCAAAATGATGTAAAATCAATTTATTAAATATTACCTGCAAATATGTTCCCTTGACCTATCCAATATCGTATGTAAAATCTTACATCTCTTTGATTTGTATTAACTGTTTTGTTGAAGATAGATAATTTCCTTGCTACAAAATAATGTAAACATCAATTTGTAAAAATTACTGTAAATAGCTCTCTTGACCTATCCAATATCATATGTACAGCTGTACAATACTATGATTGCCTGGATCAATAAAAATACAATACAATACAATACTTGCTGTCTTCGGTCATGTGCATGTGGTAGCTTCCGAAAGTCGGACGGTGTGTCTCCTCTCACATATTCTACACATCAGATACAATAGTCGTTTGATAGTCTATGTCCCTCCCAGTGGCTTCAGAAAGTCCGAAGGAATGTTATCTTTATCCTCCACCTTAATTAATGCAAACTCTGTTCGAATCCAACTCTAATACTGTATCACCTATGTCATCCATTTCGACTCCCAATTCTTCTTCTGCCACTTTATTACATAGTTCCTCCCCCTCGTAGAGACATTCAGTATACACTTTCCACCCAGCTGCTTTAAAGTGGAATTCCTCTTCACTCTTAATGCTGACTTCTACGCTTTTAATTTCAACGAAGGTTGTTTTGACATTTTTATATGCGGAATCGGTCCTTCTAACGACGATTTCTCTTTTTATTCCTTTACATTTTTCCTACAGCCATTTCACGTTAGCTTCTCTGCACTTCCTTATTATTCCATTCAATGTGACTTACGTTGCTGTATTTCTGTCGTTTCTTGAGCATTTTTATACCTCCGTCCTTCGTCGACCAATTTTAGTATTTCTTCTGTTACCCAAGGTATTTTGCAGTTGCTTTCCTTGCACATACACTTGTCTGCCCAACTTCTGTTAGTGTCCTATTTAGTGATGTACATTCCTCTTCAACTGAACTGCCTACTGCGGTATTCATTACCGCAGTATTTACAGCCTCAGAGCAATTCAAATGTGCATCCCCATTTCTCAGTACTTCAGTATTCCACTTCTTTCCTCGTTGGTTCTTTCTCACGATTCACTTAAACCTCAGCCTACCCTTTACAATTGCTAAACATTGGTCGCCAATGAGTCTGTATCTGCTCCTGGCCTGGCCTTACATTCCAATATTTGATTTCGGAATCTCTTTCTCACCATGATGCAATCCAGCTGGTTTCTTTGTGGCTTCAGGCCTCTACCAACTATACTTCCTTCTTATTTGATTTTTGAGCAATGTCTTGGCTATTAATAGCTGAAACTTACTGCAGAACTCAATTAGCCTTTCGCCTTTCACATTCCTATTACCGAGCCCATACTTTCATGGGCGGCCATACCCGCGGACAAGGGTAGACCGCACGCCCCTCCATCCCCTATTTCCTTTCACGGGAAGCAAAAACTATAGTATAGTCAATTTTTTTTTCTTTTCAAGAAAATTATTTAAAGGTCGATGTTACGCAGGTTTTTAACAGGGCCGGAACTGGAACTTTTTGTGGCTTATCACAAGTCGCCATTCGTCTTCCAAAATACTGAAAATGCCCCATGCTCTCAGGTCTAGCCCCTTCCCCCTCTCACCCTTCAAACAATCGTACGGGCGCCTTTGCATACTTTCCCGTAACCCTGTCTTCTGTTCCTTCCCCTTCTACCCGGGGGCGAATTTAGCTATTTGCCGCCCCAGGCACAGATAAATCCTTCCAATTTCGACTTAAAAGTAGAACCAAGGAAGTTACATCTGTACGTAACAGAATACTATGTCTGCTTCTGCTGTTAATAATAATAATAATAAATACACTCATATTGAATTTGTCCACCGCTCGCGGTAGCGTTCTCTCTTCCCGAGCACGGAGTCCTGGGTTCGATTCCCGACGGGGTCAGGGACTTGCACCTACCGCGAGGTGACTGGGTGTTGTGTCGTCTTCATCATCATTCATCCCCATTACGGTCGGAGCAAGGCAACGGCAAACCACCGCCCTTAGGACCTTGCGTAGTACAGCGATGCGGGTCTCCCGCATCGTTCCCCTATGCTCTATCAAGAAGTATGGGACTTCATTTCCATATTGAATTCACCACACAAGTTAGGCAAAGCTGTTTACGGTGTGCTTTCTCTCTAGCAAACTCCGTCGGTTACATCTTCGTAATCTAGTTCCTGTGTTACTTCAGAATTCATCGAGAAGACGGGATCTGACTGGATCCTGGTAAATGGATGACCGCAAATAATTCTTGACTGTTTTCAAAAGTAAAATTCTGCCTACAATTGGTTGCGGCGTTTGACAACAATATTCGTAGCGCAATCTCCAAATTAGGAAATAGTTCTTGAACCAGTTTTTCACGCAACACTCTACACAGAATACTTAGAGAGAAGGTTTTTATTTCCTTGCTAGTCACATATGCTATAAAATTAATAACATCGCTGTTCAAAACTTCCAAGTCGTCTTTGTAACAATTTTGCAGTTTTCTAGGACATCTCAATAGTTTAGTGTTGTCTCGTCCAGGAAAATTATTTAGGAGCCGAAAATTGCTGTAAAACTCTTCCAATGATTTTTTTCTTTTCTACAATTTCGATACCAATCTGTCTATAATAACCAGAAATACAGTCGCCCTAAAATCTTCCTTTCCTACAAAAATAGTATCAAGCTCTTCTGTTTAATCCACTTTCAGTCTTCTTGACTTTTTCCTTTTATGTGGCTGGTTTGACCATATTTATCTTACTCCTTTCAATGCCAGCGATTTCTCTCCAACGTATTCAAGTAAAGAATCGTACAACGTTATTACAACTTTATGAGTGTCAACACTTTGCAACAATTTACGTGTGACATTAGATATTTTCAGTATCACTGAAAAAAAGTTGTCTTCATCGCAATTTCCGGACTCTGCAGGCTGCGCAGCATCCCAGTCGTCTCGCATCTCAGTGAAGCATTTTAGTGTCATCATGCTGAATAAATTTCAACGGTGATATTATTTCTAGGCAGTCAACGTTGAGACTACAGGAGGCATTGTGCCCTGACCAGTGTGTTTCTGACGGTCATTTTATGGAGACTGAACTATTTACTTTTGACTGCAAAATATTCCAACGTTTCGTCAAAGCAGAGAAGACAATGTAAATCTGTTGCAACAAACGGAAAAATGAAGCCGCTTGGGGACAACTGTGCTGCACACGATTCTATTGAGCTAAGAGAATGAGCGGCACACGGAACATATACAGCAACAGGGTTGGTTTTATTTAATTCTTGCCTGGAGACCAGAGTTGCACGAGTCATGTTGCTAGCATTGTCATATGAATTGCCGCTGCATAAGTGGATGTCCAGACCGTGTTTACTTAGTAAATATATCCATGGAATGAGGAGTCAAAAAGGGGCAATCCTAGTCAGCAGCAGAAGTAACTTCGGATATGCTGCAGGGAAGTGTGTTGGGACCCTTGCTCTTCATATTGTTTAGTAATGACCTTGCAGACAATATCAATAGTAAAATCAGGCTTTTTGCAGGTCATGCAGTTATCTACAATGAAGTACTATCTGAAAGAAGCTGCATAAATATTCAGTCAGTTCTTGATAAGACATCAGAGTCATAGAGAGATTTGCAACTTGTTTCAAATGTTCAGAAATGTAAAATTTCACATAACGAAAAAAAAAAAAAAAAAAACATTGTATCCTATGACTATAGCAATAAGTCACTGATGGAATCGGCCAACTCATTCAAATAGCTGAGTTTAACACTTTGTGGGAGTATGAAATGGAACAATCACATAGGTTCAGTCGTGGGTAAAGCAGGTGCTAGATTACTGGGTAAGTGCAATCAATCTACCATGGAGATTGTTTACAAATGACTCACGTGACTGGTGCTAGAATATTGCTTAATTATGTGGAACCCGTACTAGATAGGACAAACAGGGGATATTGAACATGTACCGAGACGGGCAGCATGGATGGTCACAGATTTGTTTCATCAGTGGGAGAGTTTTACAGAGATACTGAAGGAACTGAACTGGAAGACTCTTGAAGATAGACATAAACTATCCTGAGAACGTCTGTTAACAAAGCTTCAAGAGCAGGAATTAAATGATTATTCTAGGAATATACTACAACCTCCCCCTATGTTTCGCTCGCATAGGGGTCATGGGGATGAAGTTAGAATAATTACTCCTCACACAGAGGCATTCAAATAATCATTTTTCCCATGTTACCTATGTGAATAAAAAAGGTAGAAACCCTAATACTAGTAAAATGGGATGTACACTTTGCCATGCACCTCATAGTGCTTTGCACAGAGTGTAGATGAAGAAGAAGATTTATTACTGAATCAGCTAATTCTTCTGATTTGTGTCTTAAATTTTGGACAAAACAGATAAATTTTTCAATAGGGAATACATCTTTTAATAAATACCTTATAACAAAAGACAGCTGATCCACATGTATAATATTGGGTAGAGTCTAATATGGTGCAAAATATTTAGTTTCCTTCATCACTACCCTTTCTACCAGGATTGATGCAAACTCATCAGATTATTTGCTCTCTTTTCCTTTTTTTCCATAAATTTATCGAAATCTGCTATTAGCTGTGGTGCCATCTCGAAATTCCTAAGTGTTTTAACCCAAACGGTAGTTGTGACCCCTGAAAGATAGACATTTAATGGAAAAGTCATTAACTGCAGCAGCAATTCATATCAACACGACCTTCTTATATTTTACTTTTGTCTCAAGGTGTGATGTCACTTTTTCAACTACTCTTCCCGAGTTTGCATTGGTTATTTTTGAAGTCACATCATGTGAAGCAGATGTTATCTTGTGTAGCCCAAGGAAAGAATAACATGGGAAATTAAGGTCATCAGGTGTGTTTCATATGGCGTAATGAAAAGTTTATACAGAAGCCAAATATCTTTGCAGTTCTGGTGAAAAAGCAACCTCCATTAATTAGTAGACTCAAACATACACACACCATTAGCAAAGTCCGAAGCAAAAGTGTGACATGAAAATCAATGAAAAAATCTCCAAAGACTTCTTTCCCAAAACTTGCTTGTACCTGATGATGACATAGTTGTGAAGCAATGGAGTTTGTGGTCGACTTTAGGAATCTAATGAGTCATCTGTCTCTCCACTTTCTGTCACAAAACGCCTCAAGTAAGTAAAGAGGTGAGTCAGAGTTATATGTCAACACTAACATGCCCCCTCCACCACCCCATCTGAACTTAAAATGGCTTCTGGACACCTGTGGAGGAAATAAGATGCTTTTCTAGGTGAGGCCTGTGTGTTCCTGTTGAGCAGATACATTTCAAAGACACATGTGCGTTCTTGCTTGTGGGTGACACTTCATGTAATTGTCTTGCGACTCCCATGACTGTAATTATGCCCCTGATCCAACAGCAAAGTTAATAAGGCTGTTGAGTTGTTCCTTATGTGGCATTTAAATTTATTGATTTGACTGTTATGGGTGATAAATTATGAAATAAAATAAACAGCTGAAAGAAAAGTTTATGTTTGGTCAATCTCATTGTAAGTCAAATGTCTTCTATTCCAGAATGCAACAGGACCACAGCTGATGGCGTGAAGCAACGTGTACGTGTGTTGTGCTGGGTGATGACTGGTCCTGAGAACCATGCCACTAAGGCAGCTGCCGTCAATGCCACATGGGGCCAACATTGTGACAAGCTGCTCTTCATGACCTCCAAACATGGTGAGTGTTGATTGTTAAATTACTCTCAGAATAAAAGTATTGATACACCATCAAAAAAGTGAAGAACTGTGTAGCTTTTGTGCCTGGGACGCCCCTGGGTGACACTCACATGCCAAATTTAAATGTTTGTCTTACTTTGCACCTTTTAACACTATCAAGTTAGTGTCCTAATTTCATAATAGTGCATGTAGGGTGTTGTACTCTAATAGTGGGAAAAGGGTACCCACAAATGACCTATTCCTCTTAAAACCAAAGAGAAAATCTGTTAACTCTGTAATGGCATGGGCCCAGACAGCAGCCCTGTGCCCTCCTCAGGGTGTGAACCACAGCCAGCCGACACAGCATTTTGTTATACTAGCAGCTGCTTCAGTAGTAGCCCAGTTCTCTGGACAATGCCCTGCCTGCAGGAAGTTTTGACAGTGCTTGTCTTCCACATTAGCAAGCTTTCTTTGGATGTATATACAGGGTGTTACAAAAAGGTACGGCCAAACTTTCAGGAAACATTCCTCACACACAAATAAAGAAAAGATGTTATGTGGACATGTGTCCGGAAACGCTTAATTTCCATGTTAGAGCTCATTTTAGTTTCGTCAGTATGTACTGTACTTCCTCGATTCACCACCAGTTGGCCCAATTGAAGGAAGGTAATGTTGACTTTGGTGCTTGTGTTGACATGCGACTCATTGCTCTACAGTAGCACATCAGTACGTAGCATCCACAGGTTAGTGTTCATCACGAACATGGTTTTGCAGTCAGTGCAATGTTTACAAATGTGGAGTTGGCAGATGCCCATTTTATGTATTGATTAGCACGGGCAATAGCCGTGGCGTGGTACGTTTGTATCGAGGCAGATTTCCAGAATGAAGGTGTCCCGACAGGAAGACGTTCGAAGCAATTGATCGGCATCTTAGGGAGCACGGAACATTCCAGCCTATGACTCACGACTGGGGGTTGACGATAACCCTAATGTCAGCATCAGAGAAGTTGCTGCTGTACAAGGTAACGTTGACCACGTCACTGTATGGAGAGTGCTACGGGAGAACCAGTTGTTTCCGTACCATGTACAGCGTGTGCAGGCACTATCAGCAGCTGATTGGCCTCCACAGGTACACTTCTGCGATTGGTTCATCCAACAAGGTGTCAATCCTCATTTCAGTGCAAATGTTCTCTTTACGGATGAGGCTTCATTCCAACATGATCAAATTGTAAATTTTCACAATCAACATCTGTGGGCTGACGAGAATCAGCACGCAATTGTGCAATCACGTCATCAACACAGATTTTCTGTGAACATTTGGGCAGGCATTGTTGGTGATGTCTCGATTGGGCCCCACGTTCTTCCACCTACGCTCAATAGAGCACGTTATCATGATTTCATACGGGATACTCTACCTGTGCTGCTGGAACATTTGCCTTTACAAGTACGACACAACATGTGGTTCATGCACGATGGAGTTCCTGCACATTTCAGTCGATGTGTTCGTACACTTCTCAACAACAGATTCAGTGACCGATGGATTGGTAGAGGCGGACCAATTCCATGGCCTCCACGCTCTCCTGACCTCAACCCTCTTGATTTTCATTTATGGGGGCATTTGAAAGCTCTTGTCTACGCAACCCCGGTACCAAATTTGGAGACTCTTCGTGCTTGTATTGTGAATGGTTGTGATACAATACGCCATTCTCCAGGGCTGCATCAGCGCATCAGGGATTCCATGCGACGGAGGGTGGATGCATGTATCCTCGCTAACGGAGGACATTTTGAACATTTCCTGTAACAAAGTGTTTGACATCACGCTTGTAAGTTCTGTTGCTGTGTGTTTCCATTCAATGATTAATGTGATTTGAAGAGAAGTAATAAAATGAGCTCTAACATGGAAAGTAAGCGTTTCCGGACCCATGTCCACATAACATATTTTCTTTATTTGTGTGTGAGGAATGTTTCCTGAAAGTTTGGCCGTACCTTTTTGTAACACCCTGTATAACACCCACCCCCCTCTGGCCTGCCAAGCAGGTCATCAGCATAGCAGGGCTGTGCATTGCCACACACGATGTATCAGCTGTACCGTAGAGTTTCAACACTGTGTGATGCAGCTATCGTCATCACAGCTGGGTTGCATACCAACAACCACTGCCTGATGGCCTAGCTATCAGGTCACCTCCACTCTGCTGCCATCACCACAATACCAACTGCTGAGAATCCCACCACTGCTTCACGGTCCATGGTACGGACAGAGGTCCTCTCACCCCTCTGCTGCTGGTGTCTAAAGCTGACAGACACAGTGCCAAGCCACCAGTCTGGAGTCTGAGCAACACTGCCATCACCCACCTTCACTAAGGCACTGGGCCCCTGTGCCAGAAGTCTTTGCCTGCCTGCTGCCTGCCTATCCACAAATCTATAACACTGCCACGGTCTCAGTACCTGATGGGGCAGAACATTGAGTGAGCATATGCATAAACTCCAGGGATATCTGCTGTACCAATGTGATACATCATGGGTTGTTGTGACAGTGTGAGTGAGAGAGTCCCAGGTTAGCTGCAAATTTCTAATTTACATTTTGTTGCATGCTTCTAACAACTCATAACCACATTTGTGTTCTGTTAGTTGAGTACAGGTGCTAAGGTCAGCATAAACACAAGTTTCTGAAGTAACATAGTGAGAGGAGCACAGAAAGAGAGAGAACAGTGTGCATCTGTTGTGAGCCAAACTTCAGCTTATATGCTCCCCCAGGCCACCATATGCGATATGTGCATGGAGAAGTGATGTTGTCTATCCCGAACTGGCATCCATTGGATGATATATGTTGACTTCGTTCACAAGGAGGCTCAATCTTCAGTGTCTGGCCAGAACATCAGATTTACACTGGCATTTACAGAAGTTGCTTTATTTGTTTATTTCACTAATTGCTACATCTAAATTTAGCAAGTTACTCTCTCCAGTTTATTAGTGCATAAAATATTTAAATTGCTAGCATTACACTCTCTCTCTCTCTCTCTCTCTCTCTCTCTCTCTCTCTCCACCATCCCCCCCCCCCCCCCCCCCCCTCCCCAGTCTCCCTCTCTACTTTCCTGGTAACTTCCCTCCGAGCACTAGCTCCTTACCTGTTGAACTAAAGGAGGTCATAAGGAATTAAAACAATGATGATAATTCCTATGACTACAATTTGTGTCCTCAGTGCAGTGATTTACCTTACCTCAAACATAATCATTTTTATGTAGTCTTCAGAGTCTTTATACACTTTTCTACCCACGAGAACCAGCTTCAGTGTGCTCTGAGACATCTAGATTAAACTTGAGCAGTTGGAAACTTTCCAATAGTGTGACTGTAAATTGCTAGTGCTAAACTGATAAAATGTTACCTGCTGATGCTATAGACAGTAATTATTACGGAAAAGTACTGGACACATTCTCCAAATACTCTCTTAAGCAGTTTGTCCAACAGAAATGTTTTAAATCCCTTTGTAAATAAAGAGACTATACCTTCTTTACTCTGTCAGCAGAGACACAAGAGTTGGTAAATTTAGTACCATCACAGCAGCAATACTTACTGAAGGCAAACAATTTGTTAAGAAGCCATGATGATCAATTGTTAGGGCAGTTAAGCTTTCACTATTGTACCTTCCATCTTCCAACAGAATATATGTGTATGTGTGTGTGTGTGTGTATGTAATAGGTACTGTTACCATTAAAATATAACTTATTACCAGTTTACATACAGGATGGTTATAACTAAACTTTCGCTACTTGAGAGGACACATATTAAAAATGACATATCATAGAACAACAAAACTTCATGGAAACATTTGTAAGTACATGTGGAAGAGAAATAATGAATAAACCATAGAAAGAAATAGTTTTAATTTTCACATTAGAGGATAACATTTGTTAATTGCATACCATTTTTATGTCCCAGCTGACAAACGTTGCTCAGTGTGGCGACCATTTGCACCACAAGGGCCTGGAAGCTTGTACAGGTACCATTTCACAGTTGTCTGCAACACTTTGCAAACAGTGGACCATGGAATGTACAGCTGTCCTGACAGCTTGTGCATTGCTTGAAGATCACACATTGTGCCCAGAATTCTCAGCCATGGTAACAGTAACTACTTTCACAATTTGTGGCCCAATAGACTCTCAGCCCTTCCCAGGACCAACTCCAAAATTGCCATTCATTTCAAACTTCCAAATCAATTTCTTCAGCCTTAGTCAGAAAGAGCACCTCTCCATATTCTTTTAATGTATCAATTCTCATGAAGAGCAGCAGCACTACTGCTGTTATTTTGGTGAAATGGCTTTATGAATAAAGCCGTGCTCATATTGTCCAGACCATGCTGACTGTCTGCAATTGTAATGCGCACTGATGCTTGTGTTTCATTCCTATGTTGCAGTACTAGTACCAGCACTTAATGGCAAGTCATGACAGTAACACTACTAACAACACAAATACTGCATTGCACAGTCTGAACATCATTCCTACAAAGTTGGGTACCTATATGGTAAACCTTTTTCCATGTACACTGGCTCAAGTAGCGAAAGCTTAATTATAACAACATGCTGTCTGGATGCAGATATAAGGCAATAGTCTTTATTTGTCTAATGATTCATTACACTGCACAACAGATTGAAGTCTACCCTAAATACATCCTTAGTGGACTTAATTAGATCTTCAAAAACTGCTGTGCAGCAGCTGTGTAGTTCTGACATGTAGTGGTAGATCTGGTGGTGGTAGTAGTAGTTTTATTGACAAGAATGGGATAATTTTGAGTTTCTATTTTCTTATCTTGTTAGACAAAGCATGATCTGCTCTCCTGTCTATATTGTAGGATACAATTTTATGCTTACGGCCTGTGTTATATGTCACTGTGTTATATATATATCAAGGATGTTATCAGTTCAGAACAGATGCTAAGACCACAATTTGGTCTTCACTTATAGGTAGCTGGTTAGTGCCAGTAAGCCTAATGTCCATATCACCTATTAACAACTCCCATCTATCTGCAATACTCTCTATTGCTCACTCTCCATCATGTTAGCTAATTGCCTTTTCAGTGTTGCAGTGCAGAACAACTGAAATATTAGAGTAGTTAAAACACTGAGCTTATGTTTGAGAGGAGTATAGTTGAATTCCAGTATGACAATCCTCACTTAGATTTTCCTCAAATCACCCTTCAACTTACCATGACGGTTCTCTCAGCAAGGCTACAGGCAGTTCTCACCCTCATCCTTGCCTACTTGAGCCAATGCTCTACATTTAATGACCTGACAGGACAGGACTGTAACCTCTTCCTTTGCTATTGTAAGTGCAGACAGTTTTACAAGGAGGTTGTAATATGCAATTTTTCATACGAGGTGCAATGGACAGTTGAGCAATGGTGTTATGATATGTATATTTAAATCAAGTTCCATTACTTGAATAAATGAATATAAGTATGCTTTGTGGTCTTGAACTGCTGCCACAATTTTATGGTTGAAATATCTGTAGCAGTTGCATTTTCGCACAATCTTCTTCTTTCGTGTGATGTTATTGAGACATCATCATGCACCTTTAAAACTTGTTACCTCGATATTTTATCAGAAATTGCTATTCATTAATGTCAACTACATGGAGTTTTTTTTTTGCTATCCACAGATACCACACTACCCACAGTGGCACTTGATGTTTCAGAAGGGCGGCAGCATCTTTGGGCTAAGACTCAAGCTGCGTTCAAATATATTGTCCACGAAGGCCTGTTGGAGAGTACTGATTGGGTGCTTAAGGCTGATGATGACACGTCAGTATCACTGAAATGCAGGTTTTTAAAGATAGAAGCAAGGAGTTGCAATAGAGCTATTATGGTGTAAGGCATGTGCAAGGAGAATCATATACTCTAACATGAACTACTCCATTCTGAGTGAAAGAAGGAATGAGGGAGAATTCTCACACAAACATATGACCTAGCATGGGCAGTAAGCCAACAAATGAATTTTAAGTATTTTCTGTCATAGTACATTCTTCTGATGTTCTGGGCATTGTGTCAAATGGTGCCACTAAAACTGTGATAGTTCAGCAAAACACTTAGTATTTTGTTTATTTACTATTTATCATGTTATATATTACCATGCAACCCCCTTCTACATTGTCATGGAAAGAGTCAGTACATAATTTACAGAATGTTGATTAAAATTTTTATACACAAATAATTAAAGAATTAATAAAACATGAAGAAAATTATTAGAAAGTGTTAGGTTGATGCGTAAGTTCATAGCAATTTTCAATAAGTTTAAAAATCACAGCAGATACACACAACAGAGACTTCACTATTTACAACTGTTTTCCAGTGTGGGGGTAACTTTCCAATTCCACCACTGTAGGTATCATGTGGTTTAAACAACTAATTGAGCCACGTTTGGAGTGCATTTTCATCTGGAAAGGGAATTCCTTGAAGGTTGTTCAATAGAGAGTGGAAAATATGAAACTCTGAGGGCGCAAGGTCAGGTGAATTAGATGGGTGTAGAATGACTTCAAACTCAACTCCTGAATAGTGTTTTTTTCTCAGTCTAGCAGAAAGCAGATAGGCATTATCATGAAGTAATATCACTTCATGCAGACTTTCTGGTCATTGTTCATGGATTGCATCAGGAAGACAACTCAGTTGCTGACAAGAAGTATCAGCTATGATGGTTACACTTCAAGGCAGCAATTTGTAGTACACCACATCAATGCTGTTGCACAAGATGTATAATATTATCCTTTGTGGATGCGCACATGTCTTCATAAGAAGAGTTACTCTTCTGTTTGGGTTCACCTATTCTCGCCTTTTCCTTAAGTTAGCATAAAGACACCATTTCTCATCACCTGTAACATAACAGGATAGAAATGGTCCGAGTTGTTCATGAGCCAATTGATGGTGAGCAAGCAGAGATGCACATATGGCCACCAACAGATTTTTTTGTAATTTTGGCTTAGAGTGTGCAGTACTCATACATCCAGTTTTTGAACCTTCCCCATTGCATGAAAATGTCACATGGTCATGGAATGATCCCAGTTTGTCACATTTGCCAGTTCTTGAGTATACTGACACAGATCATTCAAATCTGAAGGTCTTCCTGAACATGGAGAGTCACTAATGCCAAAATGATTCTCCTTAAAATGAGAAAACCATTTTCTTACCTCTCTACGGAAGCCGAACAGAAAGATACATCAGAAATGTTCTGATTTCTCCACTTGGCACTCCATTTTCTAGTATCCACAACTCCACCCTCTATCTCCAAATGAGAAAATATGTAAACTCAAATAGCGATAATAAACTACAAATAAAAAATGGAAATCAATAAATAAATGCTTAGCAACTGGAATACCAACATGCAAAACAAAAATGCTACAAACTTATGCGCCAACCTAATATATAAATAAAGATCAGATTATGGAGAAAAGTTCTGAACTGTTGTGGACAACTGCTGTACAGAACAAAAACTGAGCCACAAGGAAACATTTCAACTTGGAGTTGAATTTTAGGGTTTATCAGTCTTTTTCTCCATTCTGCTAGAAGCCCATTGAAATTGAAACCTGCTGAATAGTGAGCACCTTTCTGTACAATGCTTCACCCTCGAGTGGGCGTGCCATATTTTATAATATGAGCAGGTGCATGGCATACTTCATACTCATCTAAAGAATAGCTGTTTTTATGTTACTAAGGTAAACATGTATGAGCAAAATTAAAGTTTAATCTTTAAACAACGGTGAAGTACACATGCATTATATGAGCTGTGTGACTAGGGCCTCCCGTCGGGTAGACCGTTCGCCGGGTGCAAGTCTCTCAATTTGACGCCACTTCGGCAACATGCGCATCAATGGGGATGAAATGATGATGATTAGGACAACACAACACCCAGTCCTTGAGCGGAGAAAATCTCTGACCCAGCCGGGAATCGAACCCGGGCTCTTAGGATTGACATTCTGTTGCGCTGACCACTGAGCTACTGGGGGCAGACATTATATGAGCTAAATCACTGTTTCATTAGACAATATTAAAATAAATATCCATTATATCACTCTACTGCCGCTTACAAGTGTTATCCTACACTCACTAATGGCCCACTCAAAGCATTAAACAGCACAACTGCATCAAATCCCAGCCATCCGCTTATTCGATTGCTAATTGTCTCATAGACAACTGCCTCATTGTGAGATTGCGCTGTTAGCTCAGAAACTTGGTCATTTTCTTGCATAGATTGTAAATTTTTTCTCACATAGCTCACTATTTATTTTATATTACTGTTGCTCACTGGGGCGAATGACAGCACAACTTATCACAGTGTTAGCTGAGGCAGTAATGAAGGAATAGGTACAGGCTCACAATTGACAAACAATAATGGAACAGTACAAGACAATGTTATTTGTGGTTGGTGCACTTTATATATAGGTGCACCCACTCAAGGGTTAAGGAAGTATTACCCAATTGCAAGTCATTCAATGAATGAATGTGGCTGTTGCTTCTGTATGAGTCAATGTTGTCACCAACAAATCCCAAGTTGGAATATATAATATGTATAAGGACATCACAATTAGAATTCAGAAACACATGAACAATCAACTAAATGTAGTTCACGAAGTGACACCATAGATCAGTCTGATAGTTATTTTCAGGGCTAAGAAAATGTTTGGTGAGTGTACAGAGTTGCTCCCAAAATATAATACTATATAAGATCCAGAATGAGATTTTCACTCTGCAGCGGAGTGTGCGCTGATATGAAACTTCCTGGCAGATTAAAACTGAGTGCCCGACCGAGACTCGAACTCGGGACCTTTGCCTTGCCGAGTTCGAGTTCGAGTTCGGTCGGGCACACAGTTTTAATCTGCCAGGAAGTTTCACTATATAAGATATTAGAATGAAAGTAAACAAGCCTTCTTGTTCTTGTGTCAGAGACAGTGGAGACCATTCTTGCAGTGAAGATGGAAGCATTCAGTTTCTGTACAACACATTGAATGTGATAAATCCAAGAAATCTTTTCATATATTCTCATTCCTAAGAATTGAAATATTCAACTTCACTGGCAATTGTGACCCTGTTGGGACTGTAAACTTTTGCTTTTATTATAGTTCTGAGTACAAATATGTACTTATTGTGTTTTTTTGCAGTTAAACATTAACGTGTTTTCTGAAAACTGTATGGTAATGATACTGACTATCCTATTAGCTACATCATTTATGTTATACTATATTGCATTGCTTGCATTGTTAAGAAAAAGGAGAATAAGAAGAAGAAGAAGAAGAAGATTATGATGATGACATCCTTCATATGAACATATATGTGCAAATGAACAAGCACTGCAACAGCTACAGCAATTATGAAATACATGAAATGTATTCACAGTTGTGAATGTGAATAACCGTAAGCTGCATAAGGGAATGATGACAATGAAAATTTGTACCAGACCAGGACTTGAATCCAGATTTCCCACTTTATGTGAGCAGTCACCTTAACCGCTTTGGCTACCTGTGCATGACTCACTGCCAGACTGACATAAGGAAGTTTGGGTGTGCCTGTGAGTCATGCACAGGTAGCCAAAGTGGTTAAGCTGACTGCTCACATAAAGTGGAAAATCTGGATTCAAGTACTGGTCTGGTACAAATTTTTCCTGTCATCGTTCTCTTATAGAGCTGATGATTGTTCACATTTGCAACTGTGAATACACTTCATGTATTTCATAACAGCTGTAGTTGCTACAATGCATGTTCCTTTGAACAAGCATGTATGTCCAAAGGAACATTGCATTGTTCTTCTTAACAACATAACCCTGCAATATAGTATTTATCCACTGATACTGGGCAGCAATTTTCAATTAAAATGCCCTCCCCCGTACAAGAATTACATAATGTGTGTCCAAGTATAGGTTGTGATGCAGGAATGATGACATATAGAAGTTTGGGTCTGGCTGTGAGTCATGCACAGACAGTCAAAGCAGTTAAGGTGACCACTTGTGTAAAATGGGAGATCCGTTTTTGAGTCCCCATCCAGCACAAACTTTCATAGTCGTCATTCCCTTATACAGCTAATGGTCGTTAGTATTCGCAACTCTGAATTCGTTTTACATGATTCATAACAGCTACAGTCATCACAGTGCATGTTTCTTCACACATGCATGCATGTCTAAAGGAATATTGAGTTGTTCTCCTCAACAACGTAGGCCCTGCAATATCATATTTATCTGAAGATACTGGACAGCAACATTCAATTAAAATGTCTTCCCCTGTATGGGAATTACATAATGTGTGTACAGATACAAGTTGTGATAGAGGAAGGACAAGGTATGGAACTGTTTGTCTGGCCATGAATTGTGCACAGATAGTCAAAGTGGTTAAGGTGACCAACTGCGTAAGATGGAAATCTGGGTTTGAGTCCTGACCCAGCACAAATTTGTATTGTTGTTGTTCCCTTATACTGCTGATGGTTGTTCATATTTGCAAATGCAAATATGTTTCATGTATGTCATTTATATTATCTTCCACATCTTTTACAATAACACTTGTTAAACAATGGAAAATCCTGGATGGAATGCTATTGTTACAATAACACTTGTGTCATTTGCAAAGAGAAAACCTTGTTGAGTTATCTCTGTATGTCCATCTTTTCACAGACGGTTGTGGGACCTCAGCTGTTGAGTTCAGACTGTCAAATTAAACACCTTTCAACTGTCTAAATTTCCAAATTGTTGTTTTATTGGACTACCAGTTTTGAGGATATATTTCGTCATCTTCAGGACTCCTGACTGATGTGTAGGAAGATTCCCACCTTTGGTCCTGTCAGCAGGTGATGTTTGAAGTGATTGCTGTCTCAAAACTATATGGATACCAGTCTTTGAATGGTGACCCCTATTTCAAGTGGACCAAAGGTGGGAATCTTTCTACATGTCGGTCAGAGGCTGTGAAGATGGCGTAATATTTCGTGAAAACTATTAGCCCGATAAAATAACAATTTGGAAATTTAGATGGCTGAAAGGTGTTCAATTTGACATACTGTCAAGTTATCTGTTAGGCTTAGTAGCACGTCATATAATGTATTGAGCAAAGCAATGGACCCAAGACAGAACCCTGTGGCACATCCCACTTTTATATGATGTGAGTCAATTCTGAATCCCTTCCCTGTAAGTTTGAGGACAAAGATTTTTCTTTAGTTAAAGAAAATATCTACTGTACTCAGTGTATCATTTAGCCATGAAAGTGCTTTGTACATAAAATAATAAACTGTGTTGGCTGTTTGCAAACTGCAAGGCTGCCAGTAAATTAGGTTTACTGAGATGTGACACTGTTCTCTTATATATTGTTTTCTCAGAAACTTTGAAAAGGCAAAGAAATTGGTCAGTAACTGTCTACATTATCTCTTTCATCCTTTTTATTATGTGGCTTCACTAACAAGTATTCCAGTCTGTCAGGAAACTGACCACACTTAGAAGATGTCTTAAACTAATATGTGGTGCACTGATCTTCATAACCTCACCTGAAATTTCATCATATATGTGGGAATCTCTACTATTTAGTAATTTAATGATTCATTCAGTTTAATCTTTATTTATTTTCTGTAGCTGCATGTGATACAGTTGTCTCAGTGCACCAGCTTACAAGAATACTGCACATTTACTTGTCCCAATAAAATTTTGATTCAACTTCCCAGTTATATATTTTGCACAACTCCTGTGGATCATAATATGTTGAGCACCTTCATTCTTTCCTGGTATCTATTTCCAAACTAAGAGGGTAAGAACAAAAAAGTGTTAACTATCAATTTAGTAAGGGTTAGAGTGATCACTTTATCTGTCCTCATTTTGAATGTTTCACACACTGTTGAGAAGTATTTCCTAATGAATTGCCAGAAAGCACTGTTTACTATGATAATTGTTTTTTCCTATTGTATTTATTTTCTTGTCTTTGAATTTAACCAAACATATGACATGCAGAGTCTCAAAATATAATTGTTTGGGTTATCACTTTCTTCCGCTGACCTCTTCAGTCGACCACATAGTTTTAATTTTGTCATCTTCGTATCAGTTGTTCATGTAGTAGTACAGGAAGGCATGAATTGTTTTGATGAAAACAAATGACAGTATCTGGAGCAACAGCATTTGGCTCTGACATTCTGATGACAGTGGTCTCTCCAGGAAGGAACTGAAATAGATGCGCTGCCAAGAATGAAGAAACAAGGTAATGACTTCTTAGTTCTCTCACTACATTATCCTCTTCAGTCTTCATGGTTTATCATATCATTGCCAGATCCCTGTGCCTATACCTAACTGAATTATTACCTGCAAAGACATGGGCAGAATCTTTGAAAAATTAGTGGTTGGTAAGCATTTTCTGAACATAAGTCATGAGATGGCCTACAAATGCATAAAAGAACTCACTATCACTTTTTTTATGGACTGCCTTATCACAAGAGCTATCCACATACCCACAAGTGGTGATTTAATTAACAGAGAAATGGAATACACCTAAGAAAGATGTGAGATCTGATGCTGGCCACACTGAAATCACAGGGATATCACCAAGAGAACTACGGAGCAATTGCTTTTCAACTTAATATTTGGCAACCCACTTTATCTATTTTCATTATGTTTTTATAGAGTGGATAGGTATCACATTTCCATAGCTGGAGATAGCTGCTTCACACATGTACACTCCTGCTTTGTGATCACTCCCTGCCTGAATATAATGAGCAGATGCTTTGCCCAGTACTGGAGAATTTCAGAAATATCATCTAATGCAGAGACTGAGAGACTTACCAGCAGACCAATGGATTTTGAGAGTGTCAAACTTTATGAGGACTCCCTTCTCATGAAATGAAAATGAACTGCCAGAAATATACCTTGACTACTGCCTCAATTAGTGCTCATTAGGAAAGGCTGCTCTGGAAGTTGTGATTGTTGAACTTCTCCATGCTTGCCAGTATTATTTTGTCATCAGTATAGTCTGCAGAGAAGCTTTATGTACTAAGATAGAGAGAATTCAGTATGCCAGGCATACAAGACAAATACCTTTTGGTGAAGTACAACAGACCAGTGGGTTCTGCACATACTCTTTTATAACCCTATTTCCTTTAGAGCTGCATCAAATCAGTCTTTTGAGTGAACATAAAAAAAGTTCAAATGTGTGTGAAATCTTATGGGACTTAACTGCTGTCATCAGTCCCTAAGCTTACACACTACTTAACCTAAATTATCCTAAGGACAAACACACACACCCATGCCCGAGGGAGTACTCGAACCTCCGCTGGGACCAGCCACACAGTCCATGACTGCAGCACCTTAGACGGCTCGGCTAATCCCGTGCGGCTCAAAACAACAACAACCACAACAAGAGCAACTGATGCCTGAACATAAGACTAAGGTGTGATTGGTGGGGTAGGTGAAGCAGACATACATAACATTTTGACAGCAGACTGAGTTGTAAACATCAGGCCTATTGATGGACGGCTGCCAGAGGGCTGCAGTGACTCAGTATATACCTGCGGACATCCCCTACTGCTTGTATGCATTGTAGTCCAAATGTTCTAATCTAGGTTCATATCTGTATTGTTCAGCCTACAGCACTCTGGATTTCTACATCCACCATGGTGTACAACTTTTGCATTTTGAACATCAAATTATGAACTAAGCCTTTTCAGATGGAGTGACAACAATATTTCAGGCATTGCTGAGGTGTGGGTAGTATGGTTTTATTGATTTCAATTCTGTTGGTTTTGTTTTGATTGGTTCTGAGGAGGGTCTGGACTAGATCCTTTAGTTGACTTAAGTCCTTGGAGTGTCCAATTAGAAAACTGTATTCCTTCAACTGCCATTTTGGAGGATGCTTAAAAAAAGTATTTTGCTGGTATTTCTGACTACTTACCTGATGTATTAAAGGTCACATTAGCAATGAATATGATACACTATCAAATTTACACTGCCGAGGAGTTATCTCATACTGGCAGACAGGTAGAATATGTATCACATCTGATGCTTTCCCATTGTGCATCCAGTTCTGTCTGAGGGAGTACCAACATGTGAGATAATTGTGCTCACTTGTGACTTCTCTGCTTTCTAATCAATCATTTCCTCATGACTCATCAGTACAGGTCAAAGAGTGTGATGGATTTGGTAGTCTGTGTACCAATTTCCAAGGGGGACAGTTTTCAGATATCCTAATTTGGCCATTAAGTTTACCATATTGGATGATTACTGAGCACTTTACACTAGTGTTCTGACAAAATATCTACTCTCTGCTGGTTGGTTGTAACTGCATATCTAGGTAGATTTAAATTAAAGACTGTGCCCCAATGTGCTGTCAATTACGTAATGATCCCCACAAGTTATCAGTTTCCCGTATGTTTTCACTCACAACTGTTGAGTTCAGATGTTACAATAAATCTCTGAATTTGTCTCCCCTGTGTCACAGTCATAAACTTATGACCCATGCAACAAGAAAAACAGATTGGCTTCCATTAAGCTGATTTCATTGGAAATCATCACATGGTCCAAAGCTGTGAACAACAAGGCAGAGGGTAAAATGTGAAAAAGTTCAACACTCTGTGTTACTGGATGCCTTGAGATTGAGCAGAATGGTTGTCAACATGCTGGGCATATGCAGCAATATGCTATCAGTCTTCAAAAAGGGTCTATCAGCACAGTGGAACAGGCCTCTTCTAGACTTCCATTTGAAGCATGTCAGATGGTTAGATGGGAGATGTGACACATCCCCAAACATGCACAATGGCTGAAAGTTTGAGGGAAAGTAAAGGCAGCCCATCTGATGGCATTTGATGATACTGTAATCTTTCCAGCAGATAAAAGCAATGCAACATAGTGTCATTACCAAAAGAACAACATGTTCAGAAGATGAAATGCTTTCTAACAGATCCTCCTTAGTTAAGGTCACAGAAAGATCTTACCAAGAAGATTCAAAGGAAGAGGCCAACACTTCTCGAGAAGTATGAAATGTTATATACATAAGGATTCTTCTTCTTCTTCTTATGCAAGGACTTTGTACTATTAAGATAATGTGGACTACCTACAATTTACATTCTACCATTTGTTCCCATCTTCACCAGTATTTGGGCTCTGACATGGTGACTTGTCAAATACCTGAGGGATGTTTTCAGTAAACATATTGGCAAATGTGATCACTACATCTGTAACACACTGAACTTTGTCATTAAGTTTAAATTTTCTAAGCCATTGCACATTAGCATCTGTCAGCTTTGACATGTGTTTCCTTTTCATAATGGCTCCACTAGAAGAGTTCCTCAAGCTGATCAATGAGAAATTCAATAATGAAATGACAGAAGTGGAAATACTGAATTCATTCACACGATTTAGACTGCATGTTTACAATTTGGCCATACTTAAAGACAAATTAGAAGATTTCATCTGGCCTCATTACATCCCCATGTAGCAATCATTATGGAAATGAAAATAGAAAACTGCCATTTTTGGATAAGTTGGTCAGTAAGAAAGCAAGGACAGTGTCTGGCACACTTGACATAGTGCTTACTGTAAACCAGACCTATATTTGCTTACAGATAGTCATCACTGTCCAGGGGAGTGTAATAGTGTTCTCAAAACACTGGTACACAAGACTCATACCTTGTCAAGATTTAATGGTCCAATTAAAACATATGGAAATTGTATTCCAGAATAATGTCCATGCCAACCAGTAAATCTGTTGCAGTTACCAACATATAGCAGGTTATGGGAACACAACCAAGAAAGAAGCAGATAAATTATAAGCAGTTGTATTATTTTCCAAATATTGGAAGTATAGTACACATTATGGACAAGCCTCAGGGGATAATTTGTGTTCAAGGCACCTGTTAATATTAGATCAGTATTTGGTAGTATAAAGGATGAGATGCATGCCTGTAAGTTGGAAATGGATCAGATACCTCGCCCCCCCAAGGGGGTCCACAACTCTTTTGTGGACACGTGCGTAGTGAGCACGGGACCCCGAGCTAATGTGGCCCTCCTTCCTTTCCGTGCTGCATACCTTCCCTTTCTGCATCCTTCCCCGTCCCTCATCTTCACCCCCCCCCCTCACCTCTGGTTCTTTCCTTCCCTTTCTCCCCCTCTGGGAGTATGGTTTGTGCCTACGTCCGGAGACGGATGCTCGAAACTGTTACAAATTCCTTGCTTTCAACACTTGCAAGTCTTCGTCCTTCCTCTGTCCTTCTCTTTTCCTTCCCTCTTCTCTTTGCCCTTTTCTCCGCTTCGGCATTTGAGACCTCTCTTCTTTCCTTTCCCTTTCTCTTTTTTCCTCCCTGTGCGTGTCTGAAGGCCGACCCACGCACTTCCATGCGTAGCCGGTGACGGGGTAACGGGTAATTCCCCGCCCCGGGTAGACAGGTAGGACACGTACGTACCCCCTGGTAACGGCCAGGCCTAGGGAGGGGTGATTACCCGAGCTGATACCTTCTGAAAGTGCCGATTGGTCCCTCCGTCCGTTTGTTGGGAGGTGTGACCTGAGGTGTGAACAATCACCTAAGGCGGGAGTGCCCTCAGTGAGGGCCCCCACAAGGGAGGAGCGCGCCATCGGAGACGCCGGTAATCATGGGGGATTCTTCCGCAATGGTTTCCTCACCTTCCACTATGTCTGCTCACAAACGTAAGTTCACTGAGTCTCAGCCACCGACAGTTCTTCCATCGTTGCCACAGTTCCTTGTTGTTTCTAGGTCTGACGAAGGTCACGACTTCTCCACGGTCAACCCTTTCATTATTCACAAAGGTGTCGACGCAATTGCAGGTCCTGTAAAGTCTTGTTCCAGATTACGGAATGGCACCCTGTTGTTAGAAACAAACAGTGCCCTCCAGGCACAAAAATTGCTGCGTACTTCACTGCTCCACACCTTCCCTGTCCGGGTGGAACCGCACCGTACCTTAAATTCCTCGCATGGAGTCGTTTATACACGCTCCCTCGATGGATTGTCTGACGAAGAAATTCAGCACTACCTGTCTGACCAGGGCGTAACGGCTGTTCATAGAGTTACGAAAAGGGTTGACACGAACATCAGTCCAACCCGCACTGTCTTCTTGACATTTGACAAAGTTCAACTCCCATCGAAAATCAAAGCAGGCTATGAGATAATTTCCGTTCGCCCTTACGTCCCAAACCCTACGCGTTGCTATCGATGTCAGCGGTTTAATCACACCAGCCAGTCCTGTTCCAATCCGGCCAAATGTGTTACGTGTGGCAAGGATGCCCATGAGGGTGCTTGTCCACCTCCATCCCCTCGCTGCATCAACTGTATGGGTGACCACGCTGCTTCCTCTCGAGATTGCCCCGTTTTTAAGGACGAAAAGCTCATCCAGGAAATTAGAGTGATGGAAAAGGTGTCGACCTTTGCTGCTCGAAAATTATTCGCCAGTCGACAGCCCACCGTGCCTCAGACAGGCAAATACAGCACTGTCCTTGCTTCTCCTCGGCCAACAAAGGAGGCGGCCACACAGACTTGCGACCTCACCTTTAGTGCCACGGTCGTCAGATAGGCCAGCGCAAAGATCGCCCGTTCAACCTCACCACTTTCGCCTGCCCACTCTCTGGCTCACCCTTTGTCGGGTTCTGCTAAATCTCGAGCCCAAAAGTCAGACACCAAGTCTTCGAAAAAAGAGCATACTCGTGAAGAGTTTTTACGTACCGCAATTTCACAACCATCGGTTCCTCCTTCATCTAAACATCATACTTCCAAGAAGGCTACAAAGAAACCCAGTTCCTCTCCTTCTCCGCCAAGGCGTGTCCCATCTACAGCGCCACCTGGCGGAAATCGCCCTCGGCCGTCTTCTGTGTCGCCGAGGCGCACTGCTGGTGGCCGGTCAACCGGCCGATCGCTGGTGGCAGGAGCTGCTCCTGACCAATCTATGGATCAGGATCTTCTGCCTTCGGCTGAATGCCATTCCATGCTGTCGGTCGCAAGCTCTGAGCAGTCGTTGAGTTGACAGCACCCTTGGTCACAATCCTCCATTTTCTGTTCACCCTATGTCCATTATCCACTGGAATATCCGCGGCATTCGAGCCAATCGGGATGAATTGTCGATCCTCTTACGATCCTACTCACCGGTCATCTTCTGTCTTCAGGAAACAAAGCTGCATCCCCATGACCACTTTGTTCTCCCTCATTTTCAGTCCGTCCGATATGACCTCCCCTCTGTTGAAGGCACTCCAGCCCATGGAGGACTCATGATTCTTCTCCATGATACTCTCCATTATATTATCACCCAATCCCATTAAACAGTTCCTTCCAAGCTGTCGCCGTCCGTCTTTCCCTTTCCGGATACACGTTCTCTCTTTGTACTGTATACATTCCATCGTCCACACCAATGGCGCGAGCTGATCTCCTTCATCTTCTTGGTCAGCTTCCACCCATCTATTTGCTGGTTGGGGACTTCAATGCCCACCACCCGCTTTGGGGATCTCCACATCCTTGTCCACGTGGCTCCCTATTGCTAGACATCTTCCACCAAGCGGATCTAGTTTGCCTCAACACTGGGGTCCCCACATTTTTGTCTGCCTCCACGACAAATTTATCTCATTTGGACCTTGCGATCGGTACTGTTCCGCTCGCTCGGCGCTTCGAATGGTTCGCCCTTGATGATACACACTCGAGTGACCACTTCCCATGTGTCCTTAGACTGCAGCCTCAACTGCCATATATGCGCCCGCGACGCTGGAAGTTTGCCCAAGCTGATTGGACACTTTTTTCGTCTCTACCGACATTCGATGACCGTCGCTTTCCCAGCGTCAACGATGAGGTCACACATATTACCGACGTTATTCTTACAGCTGCGGAACGTTCAGTACCACGCACCTCCGAATTGCCCAGGCGCCCCCCAGTTCCTTGGTGGAACGAGGCATGCCGTGACACAATACGTGAGCGGTGACGTGCTCTTCGCATTTTCCGTCACCATCCTACTTTGGCCAACTGTATCCGCTATAAGCAGCTCCGTGCGCGTTGCCGTCGCGTCATCCGCGATAGCAAGAAGGCAAGCTGGAAATTCTTTATTAGCTCATTTAACACCTTCACTCCCTCCTCGGAAGTTTGGAGTCGGCTCAGACGGTTCTCTGGCACACCTAGTTTCTCCCCGATCTCTGGGCTCACTGTCGCGCATGATACCTTAGTGGACCCCGTCGCAATTTCTAACTCATTGGGTCAGCACTTTGCTGAGATTTCAAGCTCTTCAAATTACCCGCCAGCGTTTCTCCCGAAGAAACGTGCAGCGGAAGTGCGACATCTTGCTTTCTCCTCTCAAAATCACGAAAGCTACAATACTGTTTTCTCCATGTGGGAACTCCAACATGCCCTCTCTTCTTCTCGCTCCTCCGCCCCAGGACCGGATGGTATCCATGTCCAAATGTTGCTGCATTTATCAACCCATAGTCTGTGTTACCTCCTTCGCCTTTATAATCGAATTTGGACCGACAGTACTTTTCCCAGACGATGGCGGGAAGCTATCGTCGTTCCCGTTCCGAAACCTGTAAAGGACAAACATCTCCCCTCTAGCTATCGCCCCATTTCTCTCATGAGTAGTGTCTGTAAGGTTTTGGAGCGTATGGTGAATTACCGGTTAGCTTGGTGGTTGGAATCCCGCAGTCTTTTAACACCTGCCCAATGCGGATTCCGAAAGCATCGTTCTGCAGTTGACCATCTTGTTGCTCTCTCCACTTATATCATGAACAATTTTCTCCGGAAACGCCAAACGGTAGCAATATTTTTTGATCTGGAGAGAGCATACAATACCTGTTGGAGGACAGGCATCCTCCGCACACTGTTCTCTTGGGGCTTTCGAGGCCGGCTGCCCCCTTTTCTTCGCGAATTTATGGCAGAGCGCACATTTAGGGTGCGGGTGAACACTACTCTCTCCCGCACTTTCTCCCAAGAAAACGGGGTACCCCAGGGCAAGGAAGAAGTTATATGCATATCGTCGGATGAGGACGATGTCCAGGTATCTCCGTGCACGTCCCAGGCGTTGGATACGCCGTCGGAACAATCTGACTAGGCCTTACTTTGGACGTATGTGCAAGTGGCGAACAGAGTATACACAATCAGATGGAGTACGGTTCGAATACGGCAAGATGGGGGCAACCGAAAAATACGATGAGAATGCACAGAACTTTACAACACTAAGACACTATGACATAGCAGATGAATTCAAGTTTTTCTCTAATAAATATGATGCTGTAATTATTAACAAGATTGTGACGTATGTTTATAGAATTAATGTAAGGGTTGAGCGACTAACACTAGATGATAGAGCAAATAAAAAAATCTTTGAAGACCAAGGGGTACTGGAAAAGATACGTATAGCATGTACTAATAAATTGGGACCATTTAGTCTGAGGCCGGAACGTTCTTCTGGCGTTCCATGGAGAAAATACTCCAGACGTAATCGATTTAAATTTGTTACATATTGTAAACCAGAAACCAGTGCAGACATAACTAAGGTAAAGGGATGGCCAGATTTAGAAAATATGTGTAAGTGTAAAAATAAACTATTTCAGGGTGTCAACCCATTTTATATTGGTGTGGAAATCGCTGGTGATGAACCGGCAAAAAATGATGTTGTGCAGAGCGAGGTGAAATATGTTACATTTGTAGTTCGTAATCGTGTGTATATGACATTCTGTAAAAGGAAAGGAACTGTAACATTCTAAATAAAGGTTATTGTTACAGCTAATGTCTGCGTTGGAATTCTTTTACCAAAACTGGGAACACATAAGGACCTATCCAGATGACCTACCACTGGCATTCCTTGTACCTACGAGTCAACAGAGAATCGACGAACTTGCTATTACTTTTTACGGCAATAAAATAAATTATTCTGCTGCAGTGATTGTTTTAGAAGAATTGTGGTTTTACAAGCCAAACCTTAATCAATTGATTGAACAGTTTAGGGACGCATATAGGGAATATGTATCTATGCCAAACGGTATAAGGTGTGCAAATAGATATTACGATTTTAGACAGGGTAGATACAGACCGTTGTGGTATACGCATTAGAGGCTCAATAGTTATCTCAGAGTCCTTCTCAGACACACAGCCGTAGGCCATCCTAGAAAATGGCCTCACGTCCAGTGAGGTCTCCCAGTCAGGGTATCCCAAAATATAGGCTTGTTTACAAGTTAATAAACGAAAAAACCAAATGGCAATGTACATGCCTATATGAACTGTGTGAACATTACCGTATGCCATCGCTATAAATCCAATTATGGATTGTCTCCTTCCTGATGTCTCGGGCTCCCTCTTTGTGGACGATTTTGCGATCTACTACAGCTCTCAACGGACCAGCCTTCTTGAACGACGTCTTCAAGGATGTCTCGATCGCCTCCACTCTTGGAGCATCGAAACCGGCTTCCGTTTCTCTCCCAGTAAGACCATTTGTGTTAATTTTTGGCGACGTAAGGAGTTTCTTCCGCCATCCTTACATCTAGGTCCTGTCAACCTTCCGTTTTCAGACGTTGCTAAATTCTTGGGTCTTAAGTTTGACAGAAAACTGTGCTGGTCCTCCCACGTTTCCTATCTTTCGGCTCGCTGTCTGCGATCGCTTAACACCCTCCGTGTCCTGAATGGTACCTCCTGGGGAACGGACCGAGTGGTCCTTCTCCGCCTCTATCGCGCCTTAGTGCGCTCGAAATTGGATTATGGAAGCATAGTCTACTCCTCTGCTCGGCCGTCTATTCTTCAGTGTCTCGACTCTATCCACCACTGTGGATTACGTTTAGTGTCTGGAGCTTTTTACACTAGCCCTGTGGAAAGCCTTTATGCTGAGACTGCTGAACCTCCGCTGTCCAATCGGCGAGCACTCCTTCTGAGTCGTTATGCTAGCCATCTGTCTTCCATGCCTGCTAATCCAGCCCATGACCTTTTTTTCGACGCCTCCTTTGATGTAGGGTATGCAGGCCGCTCCGCCTCCCTACTACCCCCAGGAGTCCGCTTCCGTCAGCTGCTCCATTCTCTTTCCTTCCGCTTTCCTAAAACCTTCTTGACAACTTGGGGTACAGCACCGCCATGGCTCCGTCCCCGGATCTGCCTGCTCCGTGACCTTTGTCGATTTCCCAAGGATGGTACCCCTACACTTGTTTATCGTCGGGCATTTGCTGCTCTATGTGCACAAATGACGGACGCCACATTTATTTACACCGACGGCTCGAAAACATCGTTAGGTGTAGGGAGTGCCTATATTGTTGGCGACACCCCAAATCAATTTTGGCTTCCCGACCAGTGTTCGGTGTATACTGCGGAGCTTTATGCTGTTCTCCAGGCTGTCCACTACATCCGCCGCCATCGGCGGGTACAGTACATTATCTGCTCAGATTCTCTCAGCTCTCTCCTCAGTCTCCAAGCTGTTTATCCTGTGCACCCTCTGGTCCACCGGATTCAGGACTGTCTGCGCTTGCTCCATGTGGGGGGCGTCTCAGTGGCGTTCCTCTGGCTCCTGGGACACGTTGGTATCTGTGGAAATGAGGCGGCCGATATTGCAGCCAAGGCTGCAGTCTCTCTTCCTCGGCCAGCTATTCCATCGATTCCTTTCTGCGATCTACGGAGCATTTTATGTCGTCGTGTTGTTCATTTATGGCACGCGCATTGGTCAACACTTCCCAATAATAAATTGCGGGAAGTGAAAGCTCTTCCTTGCGCTTGGACTTCTTCCTCCCGAACGCGTCGTCGGGAGGAGGTAATTTTAACTAGACTCCGGATAGGGCACTGTCTTTTTAGCCATTGACATCTTTTAAGCGGCGATCCTCCCCCACTCTGTCCCCATTGCAATCAGCTGTGGATGGTAAGACACCTTTTAATTGAATGCCCCTATTTTAATCCGTTACGCGCCCGTCTACAGCTATTGCCTGATCTATCGTCGATTTTAGCAGATGACACGCGCTCAGCCGACCGAGTTCTCCAGTTTATTAGTGCCAGTGAAATGACGTCAGTGATTTGAAGCTTTTTTTGGGGACAACCAACCCCTTTCTGTAGTGGATTTTTAAGCCTTCCTTCTGCTTTTAGTTTCTCCAATTTTATGACTTTGTTCCCATTGCTGCTGGTTTTCAATTTCGGTTTTTTTTACTGTTTCCTAAGTCACGGGCTGGGCGCTAATGTCCATAGCAGTTTTGCACCCTTAAAAAAAAAAAAAAAAAAAAAAAAAATACCTCGCCAGTGTTGCATTTACTATGATACCACCCAGCAAGCTGATAGATGTAAAATATTAAGAATGTTTTGTACATTTGGTGCTCTGCAGCTTGAAGAAATTGTAAATATTTCATGTTATTAACTATACACTTGACATAAGTTCCTTTTTGATGGTAGTTTATTTTATGAGACCAGTTTCAGGCATTTGCCCATCATCAGCAGTATCTTTATTACAGAATACAAATATTTCTTATAATATGTCAACCAGTGGAATTATCCAGGATGGAATAATGATAATATTATGAAAAGGATAGATTGCTACTCACCATATAGTGGAGATGTCGAGTTGCAGACAGATGCAACAAAAAGATTACTAAACAAGCGAGCTTTTGGTCAAAAGGCCTTCATCTAAGGTAGACAAAACACACACACACACACACACACACACACACACACACACACACACATGTCCACTGTTGAGTCCAGAGGCAGTGGTCATGTGTTTGTAAGATGTGCTTCCTTGAATGTGTGCATGTGTTTTGTCTACTTTAGATGAAGGCCTTTTGGCCAAAAGCTCGGTTGTTTAGCAGTCTTTTTGTTGTCCCTGTCTGCAACTGATCATCTCCACTATAAGGTGAGTAGCAATCTATCCTTTTCATAAATGTCTTTTATGGTAGTATGTATAGTGCTTTTGAGTACCAGTATGTGTTTTTTTTAATTTTTTTTTATTTTGTCGTTATGTGGTTGCGTTATATGTGTTGTTTTTTAGAGTATGCCAAAGACAACATTTCATAATCATACAATTTTTATATCCATACATTTGCAATCACCAAAAGATATTTGTTGTTGTTGTGAATATAACTTTGGACATGTACATGCCATCGACAATTATGCGAATGATTAGATCTGCAATTCTCTATGACAGGTCGAAGGGCCATCAGAGTACATTAGTGTTGTTCTTATTGTCACCAGATCTGGAAGTGTATAAAAGGGGTTTGAATAGCATCAGATGTTGAGCCATCACTATGAACAAAATGGAAATGCCATGTACACATGTGAGACAGTGTTATCAGCTCCTGACAGAGTTTGAATGGAACGTCATTAAGGATCTCCATTTGACATGGACTGCATGTGAACATGAAGGCATTCTCAAGGTTCCAGTTACCAAATATTGTACCAATCACATTGTAACACTTTCACATCTGTGCCTGCCAACAAATAATAGACTCTTTGCATCCTTCTGTATCATTCCAATCCATTGGTCCGAGATTAGTAGCTGCCAGACTAGGGAGTTACCATCTCATGTGTAGACTGCCGTTAACACCACAACACAAATGGCTGACCTTAGATTTGTGCTATGACCAGGAAGCATTAATGGCATCACATTGCGCTTAGCCATGAATCGCGGTCTGCAGTGCCCTACATGACCATTGTTGGTGAGTATGGTGGTCACCTGGGGATATATCCTATTCTTCCAATATTTTGGAGATGCACAGCAGTGTTGCTTATGGCATCATGGCATGGGGATCCATTGGGTATGAGTTTGTCATGTTTATCAGTCATTGGGTGAACTCTGACAGCACAGTGATGCATTACCAGACATCTTGTGTCCTCATTAGAGATGGATAGTCCGCTCCTGAATTTATCCAAAGAGCCAGCTTTTTCTAAAGAGTGAATGATGGATGATTTGGAAAAAATGAAAGGTAGCTCACCTGATTTCAAAATATCTCTGGTGGCTGTAATGAGTGGGATGAAAATTCTACTCTTAGGCTGCAGCAATGGTGCCCCACCCCACATCCTTAAGAAAATGTTTCCCAAGCTACAAAAAAATGTATACACCATGTGCACATGTGGATGTGTACCTTACTGGTACATAAAGCTTTTCCATGAAATAAGAAAATAAAGAAAGCCCTTTTTTTCGATTTATTTGCTGGCAGGCAGTGTCCAATCAGCCATCTCAATAGTAATACTAATTATGATGATACAAAAGTAAATGCAACACTTAACCCAGTCTCTGAGTAGAAAAAATTTTCTGATGCAACTGGGAATCGAACCTGGGACCCTTCACTTCACATTCCATGACACTGACCACACAGCTTCTGGGGCAAACGAAGCAGAGGTGCTTCAGTACATTAGATTAAGGCAGAAAACACTTCTGGAATCATGTTTCTGCTCTTGAGTTCAAAAGAATATCTCAAATTTCAGAAGTTCAATAAATGTTTATATACTTTAGAGTGAACTGTTACTTCTTATCCTTTGATTTAGCATTGCACTCGGAATGTGTTTCCAGCAATCATAAAAGCTGCAGTCTTCAGTCACCATGCTATCAGAGTGCATCGCAAAGCAATCAAGGCATCACTCCCCTTCCAACAGCTCAGTCTCCCCACCACTCCAGCCAATCAGACCCTAGGCAGTCTCACTAGTTCACTGCTCTCCCCACCACACTCAGGAATCAGACTGCAAGATAGCTCTCTAGCCTCAATACTCCCCACCAGTCTTATGGATTGGATTGCAAGCTAGCTCACTACTTCCCGCCAAGGCCACTGGCACTCGTGGATGAGATTGCACGGAGCAGATCACACAGTGACTTTAGGTGTCACTCCATTCTCTGTGTTCCTGCATCAAATTATTCATCTCGATTTCGTCTCAACTTCTATGGTACATTGTAAACAATTACAATGTACTGAACAATAAAGAAAATAAGTTACACTGTACATTGAATTTATTCTGTCTCGGAAACCATTCAGAATAGTGCATACGTCCACATGAAGTTTTTTGCTTCAAATGATCAATCCTGTTGTATCCCTGAATACTGACCATTCATCCTAGGACAACCTGTATATATTATATTTAATTTTTTATTTAGTCATTCAACATGAACAGATTAATGCCTTCATGGGACCTCTTACATCAGACCAGAGTTTTATATGTAATTACAAAACTTATTAAAATCACAGTTGCTTAAAAAGTCATAATATGATAAACATAACATCTCTTCTTCTCTTTGAATATGTTAAGCATTTGCCTATTATGCACTCTTGGTTGAAACTGTTGATTTTCCTCAGTCTGCCTAAGTATATTCTGTTCACTGAGTAATAATTATCACCAATTTAGGTAATCTGTCATCTTCTATTCTTGTGACATATTCCTTCCAGTTGTTTCTGTATTCTTTAATCTGCACATTTATGTTTTTCAGTCTTTCAGTTTTTCAGTTCTTTCTGATGTCTACATTCACTCTTCAGTCAGACAGAATGTACCCAGCTACTCTTCTTAGCAGTCGGATCTGTAGTGCTTGTATTCTGATGGGAATGAGTGTTTCTGCTGTGTTGTGCAGGCAAGAGCTTTAAAATCTAGGGAGCAGTAGTTATTATAAGCAATAGTGTGTCAACAATAAGCTTGTCCATTTGGACTAAAATGCCGTCCTGTACAGTAAATGCTGAGCTGAACGATTTTTCAACAGCATTCTCAGATCAAGAAAGAATTTTTCACTTCTACTAATCATTTACCTCCACAAAATAATCAGCCAGTCTATGTTTTGTTTATGGTTCAATAAAGGTTATTGTTTAAGTCAATACTGGTTTAGTTCCGAGGTTGGGACAATGGGATCAGCTGCAGCTTCTACTTTGCCTACTCTTCCCTAGATCACAGGAGCTTTTCCATAGAGCATCTGGTCTTTATATTTTAGATTAATGTATTGTCATAGTTATCATTTCTCTCAGACTCTGTTTGCTTTCTGGTCATAATCAATTTTATTTTCAAGGGTAGGAGGTCATTTGTAAGCCTGATGTGCAGTGTCTCTGAGATTCATGAACTGTTTTCTGTTAGCCAAGGTGCAGGTTTTCCCTTCAGGTTTCTGGTCTTTGGAGGAGCATATTTATTGTGTAATAGAGTTAGTTTGGTGGTAAATCCTTGGAGTTGGTCTTTCACGTCCAGGAATGGTATGGAAGATGTCTCCAAAATTATCTGTTGTGCCTCCACTGCAAGTTTAGGCACACTGTTACACTTAAAATCTCTGTATTTTGGCACAGTTTATTCCTTGCATATGTTAGAGAGGAAGCCATGAATGTTATGTTGTGAGCTGCTATTCCAGGTATGTATTTGCTTGCTTGTGGATTTTGTAACAAATATATGTATGGGGCCAGACTATAGGCTGCATTATGGATAGGTGTAAGCTGAAATACTGTTACATTTGAAGAAGAAACTACACACTTGAATTTCACAGTAAAGGGGCAGAAGACTTATGTCTAGCATTATTTGTATGCTCCTAATTCAAATCAAATTTTGAAAGGTCAGTTTTGAAACAGGCTATCCCACCTATTTTTAGGGGCCTGTAGAGGACACACATTAGAAAAATTTTCTTAAAGGATTTGATATTTACAAACATATGTTTGACTCATTTGTCTTCATTACTAATGGATGTGAGTAGCACAGACAGTAATAAGTCAAAGTGTTTCTAAGCCACTACTCCACTTGCTCAACTGTTACTTCTGTGATGTCTTAGGACAGTGGAGTCTATATTTAGGGAACTGGAGGGCATGCTTGGCTTGAGCCAGGTGTCCACATTCCTTAGAAAAAAGACTTGGATGTCAATATTCTGATTTTGTCAAAATGAGGTGAAAGTGATGGGTAACTATGTTTTACAGTAGCAATACAAAGACACTGGTAGAACTAGTGGCTGCATGAATAGACAAGTTCATAGCGCCTAAAGCACAGGCCTTAGAGTTCATTTGAACTACTTTTTTCCAGCCTTTATCCACACCATTATCCTGCTATCTCTTGTTCACAGACTCATCATCATCATCATCAGTTATCTGCTATATTAGCAGGTCCTTTGTCTCTCCATTTTCTGCGATCCATTGCTTCCTTCTTAAGGCTGCTGTATGTTGTACCGTCCATCATGTCATCCAGTATCTGGAATCTCTTCCTTCCTTTTCCCTTCTACATAACCTTCTAAAACTGTTTTTATCAGTCCATCATTCTTTCTTAATATATGCCCAAGCCAATTTCTTTTTCTTCTCTTTATTACATCTAGTAACTGTCTTTTCTCTCCCACTCTTCTCAGTACCTCTTCATTTTTTACTCTGTCCATCCAACTTATTCTTTCCATCTTCCGCCATGTCCAGATCTCAAAAGCCTCCAGCCTTTCTCTGTCTTTTTTCCTCATAGTCCATGTTTCAGCGCCATATAGAAGAACACTCCATACAAGACATTTTATGAGTCTCTTTCTGAGTTCTCTGTCCAGACCGCTGTAGAAGATACTCCTTTTCTTATAAAACGCCTCTTTTGCCATTGCTATCCTTGTTTTAATTTCTGTGGTGCACTTCCAGTTAGTGTCTATCCTGCTTCCAAGATACTTAAAATTTTGCACCTGTTCTAGTGTTTCTCCATTCAGCATAATTTTTATTTCCTCCTAGTGCCAATACTTTTGTTTTATTTGTGTTAATTTTCATTCCATATTTTTTCCGTTAGTTGCAATGGTGTCCACCAAATCACAGACTATGTATCCCAAATTCAGGTATCAAATTAGTCAAAATTTTTATCTTTCAGCAGTGAAATCCTGGTGTATTGTCAGGCTTTCCTTTGCGAGTTTCTTAATCACTATAACCTTTCCAGACCTTTCCGTATATGGTACAAACTTCACGAATGCAGGTCTAAGTTTCACAAATCACAATGTTCTACATCCTACTCTGTGACTTCTGATTATAGAAAGTGCTGCATGTATATTGTGCTGCATGTATATTGTGCTGCATGTATATTGTTCTGCATGTATATTGTGCTGCATGTATATTGTTCTCGCTTTAAGCGTTTACAATTTAAAATGGCTATGTTAATAGTAAATATTTTAATTTTACAAGTGTACTTTTCAGTGCTACACAACAATATATCATCCACAATGCCTTCGCCTAGAAGAGTTACATGTGATGTTTGGTAACATTTTACCAAAATGGAAGAAAAAGGAAAATGCCACTACAGTCAGCAGAGACTTGCCATGGCTTCTGGCTCATTGTGAGACCTGAAGAGACATCTAAAATTGAAGTATCCTACAGTACCTCTAGAATGATGTGGGTCAGGAAGCTGATCAAGATCGCCATCAACCTCTGAAGAAATTTGAGAAATCATTTCTTGTGAACTGCCCTCACTGATGTATGCTTCCACCTTGGGTGAAGATAGCTTCCCAGAAAGGCAAATTGAGTCTGAAACTGTATCCAGCCGATCAGTATCATCAGGATCTGGACAAAGACATGATTTATTTCCTTTCGTGGTGCCCTCACTCTCAGCTGCTTTTCATTTACAACCAATAAGTAATTTTTTAACATTATAAATCTGCTAACATTAAATTAGACATACAGTTTTTAAAAATGATTTTCAGAGACAACCATCCTTTCACTATAGTTGAAGAGAGAGAAAACACACACTCTTTCTCTCTCTCTCTCTCTTTGCCAAAATTATAATTAAGCAAGTCGAAAAATGTTGTCAAACTCTCTAACGCCCAGTTTGCATCATGAATTATTTGATAAAATTAAAAATGGCTTGACCTCGATATGACCACTGCAAAGGCAGTGTACCTTCCATCTGATGCATGGATGAGTGTAAATAGCATTAGTTTCCATGCACTGACTGCACATTTCATTTATGAGAAGAGTGAATTAAAGTCATACCTTTTTGAGGGCTCACAATTCGAAGACAGACACAATGCAGAAAACATCTCAAACTGAGTAAAGTCTGTTATTCCAGATACAATATTAATTTTAAAATCACTTCCATAATAACAGAATATGTGTCAAATATGAAACTAACTGCCATGCTTCTAAAAAATTTCCACATATCGCACGCTTTGCACATTCTTTAAACCTCACTGCGCAACACACTGTTCAGAAGTCCATACAGAAAACCATTGATGAGGTCAAATAAGTTGTTATATTTCTTAAGGAGAGGCCCTTTGCTTTAAGCAGAGTTGCTGAAATGCAAGAAAATTTAAAAAAAAGAGTGACAGAAACTGAAACAAGACATCCCAACCACATGGAACTCTATTTACAAAATGTTGTTAAAGATTTACTTTAAACAAAGATCCCATAATTTATTGCCTTGCTATTTTAGGTGAAAAATCAATGAATTTAAACTTATAAGGTACAGACTGGGAGATAATGTGACAGGCTTTAAGGCTTTTGAAAGTTTTCAATGAGGTAACAACAGATGTGTCCTCAGAGGAAACAGTCTCACTTTTAAAAATGAAAATCTTGCCAAGATTAATGGCACAGCAACTAAAAATCTTTTAAAGAAAAAAATAGGGAATATCCTCAAGAAACAGATTCATTGGTCGATAATTTGCTTAAAAGATTATCAAAGTTGTTTGGGGTTATCTCCAGCAACGAACTGATTAGCAGCCAATGTTACTGGACTCCTGATTCAAAGGCAAGGATTTTCAAACGACAAAATATTTCAGGACTGCTATATGAAGGATATTGCAGAAAGAAAGCACTGGTTGTTCAACAAGAAAAAAAGCCCATGTCTCAATTGGTTACCACTGTGACACATGAGATTTCTTCATCTGGGAGGAGTTCAATGAAACTATTAGTCAGCTTCAAGCAAGTCACAACCCAGTAAGTGTGGAAATTGTTGAACTGTACAAATATTTGGTGGTGGGATATTAGCCTAGAAACAGCAATCCCTTGAACTGGTGGGAAACAAGAAAATTACTGTGGCTAGTGCTATATCAACTGGTTCTACAAGTATTATGTTCACAGCAATATCTGTGGCCTGTGAATGAATATTTTCAAAAGCAGGAAAATGTGAACTAAGAAGATAAAGAGACTCACATCAACTACAATGGGTCAAATTTTATTTATAAATGACAATATTGATTCATTTTTTCTTTATGGGACCATGCATGGTAATACTGATTGTAAATGATGACTGCAGATACACTTCAATTGCAGTTGTTATACTGTTTGTGTTGTTTTTTCCCAATAAAAGTATCAAAAAATAATAAGAATCAGTCTTCATTTTTAAAATTTTTCTACTTGATAAAAATATTTAAGATTTTGTTGTAATATTTATAATTTTTACAACAGACGAAATTTTAAAAAAAAACTCTTATATCTGAAAATTACTAGGGACATAACACAAAATTATTACTTCTCTTTATATTTTCTTTCAAAATCAGATAAAAATACAAGTTTAATGACCTGAATTAAAAAGGCAATGTACTTTCCTTTTACTTATTTTTGTGAGTGAATGGTGAGAGCTGAGTCATGAAAAAGAGCTTGTTCATTTCAGTGAGTGGCCGGTTCTGATCCGATCTCTGAAAAGAACAGTTTTTCCTATCTCTAGTCCTCAAGTTTTACCTCTCATCTCTCATGCAAAAGTATCATCATACCATTTTAAATAGGGCAATGCTTATCTACAAATTACATGTTTCTCTGAATTGACTGTGTGATGTTCAGGTGCTCCCGTGGCCAGCAAAATCCACAGACCTGTCCCCAATAGAACTTGTGTGGGACCAGGTCAGACATCTACTCTGTCCCAGTACTGGTATCAATAATATCAATAACCAGTTATAACTTCTGGGGATAGATTGCCTTAGGAAAGCATACAATGGCTCCCTTCTCAACCAACTCAATGTGACTCCCTTCTCAACCAACTCAATGCATGCGGGAGATAACTACATCGTAATGATAAGTGAGCTCAAGTACTTTGTAAATTTCACTCAGTTTTTCAGTCATTTAAATGAAACCACAAAACCTCTCAAGACATGACGTTTCATTTTATTTTCTCATCCCCTTCTGGGTGCTTCTCTTCTTGTCAGCGTCTATACTCAAATGAATGTTTGTGGTAGGTCAAAACTGTGTGTCATATCCTGGAAGACACAGAGAGGAACTAGTGACCAGTTGAATCTTCTATGGCTACATCTACATTTAAATTTACACCTATACTCTGCAAGTCACCTTAGGGTGTGTGGCGGAGGGTACTTTTTGTTCCACTGTTACTTCCCAACTTTCCTTTTAGTCGTGAATGGTCTGCAGGAAGAACAATTGTCATAGTGAGTGGAGCTGTGGACACTAGAAAATGATGTGCCTGATGGAGAAATCAGAACATTTCCAACAAATTCTTCTGTTTGAGTTCAGCAGAGGGATGACAGAAGCAGTGGCAGCCAGAAACATTTGCGCTGTGTATGGGGATAATGCCGTTGGGTGGAGCATAGCAATAAAGTAGTTTTCTCATTTTAAGGAGGATCATTTTGATGTTAGTGAGTCTCCACATTCAGGAAGACCTTTAGGGTGTGATGAAGATCATTTAAACACAATAATCTACAATGAGCCATGTCAGTATACTCAAGAACTGGAAAATATGATGAACTGTGATTATTCCACCATCGTGCAACATTTTCATATAGTGGGGAAGTCCAAAAATTGGGTGTATGGGTACTGCATGTTCTACGCCAAAATTTAAAAAAAATTGTGGGTGGGCATATGAGCCTCTCTGTTTGTTCATCATCAATTGGCTCACTGATAACACCAACCATTCCTATTTTGCATTGTTACTAGTAATTAGAAACAAGGCTCTTATGCTAACTTAAGGAAAAAATTGTTGAGCCCAAACAAAGCAGAAACTCCCTGTACAGAGACCTGTGTGCATCCGCAAAAGATATTGTGATGCACAGCAATTGTGTGCTGTGCTACAAATTGCTTTCCTGGGGTGTAATTACTACTGCTGTCATACATTGTTGACAATTGAGATGTCATGCACACGTAGTCCAAGAACAATGCCCAGAAAGACTGTGTGAAGTGATGCTACTTCATATAACACCCACCTGCATTCTGCTAGACTAACAAAAACCTCTACATAGGTTGGGAAGTCATTTCACACCCACCTTCTTCATTTGATCTTGTGCACACAGATTTTCATCTTTTCTGCTTTCTTTTGAACAACTATCAAGAAAATTCTCTTCCAGATGAAAGTGCACTCATAACTTGGCTTGATAAGTTTTTCACCTCAAAACCATGTGATTTCTACAGTCACAGAATTGAAAAGTTTGCCAATGTTAGCAGACTATTGTAAATAGTGAAGGAGAATATATTTTTGATGACTAAAGTTTCTATTATGTGTATCTGTTGTGTTTATTAAACTTATGGAAAAATACTATGAACTTATGTAACAACCCATTATTTATATTATTATTATTATTATTTTTTTAATTATTGTTGTGATTGGCAAGCTTTCAGAGCCAGTGGCACCTTCTTCAGGCAGAAGGATTGAAGGAGAAAGAAAAAGAGTGAAGGAAAGGGACTGGACTGGTTGAGGAAAAAGCATAAATTTCAGGAAAGTCGCCCAGAATCGTGGGTCGGGGGAGACTTATGGTATGGGGTGAGAAGGAAAGACTTTCCTTCTTATCCTACATGGTAAGTCTCCCCTGACCCACGACTGCAACTCGTGGTCTAGTGGCAAGTGTTGCTAGCTCTGGATCACAGGGTCCCAGGTTCAATTCCCGGCTGGGTTGGAGATTTTCTCTGCCTGGGACTGGGTGTTTGTGTTGTCCTCATCATTTGATCATCATTCACAAATGAGGATAGATGGACTGTGTATAGATTGGGAATGTTTATGGGTGCTGATGACCATACAGTTGAGCACCCCACAAACCAAACATCATCATCATCATAATCATCATCATCATCATCATCCGCCGACCCACAGTTCTGGGTGACATTCCTGAAATCTACCCAAAATGAGAAGGAAAGACTTTCCTTCTCATCCTATATGGTAAGTCTCCCCTGATCCGCGTTTGTGGGTGACTTTCCTGAAATCTACCCCTTTTCCTAGACCTCTCCAATCCTTTTCCTTCACCATTCTTCCTTACCCCTTAACCCTTCTGCCTGAAGAAGGAGCCACTGGCCCTGAAAGCTTGCCAATCACAACAGTCTTTTCGTGAGTAGATTTTTTTATCCATCCAATTACATAATTTCATCAATAATTGATTGTTTTCATTGTTATATTTTTTAAATTAGATATTTATGTGTATTTTTCCCTAAACATAATCATGTTTAGTTATACTGACTCATTTGAAATTACTGTATGTTAAAATTTTGTGTGTGACAGTCATATGTACTAATTCATGTGCAACATTTGGTCTGTTCTTGTATCTAGATAACAGACTAAAAGAAGTTTTTGATGGTGCTGTACCACAGTCATACAGTATATTTTGAAAGAATACACCACCGTTTGAATGTATATTACTGTATTTATCTTTGTACAATCTAGATTTTGGTTTTCACAGCATTGTCAAGCACAATGTTCTCAGAGCATTAATATTATTTTGCTATGTACTCTACAGGATGGTAAATACACAGTTCAACACAGTTTCTTAACAATCATGTAAATTGTACAAAATTAATGTCTTGTAGCAATGCAGCCCATCTGTACAAGCATATCATATCCAGTAAAATCAGCTCAAAGCTTGTACAGCAATGTGCTGAATTCCTACTAAATGTTAGGTTTGTACCATTTATATCAATGTTAAGCAAATGTGTCGAACTGTGTATTTGTCATCCTGCACAGTACACAGCAAAATGATGTTAATGGTCTAAGAACATTGTACTCAACAAGGGAGTGAAAGCCGAAATCTTAGATTGCACAGAAGAAAAATGCAGTACTATACTGTCAAAAGGCAGTGTACTCCTCTTCTTTTTTTTTTTTTTTTTTTTTTTTTTTAAAAAAGGAGACTAAAAGAAGATAGCAAATAAACAAATAAATATCAATCCTGTCCAGTGCAGATTCCAGAAGGATAAGCAATATTCAACTATTGGTTGAACAAGGGTTCTGTAAGTTACCTCCTTTGTGTGGACTACATTTCCTGAGGATTCTCCCAACAAATCTGTCTGACATCTGCCTTACCTGCAATGTTATGTGGTTGTTCCACTTTAAATCATCCTGTAAGCTTACCCCTAGGTATATTATGGATATAACTGTTTCCAGGGATTATTCTGCAATTGTGTAATATTGCATTAATGGATACCTACTTACGTGCATTACATTTTGTTTGTTTATGCCGAGGGTCAACTGCCAATCCCTGTGCACCAAGGGTGAAGCATCTGGTCTTCCTGCATTTACTACTGTTTTCTAGCATTGCAGCTTCTCTGTATACAACAACATCATCTGTGATAAGTCTCACAGAACTTCCAGCATTATCCACTACATAATTTATAAAGGCTGTATCACCTAGAACTTGAACCACAGATATTGCAGAAATGGAATGTGGTACTGATGTGAAGTTTTCACAGAATGGGTTGGTAGTCAGGGGCTCATATTGTTAGCCAATCAACAGATTGTAATAATACTTAGAACATGTATTTATATGCAAACATACAAACTTTTTTTAAAAAATGGAACAAAGCCTATTGGCATTAAGAGACTAAACATAGACTAAATTATAATGTTATTGGTGTTGGTTGCAGGATTCTAGTGCAAGTTGTTTACAAGATATTGTACTTTGAAAAATTCCCACACCAACACTTGTACAATACCTGTAGTAGCACACATTAAATAATAACATAAGTGCATACACTAGTTATGTGGATTCTGGCCAGTAATGAGACAATTGGTCATCACAGGTTGTGTTCAAAATGACCGCTGGCAGTGGCAATACATGCTTCCAGATTGGAATGGAATGACAGCTACACACATACCAGCATTTCAGCAAAAATGTCATTGCATATCACTGGGTGCAAAGATATATCCTTGTAGCCAGCAACTCGCAGCTTTCTCTACAGAAAAAAATCAACAGGTGTCAAATCCAGGTAATGGGCTAGCCAAGATACAGATCCTCTGCTTCCAGTCCAATGATTTGGAAACCATTGATGAAGACATACTGCAGTACTTCAGCCACTGTGGGCTGGACAGCCATAGGTTCATCCCAGTCTGCAGAGGAATGTCTTCAAGCTCCCGTTGAAGGCATTCTCTTAGGAGGCTGTGATACTTGTGGCAATCAATGTTCTGTCTATGAAAAACAGGTCTATTAGTTGATGGTTCACTATCCCACACCATACGTGTACCATTCATGGACTCTGACATTCCACCTGACGAAGCCAACAAGGATCATTAACAGACCAATAGTGCCTGGTTCAGTGGTTTACCTGCCCATGATAGGTAAATGTGGCTTCATCAGCAAAGAAGATACATGATACATCTTTAATATCCTTTCTTAATACTCATGTACAGAAGTTAACATGATTCTCATAATCATTTTCATGCAGCTCTTGATGGAGAGATATGTGATAGAGATGGAACCTATGTCGATGGAGAATGCATAGGACATCTGCATAACTCATGGTACTTCCTCGTGCAATTGCACATGAGCTAATGTGCAGATCAGTTGCAAAACCAGCAAGAACATTAACTTCCTCCTCTTCAATTGTCACTTGTTTCCTTCTGTTATGTAGTTTAGGTGTTATGCTACCACTTTCACATAACTGGTTGAAGAGGTTCATAAATAATAGCCTAGATGGTTGACATCAATTGGGATATCATGCCACATACACTGTAAAAGAATGAACTGCATTATTTCTACATTCTCCAGACATCATGAGCATGTTGGGTTTTTCTGCACTGATAAATTCCATTGTCCACTCAGAATCTATTGCTGGGACTGTCACACACTAACTGACTAGAAAGTTGTAACACACTCAAGGAACACACAAGCACACTGTAGGCAAACATAATGTCATTCCTAGCAAATACACAGGTTGAATGGCACAAACAAGTGTCATTGCTGGAACTTTTCAAAATATGAAATCTTGTAAACAACTCGCACTAGAATTTCATAAAAAATGCCACTGACATTCTAATTTAACCTTCTTTTAGTTTGTTAATGTCAACAGGCATTGTTCCATTTAAAAAAGTGTATGTTTGCACAAAAAATACACTTTCTAAGCATCATTACAGTCTGTTTATTGGCTAATGATACGAGCCATTGACTACCTATCCATTGTGTCAGAACCACACATCAATAGCACTTTCCATTTCCACAATATTTGCGGTGCAAGTTTTAGAGGATTAAGTCTGTATATGTTATGAAAAATAATGGTCCTATAACACTACCTTGTGGTACACTTGAAGTTACTTTTATGTCTGAAGATGTCTGTCCATTAAGAATGACATGCTGAATTCTGATTGCTGATATTCTGTACACTATTATTTTGTTTATTAGACAGTAGTGTGTAACTGTAGTGAATCCTTTCTGGAATGTAAAAAATATGGCATCAATGTGGGTGCTGGTACCTACCACTTTCTGGGTCTCATGTATGAACAGGGTGAACTGGGTTTTGCAGAATCATTGTTTTTGGGATCTACAGAGGAGATTTTCAGTCTCTAGAAATGAGCAGAAAAGAACATGTTTAAAAATTCTGCAGCAAATTGATGTCAGTGGTGTATACCTAGTATTTAGTGTTTGTTTTCCAGTCCTTATTGAAAATGGTAATGGCCTGTGCTTTTTTCAAATCACTAGAAACACTTTGCTCCCACAGTGACCTATGGTATATTGCTGCTAGAAGAGGAGCACATTATTTTCATTCTCTATGTAGAATCATTCTGATATCCCATTAAGACCATTGGCCTTTCACCTGTTGAGTAATTTCAATATGTTTTCTATCTCAAGGGCACTTAATTCGATAGCTGCTATTTTGACATTTGTGAATGTTTTAGAGGAGGAACCATAGTATGATATTTATCAGGGAAACTGTTTTGGAAAAAGGAGTCTGGTTTTTCTGCCTTTCCTCTGTATCCTCTGTTTTGGTGCCATTATCACTACAGTGTGCTGACAGATGGCTTGGTTCTATTTATTGAGTTAATATAAGACCAAAACTTCTTAAGATTTTCTGCCAGATCAGTAGATATATTTTACTTTCAAATTCATTGCACACTTCACACATGGCCCTTCTTATGCTTATTTTGACATTTTTCAATTTTTTTTGTCTATGAGGCTTTTGCTGTGTTTAAATGTGCAGCTTTCTCATACAACAGTAAACCATAACAGGTTTTCAATGTTCCTCACAACTTTGTGGGGCATATACATGCCTAAGGCATATTGTAGAAGAATACTCTTGAACTTTGTCCTTTTATGCTTATCATTTTCAGGCTTGGAGATTTGGAGAATAATGTTTCATGTTCACAGTTCAGATAATGTGATATTCTCTCTCTCTGTTTTAGTGCACTTTCTAAGCAGAGTATATTCCTACTGTTCTTTACATTCCTGTTTACAGCAGTGTTTAATGATGCTGTAATGACCTCATGATCACTGATTCTGTGATCAACATTAACTAAGTCAAAAAAATCAGGCCTGTTGCCGACTGGGGGATCCAAGATGTTACTTTCACAAGTTGGCACTCTAATTAAATGCTCAAGGCCATTTGCAGATAAGGCATTTAGAACAATTTCACCCAGTTCTCTTTCCCTAGTCTAATCACTACAGTTTCCCAGCGATTGTAGGTAACTTGAAATCTTCCCATAATACTATGACTATGAAAGTTACACAAAATCTTTGTGAAGCTTCACCCCAAATGTTCTGCTATTGCTGTTTCTGAGGCAAGAAGCCTATGAAATCATCCAATTGACATGCTCGATCCACTTTTAACACTTACCTTCACTCAATCATTTTTCATTCAGGATTGTATTAACCTCACTAGATATTATCATATTATTTACAGTTATAAACACAGCTCCTCTAATGGCATTCAACGTATCTGTGCAATACACAATCCAGTCAGAACTTAGAATTTCATTGTTGTTAATATCTGGTTTTAGCCAGTTTTCTCTCCCCAGTAATATGTGGGCATTATTACTATTTACAAGTGAAACTAGTTCTGGGACCTTTCCACAGATGCTTCTGCAGTTATCTAATTTTATTTCTCCAGTCTGCCATGATGAACGCCACTCTAATTAATGGGGCTGATATTCTTCTCTGTGTAAAATCGAAACATATCTCAGTGGGACTGTGGAGGGATTTCAGTATACTAGGAACCCACAGGTGCATTCCAAACATACCTCACTATCATAATACCCATTTCCTGCATGTAGTTGCCACATGACTTACTAGATGGGGGGAGCAGAGTCCTAAAGTTCTTCATCGAATAGCAGAGGTCATGCAATCCACATCCATGAACATGACACACTCATCTGAGCCTCTGGTTTAAGCCTTCCATTTGGTTCCAACCTGAAATTCCAGTCCCTTTTTGCTCCCTGTATTTCACACCTGTTTCCTTCAGAATTTCGAAGACTGCATGCTCATCAACATTGTCAAAAGCTTTCTCTGAGTCTACAAAAGCTTTAAACATTGGGTTGCTTTACTTTAACTGACCTTCTCCAGCACCCAAAATGATCTTCTCCGAGGTCACCTTCTGCCAGTTTTTCCATTCTTTTGTGAACAATAATTGTCAGTAAATTGCAGCTATGATGCATTAAATTGCTTTTTCAGTAATATTCATGCCCATTAACACCTGCACCTTTGGAACAGGAATTACTACATTCTTCTTCAACTCTAATGGTATTTCACCTTCCTGATATATCTTGCATACAATGTAGAATAGTTTTTTCATGGCTGGCTCTCCAAAAGATCTCATTGATTCTGAGAGAATGTCATTTACTTCAGGAAACTTGATTTGCATTAGGTCTTTCAGAGCTCAGTCAAATTCTGCTCACAGTCTCATATCTCTTTGTCATTTACCTCCTCTTCTCTTTTTATAGTACTGCCTTAAAGATTTTTTCCCTTACATAAACCCTGTATATAGTCCTTCCATCTTTCAGATTTCCCTTCTTTTATTATTACCAAATAGTCACCACAAAATTGTGGCCAAAAACCAGGTTGACCACCTAGTGGCACAACATGTAGCTGAGTACAACATGCTTGAGTTAATGGCTGCTTTACAACTCACGCTATCTGGATCCTTTCCTCGACCACCATTTTTTCTGGAAAGCTGAACTATGCAGTTAGACTTTATCCTGGCAACACATCTTTCTCTCCCCACAATCCTTCTGGCCTCAAGTCTCTGTTAACCCACTCATCCACATCCTCTACTCAGTAATTTGTCCCTTCCAGTCCATGCCTCCATGACACCCTCATTGTGTGCCCCAGCCCATTGGCTGCAGTATCTGTGTATCACATGCCTAGCCTGTGCACCTGCCACACCTCCCTGCCACATTGCTAGCCAGTAAAATCTGTTCTCTCCCTTAAACAAGCCATTAGCTACCCACCCAAACTCTTTCTGCCTCTCAATACTCTCTTCCCTACCAACCCCACCCGACACAACCTCATCCCAAACCAGTCCATCTGCCCAAATGCAGTCCATGCATTGTTTCTAGCTGCCACAGTGTAGGGGCCCTCACTCTTCAATACAATGTTTATCCAGAAGATATTGAGATCTGGTCACTATGAAAATCTGTAAATGTTATTCAACTGGCAAACACACAAAATGGGATCAGTGTGCAACAATTCATGTTGAATGTTACTTAACTTAAGTTCCCTCTGCCTGGTCCATTGATGAATGAATGGGAAATTTTCATGATTCACAAAACTTATTCACATTAATTGACATCCGAACTGCACACTCGTCATGTAAACAAAACACGGACAGACTTCACTGATCTCTTTGACTACCAAAAGTAACTTTAAAACTGACTTCTTGCAGCATTGCTTTATATAGAATTTTAACAATAACTTCCAAAATAAAGCATTATTAATTTTGCACAATTTTGATGTTACAATTAAAATTTACAAAATGTAAAGAAACTGATGTTACAGCCAAATAAGGTATAAAATACAATATTCAATGACAATCTTTTATAGTAATATCTTTAGTTTTCCACAAGAAAATCATTCTGAACTTTAATGACAATAATGTCTCTCATATTATTTTAGCAATGTAATTAATTATAGTTTGGATTTGGTTACTAATATGCAATGGTAGTACAGATCTCGTGCTTTATCCAATTACATATATAAAATTCACAGCCGGCCGCGGTGGTCTAGCGGTTCTGGCACTGCAGTCCGGAACCGCGGGACTGCTACGGTCGCAGGTTCGAATCCTGCCTTGGGCATGGGTGTGTGTGATGTCCTTGGGTTAGTTAGGTTTAAGTAGTTCTAAGTTCTAGGGGACTAATGACCTAAGATGTTGAGTCCCATAGTGCTCAGAGCCATTTGAACCATTTTTAAAATTCACAAATAAGGCCTCAAATTCTGGAAATTGGAAAACTGTGAGATGTAAACAATTGAAGAGTTAATTAGAAATATAATTACAAAGATTATTAATTACAAAGGAAGACATAAAAGTAAATAGCAAATGAAAATACATTGCTTAGTAATAACTTTCAAGCTGTTTGTGGTCTTCTGTTGCTGGATATTTAGATCACCATTTTGTTAATTAGAAGCATTGATTTTTCATGCTAACATCTCTGCAGTCTCTAGATGTTTATTGCTAAGGACTTATTACTTAAATTTCTTGATTAGTTACTTAATTTAGTATATGTACATAATTTTATGAATGACAACAATCCACTGATAATTACGACAATGCACATGGTTCTAGAATATTCTACATGCCTTCGCAATGAATATCAAGCTTTTTATCAAATAGGACAGAATGATACATATAAAGACACACACACAAGGCCTTAGGAAGCACTGAATTGTCCGCTAACTATCTGGATGCGTATAAAAAAAGGTGGTATCGGACATTTCATATGAGTCCTGGGGGAGGCTGTAACGTTATAAGTGCATGACTGTTCGAACTTAAGTACACCTGCTGCTGGAGGTCTGGAGAGGGAATGCTTGTATCTCACTGGTAGTGGCGTAATCATTTGCGGCAGTGTCTCCATGCCATGGTGGTGGCTGATGGAAATACAGCGGTGTAACTGAAAGTGTATTTGAAAGTGCAGCCGACTGGATTGTGGCCAATACCACACTTTCCTTCTCTTTTGTGTTGCCTGTTGGCAACTCAACACCTCTGGATTCTGTGAGTCCTCTCCTTTACTTTTAAACTATTTATATTCTGCCAGCGTTTTCCTACTACATTTTTCTCATTATGTGATTATTTCAATCCTTCCATTGTCTCCAGGTCTCTTCCACACATGTAGTCTTCTTTAATTATTTCTAAACCAAGTATTAACAATGGCTGAATTGTGCTTGGTGCAGAACGATACTAGCTGGCTTCCCCTTTCATTCCTCTTCTTGAGTCCATATTCTTCTACTTTTCTTCTCATCCTTTTCCTACTATCAAATTCCAGTGCCACCATCAGAATTAAATTTTTATCTCCTTTAACTAATTTAATAATTATTTAATATCATCATAAAATTCTTTCAATCTCTTCATCATCTGCTGAGCTAATAGACATTCAAACTGAAACTACAGTGGTTGTTGTGATGTGGTGGCAGATTAAAGTGAAATTTTAGATGCAGGTTCTATTTTGAAAGCAAACCAAACGTATTACACTGATTGGTGCCAATACGCGATCATTCACCAACAGACATACCCACACAAAGTAAGCCATGTTTACTTTTCAAATTCATGAAAAAAAGCTGAGGAAAAAATATATGATTATTCTTAATTACAAACACAATGAAGTTAAATAATGATTATTATTATTATTATGCAAAATGAGCACAAATAGCAGAATCGCTACTTAACTGCGGCCGTACTGGACAATGGCTGATTAAGAAGAGTGAGAACAAAAGGTTGCCGGTCCGGTTCATGTTACATAGATCATATTTACAGAGAGGTTTTATTATAATCGCAGTGACTATTAAGCAGCGATAAGATGGATTCAGTGCTACTGCATGAAAACACACAGTCACGAAATCTGCTAACACTTGGGGAACATTACAGTGGGCTTTGGGTCTAATCTCAGCAACTAAAATGTGTTCATGGCACTGTTCACAGTAGTTTACCCACATTCTTATTTTTTTACTCAGTATTATTGCTACTCTTGCATTCCTCCTATTTGATATTGTGTTGATGACCCTGTACACATTTAACCAAATATCCTGTTCTTCCTGCCAACATATTTCACTAATTTACACTATCAGTGCATCCATTTTCCTCTCCAAATTCTGTAGCCTTCATACTTAATGAAATCAGCTAATATTCCAGATCCAAACCCACAGAACTCTAATTATATTTCTCCTCTTCAGTAGATCCCACCCATAGGTCCAAATGGGGGACTATTATACTTCCAGAATATTTTACCCTGGGGCATTAAGCCATACAGTAGAGTTATATGACCTCAGGAACCATTGTGACTATAGTTGCTCCTTTCTTTCAGCTGTTTGCACTGCTAACATAATGAGATATTATTGGATAATGTTATGAGGCCAGATCGGTCAATTATCCAGACTGTTCCCCTGCAACTACTCTAAACACTGCCAGCCCCTCTCCAGAAACCATGGGTTAATCTGGCCTCTCCACAGATACCCCTTTGTTGTGGTTACACCTATGTTATGGCTATGTGCGTCACAGAGGCACTCAAACCATCCTACCTTGGTAAGGTCCATGCTTCTAAGGAGTAAATGTGACAGGCCAAAGAAAATTGTACTCACATAGATGGCACCTTACCTACCATATAATCTGTAAACTACCTTGCCTGTGAATTAAATGATTTGTTTTTGGAAAAATTAATCTGTTGCTGATGGTATGTATTAGTTTTAAAAGCAAATAATTCTCTTTACATGTATTATCATAGTAACTATGGGTCAACATAGTATTCAAATGTTTCCCTTTGTTAATGTATACTCTCTTTGAAACTGAATCTATCTTTAATTAAACCCAATAGAATCAATTTTGTGTGGTTAATAATTCTGACAGCAGTGGGAAACCTTGTAATCGTTCCATTTGTTGCAGGATTGGAAATAAACACAATGTTATCATTTGAAGAGCAGAAGTGGGTGCTAAAGTGTTACCTGAAAACAAAGAATGCAAGTAAGGTTTGACAACATTGGCGAGATGAATTTGTAACACCTCTACCTTCACAGCCAACAATTACTAGAATCCAGTATAAGTTTAGAATCCAGTATAAGTTTGAAATCAATGGAACAGTGCATAATGTAAACATGGGAATACTGGAAGAAAGAGAGTTTCAGCAGATAACAAAAGTATTGATGCAGTGATTCAGGCATACACACAATCCAAACAAAAGTCTGTGAGCTAATGCTCTCTCAAAATGGGGATCAGTAAAACCATTATTCACAGAATTTTGTGGATACTGGGTGGAAGTCTTACATGTCAGCATGCTCTGAACAAGAATGATTCTGATAAGGGAATTGAGTTTTGTGTGTGGTTGATCAGCATGTGTGAAGAACATGAGTGTTTTCAAGACCTAATTTTTTGGTCAGATGAAGGTACCATTCAGATTAATGGAACAGTCAACCACAACAGTTGTGTGTACTAGACCAATGAAAATCCATACATAGCTGAATAAATGCATGTAAATCTGTGAGGATTATCAGTCTGGTGTGGTCCATTATCTTGATAGTTAATCGGGTCACACATCTTTGAAGAGCCTGGCACAGGTTATCATTACCTAGAAATCTTTTGGCAATGAAGATCTTGTACTTTGTAAAGGATGGTATGCCACACCATTTTCAACTTGGTGTGAAGGAATTTGTCATTCACACATTCCCTTGGAGATGGATAGGACAAAAAGGAACTGCTGTAAAGTAGCCAGGTCAGTCAATTGATTTAACCCTCTTAGACTTATGTCCTTGGGGTACTGTCAAGAGCATATTGCATGTTGCAAAACAACAAACACTGGATGTTCTAAGAGAGCAAATTGATCAAGCCTCCAGTGCTAATCCATTATTCACAGTGTATTTAGAATGTCACTCTGTTCTATGTTGTTTTCGACAATGCATTGCAGTGGAAGCTGGTTATTTTGAGGATATGCCACATTCAAATCCATCTTAATGTATACAACACCAAACATTTTTCATTTCTGTCTGATTTAGTTAAAGAGATATTCAGTTGCAAAGACTGCACACATTATTTTGGGACATAATGTTTATTTTCAATCTTATTCTCAGATTTTGAGTAAATTGGAGGGCTACAACTGTTGCCTTGTTTCAACAGGTTCATGGTGATGGAAAATTTACGCCACCTGCTGCTGCCTCTGAATGCTTCAAGAGCTCTCTTTGTGGGTCTGCGTCTACGACCATTCTCTCCACAGGGCTTCATGAGTGGCGGTGCAGGGTATGTGCTTAGTCGAATGGCAGTTCTTCGCTTTGTTGAGGAGGGACTATCTGGTGACATCAGAGGCTGCAATAACTCAGGAAAAGATGGCGAGGATGTTGCCATGGGTGAGTTGAGTGGTCGGTCTTCCACAATATGGTATCTTGCTATGTAACACATTTATTTTGCTTCTTCTCTTGTACTTATTGCCACCCATCTCATTATCAACATTAGTCATTTGACATCCACTTCTGTATAAAAACAAGGCATCAAAAAAGGTCATAGGAAATTATCATTCTATCTCAGTTCTCCCAGTCTTATCTGAAATATATGAAAAAATTGCTGTTACCCAAATCAAAAACTTCATTGCAAAATATTCTATTATTCTAAAAAGTCACTTTCGTTTTTAACAAGGTAAAAACACCATAGGTGCAGTGAACAATTTCATTGAGAAAATAAATACATCGTTAGACAAGAGCAATAAGGCTACAGGAAACACAATTCTTCTAATGAACAATTGCTCATAACTTTTAAGGTATGCATTTTAGAGAAAATGTTTACTGGACATTTTTTCCTTGTTTTGGTCCATAATACTACTTCTCAAAATGTGGAAAGCAAAGAGCTTGCAGTAGAAGAGATTTGTTTCACAGTATTGAAGATGAAAAATAGCTCATAGCTCTTAAGGTATGCATTTTCAACCCTGTTTACTGAGACTTTTTTGCTTCTAGTATTGTGTACTTTCAACTGTATGCGTTTACGCCATTAATTATGATATACCCTGTATAATGAGGTTGTTATCATTTTGTACACCAAACATGAATTATTCGAAGAAAACCATTTTGTACTTTCCCATGATGCAAGAAACAAAGAAAATTTTATGCTCCCGACCCACCACCTCAGACTGTATGCCCAGGGATCTCATTACATGGAAATGAAAATTTATAATAAATTAAAAGGGAACAAATTAATGCAGATGAATTTAGGCCCACTTAAAAGAAAGTTATACGAGGCACTGACAGTGAAATGTTATGTCTCAGTGGATGAATTCTTGCATGATGAACTGGAAATTTGAGCTGGACACAAGATGTTACATATCCCAAAAAATATTATAGTATTATTATCTATTTTAGTGCATTATAACTGTATCATAAATTTTTGACATGTCTCCTGCATACAAACCAAATGGATTGCAAATGTACATCACAAAATGAATATACCATAATTCCATAAGATTTCCTCATGCATTACAGTCTTTAAGAATATGCGTCCATGTTGCTCCTTCATATTTTGTAATGTAATCTATGATCTTTTCACTGGATCATCATCTACAAGTTTTCTTTTCTCTTGGAATCTAGCAAAGAATTCATCAACTAGCTCTACACTGTCATTGTTAATTTGTTGGATTTACTCACCATTTTGCTGATTATACATTGTTTCAGATGTGATCAATTTGAAGCCTACTTTCAAACTAATTCTATTAATCTGTTGTAAAGTGATTTGCTTTTTCAAAATGCTCATTAGTTAACAATTCAGATTTAACAGGGTGTAAAAACCCTATTTCAGTCTGCATATGGCATTTCTGTAGTATCTTTTATCCCTGTAACCTTCAAGCCATGAAAGCAATAACTGGAATAGATAGGGACAGCTAAACTCAACCTTGGGTTTGTCTTACTATCATTATCTCAGAATTACTGCTAAACAGATACCTGAATATATCTCACAGTAACACAGTGATACAGTCAACAAAGTGACTATGTAACTATGGTTGACAATAACTGAAATGAGCACAACCATAATTTTCATCATGAATTATTCATCAGAATCTAGGTTTCTGTGTGCTATTTATGTTTTTTTTTTTCAGATACAAAAAGCCTATATGTGAGTGATAAATTAAAAATTATTGATCATACGACAAATGGTGATACAAATGCAAATTTAGCTTGTGAAGATATGTACTTGAACGTGTAATCAGGGGATGGATGAAAAAGAAGAGAATGAACTAAGAAGTTTAAAATATCTGCAAACACAGTGAGCTTCATGAATGTCTTTATAGGTGTTCCTTAATGAAGCAGAGTGAAGGTGTGCCACTTTCCAGGTCAATTATTGAAGCCCATGTTGCAAATTTTCACTTTCATTTACATGACAAAGAGACCCTGTTGTTTCTGATGGATAGTTTTCAAGGTTGAAATATCACCATTGCATTAGCCAAATAAGCACTGATGGAGCAGTGAGATCTTCCAGTGGTGGATCTGCTTCATAGATTCCTGAATTTCGACATGAAGTAATGACAGATGAAAATTCAAATAATCATCAAGTGTACTGTATAACTGAAGAAACAATGCTTTGTTATTGACTGCTACCAACCAGAACTCTTGATGTAAAAAAATGAGGAAAGCAGATTAGATTAGATTAGATTAATACTTGTTCCATAGATCATGAATACGACACTTCGTAATGATGTTGAACGTGTCGGTTAATAAAAGATGTCTGTACAAGATATTACATTACACAAAATATTGCATGACACTAATGTTTAAGTTTTTTTTGTTTTTTGTTTTTTTTTCTTTTTTGTTTTTTGTTTTTTGTTTTTTTGCTCCCCTTAATTTATATGTAAAAATTCAGCAAATGAGTAGAAGGAGTTGTCATCTAGAAATTCTTTCAACTTATTTTTAAATGTTAGTTGGCTATCTGTCAGGCTTTTGATGCTGTTTGGTAGGTGACCAAAGACTTTTGTGGCAGCATAATTTACCCGTTTCTGTGCCAAAGTCAGATTTAACCCTGCATAGTGAAGATCATCCTTTCTCCTGGTGTTATAGCTATGCACACTGCTATTACTTTTGAACTGGGCTGGATTATTAACAACAAATTTCATAAGTGAATATGTATACTGTGAGGTTACTGTGAGGATCCCTAGAGCCTTAAATAGATGTCTGCAGGATGACCGTGGGTGGGCTCCAGCAATTATTCTGATTACACGCTTTTGAGCAATGAATACTTTTCTACTCAACGATGAATTACCCCAGAATATGATGCCATACGAAAGCAGTGAATGAAAGTAGGCATAGTAAGCTAATTTACTGAGATTCTTATCACCAAAATTTGCAATAACCCTAGTAGCATACGTAGCTGAACTCAGACGTTTCAGCAGACCATCAATGTGCTGCTTCCAGTTTAACCTCTCATCAATGGACACACCTAAATATGTTGAAAATTCTATCTTAGCTACAGACTTCTGTTCAAATTCTATATTTATTACTGGAGTTGTGCCATTTACTGTACGGAACTGTATATACTGTGTTTTATCAAAATTTAAAGAGAGTCCGTTTGCTGAGAACCACTGAATAATTTTGTGAAAAACATCATTTACAATTACATCACTTAGTTCTTGGTTTTTGGATGTTATTACTATACTTGTATCATCAGCAAAAAGAACTAACTTTGCATATTCATCAATGTGGAATGGTAAGTCATTAATGTATATCAAGAACAGTAAATGACCTAAGACCGAACCCTGTGGGACCCCGTACTTGATAGCCCCCCAGTTTGAGGAATCAGCTGTTGTTTTAACATTACATGAAACACTTATTTCAACTTTCTGCATTGTTCCAGTTAAGTATGAATTAAACCATTTGTGCACTGCCCCCCTCAAACCATAATGATTTAGCTTATCTAAAAGAATTCCATGATTTACACAATCAAAGGCCTTTGAGAGATCACAAAAAATACCAATGGGTGATGTCCAGTTATTCAGAGCATTTAATATTTGATCAGTGAAAGCGTATATAGCATTTTCTGTTGAAAAGCCTTTCTGAAAACCGAACTGACATTTTGTTAGTACTTTATTTTTACAAATATGGGAGGCTACTCTTGAATACATTACTTTCTCCAAAATTTTTGATAGAGCTGTCAGAAGAGAGATTGGGCGGTAGTTGCTCACATCCGACGCATCCCCCTTTTTATGCAATCGTTTTCTATCGGGGAAAACACCCTGCTCCAAAGAGCTATTACATACGTGGCTGAGAATTCTACTTATCTGTGGGGAACAAGCTTTAAGTACCTTGCTGGAAATGCCATCAATTCCGTAAGAGCTTTTACTTTTCAGTGAGTTTATTATTTTACTGATTTCAGAGGGAGAGGTTGGTGGAATTACAGTTGTTTCAAACTGCACAGGTATGGCCTCTTCTGTTAGTAGCCTTGCCTCTTCTAGTGAAGATCTAGATCCTATTTTCTCCACAACATTTAAAAAATGATTATTGAAAATATTTTCAATTTCTGATCGTTTGTTAGTACACTTGTCATTCAGTTTTATGGCACTAAAGTCTTCCTGTGCTCTTGGTTGCCCTGTTTCCCTTTCAATAATATTCCAAATTTCTTTAATTTTATTATCAGAGTTACTGATCTCAGACATGATACACATGCTTCTGGACTTTTTCATAAATTTTCTAAGTACCGAACAATAGTTTTTATAATATTGAACAATTTTGGGGTCAGTACTCCCTCTTGCTGTTAGATACAGTTCTCTTTTACGGTTGCAAGATATTCTTATTCCTTTAGTTAGCCATGGTTTTTTATATGTTTTCTTGGAATTATTTTTAACTATTTTCTTGGGAAAACAATTTTCAAATACCCTTAAAAATGTATTGTGAAATAAGTTATATTTCAAGTTTGCATCAGGTTCCTTATACACTTCATCCCAGTCTAGTTGCTGTCGGCTTTCCCTAAAGTTTGCAATATTTATATTGTTAATTGAACGCACTGCTTTGAAAGTCTGATTTGATATACTGCATGGAGCTATGTCATGTACTGTAACTAAAATGAATTAAAATGGAATTATACTCCTTTTTGCCACAAATAAATTGAACAATGGAAAATCCAGGATGGAATAATGATAATATTATGAAAAAGATAGATTGCTACTCACCAGATAGCAGAGAAGTTGAGTCACAGACAGGCCCAAAAAAAGACTACTAAACATGTAAGCTTTTGGCCAGAAGTCCATCTTCTGAAATAGACAACATACACTCACACATTCATGTAAACACAGCTCACACACACATGATCACTGTGGGTGCTGGGGTCAGAGTCCGCATTCAGAGAATACTTGAATGACAGATGAGATCTTCATAAAGTGGTTTCAAGAAGAGGTTTTTCCCTCAGGAAGAAAGCTTCAGTAATCACTTAAGCTGAAAGAAGAAGCTGTACTAATCCTTGGTCATTGTCAAACTCATCCACTTGCTGATTTGTTGCAGTCACAAGAAGGAAAAATAATTCAACCATTGGATCGGTGCATCAGACAAGCATTAAGGGTTCATTATTTCCAGTAACTACCCACTTCAACACTAAATTCAGATGAAGAACTGGAAGTGTTTTTGATATCTGTTAATCTGAAGACTATGTTTCATGTGGGAAATCATCAGTCTAACCATTATTTGGAATTAGTGGAACAAGTGTGTGACTAAAAAATATAACAGATGAAAATGTATGACATCCATTCGGATAGTGATGTTGTGTAGTGCAAATTGTTATTAAGGACTTGAACCACTGGACATTTATCGACAATGAAGAACTAATTTCAGAGGTCATAGATGACAGGTATTATTTATGCCTTACAAAATGAGAGTGGTTATGTGGTCATGGATGAAGATGAAGAAGAAGAAGAATAAAAAAGTATATTACCTACCAGTGCACATGAAATATTGTACAATATAAACAAAGTGATTACATGGATGGAGAGACAAAAGAAAACGTGTGAAATCAGGCACCAAAAAAGCTAATGTCTTATTTAAAGTAGCGAGAAAATTAACATATGGTACCCTGCAGTCAGTGTTGTAAATAGTCATGAATTTTGTAGTGGATTTTACATACTGTAGTGCAGTATAGTATTTTATTCGGAACTACTTAGTGTTATTGTTTGGTCACAGTCAGAATGAACTTTATCTAATTGCAGTATTTGGTATACACCAAAATCATTTGAGCTGGACATATCACAAATATATATACATACATACATAATACATAAACTGATGGGCCAAAACATTATACCCCTGTTAGCCGGAATAATGATTGCCACTTAGTGGCATTGTAGTTACAAGACACACAAAAAAGTAAATAACACTGATCAACAGTGGTTTTTTTGTAGAAACCAAAGTAGACAGTCTGTACAGATTTTGATGTGCTAAACATGAATTTCATGATTAAAATTTTCCTCTAGGTCAGGGTTGCAGGTATGTGGCACCATACTTTTCATGTCTATTGCTATTGTAATCAGTAGGATAAGTTCATTAATTGAAGTTACCCAGTTTATTCATGGTGTTTCTTTGCCTTCCCTTGTGTGTGTGTGTGTGTGTGTGAGAGAGAGAGAGAGAGAGAGGGGGGGCTTTCAACAATGACCTTATAAGCATCATCAATTATCCACAGACATCCTGTAATTTTCTGCTCTCCTGTTTCCCAAGGACAATGCCACACATCCAGCTGACCAGAGGTTAGCTGGCATATCTGCGGATCAATAAATATCCCCTTCATGGTCTTCTCTATGATGAGTGGTGGAAGCTTCTTAGTCAAATACCGAACTGCTGCTTCATTCCCATGCACAGCCTTAACAAATTCTATTATGAGTCCCAACTTAATGCACAATGGTCAGAGAACAAGTTTGTTCAGCAGTATTACTTACCCAGGCACCAGAGCTATTTGTGGTGCCCACTCCCTCTGTGTGCAGAGTTTTTCTCTTATGAAACTGTCCCACTCACGTATGTAGCAGCAATACCTAATGTACCCCCCTGTAAACCCAACAGCATTACAGTGACCTTGAAATCTCCACATACCAGCCATTCATGTTTATTGAAATTAACACAGTTTGCAATAGGTTTCAACACGGTATAACTTTCTCTAGATAAGGTAGTATATGCAGCAGGAATGGACAGTCTTTCATTAAAATTGTGTAACAGTACTGCCTTCGGGCTTATTTTTGAGCCATCTATAAAGAATCTCCACTTGTCTGTTTGTACATAATGTTCAGGTCTTCCAACAGATTGTCACTGTCACTACAGAATATAATGACTGCTTCAGTACTGAAATGACAATGAAGATTTGTCTGACACATGTGAAACACTGGCACATGTACTGTGTCAGTGAGGAGATTCCACTGAATGGGGTCATCGAGTTCACATTGTGTGACTTTGTGTGGTTCTTCACATGATGATATTGAGTCAGTGTCACTGGTGGATGAATACACTTTTCTTTTTGGCTTCATCAGTATTACTGCTTAATGTGAGCTAACAGGAACTGGCAAACCTTAGCCATGAGCCACAGGGCAAATGGCAGATGGGGTGTCACACTATTTATTGAATATTCCTCTTCCTCTTGGTATTGTCTCTTTCCCTCAAGGAAGATATCATACAAGAATAACAATCTGATGCATGATTTGTGAGTCCATGCCAAATAGCACATCAAAAACTTCATGGAGACTTCTTATTAAGCATCCAAGCATTCAGTATAGATGAATGTGAGGTGCAACATGAGTGTGGACCTCAGGACTTATTTCAGTCAGTCTCTAACTCAATACCGAAAGTACAAGGCATATGCTTATTTCACTGCTTTAGTCAATGGTCACCTTCTTGAACTGCAAATAACATCTGCACAAATGTAACAAAAGTTATCAGGTATGTTATAGCAGGTGCAGTGCACTTTTGTGAAAATGTTGGCACACACAATAAACAATTCTACAATTTTAACACTGCATCTCACATACATTCACTGCCTAAAGTGAGCTAATGCAGCACACAGCACAGGAGCATGCAGCCATCACAAATAATGATTAAAATTGCATCTGGTTTTTAAATTCAACAATGCTCATGTGACTGGATTGTGTGCACACGAGTCATTGTGCAAAACACAGTTACCAAACTGTACTGGAAGTGTCCACCTCACTCACTTATTGGAGAGGAACCGTACTCACAAAGCCTTTGCATGTGTCTCTTATAATGCCCCACAAGCATGACTGTTAAATGTAAACACTTTATTTGCTTGTAACCCAGAGCTAGGAGACAATTTTATCCTTGGTGTTCATGTTCTAAATCTATAAATCATTGCTACTTTTGTTTTTACAAAAAATAAAAAATGAAAATTTGTGGACCATTGTGAGCGAAGCACAGATGAATGAGAAATCCACTAACATCAGTAACTTTGTCAAAGAGCAACAATTTTATGAAAAGGACAGATTGCTACACACCACGTGGAGAATGCACTGAGCTACAGACAGCACAATGATGAAAAGACTACTAAACATTTAGGGTTTTAGCCAAAATGCCTTCTTCTGAGTTAGAAAGCGTGAATGCCTGCGCCCAACACAAGCAAAACACACACACACACACACACACACATAGATGGCCACTGACTCCAGCTGTTGTGGTCCTGCTTCGGGCTGCAATTTAGTCTGACATGAGCAGCAATCTGGAGTGGGTGGTGGGGTAAGGAGGTGGCTTGGGCAGGGATGGAAAGGGATAGGAGAGTAGGGGTGGGCGAAGGTCTTGTGCTTCCTGTGAGAGCATGTAGAGATGTGGTGAGGACAGGAGAGGACTGCTAAGTGCAGAATTGGAACACTTTTCTGGGGAGAGGAACAGAAAAAAGAGAGGAGGGAAATATGGTAGGGGAAAAGACTAGTGGGTGATTGTTAGAATCTACAAACTAAGTACCAGTCACTGTGCTGCTTTCTACATGGGCATAATAACTAATGAGCTGTCTTGCCACATGAATGGCCATTGCCAAACTGCAGCCAAGAGACAGCTGGGCCACGAAATTGCTGAACATGTTGTCCAGTATCATGTACTTCAGTCCGGTGACTGCTTCACAGACTGCACCATCTAGATCCTTAGTGCCAACACCAGCTGTTCTGAACTGTGCAGATGGGAACTCTTCCTTCAACATAACCTTTGATCCTGTAATAACTCTGGCCTCACCTTTCCAGTCCTCCCCCTTCCCTGCTCTCACTAAAGCACTGTATGCCTTCTATTTTGCCAGTGCACCCACAAGTCTTTACCCTTTCTCTCCTCTCTCCTTTTCCTGTCCCCTCTGTGCCCTGTATGCTCGCACATATTTTTAAAACTTACAAGAAACTGAATAAAATGGGACAAATTTCAGGCAGAAATTAAGTTTTTAGGTACAGTCACCTTAAGGTTTCAAAACATGACAAAAATTGCAAATTTTGGAAACTTTAAAAATTGATAACTCAAAAATGAAAGTTCCAAAAAAACTTACATTTTTAAATGTCTCATGTGAGCAATTACTGCATCCTCAGCTGAGGATAACATGGTGGTCAAATGGTCCCGATGGGCCACTTGTGGCCTGATGACAGAGTGCTGAGTGCATTGTGTAAAAGGATTCATGCCTAATTAGTATCCATACATACCATTCAAATTATTCATAAGCTATGGATGTCGGTACCACTAGTGAAATCAAAGTGTCTAAGCAGATATTAAGAGTCCACTCTCTTCAGTTTAATACTTTCTATAAGTGCCTTGCTTAATCAATGGCAAGAAACAACTAAATTTTATGAAAAGTATACTTTTTCTGCTTGGCTGTCAGATTTCTTTGGAGACTGAATATTTTAGGTCGCTGCATGGTGGCATTAAATGCAACATTTCTGGACAGCCGAGACTCTGATGGGCTGGAGCGCTTTCATGCTTATGGTCCAGAACGACAAATGGCACCGGATAATGGAATGAATTGGCTGAAGAATTATTCTTATTACCCACTACAACCGGTAAGTAATTCTCCACATATCTGATTGTTCTTCTTTTACATTATTATTGGTTTCTCAGTATACAGTTTTTTCTCTTCACTAAAAATAATGAGCATAATAGAAAAAAGATAAAAAAAGTTATGTTGTGAAGAAACTGTTTATCTTACCATCTGGTCATAATATCTTACAAATTTGAATAATGGAGGAGAGACAGATAAAAAAAATCAGACTTGATTTTCTTTGTAATATGAGGCATGTTTTTTAAGTAAGTACAGTTTTGAAATTAAAAAAAGACATGCTAAGATATCTCAATAAATTTAGTTTTACATGAACGCCTGTACCTTAATCTACTTTTCTAAATAATTTCTGTCAATATTGAGGCACATATCATAACGTTGTACCAGTTTTTGAATACCCTCCTCATAGAAGTCAGCCGCCTGACTTGTTAACCTCTGCATCACCACTGTTTTGACTTCATCATCATCTTGTTTTTTTTAGTGCAGGAACAGATGGTAGTCACTGGGTGCAAGATCGGGGCTGTATGGAGGATGATCTAGAGTTTCCCATTGAAAAGATGTGACGAGATCTTTGGTCTGATTCGCCACATGCGGACGGGCATTGTCTTCCAGCAAAACGATGCCGTTGCTCAACTTCCATGGACTGTTGCTTTGATTCTGGTGTGACGTAGGCCACCCAAGTTTCATCGTCTGTAACAATTTGGCTTAAGAAATCATCACCATCGTTGTGTTACCGCTCAAGGAAAGTCAATACACTGTCTAAACGTTTGGTTTTGTGCACATCCATCAACATTTTCGGTACCCAACATGCGCACAATTTTTGGTAATTCAAGTGCTTGGTAAGAATACCATACAAAACACTACGAGAAACATTAGGAAAGTCATCCTGCAAGGAGAAAATCGTAAATCATCTGTTTTCTCTCACCTTATTGTCCACTTCCTGTACCAAACTTTCATTACCGACTGAAGGACACCCACTCTGTTGTTCATCACGCACATTTGTGCGGCCATCTTTAAATGCTCTCACCTACTTTCTTACCATTCCATCACTCATAATGTTTTCTCCGTAAACTGCACAGATCTCACAATGAATATCGATCACTTTTAGGCCTTCAGCACTAAGAAATCTTATAACAGCCCGTACTTCACAGTCGGCGGGACTCACGATTATCGGAGGCATCTTAAACACTCAGTACACAACGTAAACAAGGAAGAATCAGACTGTAATGGCATCAGTGCGTGGATTAAGGCACAGGCTTTCATGTAAAAATAAAATTATTGAGATATCTTAGCACGTCTTTTTTTAATTTCAAAACGGTACTTACTTAAAAAACACGCCTCGTACAAGTGCTGCTACGAGCTTACTTAATGAAGAGTCATAGGAAAACACACCTTCCATGAACGTTTGAGGTCTACTTTAATATTCTCCCATACACTTAATTCATTTAGTTCAGGGTAGTTGAATTTATTTATTTATTTTGATCCAACATCAACTGATTACAAAAAAAGGTTTTTTTTTGTTCCAGTCTTCTGGATAAGTTAGAGCCTTACTTACTAGGGTTACATATTATTGGCTGGCACTTTTATCTACACAACTTTTTCTAAATTTAGTTGAGAGAACAGAGTTACATATATGGACTATACACAAAAAAATTGTTATTGCCATACTTAGATTAAGGAATCTACAGTTTGTAACACAGTATTCATATCTGACATTCAAATATTTACAGTTTGTGACACAGTCTAAGATCTGAGATTACATATATTTTTAGATAGAGGGTCTTCCATCATACGAGTGTACTAAATCTAGAAACTCATCTACTGAATATACAGGATTGTTTAGGAGCCATAATTTTAATTTCATTTTTAGTTTTGTAACGGGCAATTTGGAGATATTAGGATGGAAGCAATTCAGTATTTTTATGCCTGCATAGTGAGGGCTTTTCTCATAAAGTGTTGTTCTATGAGAGATGATGTGGGGTCTCTCTCTACCTCTAGTGTTGCGATTGTGTATTTCTTTATTAAGTGTTTTGTTACTATTTATTGCCATAATGATTATCTTCAGCACATACAGGTTATGAACAGTTAGTATTTTAAATACTTTAAACATATTTCTGCAGGACTCCCTGGCACATTTCTTTCCCATAATTCTAAGTGCCTTCTTTTGTAAGGTAAGTACACTTTTCATATTACCTTTACTGCCGGATCCCCATACCTGTATCCCATAACTTAGATGGGATTCAAATAGTGCAAAATATATTTGCCTCAGAGTGGTGATGTTACAAAAAGGTGTCAGTTTTCTTAGGACATATATGGTAGTACATAGCTTTTTGCAAATATCATTCACATGATCTTAGTTATATGCCCCTGGTAATTAGTGCAATATTGAAATGATATGGAGAAGTCAGTTTAAATACTAGTATCCATATCTCATACTTAAATATGCCTGCAAGTATGATCTTATGTAACAGTCAAAACTACTTTGTTTAGTGACAGAAATAGTTATTTAACTCTTCTGAACTACAGGAGGTACAAGGCTCTGAATAAGAATTGTTATATGGATAATAGAAGTTGCCCAGGTACAACTTTGTAGACTAGCTTTCAAGTTAAACTATTCTCTATGGCACTCTGAGTACTTTAGAATGTGAACAAAGACTCTGGGCTTCAGTCGGTTTTAATTAAGAGTAATAAAGTGAGACTTGAACTTCCCCCACCATACTGAATCTTCAAACAACTGATGGCTTACCCTTGACAAACTCTTGTATTTCATCAGGTGAACACTCACTGTTGCAACGAGATGGTGTACATGGCAGTTTAAATCCTGGGTAAGTGTGGTAATGCCCTCACAAAAATAAGGTGATGTAGAAATATCACAAGAAACAGCGATTGACAACACATAACCGAAGATGACCATCATCAGACACGATCAGTCATGAAACATCAACCAACAATATGTAATGCAATAGCACTGTTTCTGTCCTGTTGTTTAACCAGCAATTGGGCAGGATCCAACACAGAATTGAGGAAAAAACCTGTATTCCATTTAAAAGGTGATTCGCTAATTTAATCTCAACTGCTTCCTTATAAAATATCCCAGAAACTGGAAGTGCATGCCAGATTTGCATTTCTGTATTCCACATGCTGACAGCTACTAAGTCAATGTTCTGCATTGAAAGATTGCTCCGTTGTAAGTGAGTGTATTGATACTGCCCGGTACAATAGCCCTTCATGATCCTAATGTTGTGACTTGCCGATCATTTAAAGTGCCGCCGCGCAATTACGCACGTCCTCTACATGCGGCGCTGTCTGCCTGCCAGCCATGCAGCAGCGGCGCCACCTAAGCGGCCAGCCGAGCAGCGGCCGCTAGACTGAGACTCAGTGCTTATCTGAACGCTAACGTGTACACATGTTAACTTACTCTGTGACATATATGTGTTGTAGTGTCGTTCCTTAATATACTTGTTAAACTAGAAGTTCTAACAATTGGCGACGAGGTAGTGGATTTTTCCTTTTCACCGTTGACTCACAGGGTTCCATGGCTACTGTCGAGCAACTCTTGCAAAATCTCCTTGAACAGCAAACGCTTCTAACGGCGGCGATTCGCAATTTCGTCGCGGCGTCAAATGCGGGCCGGTTCTCGTCGTTGGCTGTACCTCCTTTTCCTCCTTACGATGAGACGGCAGAAGACTGGTCGGATTATGAAAAACGTCTTCGACAGCACTTCTTGGCATTTTATGTCTCGGACGAACAAGCATGTAAGTCTCTGTTCCTTTCCTGGATTTCGCCTCAAATGTATCGGTTGTTGTCGCAATTGGCCCCTTTGAAGGATCCTGCGTCTTTGTCCTTTGCTGAAATGTGTTCCCTTCTGTCGGTCTGTTTTCAAAAGCAAACGCATGTGGTAGCCTCTCGTGTTGCCTTTTATCGTTGTCACAAACAACCCAATCAATCTTATCGCGCTTGGGCTGCTGAACTTCACGGCCTCAGTCGAAAGTGTCACTTTGTTACTGATGTTCACAAAGAATCCTATGCCGATTCCATGGTACGGGATGCTATTATCCGGTCGGCGCCCGACAAAGAAGTTCGGCAACGTGCCCTTCAGTTGGCGAATCCGACTTTAGATGTTCTCTCCATTGCGCAGTCTTTTGAAATTTCTCGCGCCGCTGGGGCACAAATAGAAGCGTGGGGTGACGTCGGGGAAATACAACCTCTGTGCGCTGTTGACGACGCGCGCGGCGCGTCCCCGCCGGCCGACGTGGCCGCAGTGCGCTCCCACGCGCAGCCTCGGCCAAGCCGTAAACAAACCCCTAAGAAACTGCAGCAAAATCCCCGGCAACTTCCTTCATGTCCAAGGTGTTTTACGAAACATTCACGCGAGGATTGTCCACAACGTTGGGCTGTGTGTCACAATTGCAAAAAGAAAGGTCACGTGTCTTCCGTTTGTAAATCCGACCGCATAAATGACGTCCATGAACATGACGCTGATTCTGATTCTGTGTTGTCTGTCAATTGCACTTCTTCCCTTTCCGGGAAGTTATTCCTCACTGTCCAAATCCTTGGTCGAGATGTTCGCATGCAAGTGGATACCGGTTCTGCCGCCACTATAATTAATTCTCAGACGTATCTTCAGCTGGGTTCTCCACTCCTGTCCCCTGTCACTCGGCAATTACGGACGTACAATAAACAGAAGATTTCTCTCTTGGGACAGTTTAATGCTGAGGTATCTTACAAATCCGTCGTTCGCACTGTTCCCATATTTGTGGTCGACCAGGGCAACGCAGAAAATCTTTTTGGTTTCAATGCCTTCCGCGTTTTTGGGTTCTCCATAGATGACTCTGTCAATATTGTCTCTGACGCTATTCCTTATGCTAAACTGGATTCTTTGTCGACGACCTTTTCGTCCATTTTTTCTCCTGGGTTAGGCCGTGCACACGACTTTGAAGCTCATATCATGCTCAAACCCACTGCTCGGCCTAAGTTTTTTCGGGCTCGGCCCATTCCTGTGGCCCTTCGTGATCGGGTCAAACAGGAGTTGGATCGTCTCACTACTTCAGGGGTCTTGCTTCCTGTCACTTCCAGTGAGTGGTCCTCTCCTGTCGTTGTAGTTGCCAAGCCCAATGGTGCTATTCGTCTCTGTGGCGATTTCAAAGCCACGGTAAATGCTCAATGCCTCATCGACACTTACCCTATGCCCCGTCCTGAAGAACTGTTCACTAAACTCGCTGGAGGGCAGTATTTTTCTAAAATTGACCTGTCAGAAGCTTATCATCAACTTCCTCTCGACGCTGCTTCCCGGCAGTTTCTGGTCCTTAACACGCCTTTCGGCCTCTATCAATACCAACGCCTGCCATTCGGGGTTGCTAGCGCCCCTGCTCTCTTTCAGCGATTCTTGGAACAATTATTGCTCCCTGTCCCTGGGTGTATCAATTACATGGACGACATTGTTGTCACGGGCTCCACCACTGACAAACATCTTCAAAATCTCCACACACTTTTTACTGTCTTACAGACTGCAGGTCTTAAGTATAACCTTCAGAAATCACAATTTTTTCAGGCATCTATCACGTACTTGGGGTTTCAACTCTCTCGGGATGGTATTCGTCCGCTTCAACAAACTGTCGCTGCGATCGATGCCCTTCCTCGCCCTACGTCTGTTAAGGAACTGCAGGCCTTCTTGGGGAAAATAGCATACTATCACAAGTTTTTACCGTCTGCAGCGTCGGTGGCTCAGCCGTTGCATCGCCTGTTGCATAAAAACGTGCCTTTTCACTGGTCCGCGTCACGTGACGCGGCTTTCCAGAAATTGAAGACTATGCTGATACAGGCCCCGTGCCTAGCTACTTATCGACCTGGCCAACATCTTGTCCTTGCTACAGACGCCTCTCAATACGGGGTTGGGGCAGTCCTTGCGCACCGTTTTTCTGACGGTTCGGAACAACCCATTGCTTATGCCTCCAAAACGCTCACGGATGCCCAACAAAAGTATTCTCAGATTGAGAAAGAAGCTTTGGCCATCATTTATGCTCTTCATAAGTTTGGTGTTTTTCTCTATGGCACAAAATTTCATCTTGTTACGGATCATAAACCACTTGTTTCCTTGTTTCACCCATCAACGTCACTTCCCGACAAGGCTGCACACCGCCTCCAGCGTTGGGCTCTTTACTTGTCCCGTTTCAACTATGAGATTCATTTCCGGCCAACGGCTCAACATGCGAATGCTGATGCTTTGTCTCGCCTCCCCATGGGCCCTGATCAGGCATTCGATAGGGACGAACTTTTGTGTTTCCACCTGGATGTTGCCGAGCAGCAGGTTGTGGACGGGTTCCCCATCACTGGGGACAGGCTGGCGGCTGCTACGGGTTCTGACCCTACCCTCTCCCGGGTTTTACGCTGTATTCAGACGGGTTGGCCTGATCGCCCGTCCGCTAAGACTTCTGATCCGCTGCGGAACTACTACCCTTTGCGCTACCGCCTCACGGCTAGGGATGGTGTTATCCTCCTCTCCACTGACAATGTTTCGCCGCGTGTTGTGGTCCCCGCGTCTTTGCGTGCTTCGGTCTTGCGCCTCCTTCACCAGGGGCACTGGGGTGTGTCGCGCACCAAATCTCTGGCGCGCCGTCATGTGTACTGGCCTGGCATCGACTCTGAAATCGTACACATGGTCGCTGCCTGCGGCCCTTGTGCATCACAGGCCGCTGCCCCGAAGTCATCTTTGTCACCGTGGCCTTCGCCTGAGAAGCCCTGGGAGCGCATTCATGCTGATTTTGCGGGACCCTTTTTAGGTACTTATTGGCTCCTCATAATTGACGCCTACTCTAACTTTCCTTTCATTGTCCTTTGCACGTCACCTACCACCGCGGCAACCACCAGTGCTCTCGCCCGCATTTTTTCTTTGGAAGGCCTCCCCTCTACTCTTGTTACTGATAATGGTCCGCAATTTGCCTCTTCTGACTTTGCGGTTTTTTGTGCTCGTCACGGTGTTACGCATGTCACGGCCCCGCCATTCCATCCACAATCCAACGGTGAGGCTGAACGACTGGTCCGCACGTTTAAGGCTCAAATGCGGAAACTTCTGACTTCTTCTGCTGCTGACGAGGCGCTTCTCCAGTTCCTGGCGTCTTACCGTTTCACCCCCATGGGCGATCACAGCCCGGCTGAGCTCTTACATGGCCGACAGCCCCGCACTCTACTTCATCTTCTGCGGCCTCCCACCTCCCGGCCGTGGGTGCCGTCACTTGGCCGGTTCACCGCCGACGACCTCGTCTGGGTACGGGGATATGACAGGCGGCCAAAATGGAGCCCGGGCCACATCTTAAGACACCGTGGCAGACGCCTGTATGAAATCCAGACGGACACAGGTGTTGCAGTGCGTCATTCGGACCAGCTTCGGCCTCGGGTGTCAACAACACCTGTTCCGCATGCCGCCACACCACCCTTGACTCTCCCTGATGCTCGGGATCTTGGCACATCTCCATACTCACAACGCCGCCCTCTACCCGCCATCGCGATGCCAGCACCAGAACAGATGCCACCAGACGACGTGTCCATGCGGGAACCGGAGGACCAACCAGTGTCAGAGTACATCTGCTCGCCTCCTCCTCCAACAGACGCTGACGCATCGCCCATGTCTCCTGTCATATCAACTGGACTTGCCTCAACGGGCAGCTTGGTGCGTGGGGCCCCAGCAGATTCGACCCCTACGTCTCCTGTCATCTCGACCCGTTATCATCGGGGACACTTCCGTCCGTACGGGAAGCCTCCTCCTCGAGACTTTACGTCGAGTCACACAACGCCTATGGACGTCAGCCATCTCCAGGACACATCCATCAAGACCAGTGCAACAATTTCAAAGGGGGGAAAAGTGTTGTGACTCGCCGATCATTTAAAGTGCCGCCGCGCAATTACGCACGTCCTCTACGTGCGGCGCTGTCTGCCTGCCAGCCATACAGCAGCGGCGCCACCTAAGTGGCCAGCCGAGCAGCGGCCGCTAGACTGAGACTCAGTGCTTATCTGAACGCTAACGTGTACACATGTTAACTTACTCTGTGACATATATGTGTTGTAGTGTCGTTCCTTAATATACTTGTTAAACTAGAAGTTCTAACACCTAATAATATGACCAATGTATGACATGCCACAATTACTGGGAATATGGTAGATATCCACCCTATGTAAACCAAAAAGATTATTTACGCATCTGGAAAATACCTTAATCTTAGATGGTGGTCCAAAACACACTGCTAACTGTTTCTTCAGACTATAGTTAATCCTCTTGAAAATACTACCTATGTAGGGCAAAACAGCTATAGGCTTAGATGCCATCTCCTTAATCTCATCACTCATCTGATTCATTGTTGACAGGACCACAGTGCACATCTGATTTTTGTATGAACCAAAGAATGAACTATATTTTGATGCTTCCTATAACTATCATGTAGCAGTTTACAGCCCACCTCTTCCCGATAAACACAAAAGGGAAGGAAAGACTGCCACAATATTCTTCCTCCTTTCCAGGACAAATTATTCCTTATAAGAGAGAAACTGTCTGCACTCAGGAATGGAAGCAACTGCATAGGCAGAGAATATGTGAATATTCAGCAACTTTAAATATCCGTCTAATTAAAAATGCATCATTATCCTGTAGTGGACTATTTAAGTTTAAAAAAAGTATATTTCTCTATGATTATGCTTTATTTTATACAGACAGAATTTTCAAACATACAAGCTACACACATCAAAAAAAGTTTTGCATCACCCCAGTTCCCAGAACTCCTGAAGATAGACATTGACTGTGGATATTGTATCACAGACACAGTCCCTTTTACTGTTCATAGATGTCACTAAACCCACACAAAGATGTAAACAACCATGCATGAGCATTGTCTGTTAGACAGAGGGGGTCCGACAGCTGATCAGTTCCAGTCGTTCCACCAGAAAGGAGGTACACAGTTTGTGTTGTCTGTAGTTCAGCCATGCCTAGACTGTCAGTACCACTGTTCGATGGTGTCTGAATTGTTACTTTGTGCCAGGAAGGGCAGTCAACAAGGCAAGTGTCCAGGTATCTTGGAGTGAAGCAATGTGATATTGTTTGGACATAGAGGAGATACAGAGAGACAGGAATTGTCGATCACATGCCTCGCTCAGGCCACCCAGTGGATGACCACTACCTACGGGTTATGGATCGGAAAAACCCTGACAGCAACGCCACTGTGTTGAATAATGCTTTTTGTGCAGCCACAGGGCATCGTGTTAAGACTCAAACTGTGCGCAATAGTTTGCATGATGCACAACTTCACTCCAGATGTCCATGGTGAGGTCCATCTTTGGAACCACAACACCATGCAGCATGGTATAGATGGGCCCAACAACATGCTGAATGGACTGCTCAGGATTGGCATCACATTCTCTTCACCGATGAGTGTCACATATGGTTCCAACCAGACGAAGGTCGGAGACGTGTTTGGAGGCAACCTGGTCAGGCTGAACGCCTTAGACATACTGTCCAGCGAGTGCAGCAAGTTGAAGTTTGCCTGCTGTTTTGAGGTGGCATTATGTGGGGCCAACGTATGCCGCTGGTCATGGAAGGCACCATAATGGCTGTACAATATGTGAATGTCATTCTCCGACCGACAGTGCGACCATATTGGCAGAATACTGGCTAGGCGTTTGTCTTCATGAACAACAATTTGTGCCCCCATCATGCAGATATTGTGAATGACTTCCTTTAGGATAATGACATTGCTTGATTCGAGGGGCCAGCATGGTCTACAGACATGAACCCTCTCGAACATGCCTGGGATAGATTGAAAAGGGCTGTTTATGGACAATGTGACCCACCAACCACTCTGAGGGATTACACCGAATCGCCATTCAGGAGTGGGACAATCTGGACCAACAGTGCCTTGATGAACTTGTAGATAGTATGCCACAATGAATACAGGTGGCATCAGTGCAAGAGGATATGCTATTGGGTATTAGTTGTACTGGTGTGCACAGCAATATGGACCACCACCTCTGAAGGTCTCGCTGTATGGTGGTGTGTGGTTTTCATGAGCAATAAAAAGGGTGGAAATAATGTTTATGTTGATATTTATTCCAATTTCTGTACAGGTTCCAGAACTCTCGGATCCGAGGTGATGCAAAATGTTTTTTGACGTGTGTATTTTGTTGCATTAGTTACTGTTAAAAATAGATAACATGTCATTTATTTAAAAACTAAGTTCTGACACTTGATATAACTGCACAAGTTAGTAACTCCATAAGTATCAGGGCAACAGTGATTGATAATTTATTTATAAATTCAGTTGTATTTTTTAAAATGGATGTGAGCTCTCTAAAGGAGTTTGTCAATGATGATCAAATGGCAGCAATAAAGTTTCCCCACTCATCAGGTTTACCTAGAAAAGAACTAGAAAATTTCACAGAATCATTCAAAGAAAATTTACAGAATGAACGATGGCAAGAAGTTTACTAAGAGAAAACAGTAGATGAGAAATTTAATTCTTTACTACACATGTTCCTACAACACTACGAACCAAGTTTTCCTTTACAGCTGGTCAGTGACACATTTGAGAGCCAAGTGGAAGGCTAACATTAGAGTATACTATGCCAGAAAGAGAGAGCTGTATATAGTGCAGAGGACTAGCTATAATCAAGAATTACAGTGCATCACAAGCATCCTGGCAAACTTCTACAGCATGTCATAAAAGAAAAGTCTGCCTCCATAGCTGAGGTATCAGTGCAGCTGACTGCCAAGCAGAGGACCTGGTTTTGATTCATGGTGCTGCCAGGGGGTTTTCCTTGTTGGGAGGCCAATTGAGAAGCTACTTGTCTCAGAAGTAGTGGCTCCAGGTCACGAAAACTGACAACGGCCCTGAGAGAAGTGTGCTGGCCACACGCACCTCCATACTGCATTTCATGACACCAGTGACAGTCAGTCAGTCCCATTGGGGCTTGTGGGATGGAGAGTAATCTCATCAAAAAAGCAATACATAAAGCACAAAATACCTAGAACAAAGCAAAGGCAATTTGCAGCATTGTCAGGTGTAAAATGATAAGCTTTGTAAGATAAATAATATTAAACTCACTGATGACAGTAGCAGTGACACAGATGATATTAAATTCAAATAATTGGCCACTAAATATAATTAATTTTTCCCAATAGTGGCTGTAGCTGAAAACACAAGGACCATCAAAAATGGATCAATTAGCGTTAGTCTGTCAGGCATTGCATATTCCACAAGTGGACATCTGATTTGCCAAATAACTGTAAAACAGGTCATAAAATCATTAGGTTGCAAAAAAGTTGGCTATGATGGTGTTTCAACCAAAGTATGAAATTTTTCTGCAGACTTGGTAGTACTCGATTTGAGTAACCTCTGTAAGCAATCAATGAGTCAAAGTGTATTTCCTGAAAGGCTTAACTATGTGATAGTGACAGCCATTTATAAAAGTGACCTCTAATTATAGATTCATCACCCTCCTTTCCTCGTTTTCAAATTTACGATAGACTATGTAACAGCTGTTCTGAAAATAAATTTTTAGCAACAGCTCAGTTTGGCTTTTATAAAGATTTCTCATTGAGAAAGAATATGTAAGCTCACAAGTTCACTTCTCCTAAAACTAAGCAAGATCAGTTGCCTTTTTGTGTTCTCTCCAAGGCCTTCTGTTTCATAAATCATAAAATTTTACTAGGGAAATGAAAATGGTATAATGTTAGAGCCATTTCCCTCACAATGATAGTGTCTTATCTTGACAATAGAAAACAGAGCATCACAGTAATGAACAATGTGACAACAATACAACTAAATTCAAACCGAGCAAAACACTAAATACGACATCCCCCGAAGTTCAGTGCTTGACTCACTCCTATTGTTCATCAACATACCATTTTTACCTGAATGTAAGATGAATGTTTTTTCCAAACTTCATTATTCAAAAAATACATGGTCATCTTACATTTTCAGATTAAATAATGTATGCTGAGGTCAATTTTCTTACATTGTATAATAGATTAATATAGGGGTCATTTTACATTTACAGGTGAAGTTTTGGCTTTGAGGTCACACACAGATTAATTTTGAATAATTTGGAAGGGCTGGATGGGGAATGATTACATCACCTTGGCTGAGAACTAGAACAGGTGTGGGAAGGAGAGTGGTGAGGAGGGAGCAAATTTCATTGTCATAAACTGCCTGTTTGCTTCTGTCTCGAGTTCTTCGGTCGACATTCGTCTGATGATTTTACTGACTTTTGCAGCACGAGTGGCTGGAGGTATATGTACCTGGTGCGCCAATGTCTGAGGGCTTCTCCACGATCATTTCTGGTGTAGTTCTCCTCTTGCTACCTGCGACATTCGTTCGCTGCAGTACGGGAAGCCAGGATCCGTTTACCTTAAGGCATTCTTCTTTCTTGTTGAAGCTATTCCCATGTTTGTGTATTTATACAGCTTCTCTGAACAGGTGGGTGTGATAGTGTTTCTCTACAGCCAAAACTTCTGTGTCAGTGAATTTTATTACAGGGTCGGTCCCACTTAGCGCGTGCTCCGCCACAGCCGATTTCTCCACCTGCCGCAACCTGCAGTGTGGCTTATGTTCTTTGATCCTGGTGTTGATTGATCGTCCAGTCATTCCGACATAAACTTTTCCGCATGTGCATGGTAAGCAGTATATTCCCGACATTGCAAGTGGGTCCATTTTATCCTTTGCTGCTCTAAGACATTCTTTGAATTTCCTTGTCAGTTTGAAAATTGTCTTTATGCCATGTTTGTGCAATATATGGCCGATTCTGTCCATCACTCTGGGGATGTATGGCAGAAAGGCCATACCCAACATTTCTTTTTCTGATTTCTTACTTTGCCGACTGTTTGGCTCTGTTACACTTGTGGAGTACCCATTGCTCCTCAGAACATTTTCCAGGTGTTGCATTTCACATTTGAGGGGTTGCGGCTCACATATTTATCCTGCTCGCATTACGAGGGTATGAATCATGCCTCTTTTCTGTCTCAGGTGGTGGTTTTATAGTTTGTGCAGGTATCGGTCCATGTGTGTTGGTTTCCGGTACATGCAATGTCCCAGGTTTTCCCCATCCCTCGTTACCAGCACATCTAGAAATGGTAGTTTTTTGTCCTTTTCTACTTCCATGGTAAATTTTATGTTGACATGGAGGCTGTTCGAGTGTCTTAGGAAGTCACTGAGCTGTTCTTCACCATGGCTCCATGCAACGAAAGTATCATCGACATATCAGTACCACACCTTAGGTTTACAAGTCACTTTGTCCAGTGCCTGTGCTTCAAAATGTTCCATGAAGAAGTTGACCACCACTGGATTAAGAGGACTACCCATGGCAACGCCTTCCAGCTGTTCGTAGAAATTGCCATTCCACATGAAATAGCTCATGGTGAGACATGCATGGAAGAGTGTTGTGATATCTTGTGGGAAAATGAAACCTATGTGCTCCAGAGCATCACTGAGTGGCACTTTCGTAAACAAAGAAACAATATCAGATCTGACCAGGATGTCATTTGGTGCAAGTTTTAGTTTCTTCAGCTTCTCAATGAAATGTCCTGAATCCTTTATGCATGTGTTGGTATTGCCTACATGCAGCTGGAGCAGACAAGCAAAGTGTTTTGACAGTTTATACACCGGTGAACCAGGAGCACTAACAATTGGTAGTAGTGGAACGTTGTTCTTAAGGATCATAGGTAATCCATACAGCCGAGGTGGTAGGGCTTCTGTGTTGCACAGGTTTCTCTGTATGTCCGCCGGCAGAGAAGACGCCTTGATTAATCAGTTTGTATTCCATGCAGTTCACTGCGTCGGATCTGTGCTTAGTTTTGGGTACATCGTTGGATCTAATAGGTCTCAGATCTTTTGCTCATAATCTTTGGTCTTCATTATGACAGTCTCATTCCCCACATCAGCAGATTTTGTATCCAAAGGAAAAAAAAAATCTACACATCTGAACTACAATTCTGTGTATAGTGCACCAAGAAAATATTTGTATACTCATTATAATTTGAGTGCCCAAAACATTCATTAATTTTGAAACTTTAAAATAAATATTTGATTCAACAGTAATGAAAACCTTTTTCTTCACTCTTGTAGTTCTTAAGAAGCAGTTGCATTCAGCAGCATATGTGGGTACTGTCTCTGACATATGATGCATATAGAGTTGTAGCAAAGAAGTAGTAAATTTAAACAGCATTTTTCACGCATACCAGTGTTTATGATGCCATATCTCCTGATCTATATGTCATACAATGATATAATTTCATAGGTACTTTCAGTGCCATATTTGGATATTGTCTGCAAAATGTATTGTGAATTGAGTTAGCAGCAAAGAAGTAATAAATTTAATTGTCACAGACAACGTGGCAGTTTTTCACTTACCTCAGTGTTTATGATGTCGTTTCTTCTGAACTATGATAGGTAGGTTGTTCTTACCCCCACAGCAATTGTTGCCAACATTAAAGGATATGTATACCATGTTTGGTTGAAATCATTCCAGTGCTTTAGCAGATGTGAAACACAAACACATACATACATCCATTTTTGTAATATGTATGGATTCCATTGAGGAAATTCGATAGTTGTCAAGTATTGGTTTTTAGAATCTCTAAAGAATATATAACACTCTTTCATCTGATCTCTCATTACAATTATTTCAGGAGGGAGATTCTCAGCTTTATGATACATAGCTTTACTTAATTCTTTTACTGTGGGGAACATTACCTTTAAAGTTTCATTAAATAGCTTCTAAAAATTCTCCCTTTAATCATTTACATCAGTTACATCGTATACTTGTTCCATTTTTCATTTTCTAATACCTTATTAAATTTTTTCATACATAAATATATTATTTTTGTTATGTTTTATTTCCTACATCAATATTTGTAGTAAGGGCTCTATGGTCAGATATGTGACTTTTTGAGATGTTAATCTGTATATTCTCCTCTCTTATGTTTGAGAGATTGTGATCAATGCATGTCTGTTTGTCTATAGTAGTAGTCTATGCTGAGTTCATGTGATTATAGTAAAAACTCTCTACTAATTTGAAACAATGTGTATAATTCATGCTATTATTTAATGAGTCTATGGTAAAGACTCTAACAAATACTTGATTTTTATTTGCTGATAACTTCTCCAGTAAGTGCTCCAGAAAATTAAAAAGTTCCTCAATGCTGCTTCTAGGTGGCCTATAAAGGACTGCTGTGGCTAGTTTTTAATTTATTGCTGCAACTTCAAGTACCATTTTGGCACTCAGCACTTCAATCCCTTTGACTTTTTCACATGTTATATCATTTGAATTGGTTCATCAAGAAAGGGTTTCAGTCAATTTTAGCTAGCTGTTGGGTAATAAAGAAAAACATCTTGACTTTTTACTATCACAATAGTAAAGTACAAACTGTTAACATCAAATAGAGAATGCACATTAGAATTCCTCTGAACACGTTTCATGAATTTATCATCTGTAGTTGATTATACAGTTTGTTTAAATCTTGTGGACTGATGACCTTTCTTTATGAATGAGTTTACAACTGTGTAACTGTAATGATGTAACTGCACAAAGTTTCTACACAGCCTTTATTTGTTAGAATATTATAATGTAACAAACTTCCTAGTCTCAGGATGAAGAACAGCTATGAAACTAAGATGAAATCTTCCATGTCCTCCTCTAATAATCATCTTCATTATCATCTTCTCCTGTACAGTATGCAAAGAAGTCAGCTTCATGAAGCAGTCCTTATACTCATCTGGTATATACTTGACCAGTTTCCTCAAATCATCAGCTTTCCTCTTTGTAATAGGTACCTTTCTTGCTGGTTACGCAGAGTTTATTGGCAAACATGATGGCACTCAACTGGGGCTACCTGGTCTGAAAGTGTTTATGCTCAAGCTATCAATGAGTGGCCTAGCAATGATAATACCCTTAAAATCTGGATTATAAGACAAATGTGAAAATGATTGAGTGTTAAAGTCTTTCTTCTGGATCATTCTACCTCTAGTCTCATCTGAAACTGCAGTCTTGGAATAAAATTGATGTCATCAGCTTTTGAAATCTAATATGTGAAGAGTCTGAATGCACTTTACAATGAACTTGTTGAGATTATTTGAACTATGAATAATCCTCTGCACTATTTCGCTCATTATGTACAAATGATCTACTTGTGTACTGAAATCTTGATCACATTCCATGAAGCTGTGCCCTCTCACTGGGAAAAACTGCTCAGTTTTTTAAAGTCTTTCTGTATGTGTCCATGAACAATAATATTTGGAATGGGCATGATTTTTATTTTGGCTCCTGCAATTATTGGAATAAATATGCAATTCTTCAGCTGTTGCAGGGACTTCATTGTTCAAATAATCCATGAGAAATAAACATACCTCACTGGGACCCTTTTTTGCATCCCCTTCAAGATACATATATATTTTGGCAGTATTCTCTTTGATGTTATAAATGGTAAAAACATTGAAAAATAATTTGATGTAAGTAGTATGTTTCCTGAACGTGATTTACTGTTATACTAAAATTTTGCATATAATCAATGCAAATGACATGAATCTTATTTTCATTCTTTTGAGATTCGTGCTTCAATCTGTTATAAAATTTCTTTACTCCCCACTGGTGTACTAACATTTCACCATAAGCAGTTCTTTTTACTGCCTCTCTCAAATGCGAACTCTTTGTTTTGATTTTCAGAGCCTCACAAGTACTGCAGCAGTGATCTTGAGGCTGACCAAATTTCAGGTTGAATTGTATTTTGAAATACTGATAGTACAATGTGAAGCATATTTTAACATCTGGGTTTTTCAATTTAAACATACTATATAAGTCTTTAACATTAAGCCTTTCATCAAAATATTTAATCACAGACCCAGAATAATGGCTTTTGTACACTGGGAAACTCTCAATATGCTCTTTAACAAGCAGTAAAGTTTTTAATGGTAAATCAAACTGTTTGGGGTTCTTTTTGAAACGGTAGAGAGCAGGATACAGGGGGTAGCTGGAGTGGAAGGCTGAGCAACAAATTGAGGATGGAATATAAAATTTAATTTATTACACAAGAAAATACATGCAAGGTACTGGTAACAACATATTGACATATAACTTGTTCAATTTAAATGTACTCCAGCTGATTTAACATGAATCATCAACAAGCTATCTAACATCAAACAATCTGCAAGTATGAGATTTAAACCTTTCCCAAAATTTTAATGCTTGTAAAATGTTATTACGAAACACAAAAAATTGCCAAACTGGTCACTGTATTTAAGCCTTACATAACCTAATGGGCACAATGGCTTACAGGAAATAATATCACAGACGTATAGTAATATCTGCCCACTACAGCACTGTCTTACATGACCTTGTGTGCCACAATGATTCACAGAACCAACTCATATAGTTAAATGGTAAATATTACCCACAATGGCACTTGCGTTATAGTCTTATGTAGCACACCAATTTACCAAGACAATGCAATTAATGCCAAGTACAGTCTGGTCCAAAATAACGAGTGCCCTACCACTGATTAAACTACTCAGAATCAGTAATGAACTGTTTTACAAGGCAAGCACATTCAGTTCAGACAAGTTAACAAGACAGTGCCTCCATTTGAATTTTATCACAAAAATCCATCAATAGTCGTAGGCCAGATGGTGATTCGAGAAAGGATTGATAACAAGTTACCGCACTGTTGGTGGTTGGCACGAAACCCCTGGTGTGCGATAAATGTGTGGGCCAGAAACCCCGTTGCAACAGGAGCTGTTAACAACAATACCCACAGAACTCTTTCTAAAACCACACCATGAAATGATGTCAAAGGGGTTTCCAAAACAGTTTAACACTCAACAGTAGTGACTAAGAGGAAAGGACAAAAAAAAAAAAAAAAAAGAAACAAACACACACGACACTTACAATTAGTCTTGAATTATTCCTAGCTGTGGTTAAGTCTGAATTAATTTTAATTCAACAGGTAAACAGTGGTGTCCAGTAGACTTAAACTTTACTTGACTAGTGTGACAACTTGAACATACCTTAACTGACATAAGTTCAGTAACAAACTGAAATGCAATTTAAAGACACTCAAGTAAGGGTGTTGTGAAACACTTCATCAACAATTTAAGCAAACATGCCCACATAGGCACTCCAGTTCACAAGTAAATCAACCAGGGCACAAATCAGTATTTCGACACGCGACGTGGGAACACTCACTGCTCAGTGGAGCAAGCCAGAATATGACAGAAAGAAGTCTCGCTGTAACTCCACCAGATGAAGATGCACCAAACTAACAGCCCACCTTTAACAATATTATCCAAATGCCGCTAATAAGGTAATGGCCAGAATAACACCAGCCCGTAGCCACAGCGTGAGGAAGGTTGAACTCGTAAACAGAATGAACGACAACGAGTCACTGCAGCGCCTCCAGTTCCACTGCTCAGCCAGCCCTAATGCAACTGCCACACTCACACCACTTGCTGACGTGACTTCTGCGATCTTCCGATGTTGCTCCGCCCAGGTAGGCTCGTCTCTCTCTGCCTGAGACTCCCTTTCGGCTTCCCGCACGGAATCCCAGAGGGCGCACCAACCCGCGCACCGCAAAGCAAAGCAAACGAGATTAAACACACTACACTCGAACAATCAAATCCCAGGAGCACGCGGCACAACCTCCCCCTCTTAATGCGGAACTGGAGGGGGGGCAGGTTTGATTCACCTGACCCGGCAACCCATGTGCATGCCCCACTCGCCATGGCTTAATCTGGCTGAGATGGGCCCTCATTTGTCTCTTTGATCTCAGATCCATGAGCAAGAAGTTCACTGGCGATAGCCTCTTGACGACCATATACAGTCCCACAAACCTCGGCAGAAGCTTCTCAGCGATATCCTGGCTGCCTTGAGCTTGCCTGCAGAAGTTTCTCAAAAATACACTATCTCCCACCTCAGGCACCCCCTCCTTCCTACCTCTGTTGTACCTCTCCTTCTCCCGGTTATGAGTTCTTATTACGTTTTTCTTGGCTGCCTTCCATAACCACTTGATCTCCTCAGGAGTAACTTTCTCGGGTAGTGAATCATTCAAGGACCAAATATTGGCCAGGGGTAAATTGAGATTAAATGAAAACATTAATCTAGCTGGGGTCATGCGGTGTGCCTCATGATTAACAGTATTGAAGGTGAAGGCCAACCAGTTGAGAGACAAATCCCATCTCCTGTGCGACCCCATATGATAAGCAATTAGGGCCATCTTAAGATTGCGATTGATTCTCTCAGCGAAGGACGGTTGGGGATAGTAGGGCGTCGTTGTTACATGTTTCATGCCTTGGTCAAAGCAAAACCTTGTAAATTCCTTGGATGTAAAAGCCAGAGCATTATCACTCACCAGTATTTTGGGGGGACCAAAACTAACGAAAATCCTCTCTAAGTGTTGGATGGTGCAGTGGCACTACTGCTAGGCACAAGCCACACGAACATGGTAAAAGTGTCAATGATAACTAATATAAACCAGTTCCCCCTTTGAGTGTGAGGCAAAGGACCCAGGTAATCAATATATAATTTTTCTATAGGTTGAAACTCTCTGGTCGAGTGCAAAAATCCTTGTCTAGACCCGACGTCAGGTTTAGCCACCTTACAAGTCTTGCAGTCCACCACCATCTTATGGATATCCCTGTCCATGTTTTTCCACGTCAGTTGTTCCATAATCTTACAATGGGTTTTATTAACCCCCAGATGCCCTCCACACAAGGACTGATGAAAATACTGAAACACCCCCGATATCAGACTCTTTGGGACACACAATTTAGCTCCTTTTTCTCCCTTTGCCTGATGACACAGGAAACCCTTCTGTAAAGAAAATCCAGGAACTACTTCACCGGCACCAAGTTTACACCGAATCAGTTGCAACTCCGTGTCCTTCTGTTGTTCTTCTTTCAAATTATTAAATAGCAAAGGAATCTCTGTCAAGGTCCCCATGACCTGATCGCCGTCAGACTGTGGCACCCCCTCTAATTCTTCCTCATGTTCATGGAACATCTGACTCAGAGTGTTGGCAATCTGATTCCGCCCACCTCTAATATGCCACACCTCAAACCAGAAATTCTAACCGCCCAACGTGCTATTCGGCCTGTTTTGCGAGGCCGGGCCAACTCCCATCTTAACGCCAGATTATCTGTCTCCAGCCGAAACTTGCAATGTTCAAGATAAAATCTGAACCTTTCCAAAGCAAACAAGATGGCTAATGCCTCCAATTCATATACAAAATATCTAGACTCAGCTGGCGACAGATAATGCGAAGTGTAAGCCAGAGGGCGCCTTTCCCCGTTCTGTTCTTGTAACAACACCGCTGCCACCCCCACATTAGAGGTGTCAATCTTGACAATGAAGGAAAGATTAAAATCAGGAATACCCAACACAGGAGCCGTACTCAAGGCATGCTTCAACCCATCAAACGCGGCCTGCTGAGACTCCCCCCACTCAAATTTTGCACCCTTTTTACACAATAGGTTGAGGGGTGCTGCCAATTGTGCACAATTAGGAATATATTTTCTAAAAACATTTACCATGCCGATAAAACGAGTGGTACCCCTTTTGTCTCGTGGCACTTGAAACTGCTTTATGGCTCCGGTGTGGCTCTGATCCACCTCAACTCCCTTCCGAGACACGATATGCCTCAAAAAAGAAATCTGATCACGGGCTAGAGTCACCTTAGAGGGTTTAATGGTGAGACCCACTCCCATGAGACGCGAAAAAACTTCCCTGAGATGCTCTAAGTGGTCCTCCAAACTTGCACTATACACCACCTCGTCATCTAAATAATTATAGATACATTTAAACTTCAGGTTGCCCAACACTGAATCCAACAAGCGGGACAAGACAGCAGCCCCAGCAGCCAACCCAAAGGGGACTCTGTTGAACTCAAACAGACTGCAGTCGGTACAAAAGGTCTGACAGGTTTTGATTCTTCTGCAAGAGAATCTGGTAATACACTTGGTTCAAATCAAGCACTGTAAATATCCTAGCCCCTGCAAACCATGTAAAACAGTTATGCAACCCCGGCAACGGAACTGACTCCAGTACTACCTTCTTATTCAAGGCCTGGTAATCAACCACCGGCCAAAAACCTTTGCCATGGGGTTTGGGCACCAGAAATATCAGAGCGGCATATGGGGAGACAGAAGGTCTAATCACTCCATCAGCGAGAAGTTCATCAATGATTTCTCGCATTTTTTGCATTTTGGGAGGAGACAACCGATATGGTGTTTGCCACACAGGGATTTGATCAGTAAGCTGAATTTTGTACTGGATTCTATTAGTAACACCCAACTGATCGGTTAAAACCTCCGGGAATTCTTCCAACAACAGACTAATCCTGGCCGCTTGCATTTCGCTAAGATGTTGAACATTCCCCTTTTCTCGGTGAGCCCTTACCTTACATGCTTTCACCCTATCATTATGGGAACAAAACTTGAATCTCTCACTTTGCCTAAACCTGAACCAAAAGCAACCACTACCATAGTCGAGCAGACACTGAGTTAAGCACAAAAAATCACACCCTAAAATGACCTTGATCGACAACCTCTTAACAACCAAACACTTGAATGGGCCAGGCAAAGTCTTGAATTTTTAATCTAAATCTCACATGCCCTAGTACTTTTAGAGCTCGTCCATCCACAGAACAACAAGACTGATTAACAGGACACAATTCCGGCAATTTGGCTAGGTGCCGGTACCTAGTATATCAATCATACTGAATCAGTGACTCACTACTGCCTGAATCTACTAAGGCACACACTGGCTCCGTACCTATCGTGGCACACACATAGGGAAGACACTCACCATTCATGGCACATATTCTATGGCAACTGGCCAGCAGTTTGTTAAGAATCACCGACTGTGACCCTGCCCCCTGTAGTCAGCTACCTTCTTGCTTGACCTTCGGTATCAGACAATCCCTAACGAAATGTCCTGGCTTGTTGCAGCGATAACATGTGCCCTTAACCATAGAGACCGGTCAACGTTGCTGAATTTCCACGTTCTTTACCCGGCACTCACTATTGCCTACGTTGACCTCTCCATGTTTGCTATCGCTATAACGTCCATTTTCAATTCTACTCACTAGCTCATCTAGGTTGGCAAATGTCACTGGTTCCCTATCAAAGAGGACCCTGCTCCTATCAGCAGGCCGCATACCATCTAAGATATTTGTGATGGCATCAGCCTCTGAAATTTCAATACATAAAGATAAGATGCCAAGACGAACTTCATGTTCATAATGGGAAAGTGTTTCACCTTCACCTTGCACTTGATAAACATATTTATCAAAAATGTCTATTCTCTCCCACATACCGAGGCACTTATCCAAGCACATTTTCCTAAAATCCCATAGTGACTCCTGGTTCTCTAATGCTTCTGCCACTATTCTAGACAAATGTCCTATCGCTAATGGGTGAATAAGCTGTAACATTACACACAATACGTTGGCCTGCTCATGCAATTTCACTAACAGCCATAAAAGTTCCAGCAATTTATTAATACCTTCCACAGACAGTCCCAACACCTTATTAAGAATAGCCATAAGCGGGTTAGGTAACTTTGCGAAAGCACTCGGGCCTTCTAACACCAGTTTTTCTGCACTAACACCACCCGCATTTGACTCATCGTCCTGCCAGTCCAAACACAAAACCTGCTGCTGCACCACTAAAGTCTCGTCTTACAATTTCTTAACTTCAGCCAATTCAGATGGATCATCACTAACAGCAACAATATCTCGCACTCTATTTACCAAATGATCGAGTAAAGCCCGAACCCAGCAAATTTTCCTTCGCGTCAGGGAGTCTCAAACCCTAACACATCATCCTGTAGATCTGCTAACAGATTTCTACCAAAGAGCAGATTATCACTCACCTCTCCCACCATTTCCAATGAGATATTTACTACCACAGTCAAGGTAGCCCGTAAGCGTTGAGCAAGTTCCGCTACGCTCCCTTCCTCATTTTGTCCACAGATGCGGAGCTCATACTGTAGACACGGTTTTCTTAGACTGGCTATGCCGATGACCCTCCTTACTCGAGTACCCTCCATACTGGAACAAGCACGAACACAGAACAGTACCAAGAACAAGATAAAAATAAATACAACAAAATCAACTAACACTAGTTACTATGCTGCTACCAGTAACTAACTATTATTAAGGACTCAACTACTATCCTCCCCTCCGTTAAAATCGCAACCACGCTCTGCTACCAATGATATGGCTGAGAGCAATATACAGGGGCTGCCTGGAGTGGAAGGCTGAGCAACAAATTGAGGATAGAATATAAAATTTAATTTATTAGACAAGAAAATACATATTGACATATAACTTGTTCAATTTAAATGTACATCAGCTGATTTAACATGAATCATCAACAAGTTATCTAACATCAAACAATCTGCAAGTATGAGATTTAAACCTTTCCCAAAATTTTAATGCTTGTAAAATGTTATTACGAAACACAAAAAATTACCAAACTGGTCACTGTATTTAAGTCTTACATAACCTAATGGGCACAATGGCTTACAGGAAATAATATCACAGGCGTATAGTAATATCTGCCCACTACAGCACTGTCTTACATGACCTTGTGTGCCACAATGATTCACAGAACCAACTCATATAGTTAAATGGTAAATATTACCCACAATGACACTTGCATTATAGTCTTATGTAGCACACCAATTTACCAAGACAACGCAATTAATGCCAAGTACAGTCTGGTCCAGAATAACGAGTGCCCTACCACTGATTAAACTACTCAGAATCAGTAATGAACTGTTTTACAAGGCAAGCACATTCAGTTCAGACAAGTTAACAAGACAGTGCCTCCATTTGAATTTTATCACAAAAATCCATCAATAGTCGTAGGCCAGATGGTGATTCGAAAAAGGATTGATAACAAGTTACCGCACTGTTGGTGGTTGGCACGAAACCCCTGGTGTGCGATAAATGTGTGGGCCAGAAACCCCGTTGCAACAGGAGCTGTTAACAACAATACCCACAGAACTCTTTCTAAAACCACACGATGAAATGATGTCAAAGGGGTTTCCAAAACAGTTTAACACTCAACAGTAGTGACTAAGAGGAAAAAAAAAAAAAAAAAAAAAAAAAAAAAAAAAAAAAAAAAAAAAAAAAAAAAAAAGAAGAAACAAACAAACACACACAACACTTACAATTAGCCTTGAATTATTCCTAGCTGTGGTTAAGTCTGAATTAATTTTAATTCAACAGGTAAACAGTGGTGTCCAGTAGACTTAAACTTTACTTGACTAGTGTGACTACTTGAACATCCCTTAACTGACATAAGTTCAGTAACAAACTGAAATGCAATTTAAAGACACTCAAGTAAGGGTGTTGTGAAACACTTCATCAACAATTTAAGCAAACATGCCCACATAGGCACTCCAGTTCACAAGTAAATCAACCAGGGCACAAATCAGTATTTCGACACGTGACGTGGGTACACTCACTGCTCAGCGGAGCAAGCCAGAATATGACAGAAAGAAGTCTCGCTGTAACTCCACCAGATGAAGATGCACCAAACTAACAGCCCACCTTTAACAATATTATCCAAATCCCGCTATTAAGGTAATGGCCAGAATAACACCAGCCTGTAGCCACAGCGTGAGGAAGGTTGAACTCGTAAACAGAACGAACGACAACGAGTCACTGCAGCACCTCCAGTTCCACTGCTTGGCCGGCCCTAACGCAACTGCCACACTCACACGACTTGCTGACGTGACTTCCGCGATCTTCTGGTGTTGCTCCGCCCAGGCAGGCTCATCTCTCTCTGCCCAAGACTCCCTTTCGGCTTCCCGCACGGAATCCCAGAAGGGACACCAACCCACACACAACAAAGCAAATTGAAAGAGATCAAACACACTACACCGGAACAATCAAAATGCAGGAGCACACGGCACACTTTTCTCATAATTCCTTTTGAATTTGATCAAATAGTAGAAGTTTCTGAAGTCTTCTCACTTGTTTCAAACCTATACCACACAATGTTTTCAAGCATACCTCTGTTCATTTTTCACCCACCATTAGATGGTATCTGAATGTGGATGTAATTGCTCATGTACTACCTTCAACTTGTTTACAATGCTGGGCAACAGGATGACTATCAGAGAGACCTTGTAAGAGTGCATCTTGTTGATACCTGTATCCATATCAGAAACCTGCCTATAAAGCAATAATATTTCACCAGCAGACAGTTTCTGCATACATTTCTTCTTGCACCTGGGATGTAACAGATATAAAATAGGCACAAATATAGTAAATTAACATTGTCCCCTAACCTCACTAACAAGTTTGGATAGATATACAGTATAATAGATTGGGTAAATTAACATTTTAGTATAGTCTACCTGCAGTCAGGACCAATAGTTTCTGCTGGTATAATTGTTCCTTTTGCATTGATGTACTCAAAGTCTTTGGTTCGATGTTGTTTTCTCACATTATGCTTCCAGAATGATGGATCAGACTTTCACCTTCCTTTTCATTCATCATGTGCAATTCATTCCTCATTCATTACTGTCACATTGTGAATGTTAAACATGATAAAACATATAGTTTTACAAGTTCTGAATAAAAAAAATAATAAAATACGTCAGTATACAATAATGATGCAGTTACACAGTCAAGTCATCTCAAAACAATGCACAACTAAGATCACAAAGAGAAACATGGATATTCACAACTATGAAACAAGGCATAGAAAAGATTTCCATATGGTTATCAGAAGATTAACTTTAACAGAGAAAAGCCCCTATGTCAAAGGAGCTGTTTTTAATAACTTGTTACCAAATGAAGTGAAGATATTGAAAAGGGGTACTTTTAAAAAGCGAGTCAAGCAGTGGCTTATCCAAAAATGCCCTTATAACTTGAATTTATAACGAATTAAAATGGAATAAGAAATAATATAAACTAAACTAAACAAAGAACAAGAGAGTAGTATGCTACTGATCAACAAACACATAGCACATCTAAGGGTATTTCATAAAAGTAGAGCTTCAGTCTGGACTGATGCCATTCCTTTACAAAATGCTAATGTTCCAATCACAATATTATGGTGAAGGAGGCTGGACTGATCTCCTTTCTTTATAGAACAATGTGACTGACATTCAAGATGTGAAATTCAGTGTCAACTCAAATTAAAAAAAAAAAAAAAAAAAAAGTGACTGGTGCCTTTTCTTAATGAACGAATTCATTTTTGCTGCAGATGCCTATCCCCATAATCTCTGTGTCTTTCTACTGAACAAATTTGAGTTTGTAGTTACTTAGCCTGTATCCATATGTTAATCTTTCTTGCAACTCAGTTCACTAATTACCGGTCACAATGCCCACATAGTACTAGCGACAGAAAGTTGGCTGAAACCAGATGTAAACAGTAATGAAATTCTAAACTCAGATTGGAATGTATACCACAGAGGCAGGCTGGACAGTGAAGGGGGAGGCGTGTTTATAGCGATAAGAAGTGCAATAGTATCGAAGGAAATTGACAGAGATCTGAAATGTGAAATAATTTGGGTGAAGGTCACAGTTAAAGCAGGCTCAGACATGGTAATTTGATGTCTCTATAGGCCCCCTGGCTCAGCAGCTGTTGTGGCTGAGCACCTGAAGGATAATTTGGAAAATATTTCGAGTAGATTTCCCTGGTTGGAGATTTTAATTTGCCAGATATAGACTGGGAGACTCAAACATTCATAACGGGTGGCAGGGACAAAGAATCCAGTGAAATTTTTTTTTAAGTACTTTATCTGAAAACTACCTAGAGCAGTTAAACAGAGAACCGACTTGTGGCGATAACATATTAGACCTTCTGGTGACAAACAGATCCGAACTATTTGAAACAGTTAACGCAGAACAGGGAATCAGCGATCATAAAGCGGTTAGTGCTTCGATGATTTCAGCCGTAAATAGAAATATTAAAAAAGGTAGGAAGATTTTTCTGTTTAGAAAAAGTGACAAAAAGCAGATTTCAGAGTACGTGCTGGCTCAACACAAAAGTTTTGTTTTAAGTACAGATAGTGTTGAGGATCAGTGGACAAAGTTCGAAACCATCGTACAGTATGCGTTAGATGAGTATGTGCCAAGCAAGATCGTAAGAGATGGAAAAGAGCCACTGTGGTACAACAACCGAGTTAGAAAACTGCTGCAGAAGCAAAGAGAACTTCACAGCAAACATAAACATAGCCAACGACTTGCAGACAAACAAAAATTACACAAAGCGAAATGTAATGCGAGGAGGGCCATGCGAGATGCGTTCAATGAATTCGAAACTAAAGTTCTATTTACTGACTTGGCAGAAAATCCTAAGAAATTTTGGTCTTATGTCAAAGCGGTAGGTGGATCAAAACAAAATGTCCAGACACTCTGTGGCCAAAATGGTAATGAAACAGAGAATGACAAACTAAAGGCCGAAATACTAAATGTCTTTTTCCAAAGCTGTTTCACAGAGGAAGACTGCACTGTAGTTCCTTCTCTAGATTGTCGCACAGATGACAAAATGGTAGATATCAAAATAGAGGACAGAGGGATAAAGAAACAATTAAAATCACTCAAAAGAGGAAAGGCCGCTGGACCTGATGTGATACCAGTTCGATTTTACACAAAGTACGTGAAGGAACTTGCCCCCATTCTTGCAGCGGTGTACCGTAGGTCTCTAGAAGAGCATAGCGTTCCAAAGGATTGGAGAAGGGCACAGGTCATCCCCGTTTTCAAGAAGGGACGTCAAACAGATGCGCAGAACTATAGACCTACACTCCTGGAAATTGAAATAAGAACACCGTGAATTCATTGTCCCAGGAAGGGGAAACTTTATTGACACATTCCTGGGGTCAGATACATCACATGATCACACTGACAGAACCACAGGCACATAGACACAGGCAACAGAGCATGCACAATGTCGGCACTAGTACAGTGTATATCCACCTTTCGCAGCAATGCAGGCTGCTATTCTCCCATGGAGACGATCGTAGAGATGCTGGATGTAGTCCTGTGGAACGGCTTGCCATGCTATTTCCACCTGGTGCCTCAGTTGGACCAGCGTTCGTGCTGGACGTGCAGACCGCGTGAGACGACGCTTCATCCAGTCCCAAACATGCTCAATGGGGGACAGATCCGGAGATCTTGCTGGCCAGGGTAGTTGACTTACACCTTCTAGAGCACGTTGGGTGGCACGGGATACATGCGGACGTGCATTGTCCTGTTGGAACAGCAAGTTCCCTTGCCGGTCTAGGAATGGTAGAACGATGGGTTCGATGACGGTTTGGATGTACCGTGCACTATTCAGTGTCCCCTCGACGATCACCAGTGGTGTACGGCCAGTGTAGGAGATCGCTCCCCACACCATGATGCAGGGTGTTGGCCCTGTGTGCCTCGGTCGTATGCAGTCCTGATTGTGACGCTCACCTGCACGGCGCCAAACACGCATACGACCATCATTGGCACCAAGGCAGAAGCGACTCTCATCGCTGAAGACGACACGTCTCCATTCGTCCCTCCATTCACGCCTGTCGTGATACCACTGGAGGCGGGCTGCACGATGTTGGGGCGTGAGCGGAAGACGGCCTAACGGTGTGCGGGACCATAGCCCAGCTTCATGGAGACGGTTGCGAATGGTCCTCGCCGATACCCCAGGAGCAACAGTGTCCCTAATTTGCTGGGAAGTGGCGGTGCGGTCCCCTACGGCACTGCGTAGGATCCTACGGTCTTGGCGTGCATCCGTGCATCGCTGCGGTCCGGTCCCAGGTCGACGGGCACGTGCACCTTCCGCCGACCACTGGCGACAACATTGATGTACTGTGGAGACCTCACGCCCCACGTGTTGAGCAATTCGGTGGTACGTCCACCCGGCCTCCCGCATGCCCACTATACGCCCTCGCTCAAAGTCCGTCAACTGCACATACGGTTCACGTCCACGCTGTCGCGGCATGCTACCAGTGTTAAAGACTGCGATGGAGCTCCGTATGCCACGGCAAACTGGCTGACACTGACGGCGGCAGTGCACAAATGCTGCGCAGCTAGTGCCATTCGACGGCCAACACCGCGGTTCCTGGTGTGTCCGCTGTGCCGTGCGTGTGATCATTGCTTGTACAGCCCTCTCGCAGTGTCCGGAGCAAGTATGGTGGGTCTGACACACCGGTGTCAATGTGTTCTTTTTTCCATTTCCAGAAGTGTATATCTCTAAAGTCGATCAGTTACAGAACTTTGGAACACGTATTATGTTCGAGTATGATGACTTTTCTGGAAAATAGAAATCTAGATGTGAAACCAAGCTCGCACTATTCGACCATGAGACTCAGAGAGCCATAGACATGGGTTCCCAGGTAGATGCCATGTTTCTTGACTTCCACAAGGCATTCGATACAGTTCTCCACAGTCGTTTAATGAACAAAGTAAGAGCATATGGACTATCAGACCAACTGTGTGATTGGATTGAAGAGTTCCTCGATAACAGAACGCAGCATGTCATTCTCATTGGAGAGAAGTCTTCCGAAGTAAGAGTGATTTCAGGTGTGCCACAGGGGAGTGTCGTAGGACCGTTGCTATTCACAATATACATAAATGACCTTGTGGATGACATCGGAAGTTCACTGAGGCTTTTTGCGGATGACGCTGTGGTATATCAAGAGGTTGTAACAATGAAAAATTGTACTGAAATGCAGGAGGATCTGCAGCGAATTGACGCATGGTGCAGGGAATGGCAATTGAATCTCAATGCAGAAAAGTGTAATGTGCTGCGAATACATAGATAGATCCCTTATCACTTAGCTACAAAATAGGTCAGCAACTGGAAGCAGTTAATTCCATAAATTATCTGGGAGTATGCATTAGGAGTGATTTAAAATGGAATGATCATATAAAGGTGATCGTCGGTAAAGCAGATGCCAGACTGAGATTTCATTGGAAGAATCCTAAGGAAATGCAATCCGAAAACAAAGGAAGTAGGTTACAGTACGCTTGTTCGCCCCCTGCTTGAATACTGCTCAGCAGTGTGGGATCCGTACCAGATAGGGTTGATAGAAGAGATAGAGAAGATCCAACGGAGAGCAGCGCGCTTCGTTACAGGATTATTTAGTAATTGCGGAAGCATTATGGAGATGATAGATAAACTCCAGTGGAAGACTCTGCAGGAGAGATGCTCAGTAGCTGGGTACGGGCTTTTTTTGAAGTTTCGAGAACATACCTTCACCGAGGAGTCAAGCAGTATATTGCTCCCTCCTATGTATATCTCGCGAAGAGACCATGAAGATAAAATCAGAAAGATTAGAGCCCACACAGAGGCATACTGGCAATCCTTCTTTCCACAAACAATATGAGACTGGAATAGAAGGGATAACCGATAGAGGTACTCAAGGTACCGTCCACCACACACCGTCAGATGGCTTGCGGAGTATGGATGTAGATGTAGATGTAGATGTAGAAGTTATGTGGTTTGGTTTAATTTAAATATCCACCCAAATGCTTGCTTTGTTCATTAAGTACTGAACAGTATGGTAAGTTATATTAACTCTGTTTCCTAGAGTAGCACTATCACTTGTATGGGTTAATTTGTCATGGTTCTCTCTCTCTCTCTCTCTCTCTCTCTCTCTTTCTTTCTTTCTTTCTTTCTTTCTTTCTTTCTTTTTTTTTTTTTTTTTTAAAAAAAACTTTTCTGTTGTCTTTGTGATGGAGAATTTTAGATCAACACCTCATTAAAAGTGTTACTGTTGTGTCCACAGAAACAGTTATCACAGATCAAACATGTTTGATGATGAATTTTTGGAAGTGACTACTTGTTCTAACTCATTTTATTTCAGGTTGTGTAAAACTACAGTACCAGTATTCTAATACATTTTTGTTCTTCTAGCCTTCTAAGTGTTGTTCAGCAGCTGCAGTGTCATTTCACTACATCTCAGCCACAGCCATGCGAGCTATGTACTATCTGATATACAGATTAAAACTACATGAAGTGAACGAATGTGAATTGCCAGCCAGCTGACATATGAACATGATTAGCAAGACTACTTAACTGCAGTATTATGTGAGGATTGGACAGTGTGTAAAGTACATATGAATCGTAAAGAGTATTTTGAAAGAACCAGTGGAATATTAAATATTGAACTACTAGTGACCTGAGAAAATACTTTGACAGAAGGCTTTAAAAACTTGCTGGGATGCTGTTCATAGCAGAGTACATCTGATAAAATTAAAATTAACAATTCATGGTAAAGTGTATTAATTTTATCCATTTACTCGTCAAAGGAATGTTCAAATTATGTGTAAATAGTATGAATTTGCATTGTATAAGTAACGTTTTCTGTGACTTACATTTGTGTTTTGTCCTAATTGTCTGTGTCCATATTCGTCTCTGAGAGTTTATTCACCCGTAAAGAGTCTGCTTTCATCCTGTGGGTGATTAAGAGATTCGTCTAATGTTGTTAAATCAAGTTAAGTTTATTTTCTCTTCTGAGTGCAGCTGTGTAACCTTGTAACTTGAAGCCACTTTGTTTAATGCTGCTTTATGCATGTCACCTATTTCCTCTGCGTAATAAAAACTAGGTACAAGCATTCAAAGCATTAGAGGCTGAATGATTACCTTGAGTGTACTTCAATGATGTTCATATTACTTAAAACTGGATACCTAGTATGGCATCAGATTTACTTCATATGAAACTACTGACGCATTGTTAAACATCGTGTAATGCCTAAAACAAATTTTGGAATAAGTTTAAGAAAATCTGATATGTCATAGAATTGTTTTGGCATACTGTATACAAAAATTTCCCGAATACACAATCAGTTTTTTTCCTTTTAATGTGTGCTGTGCTTGTAATAAATTCTAATGATGTTAATTATAAAATTTTGTTTCTGGAAAGAAAATAATACTTATCCACATAAACTTGCATTATGTATTGTTCTTTGTGTTCAAATGGTTCAAATTGCTCTGAGCACTATGGGACTTAACATCTGAGGTCATCAGTCCCCTACAACTTAGAACTACTTAAATCTAACTAACCTAAGGACATCACACACATCCGTGCCCGAGGCAGGATTTGAACCTGCGACCGTAGCGGTTGCCCGGTTCCAGACTGAAGTGCCTAGAACCACTTGGCCACACCGGCCAGCTGTTCTCTTTGTGTGTCTTTGTCTGCAACAAATCTCTGAGAAACAGTCAAAATTAAAACACACAAGGCAGAAAGTGCTCAAAGGAAGTGAAGGAATAGGATGGATGTTTCATATAGCATAGGTTAGATTAGATTATATTTACTTTTTATTGCATGGATCCATAGCAAGGAGATCCTCCAGGACATAGAAAGTCATGAAACAAGAAACCATGATACTTATTTACAAAGAAAAAAGGATAAGCTAATGTACACTATATGTGTCCCAAGTGAAATGGTCCTCATGGGTGTGGAATGAGTCAAAAAACCTTAAACATGTTGTCATTTAAAGTGTAATAAAAGAATTATAAAAAACATGTAAATGTACAATGCACTAAGGTGCATATGATAATTCCCGTACTATTGCAGCCAACCAGCATCAGAGAGAGAAAAATCAGCTAAAAAATTTTATTTGCAATGATCACATTACGGTACTGAAGATGAACAGATGTGCATCCTCACATTATTTGATATTGTTAACCCTTCAGCCGTGGGTGTCACAGACATGAGTGTTCAGTTCTTTCTGGAAAATTTCGCCAAGCCCGCGGTTATCATGATGGACATAATTTATGCTCTGTTTTTATGTTGGAATTCATGATTTTCCTGTCAAATACTTTTGTGTTGCTCTGGAACACCACAGGCTGCTATTTTCCCATCAAATATTTTTCTAAAATAATTGAAAAGCCATGATCGCTTCTCTGTCATTTACTAGATGACCGGTTTCAGCACTCTGAAGGTGCCATCATTGGATCTTAAATGTGGATTAACATTTATAAAACAATATGGACATCATGGCTCATGAAGCAGATCATCTGATAAAAATTAGTGTCACAACCAATAAAAAATAATAAAAAACTGCTCTCATGGTTGTTTTTTCCTATCACATTCCTATAATTCAGTCCTTACAATTGTTGCAGTTATCAAATATAACTGACTTAAAAAAAATTATGATTGACATGACTTCTACTGGTGTAGTGAAGGTCATATTCATATTGCCGAAGTTATTTGAAGCAACTGGGTCTGAGATATTCCATAGCAAAATCCGCTGAACCTGTCAACCCCATCTTCCCAGTAACAGTTATGAAATGTTTGCTGATAAGATTTGCAACATTACATGCATCTGTTAGTAATATAGCACTTACTTATCTGCTCCTCTTTATCTCTGGCTTTATTGGTCTCCTCCTCCACCATATCTCATGTTGCTTTTTTTTTTTTTTTTTTTTTTTTTTTTACTATATTTTTCTCATGTCTGTATTAATATCTCCAATCTTAGAATGATTTGGAAAGGATAGATTGCTACTCATAACACAGAGTCACAGACAGGCACAATTGAAAATATTGTTAGGAATGTTCAGCTTTCAGACTACAGCCTTCAACAGAATCTAAAAACAGATACACATTCACACAAGCCCAACTCACACACATATGGCCACTGTCATCTCCAAAGCTAAGGAGCTTCAGTATTTTGTAGTACATCTTCTTCAGAGTTTATTCATTACTGTGAATTCTTTGTTCATCTGTATTAGGTACATATGTACTACTCATTGGTGACATATGAAGATATTTGCTGGACTGAGTCTCAAACCCAGATTTCTTACTTATCATACACAATTGCCTTAACCACTTTGGCTATCCATGCACACTTCCTGGACCGACCTGAACCTCCATAGGTCACACTGTCTACATCCTTATGTCCTAGCCACTCGATGACAACATGGGTCTCAATTCTTCGTAGTCTCATTCTCCCTGGTGTAGGAATGCAATTAACAGTGTTGGTGGGCATAAGGTGATGAATATTTTAGGCTATGACATGTGACATATGGAGTTTTGGGCTGCTCCAGGAAGCATGCACAAATAGCAAAAGTGGGTAGGACTCCTGCTCATGGTAAGCAGAAAATTCAGATTTGAGTCCCAGTCCAGCATAAATTTTCATGTCACTAGTAGGTAGTCCATTTGTGCCTAATACAGCTGATGTCCATGAATTACAGTTAGTGGATAAATTTTCAAATTATTTCATATAGCTGTGGATCATCAACCATGTCTTTACATTCAGACATTCAAGTAAGTATGTCTTGTAATGAGTTACAGCATCAAAGTCAGAGCTGTTTGTGAGAAACAGATGCAGTTACCTTTTTGTCTTAGAATATACCTGTATTCCTTGAGTAATCATGGCTTCTTTGTAGAATTTAGTATAATCTGGGTTACTTTTGGGAGATAACAGCTTTTAAATACGGTAAGAACTTCATTAATAAAAGTGCTTTAGTTTTCATTCATGAAGTGAACACTGTATACATCACTCCAGTCCATTTGTTTTAAGACTTTCATAAAATAATTAAATTTCTTGTACTGATTACTTACTCTCTTGAACTCAGAATTAGTAGATTTTGTATTGTGATGAGTATTAACATCTAGCAAAAGGAATTGCACATCATGGTTTGAGAGGCCATTGACTGTTGGTTTTTAATATAATTCTGTCCATTAGACGTCACTATAAAAATATTATACATTAAGTATTTACCATTTAACTAGATGGGAAGTTAAAGTATAGGAGTTAACAATATTATGAAAAGGATAGTTGTTACTCACCATATAGCAGAAATGCTGAGTCGCAGATAGGCACAACAAAAAAACTGTCAGAAAGTGAGGTTTCGGCCAACAAGGCCTTCAGCAGAAATAGGCAACACCCACACTCTCATGCAAACAGAACTCGCACTCACGCAACCACAGTCTCTGGCTGCTAAGAAGTTATGTCAAATGATAATGATACCAACTGCAATAAATTCTTACTGGAAGAATTTTTAAGATCTACTTTAATTTTTTTTAAATAGACCAAGAGATCTTTACTTCCTCCAATGAACCAAGGCCCTAGCCAAGGTGGAATGGCTCTCATGGCACAATGATACAGATCATGCACCACATGTGTAACTACAATAGAGGGGTATCTCTTGAGAGGACAACTGACCCATGGTATCCGAAGAAGGGCAGCAGCCTTTTCAATACTTGCAGCGAAACTGTCTGTACAATTGACTGATCTGCCTTGTAACATTAGCCAACATGTCCCTGCTATGCTGATACTGGCGAAAGTAAGGAAAAACTACAACCATGCCATGCCCCCCATCCCCCCACCTCCACCCCCGCCCTCTCCCTCAAAGCCCTGCAGATCTATTATATGGCTTAACCCTCAAGTGGGAACACCTGTGCATAAAACGTGCCAACCACAAATAAAACTGTTTTGCACCATTCCATTGTTGTTTTACAATTGCATCTCCATATCTGTTCCTCATTATTGCCTCAGGTAACATAGTGATACATTGTGTTGTCACATGTCCTATTGAACAGCAATAATATGAAATAAACAGTGAGCTATCAGAGAAGAAAACCTACGATTCCTGCGAGAAAATGACCCATATTAAGAGTTAGCAGCACAATCTTGCATTGAGGTAATTGTCTCTGAGATGATTAGTAATTGAATAAGCAGATGGCTGGGATCTGATGCAACTGCACAGTTTACTGCATTGAGTGGCTACTGGTGGGTAACACCTTTATATGGAAACAGAGTGATATAATGAAAGTTTATTTCATTATTGTTTAATTAAACTGTGCTTTAGCTCATATGGTCCACAGCTTGCAGTCTTGTGGTAGTGTTCTCACTTCCTGTGCACGGGGTCCCAGGTTCAATTCTCGGCCGGGTCAGGGATTTTCCCTGCCTCAAGATGACTGGGTGTTGTTGTGTCATCTTCATCATCATCATTCATCCCCATTACTGTTAGAGGAAGGCAATGGCAAACCACCTCTGCTAGGACCTTGCCTAGTACAGTGGTGGGTGGTGGTGGTTAGTGTTTAATGTCCCGTCGACAACGAGGTCATTAGAGACGGAGCGCAAGCTCGGGTTAGGGAAGGATTGGGAAGGAAATCGGCTGTGCCCTTTCACAGGAACCATCCCGGCATTTGCCTGAAACGATTTAGGGAAATCACGGAAAACCTAAATCAGGATGGTCGGAGACGGGATTGAACCGTCGTCCTCCCGAATGCGAGTCCAGTGTGCTAACCGCTGCGCCACCTCGCTCGGTAGTAGTACAGTGGTGTGGGTTTCCCGCATCGTCCCCTATGCTCCTTGGAGTATGGGATCTCATCATCATCATTAGCTCATATCACGTAAGTATTTTATCAGTGTTTCATTACACAAAGATTAAACTGTAATTTTGCTCATACTTATTTAGTTTGGCAACTTAAAGACAGCCATTCTTTCCAAGTGTGTACTAAGTGTGCCACACCCCCACTTGCGTTATGAAAAATGGCCTGCCCGGTTGAGGGTTAATGATGATGGCAGCCTCTTGGATAAAATATTCTGGTGGTGAACTAGTCCGCCATTCATACCTCCCTGTGGGACTATTCAGGAGACTGCCATCATCAGAAAAGAACATGATTAGCATTCTATGTGTCAGAGCTACCCATAATCAGATAGGCAAATTAGAGTATGCAAAAAGGGAACTGGGCATATTTAAGTTAGATATATTGGGAATTAGTGAAGTGTGGTCACAGGAAGAACAAGATTTCTAGTCAGGTCATTACAGGATTATCAAAACACAGTCAAAAAGGGGAAATGCAGGAATAGGCCTAACTATGAAAAAGAAAATAGGAATGTGGGTAAACTACTATGAACAGCATAGTGAACACATTATCATAGCCAAGGTATACATGAAGGCAACACACACTGCAATAGTACAAGTTCATATTCCAACTAGCTGCACAAATAACAAAGAAATTGAAATAACTTATGGTGAGCCAAAGGGAATTATTGAGATAGTTAAAGCAGATGAAGATTTGTGACAGTTGACTGGAACTTGCTAATAGGAAAAGAAGGAAAAATAGTAGGAATACATGGACTGGGGGAAAGGAATGAAAAAGGAAGCCACCTGGTGTAATTTTGCACAGAGTACACTTAAATCATCACTAACAATTGGTTTATGAATGATGAAAGAAGTTTATATATGTGGAAGAGACCTGGGAACACTGTGTGGGTTCAGATTGACTATATTATGGAAGACAAACATTTTCAAACCAGATAAGACAAGACAAGCCAACTGTAAAACATTTCCAGGGGCGATGTGGGCTCTGACCATAATTTATTGGTTATGAACTGCAAACTAAAACTGAAGAAATTGCAAAAAGGAAATGAAGAAAATGGGACATTGATAAACTGAAAGAATCAGAAATTATTAAAAATTTCAGATGGAGCATTAGGTAATTTTGGACAGAAAGAGGGCAAAGTGACAAAGTAGAAGATGGATGGTTAGCTTTGAGAGGTGAATTAGAAAAGGCAGCAGAGTGTCAAATACGAAGAGGATATGGCCAGGTAGAAATCGTTGGATAACACATGAGATGCTGAATTTAACTGACGGAATGAGAAAATATAAAAATACAGCAAATAAAGCAGGTGAAAGGGAATACAGAGTCTAAAAAATAAGACTGATAGAAAGTGTAACTTCACTAAGTAGGAATTGCTAGAGGATAAATGCATGCAAAACTGTAGAAGCATTCATAACTAGGGCAAAGATAGATGACACCTATAGGAAAATTAAAGATACCCCTGGAGAAAAGAGAAAGAGCTGTATGAATGTCAAGAGCTCAAATGACAAGCTGGTATTAAGCAAAGAAGAGAAAGCTGAAAGATGGGAGGAATGTATAAAATGATCTATATAAGGGAAATGAACTTAGGTCCTTGGAGTAGATGATATTGCTTCAGATTGTTGGAGCCAGCCATGACAAAGATATATGAAATGGGCAAAATACCTTCAGACTCGAGGAAGGATGTAATAATTCCAGTTCCAAAGGAGGCAGTTGATGACAGGTGTGAATACTAACAAACCATCAATTTAATAAGTCATGGTTGCAAAATACTGACATGAATTATTTACAGAAGAATGCATGAACTGGTACTGGTAGATGGTAGAGGGTGAAGTTGAGGAAGATCAGTTTAGGTTTCAGAGAAATGTAGGAACACAAGAAGTAATACTGACCCTTTGACTTATCTTAGAAGATAGTTTGAAGAAAGGCAAACCTACCTTTGTAACATTCATAGATTTAGAGAAAGCTTTCAACAATGTGGATTGGACTGCTTGAAAGCAACAGGGACAAAATACTGAGCACAAAATGTTATTTACAGCTTTTACAGAAGCCAGACTGTAGTTACAAGAGTTCAAGGGCATGGAAGAAAATCCATAGTTGAGAAGGCAGAAAAACAGGCATATAGTCTCTGTCTGATGTTACTGAATCTGTACATTGGGAAGGCTGTGACGGAAACCAAGGATAAACTTGGAAACAAAATTAATACTCTACGAGAAGAAATAGAAACTTTGCGGTTTGCTGATGACAATGTAATTCTGTCAGAGGCATCTAAGGACTTGAAACAGCAATTGAACTTAAGGGATAGTGTCTTGAAAAGAGGCCGAACATAGACAAATGTAAAACAAGGGTAATGGATTGTAATTTGAACGAGTTTTGGTTTTGGATGGCAAAATTATTGATAATGGTTAAAGCAGGGAAGATATAAAATGTATACTGGCAGTAGCAAAAAAAGCATTTATGAAAAAGAGAAATTTGTCAACATCTGATATAAATGTTACTGATAGGAAATCATTTCTAACAGTATTTCTCTGGAGTTTGCCATTGTATGGAAGTGAAATGTGTATGATAGTTAAATCAGCCACGAAAAGAATAGAAGCTTTAAAAATTTGGTGCTATAGAAGAATACTGAAGAGTAGAGGGGTAAATCAAATAAGAAATGACAAAGATACTGAATCGAATTGGGGAAAAAAGAAATTTACGGTACAACATGACTTGAAGAAGAGACCAGTTGGTAGGATATGTCCTGAGGCATCAAGAGTTTGACGGTTTGCTCATGGAAGAAAGTGTGGAAAGAAAAGAATTTAACTTAGAGATGCGCATAGAGTTTGTAGATTATTAAAAAGTTGTTGACCTAGCCAATAGACACCTGCTGCAGCAGACTGTAGAAAAAAAGAGGCTTCACAACACATCTAATTGACTCTGTAAAAGTTCTTTACATACAGACAAAAATTATAATTGAAGATGGAGATAGCTTTTTTAAATGATTAAGAACAACACAGGGAGTTAGATAAGAATGTGACCTGTCTCTAAACAGATGAGGCTTGGAAACAAAATATCAAGGCTTGAAAACAAAATATCACCTACAGCATAAAGGTCAACAGAGAGAAATGTTTTAAAACCTTCTACATGCAGATGGTAAATAATAGTTCAAAAAAACGAAAATGATCTTTGAAGAGCTGTTTATCACACTTTTAGTTCGCTGACTTCTAAACAGAACAAGAAGATCACTAATAAAACAAAGGGTATGACATTCAAGGGAAAATTGCCTATAAGAGCTAGAATTGTAATAAATAATGTAATAATGGAACATGTAACCCACTTTCAGTATCTCGGCTGTAACATAGCATGGCAATGTATAGTGAAGTTGATAGACGATCCTAAAATTTAACACAACCTGTTGAACAATTATAAACACACTCTAAGTCATACCAAACAATGGAAACTCAAGATAGGAACATTAACAATGTACGAAAAGAAAGATTGCAACTTACCATAAAGAAGACATATCAATTTGCAGATAGTCACAATTAAAAGACACTCACATATAACTTTCAGCCACAGCCTTCATCAGTAAAAGAGACACAAACACGCACCATTCACACACACACATACACACAAAAAACAAGCAAGCACACACGACCACCAACTCCAGCATCTCGGCCCCCAGCATTCCAGTGTGTGTGTGTGTGTGTGAGTGAATGGTGCGTGTGTCTCTTTTACTGATGAAGGTTGTGGCCAAAAGCTATATGTGAGTGTCTTTTAATTGTGCCTGTATGCAATTTGGTGTGTCTTCTTTATGGTAAGTAGCAATCTGTCTTTTCCTACACTGTTCAGAGTCATGTCAAATTATACTGCACCCTGGCCAGAATTGAAGAAGTTGCACCCCCTCCCTCCTCCTGTCTATTCTCTGTACAGCTACTTCACAAGAACCTGCAATCAATGGCATTATCATAAATATCCCTTAAGCTATTTCAGTATTTGGATAAGCACCTCCAGCCCATATTTTGAAACAAACCTTCAAAAATATCTAGATGGGAAACAAATGTAAATGCTTAATAGTGTGTGTCAGTGTGTTCCGCTGAGTTGCTGTTTTCATTTTATGCACAATATTAAATCAACCAATCCAACTGTCTGCTTCAGGCAGTGCAAGTTTTGCTGTTATGTACTTGCTGCCTGGCTGTGAACTTTTATTGGTCTCATGCTGCCATTTATAGCAAAGTTCAATTCCCAATGCCCACTGTGCCCTTTGATGCTCTTTTGTTTTTCAGAGGTCATGCTGATATTTTGTAAATAAAAAATCATCTCAACATTTACCAGATCAGGTGGATATGATGGTTGGCAATACCTTTTCATCTTAATTGAAGGGAGTGGAATACACTGACTGCCATGTTTCTGATTTTCTCAGGTATTGGGGCAGCATAAGGTAGATAAGTCATTTTTGGCTTCTATTTCCTTGTCTGCCTCAACTCCTTCCTCAGGCATTCTTGGTTTCAACTGCAACACTCACTAAATGCAATGATTTGATTATCCATTTCTCCAGAACACTATTCTTAGGTATTATAAGGTAATTGGATAGATAAAAAATCTACTCACCAAGCAGTAGCAGGAGAACACAAATACAAAATGTATTAAATTTTGCAAGCTTTTGGAGTCAGTGGCTCCTTCTTCTGGCAGAATTATTGAAGGGAAGAAACAGGGGTGAAGGGAAAGGACTGGTTGAGATTTAGGAAAGGACTAGAGTTCAGAAAAATCATCCAGAACCCCGGGGCAGGGGAGACTTGCCCAACGAGATGAGGAGGAAAAACTCATACAGTAATTCTTTGGCAAGGCTCTCCTTACCTAGAAATGTTAGGGTTGCATAGAATTTCTTTGTGATGGATGATGATGGCTTGAGGCTTGGAGATAGAGGTTAGTGTGTGTGTGTGTGTGTGTGTGTTTTATACGCACTATGATCCAGGGATCCAGCCATTCTTCATGTACAAAGATTCTGCTTTGAGTTACATTTTGAAGTATGTGCTATAGAGGTGCCAGACACTGTCTCCAGATTAACAGTTGTGGCAGTTTACAGGGCACCATCTGATAATTTTAAAGTGTTTGTTAAACAATTAGATACTCTTTTGTTGTACTTAAGTAGAAAAAATAGGGGCATGGTAGTTGTTGGGGATTTTAACATAGATTTATTGGTTAATTCTCCCTGCAAGGTGGAGTTTGAAAATCTCATGTGCACGTACAACCTTGTTCCTGTGGTTAGCTCGCCCACCAGAACCACAACCTCTTCCAGTACTCTCATTGATAACGTTTTTGTTGATCAGAGTAAAGTCAACCATATTAATATTGAAATGGTTATAAATGGTCTGTCTGACCATGACGGACAACGAGTTACTTTCAACAGATTGGGAATTCCTCTGAGTGACACCTCACTTAGATGGAAAACAGTAAGAAAAATAAGTGAGGAAGTTATTCAAACGTTCAGATCACGTCTTCAGCATACTGACTGGACACCTGTTTATCTAGCAGAAACTGCTAATTCAAAATACAATTTATTCACAAATGAGATAACAGGTACCTTTGAAAGTGTATTTCCAAAAAAGTCATACAGAGTCCAACCTGCTAGGTCTGCAAAAAAACCATGGCTCACTAAGGGCATCATAGCTTCCTGTCAGAGAAAAAGACAACTCTACATAGCATCAAAGACTTCTAACAACCCTGGTCAGCTAAAATATTATAAACTCTACTGTAAAATTCTTGCCAGAGTAATTAAAAACTCTAAAAGTATGTGTATAGCATCTGAAATTACTAATTCTGAAAATAAAATTAAAACAATCTGGAATGTGATAAAGAGAGAAACAGGGACTGTAAACTACACCAAAGACAAAAATATTGTTTTAACTGTTGACAACTCAGAGATAACTAATAGTGAGGAAATTGCTGAAATCTTTAACCAACATTTTTTAACTGTCCCAACACAGATAGGTTGCCATGGTTCTGTAGATAAAGCTGCCTGTATAATGAAAAATAATTTTCCAGAACATTTCAGTCAAATAAGTGTGCTTCCCATTACTGCCAATGAAATAAAAAAAATCATACAGTCTTTGAAAAATAAACATTCTGCTGGTATCGACGATATTTCAAGCAAGCTGTTGGAAGGCTTGCTGTAGTGAAGTGACCGAAGTTTTGTCTCACACCTGCAACACATCCATGCAACAAGGAGTGTTTCCAGACAGAATGAAATACTCTGTTGTCAGGCCCCTGTACAAAGCAGGGGATGCTACAAATGTGTCAAACTATCGCCCTATCTCTCTATTAACAACATTTTCAAAAGTCCTAGAAAAAGCTCTGTACAACAGGATTGTGGCACACCTTGGTGACCTGAACGTCATTAACAGTCAGCAGTTTGGTTTTCAAAAGGGAGTTTCAATAGATAACGCAATTTTCTCATTCACAAATGATGTTCTAGAGTCTATAAACAGCAAGAGGCTGCCAATTGGTGTCTTATGCGACCTATCAAAGGCGTTCGACTGTATAGATCAGCAGATACTCTTCAAGAAGGCCTGTCATTATGGAATTACAGGACCTGTAGGGAACTGGTTAAAATCGTACCTCGAAAATAGGAAGCAGAAGATTATTCTAGATGTTTCAGGTAGTGTATCACAATATATAGTGGACTCTGAGTGGGGAATTGTGCAGCATGGAGTGCCACAGGGATCAGTGCTTGGGCCCTTGCTGTTCCTCATATATGTTAATGACCTGCCTTTATCCATCAATAAACAGTGTAAATTTATAATGTTCGCTGATGATACGAGCATTGTGGTGGATAATGTGTCAACTACTGACTTAGAATCCGAGGTCAATGATATCCTTAAAGAAGTTCTGGGTTGGTTTAGTATTAACTCCCTTTCAATAAACCTGAAAAAAACCAATTTTATCCAGTTCCAGACAACCCACAAAAACCCAAAAGAAATAGTTATCACACAGAATGATCAGATGATAAAGCAAGTGTACTTATCAAAATTCCTAGGCGTATGCATGGACAGTAAGCTGAACTGGGAACATCACGTTCTACAAACACTAAAACGGCTGACGTCGGCAACATTTGCTTTACGAATTTTGTCACGCTTCAATGACATTACCATCTCAAATTCAGCTTACTTTGGCTATTTTCATTCAGTCATGTGTTATGGCATCATCTTCTGGGGCACCTGCCGCAAAGAAAATCCTCACAGCACAAAAAAGAGCAATAAGAATCATTTGTGCTGTACCCCCACGAACCTCATGTCGAAATCTTTATAAACGACTTGAAATACTGACAGCAACATCTCAGTACATATATTCACTGATGTGCTTCATAATAAATAACCCCACTCTGTATGAAACGAATTGCCTACATCATGAACATAACACCAGAAGAAAAGAGGATTTCCACTGTGAGTTAAAGAACTTGACACTTATTCAGAAAGGGGTAAAGTACGCTGGAACGAAAATTTTCAATTCCCTACCCAACAGCATCAAAAGTATAATGAGTAGTACATCAGTATTTAAACGTAGCTTGAAAAATTATTTACTTGAGACCTCACTTTATTCACTAGAGGAATTCTTTCAGAGAAATAAGTAAAACCCAGATTGGAAAGATGTTTTTAAATTTTTTGACACTATTTACTGTTAAAGTAATGTAATAATGCCCTAACGTAAAAATTCCTGTTTTTCTCATTTCCATTTTTGGGTCACTTTTAAACCCAAAGTGGGAAGTTTTGATTACCGTTCAAGGTTAAAATAGATGCAATAATGCCCGAAATATGAAACTGCTATCTTCACATTTATGTTGACTAGTTTTTAAGCTAATAAGTATGACTTTTGTGCACGGTTATTAATACTATAACAATGTCTTTATTCTATGTGTTTTATTATGTACATTGACACGTTCCACATCTGAGTGACTTGCTCACATGTACAGATCTATGGAACAAGTATATAAATAAATAAAAAATAAATAAATAAAATTTAACTAACACATGTAGGAAGGCAGCTGGCCCTTTTTTTCAGTTTCCATAATACATTTATATTATGATGGATATCATTTAAATGTCACAGAAACTTTTCAACTTTTTCTGCACCATGTAGCCACACCACAAACAGACAGGATCACGTATGGATAAAAAACACATTGGTTGCAACGTGGTGGATTCTAGTGCCTTTGCTTCAAAGTTTTCCGTGTATTGGTTCACCATGATAGGCAATACCAGACTAGTCATCATGAGGCCATTGGTTTGTTGATAATATTTTCCACTAAACAGGAAATATCTTGGTGTCAGAATGAGCCTAAGAATTCAGAGATACAATTGTTGAACTTTTCCATGAGGGAGACTACGTCAAAACCAAGCATAATATCCATATTCTGGAGCTGTAGTTGACTGAGGTAGTGTGCTAAGTCAGTGGAATTGTGAAAGCAGTGTCTGCTCTATCCTACATATTTGCTGATAATGCATTTCAGGTATTTTGCCAGCTAGTATGTAATATGTAGGCGGGTCTTGAGAAACTTCTTCCTTGTGTAACTTAGGAAGGCAATTTAGTCATTATGAAATTGCTGCTTGTGTTCTAAGGCCTTGATGATGTGTGACAAGCCAGGCTCACTGATAAAAGCCATTATCTTGATTTCATTCATAGATTGACATCTGTCTGGCTCTTGGGAATGTCATTCAGACTATCAAACATCTCCTTATTTTAGTCCAGATGTGACGCAAGTGCCATAACAAAAGGGAATCAGGAATCAACCTGAGCTATAAATAGTAGTGCAAGACCAACAATAATTTGCGGTGTGGCTTGAGTCCAGGCAGTGAGCACATGTGACATCAAAATTCACAGTACCTGACGAAGATGGGTGGGTCATTCATTGAAATATTGCACATAAATGGGAAAAATAACTTGGCAGAACACCCTTAAGCCCACCATTAAGCACTCATGCTAAGAAATCCTGAGAGATCACATCATGTCAGTACTCCTTGTCAGCTGTGCACCTGGAATCTGAAAGCAGCTACTTCAATATATCTGCTATAACTGGCACTAAAACCAGCTGCTCCTATTTCAAGGAACAATCCAGAGCCTTCATTTAAAGTGTTTTCTGACAAGAAATTAGTGTCATATGAAATAGTGTGATTATTTTAGTTCTGTTTGGCATTTCACTTGTTATTCAGACAAATATGTTCAAGCACTCTAGCTCAAACAGTTCCTTCTCTTCGTGTACAATCATGTACAATTGTGAGTGTTTGCACTGCAGCCTCACTGAGGTACATCACAGGCCCAACCCAACAATGATGAAACAAACCCACTAACTATCAAAGCATTTAACCTGCATCAGTGCTGCCCACATTGCTGTAGTTCACTCTGATACACACTGTGGAATGACACGTCCAATGGGGCATGACCAGGAATCATAAAGAAATAGATGTACTGTGACATTTGATACAAGAATTAAGTGGCCTGAGCGTTTAGATCAGTGATAATCAAAGAAAGTTAGACTTTTGATGCCTTAGTGTGTATCTCAGTTTCATAAACACTATAATAGCAACGAAATATCTAATACATAAGTAAGGCCTACTTCCAATGGTGTTATCAGATGCTTGAACAATGCAGCCAATGACCAATGGCAGAGCATACCTTTGTTTACTCAATGATTCATATAAGATGAACAGTTTACAGCCATCTATAGGCACAACAACTCCTGCAATATTATTATTAAGCCACAGAAGCCTTATTGTTGAATTATTTTTTACTTGTACAGTACCAAACAAAATCTGCAAAGTGGCAAAAGCACTGAGTAGGATGCAAGTAAATTTCATATACCCTCCACCTTTTTTTACTTGCTTCTTTCACCTTAATGTCTCATTCCAGTCTTCATTTGGCAGAAATAAGTAAAAGTTAGAAGCTTTCAGTCAAACAGCATATTTGCTGCAGAACCCACTTCCCTACACTTCAGATCCATCAATACTGTACCAAAATAACGTGATGAACTCCACTGTTGAACATGAGTGAGTTGTGTAGGCCGGAGATGTCTGAACCAAGCACACTTTTCTCAAAGAATTCATGGGTTGTAGTTGTTTCTTGATGATGCTACAATGATGGAATAATGCTGTAGAGATGACACTGTGGTAAGGAAAGCAGAAGATTGGAACCTGGGTTAGCAGAAGTCATGTACCTGTCTTAGTTAATACTTAAACTGTCTTTCTTGATTTTTTCTGGTCAGTGTGCCCCCTCTGAGCTTGTGCTCTCAACAGGGGCATGTCTTGCCACTTCCATGCTATGCCCCTGAACACACTACAAAAAAGCCACATTAGAGACACAGATGAAATTTTACAAAGTCATGGCAGTACCCACTACAATCTGTGGATCTGAAACCTGGGTTCACACACAAAATGATATGAGCAGGATCCACACTGCAGAAATGAGATAGCTTGATAGTGTTAAAGGGTGCACCAGAGGACATCTCTTCAGAAATGAAAACATTAGGAATGAATTAAAAGTTGATTCAGTGCACAAGAATATAGATTTAAACAGAAACAGCTTCAGGAACATGAAGATAGAATGTACCAAAGTACACTTCCAAAACAAATTCTCTACTGCAGAACTACAGCAACAAGGCAGAGGAGAAGGCTATGGAAGAGATGACTGGACCATGTTGACAAAACCACCTAATCCATGAAGAGGGGAGAAGAAGAAGAAGAAGAAGAAGAAGAAGAAGAAGAAGAAGAAGAAGAAGAAAGTGTGGGTGGTAAAAGCTGTAGAGGGAGAAATTAATGGATGTGTGGTGTGGTAGTTACACACAAAATAAGGATAGACTACCATGGTGAGTGAGACGGTTCAGTGTGTTGTGAAATCATAGTAAATCTTATGTATATTGCTTTTCCTTATTATTTTTATTATTCTCTTTGACATATTGAAATTATTATCCACGTTATTAAATATTAATATTGCATTAACTTATACTACAAACTGTATGTGTGGATACACAAAAAATTCATTATTTAAAAAGAAAAAAGAAAAAAAAAATACCTCAAAGCTTTTCCATATACATATCATACACATTCCTGCATATCAAGTTCCTTGATGGTCTTCAACCTCTTTATTTTGAGGTCCTCTTTGTGACATCCATGTGGAGTCAGATGCTCTGAGTCATATTTGTTGTGAAATAACAGGTGTCTGCTGACACCCAAGTATTACCACCAAGAGATAATACCATAACAAAAACAAACTGTGCGTGTGAATCTACATCTACATCTACATGGATACTATGCAAATCACATTTAAGTGCCTGGCAGAGGGTTCATGGAACTACCTTCATAATTCCCTATTATTCCAATCTCGTATAGCACGCAGAAAGAACGAACACCTATACCTTTCCGTACAAGCTCAGATTTCCCTTATTTTATCGTGGTGATTGTTTCTACCTCTGTAGGTTGGTGTCAACAAAATATTTTCGCATTCGGAGGAGAAAGTCGGTGATCGGAATTTCGTGAGAAGATTCTGTCACAACAAAAAATGCCTTTGTTTTAATGATGTCCGGCCCAACACCTGATGATACATTCTCTCCCATATTTCATGATGATACAAAACGTGCTGCCCTTCTCTGAACTTTTTCAATGTATTCTGTGAATCCTATCTGGTAAGGATGCCACACCACACAGCGGTATTCTAAAAGAGGATGGACAAACATAGTGTCCTTAGTAGAGATATTACATTTTCTGAGTGTCCTGGCAATAAAACGCAGTCTTTGGTTAGTATTCCCCTCAACATTTTCTGTGTGTTACTTCCAATTTAAGTTGTTCATAATTGTAATTCCTAGGTATTTAGTTGAATTTATGGCCTTTAGATTTGACTGATTTATCGTGTGACCGAAGTTTAACAAATTCCTTTTAGCACTCACGTGGATGGCCTCACACTTTTCGTTATTTAGGGTCAACTGCCAACTTTTGCACCATTCAGATATCTTTTCTAAATCGTTTTGCAATTTGTTTTGATCTTCTGATGACTTTATTAGTTGATAAATGACAGCATCATTTCAAACAACCTAAGGCGGCTGCTCAGATCATCTCCCAAATTGTTCGTACAAATAAGGAACAGCAAAGGGTCTATAACACTACCTTGGGCAATGCCAGAAATCACTTCTGCTTTACTTGATGACTTTCCATCAATTACTACAAACTGTGAGCTCTCTGACAGGAAATAACAAATCCAGTCACATAACTGAGACAATATTCCATAAGCACGCAATTTGACTACAAGTCGCTTGTGTGGTACAGTGTCAAAAGCCTTCCAGAAATACGGAATCAATCTGAAATCTCTTGTCAATAGCACTCAGCACTTCATGCAAATAAAGAGCTAGTTGTTTTTCACAAGAATGATGTTTTTCTAAACCCATGTTGATGGTGTGTGAATAGACCATTTTCTTCAAGGTAAATTCATAATGTTCGAACACAATATATGTTCCAAAATCCTGCCACATATTGACGTTAAAGACACGGGCCTGGAATTAAGTGAATTACTTCTACTACAATTTCTTGAATATTGGTGTGACCTGTGCAACTTTCCAAGCATCGAGCAAATGGTTGTATATGATTGTTAAGTAAGGCACTAATGCATCAGCATACCGTGAAAGGAATCTAATTGGTATATAGTCTGCAAAACACAAACCTGTGTGCCCATATACTTATTAATAGCTGCATGATTACTCATCAGACATTGAGGGTACAGAATACTTTGCACTTCTAACTTTTAAAAGAGCAAATTCCTAAATTTTAAAAGCTGCAAGTTTCAGTTACATAAGGTAAGTGTATACAACACATTTTTGTATTGTCAAATGTTATTATTCTTCATAATCATTATCATTTTTTCAAAAATCACATAACCACATAGGTTTCAATAAAAGAGTTCTGTTCATTGAATTAGTCTGGTTAATGTAATAATATTTCTATGCACTGAAACTGTTTGTCATTAAACTTCCATTTGGTACTATTCTTGTTCCATCAATAAATCTTAAAGAATACCACTGTAACTAGATCCCTCTTTGCAATAACTGTCACAACTGTATTATTGTAGTCTTTGCCTTTTTATAACAATATTGTTGACTGGCCTTGGACATAATCCAACCCAAATACATGTCTCTGCCGAATCATTCATAGATAAAAAAACAACTTTGCATGGAAGTTACCTGAGCATTAGTACTAGTTGTACAATCATTTTAAAATAGGTTTTAGAGCACAGATAGAAGTACACTTCACACGATGGAACTACTGAATATGGATAGAGTGAGGATAAAATGGTACCACTGAAGAAGGAGCAAGAAAGTAAAGGCAAGGATATTAGAACCTAAGAAGAATAGAAAGTAGACCCAAAGACAGATACCCTTCCCACCCCTCACCCCAGTATCCCTCCTTGAGTGGATACTTCATTGATGGGCCAAAAGATGAACTTGTTTGCCATTTCTACAGAATGGGCACCACCAGCAACCCCCCCCCCCCCCCTGCCCCCCTACTTCCCACCTCAACAAGCCCTGAAAATTGGTTCTAACACCCTACTATGACAAGGCTATCAAGTGAGAGTAGTAACCAAATTAGTAACTTCATTCCTTTAGACTAAATTACAATGAAGTCCAATTACATGTTAGAATCTGTTACTCAACTGTAAATCTTTTAGTTGAACTTGGGAAAGCCACCCACTTAACTACTCTCCCCTAAAAATAGCTTGTACAGACCCAACCATATCATAGAGAAAATTCAAAAACAGTACAATATTCATTTGCACAAGCTCATACCAGTTGTTACTACCATCCAGTATAAAACAGTATAAACCCTGGCCTTATTTTGTCATTTAACAGATTAAATGTACCAAATCCATAAAAAAGTGTTCTGTCCCTTATGTCATAAACCCTTTACCTGTAATACATTATGGGATTTCTTACTGGTTTTGCTTGGATAATAATCTTTGTCTAAACTTCTCAGGGGAGTGACATCGTTACATTATAGCTGGCCTCTCATAGTCAAAGACTTAGGGGTGTTCCTTTTTCTTCTAGCATTTTAATTGCTATTAGCATTACCATTTTTGGTGGATTCTTCTATTTGAACACATTCCAAACAGAAACCAGTGATTCTCTGTAATAGAAAAAAAAGTTGCTCTGCACAGGGTACACAAAGACCACAATAATTGCCATTAAATTGGTAGTTTCCCATAGTAAGGGGGGAAAGATGTTTTCCTTGGACAGAGGACAAGAGGTACTATGACCACAATAAATCTTGGTAGCCTCTCCATGAGACTCCACTCCTTTGCATTACATTCATCTATGCCACATAGGAGCTCATTCTTTCAAGAGGACAAAGAAAATGATTACTTGTTCTCAATATGAAGTTATAATTTCTCATGAATCTTCATATTAGTCAGTCCATCATAATATGCCAATATTCCCTTTTAGATGCCATCCCTAGCCAGGGCACAAAATGCAAACAGTAGATTATCTAATACATTATGAAAATAAACTTTTTATAGTGGTAATCATCATTTTTCAGTTCGAAAAATGCTTGGGCAACACATTGCTTCATCAAAGTGATATGCTACACTACAGATTCCTCCCCTTTGATGAATGATGTCATCACTACATTGAAATGTTAACCAAACAACAAATTTTTAAAGTTCTAACTTCACTAAAAGTAATAATTTTAATTATATCTCATTTTCAAGTAACATGTTTATTAATGTTTATTAACTGTGGAATGCTCCACAATAGAGTGGAAACTATTAATCGTAGGTACGTGTTTCACTTTGGCTAAGTTCCTTAATATCTCTATCAGATAATGATCCTTACTCAGGTCACAAGATTTCAGATAACAAATATTTATCACCGATAAGGACTATTACAAGTTTTTAACAACACTTCATCAGTTTTGATTGTGCACCACTTATTACTAGGAGCAACAGTCTAGTAGCTATTTAGTCCAATCATTCATATTTTATATAATAAAACATATTTATTCCAGAATTCAGGCTTTTCTAGGCATGCTCATAAAACTTTTGGGAGTCACTGGTTATTGCAGGGAGGGTCATGAGTTCAGAGCTCACCTGAACTGAAAAATTTTAATTTCTATATTCTGTTCGAGTACATTCTATAAGTAACCACAAATGGCAAGAATCATTGTACTGGAATGTTCTGTAGCTGTATATATACTGTATGTGTTCTGGGCGGAGGCAGTTCGCTCCGTGGTCTTGTAAGTGCAAGTGCTGAATAAACCTTTGTTAATTGAAGTTAGTGCTCATCATTCATCTACTTAAACCTTCCTCTACGTGACGTTATTCTGGTGGAGATGCTGGGTATGGGAACTTGTGATACCGCACATTATCAACAACACAGTGGCTCCCATCAGGCCACGACAGAGCTGCCGTTCACGTGGCGAGAAACCCAAGTTTGAGCCATATTCAGCAGATCACAATCTATCGGAAACAGAAGAAGAAGAGGACGTCACGATGACAGCAACTGTGTGCCATCACATGAGACATCCTTCCGTGTTCTCTGGTGACGACGGCTAAGATCCAAACAAGTGGCTGAAGGTATATGAGCGTATAGCCAAATTTGACAAATGGGTTGATACCGTGTGTTTGGCTAATGTATTTTTCTACTTAGAAGGCACTGCCAAGCAATGGTATGAGAACAACGAGGAGAAGTTCACAGGCTGGGAAGTATTCCAGGTGGGACTGTGCAAGTATTTCGGCGACACCCATTGACAGAAGTGCAAGGCTGAAGATAAATTAAAGTGCAGGGCACAGCATCCAGGAGAAACTACAGCATCCTACATTCAAGACGTCTTGGAACTGTGTAAAATAGTGGATCCTCAAATGAAAGAGGAAGATAAGGTTGCACATCTCGTGAAGGGTGTTTCTGAGGACATGTATCAAGCCCTACTCCTGAAGGAGGTTTTGACAGCAGACAACTTCATAAAATGGTGCCAATATATCGAGACAATGCATCAAAAAAGAATTACATGCAAGAAGTTTGAACAGCTTCCAAAGGTCGTATCAATGTCTGTGATGGAGGAAGAACTGATTTCACAAGTGTTCTTTGTCAGATAGTGGGAGAGAAAGTTCAGAAGGCACTTGGATTACATGGTGAGCAGAAGACCGAGACCCTTCAAGAGGTCATAAGGGAGGAAGTGGAACAGACATTGAACCCAGTCTCTCATCCTTCATTTTCCTTTAAAAGGGTAAAAAGTCGAGACCCAGGCAAAGTTACGTTCCTACAATGCCTCATGAGGAATCTGTTTGGGCACCAAGGAAGACTGATGTCTGGAGAACCCAGGATAACCAACCAGTACGTTTCCACTGTGGACGACCGGGACATTTGGTGTGCTATTGTCAAGAAAGGCAGCCGATATTTGATGACACCCACACCAGAAGACAGCAGACCAATCTTAGACGACGCCAACTCTGGGACAACGAAGATGAACAAGAAGATGTGGGTGCAGGATGTAGCAAGTCACCATCACCCCAAGCTAGCCACTGGAGAGGACGCTCTCCAACACACCGATCGAGGTTTCCATCGCTGTTTAGAAGCTCCAGCCAATCACCAAGCCGCTGTAACCTGGATAACTAAAGGGTGCGACCTTCCTTGGAGGTGAGACCGCCGAAGAGAAAAATTCTCTGTTGCCGATCACAACAAAAATGATAGGAAACTATGTCAATATCCTCATGGATGGCTGACCAGCCTAGGCTCTTGTGGACTCTGGAGAATCATATTCAGTAATTTTGGTGAAGTACTGTCACCAGTTGCAGAAAACTGTATTCGTTGACAGCAAAACGTCTCTGCTGAAGGTGACTAATGGGAAATATGTAAAACGTACAGGAAGCTGTGTCATTCATGTGAGTATAAGTGGCCATACACAGCCCTTAGAATTCATTGTCTTACAAGAGTGTAGTCATGTTGTCATTCTCAGATGGGACTTTTTGAAAGCTTCTCAAGCAATTATAGAGTGTGGTCGCTTGAAGATTATGCTAGACAAGATGAAATACTGTGGACAGGAAGATGCACATCCATGTGTGTGGAGACTATGTGTGCTGGATGAAGTGATTATTCCTGCAGTCAGTGCTAGAAAGGTAGCTGTCATGTGTCATACCATGCATCAATCCATGGATCTTGTAGTGGAATGTAAGGGAAGCATACCACTGAAGAATAACTTGGTCACCCCAGCCTCTGTTGTCTCGTTTAAGAATGGATTCAGTGAATTGTGGATAGTTAACTGTTGCTGGGAACCGCAGATCCTTCCAAGACGCATGTGTAAAGCAAATGCTGAGCCATTATTAATTGCAGAACAGCTGAGTGTCATAGAAACCTCCCATAGCGAGTCTGTGGGCGAAATTAGCACTACCACTACGAGACAAGATCTTTAAGCTCGACCATCACCAGATCTCATTAAGGAACAACAGAAGAAACTACTTGTCATTCTTCAAGAGTTCTCTGACTGCTTCAATCCACAGGTGAAGAGCAAATTAGACAAATCAACGTTAAAGCAGTGGATTAGCACTGGAGACCATCAACCAATAAGCCAGAGAGCATACCATGTGTCAGCAACAGAACGTCAAATAATTCGCGACGAGGTAGAGAAAATGATGAAGAATGACATCATTCAGCCCTCACAGGGCCCATGGTCATCACCCGTGGTTCTCATCAGGAAGAAGGATGGCAGCTGGCGCTTTTATGTTGATAACTAAAAAGGACGTTTACCCTCTTCCACGAATTGACGATACAATAGATTGTCTGAAGGGGGCTAAGTTTTTCTCAACCATGGACATGTACTCGGGATACTGGCAGATTGAAGTAAATTGCAAGAAAACTGCATTCATCACCCCTGAGGGCCTGTATGAGTTTAAGGTAATGTGGTTTGGTTTGTGTAATGCACCAGCAACTTTTGAACACATGATGGATAATCTTCTAAGGCACCTGAAGTGGACAATGTATCTTTGTTATTTAGATGAAATTATAGTATTCTCAGAGACATTTGATGAACATATGGCCATTCTTAAGTGTCTCCAACAAGCTGGACTGAAGCTTAATCCAGGAAAGTGTCTCTTTGGAGCAAAGAAATCAAAATACTTGGGCACCTTATGTCAAACGAAGGTGGGCAGCCAGACCCAGAAAAAGGTGAGAGCTATAACAGTATTTCCTGTTCCTAAAAGTATTAGAGATGTGAGAAGCTTCCTCAGATTGTGTTTTTATTGCCGTCGTTTTATCACAGACTTTTGTATCAAAGCCAGGCCACTCCTAGAGTAGGTAAAAGCCAATGCTAAATTTATGCTAAATTTATCTGGGGTGGTGCTCAACAAGATTCCTTCAATGTGCTGCAAAAAGCTCTGACGACTGACACTGTACTTGGTCTGTATGATGAGAGAGCACCTACAGAACTACACACAGATGCCAGTGGGTATGGGATCGGTGCTGTTCTGGTGCAGATTTTAGATGGAAAAGATCAGGTTATAGCCTATACTTCTAGGACACTTACAGAAGCTGAGAGAAACTACTCAACTACAGAAAGAGAATGTCTTGCTGTGATCTGGGCCATGTGCAAATTTTGACAGTATCTCTATGGAAGGCCATTCACAGTTGTTACAGACCATCATTCACTTTGTTGGTTGACAGGTCGTAAGGATCCAACAGGACAACTCGCCAGGTGGGCACTACGTCTTCAAGACTATGACACTACTGTAAGTACAAAAGTACAACTGTCTCTAAAGAAACCCTGTGCAAGACCATCAAGACTTTGATAAGGTAGTGACTGTCTCGCTGCACTCCAGAATCTCTCTGCTCAGCAGAAGAAGGACGCCAAGATATCTCAACTTATGCTTGCCTTAAATCGGTCACAGGACGTGGAAGGACAATTTAAGGTAGTAAATGGATTACTTTGCAAGAAAAACTTTGATCCATTTGGAAAGAGGTGGCTATCAGTGATTCCTAAGCACATGCGCTTAGATGTTCTACAGAAATTCCATGACACACCTGAGGCCGGACATTTAGGATTTAATAAGACATACAATAGGATCTGCAAGATATTTTTCTGGCCAGGTATATTTAGGAGTGTCTGTCATTATGTGTCACACTGTTGTGAGTGCCATAGGAGAAAGGCAGTTCCTCAGAAACCACCTGGCCTACTCATACCAATTCCACCAGCCAAAATGGCCTTTCCATCAAGTTGGGATTGACCTCCTTGGACGATTTCCAACGTCTGCTAGTGGCAATAGATGGATTATTGTTTGCACTGATTATCTGACATGTTATGCCATTACAAAAGCCGTGAAAACAGCTGAAGCATTAGAGGTAGCCAAATTCACTGCAGAACACAATGTATTAAAACACGGTGCCCCAAGGTCATTAATTGTGGATCGAGGGAAAGTTTTTCACTTGAATCTTGAGACAGAGATAAACCATCGGGGCAACATTACTCATCACATGACAACTGCCTACCATCCGCAAACTAATGGGCTAACTGAATGCCTTAATAAGACCTTGGCCAACATGCTTCCAATGTTTGTCAGTGTTGAGCAGAGCAACTGGGATGATGTGCTACCTTTCGTGACGTTTGCCTACAACACCACCAAACAAGACACCACAGGATTTATGCCATTTTCCTGGTGCATGGGTGTGAACCGACGACGACAATGGAGACTGCGTTTACATTACATCCTGATGACGTGGATGACAACTACATCAGCCAGGTGTTAACCAGAGCTGAGGAAGCTTGGCAGTTAGCTCGACTCCGAATGCTGCAGACTCAAGAAAATGATCGCTGAAGGTAGGACGTGAGCCACCGCCCTGTTGTCTATCAGCCTGGTGACCTCGTCTGGATCTTGACTGCTGTTCAGAAGGTTGGTCTCTCTGAGAAGCTCCTCAGGCACTACTTTGGACCTTATAAGGTTATAAGACAGTTGTCTGACATTACTTATGAAGCTGAAGATTTCAAGCCTGACACAAGACGAAGAAAGATCAGAGATATGGTCCACGTCCTTCGAATGAAGCCCTAGAAGTGTCCTGCAACCGAGGGTAAATTCGAAGTTCCAGCGACAGGCAACATGCAGAAAATCAACAAAGAATGTAGCGGCAAGGGAAGTTCTAAGAAGATCGCCGCCAGGGCGAACATCAGTCATCGGGAGTCGAAGTATGCAGGACCAATGACTCGTTCCTGGACTAGGAGGACACAACACCGAGATGCTGAATAGCGCAGTTGCCGTAGTGTAGTGGTTATTATACTAGATCGTTGCGAGGGAGGGTCGTGAGTTAAAAATTCATCTGAACTGAAAAATTTTAATTTCTATATTCGATTCGAGTACATTCTAGAAGTATCCACAAATGGCAAGAATCATTGTACTGGAATGTTCTTTTGCTGTATGTGTTCTGGCCAGAGGCAGTTCACTCCATGCTCTTGTATGTGCAAGTGCTGAATAAACCTTCATTAAGTGAAGTTAGTGTTCGTCATTCATCTACTTACACCTTCCTCTACGTGACGATAGGGTAAAGAGGGAAGATAGTTGAGGTACTCCTGGAGAAGACAGAAAGAAAAAGAAAGACAAAGGTTGTTAGAACCTAAGAGGGAAAAAAAGATACACCCCAAAGACTGACACTCATCCCACCCTCTGTCCAAGATTTCTTCCCTGACAAGTTCTTCACCATACAGCTGGAGGATGAAGTTGTTTGGCATACACTACAGAATAGACTTCTCCCATTTCGCCCATACAGGTGCTGAAAATTGGTCCTAACACCTTACTATTGAGCATCATCACCTTTGCTCGTCCAAATTTCAAATTTAAATTAAACCAATTTCATGGATTCATTCATCCCCAATTTCCCATAGAAAATTCTTATAAACCCAACCATTTTGCTTATCAATTCCAATAAAAATTTTAAAAAAATAGATATCCCCCTAGAAAGAGTACATGAAACTCTACAAAACTCTCAGAGCTATAGTTAGATATTACCCTGTGTAGTTGTTGTTGTAGGGAACGCCATATTCATTGTTATGAGAGCAGTCTCATCATCAAACATTTTCACCCTTTATAAACTGCCATCGACCAAGAGGATTTACACGCTTTGAAAAATTAAAAAGGATTTGTTGTCGGACATTCTGTAATCAGTTAATTATCTTTCCAGACCTGGAGAATAGCATACAAAACTCAGACACTTGTCTCTTTTATTATGTCATCTTTAAATTAACATCAGATTGACCAACTCATGTAAATATATCTGCTTTGCTACTTTGCAGGAACCTCAAAACCAATTATACAAACTCAAGTACTAACCGTCAAGATAACCTCTTTCCATAGTAATACTATCCCTACACTATCAAATAATTATCTACAGTGATAGGAAGTGGTTATCTGTTTCCTCAAGGTCCACCTATCGTTTCCATCACACCATACATACATACATACAGATTATGGTACCATATCGTGTTAATGACATTTACAATTCTACATCCTCCTTTTACACATATATATCAAGGTAACCTATTCCTACCATAGCCTGTCATATCTGGCTTTTGATCTGTCTTCTGCACTCCACCCATTTCAAGAGCAGTTCTTCAATTTCTAAGCCTGCTACTACCAATGGAACTACTTTTGTATCTGTTCATTCAGTACTTTTTCAAAATCTTCTACCCTGTGCACCAATTTAGTATGTCTATTAGCACATCATGTTTTACAGAGTTGGCCTAGCTAACATATGACCTTTGCTGTTGAGGTTGCTTGTTGCTGGTATCTGGAAATTAAGATATGATTTACTTTTTTCCATGCTAAATTCTATAAGTTTCTTTTCTGGGAACTGTGATCCATTGTCAGATAGCAATTTGTTAGCTTTCCTAATCTGCTGATTATAAAGTTAGGGTTAGCATTTGTCAATGGATACAATTCCTCCCCAGCAACGAGGCTTAGAGCCATAGAGGTCGACTGCCACAAGATTCCAGATACATTCTGGTACTATGCGGTATAATACAATATGTATACTTGGAGTTGGTATTTTAACCTTTTGGCTTACCCTACAAGTTTTTAATATCTTATTTATTTTCCTAAACATATTCCTGAAACAGTAATGCTTTGTCATGTGTAGTGCTCACCGATACAGGTGTAACCCACATGTACTTACCACATACTATTTGCAGGTATACAAAATAACCATTTATTTAATCTATTGTTTTTATGGAATAATACTGCTTTCTAGAGTTTCCTCGAATCATTATTTTGCAATTGTTCTGTATAAATTTTTCATAGTCACCCTCTCTTTGTAAATGAATATAAGGGAGAATATAGAGGTACTCAAGGTACCCTCCGCAACACACCAACAGGTGGCTTGCGGAGTATGGATGTAGATGTAGATGTAGATGTAGATGTAGAATGAGATACCATACTTATGTGAATCTAATGCACACTTCTTTTTATCCTATGCAGTATTCAAAATTCAGATTTGATCACACATGACATTCAAGTAAAAACTGGAATCCACTGTTCACCAGCAACATCATGAAATTTAGGTACTGTTCCTTACATTACAGTGCATTGCTGTAATTCTCAACTTTGTTACCTGGCTATTGACCTATTACTGCATTGTGCGTCTGCATTATGTACTCACAAAAATGGAGGCAAGCAGAGAAGAAGATAATGTAATGTGACTTTCAAGCATAAATTAATACTTTATGCTGAAAAATATGGTAACTGTTGGGCAGGACAAAAGTTCAGTGTAACTGAGAGTAATATTTACTTGTGGAAGGAACAGAAAATGCCATTATTCACAACAACCGCCAATAGAAAGAAATAAACCAGGTCTCACTAAGGAAGACATCCTGACATTGAAGTAACAGTATTGGAATTCATACATGGAAGGTGGTAGTAGGGGCATCGTCTCACTAATGACACCGTGAGAAACAAAGCAAAAGAGGTGGCTGCAGTTCTTAATATACTGACGCAAGAGATTAAGGCTACTCATGGAAGGGTTGATTCCTTTATGAAACAGCTAGGTTTGTCTCCACATTACAACACAGCACTATGTCAAAGGCTTCCACAGAGTTTGAGAAAAAACTTTATGAATTTCAGCAATATGTCATCACACTTTGGAAAAAGAATTTTTTGATGGATCAAATAGACAGCACTGATGAGCGACCAAATTGGTTTGATGTGCCACATAATTACACAACTGATGACAAGGGGACAAAAGAAATTAGCATCAAAACATCAGGGTGTGAAAAACAGCACATAACTGTAACGCTGACAATCACAGCTGATGGGTGCAAACTTCCCTATTTCTTAATCTTCAAGCAGGAAACAAGCCCCAAGGCCCCTAAAAATGAAAAGCTGTTCATTGATGACATCATTGGTTGAAAGCAAGAGAAGAGATGGATACCAGAAACTTTAATGGTTGACTTGCTCCAAAACATATGGCAACTCCATCCTGGTGGGCTTTCCAAAAAACCATCAATGCTTTGTCTTGATGAATTTCACTATCATCTCAATAATGACATAAAAACAAACATCCACTTGCTATCCAGTGACCAGGTTATTGGTCCTGGAGGAATGAACTGTGTGTTACACTCCTGGATGTTAGTATAAATAAACCTTTCAAGGTTATGTTCATGAACAGTATGAAAAATGGTTTTGTGCACTAAGTATGGACTGACTCCAACAGGAAAAATTAAGTGTGCTGCAGCCCACACTATCACACACTGATTTTTGGCTACCTGGAAAATCATTGAAGCACAAATGATGGTGAAATCACTCAATAAATGCTGTATTTCAAATACTGTGTATGGCAGTGAAGATGATGTGCTCTGGAAAGACACTGAGAATGATGGGAAAAAAGGAACTGAATCTATTTCTGATGTAGACTCCTCCAAGAATACCAGTAATGATGACAATAGTGAATAATGATGAACTACGCCTGTAATTTACAGTGTTTTTTTTTTTTTTTTTTTTTAAATCATGTAGGTAATCAAGCCAGGCATTCTTTCTTAGTAATGACTGTATCACTGTATCACTGTCTTTAAATATGTCTGCTTGTGTCTGTATGTGTGGATGGATATGTGTGTGTGTGCGAGTGTATACCTGTCCTTTTTTCCCCCTAAGGTAAGTCTTTCCGCTCCCGGGATTGGAATGACTCCTTACCCTCTCCCTTAAAACCCACATCCTTTCGTCTTTCCCTCTCCTTCCCTCTTTCCTGATGAGGCAACAGTTTGTTGCGAAAGCTTGAATTTTGTGTGTATTTGTGTTTGTTTGTTTGTTTGTTTGTGTGTCTATCGACCTGCCAGCGCTTTTGTTTGGTAAGTCTCATCATCTTTCTTTCTTTTTAGATATATTTTTTCCACGTGGAATGTTTCCCTCTGTTATATATATATATATATATATATATATATATATATATATATATATATATATATATATATATATATATATCCATTATTGTGTAAAATAAGTTTGTGTAAAATAAGTTTAGCCTAACAGTGATCCCCTGAGATATTACTATTATTGTGAAATGTTTTATTTTTGTGGTCTTTGCTATGTTGATTATTTTTCCACTTATATCTTGTTTTATTAAAAGCTTGATCATGTATTGTTCCTTCACTATTGTGATTATTGTCTTGTCTTGATTCATATGGCCACTTACTACTAAAATTATTTCCCTTCTGCCATCTCTTAAATAATTTCTAATCATGCCTAATCATTTGAGATTTTCCATTAAGTTTGATATTTTTCCCCAAACCCCACCAAGGAACTTTTCTTTTGCCCACCATAGTAGCATACTAATAACCACCTCTAATAAGTTTTCTTCTCCTTTTCGATCATTTAAATATGTTGCTTTATTTAAATGCCGCTCAACAGTATACCTATAGCACTTCCAAATGTTATTATGTGGTGTGGACTATGTAATTCTAACCAGAATGTCTTTTGTGCATATTCACTCCAGTATTTGGATTTGAAGCCAGCGTCAAAATATTTGTAAGTTGTAAAATCTTCCAACTGTTGCATACCCCACTATGCTGTATCCCCATTAAGGTGGTTTACAACAAAATGGATTTTCTTCCAGTCAATCGAGAGTTCTCGTAACCCTACCTTTTAATGCCATAGTAAATAATGGCATACTGTGTGTATGTCTCCTGACTGGGTAATAGTTGGAAATCTATAGTTTAAACTTTTTCCATGTATAGTAAAGAAAACATCATCACTATTGTATTACAACTTATACTGAACTAATAAATCTTGTATTTTTTTTCATATGCCCCTTTCTTGTACTTTCAGTGTTTAGACAATGATTGTTTCATAAATCTGGTGTATTATATCATTCTTCTTCAGTATTATGGGAGGTAGATCCTGATTCTGCTGCCACAGAAATCAGTGAAACCAGTCAGTTATCTTCTAGTAAATCTCTGTTCATATGTGCTCCCTCACTATTTGATGATCTGTTACCAACTTCTAATGTGCCCAATCTTGGTTGCATATAATTTTTAATCATAGAAATTGTTTTAACACTCTTCACTGTGACCTCTTCTAAAATATTCTTAGTGCCTAGCAGTTCCTTTTCTAATACCTCCATTCTGTTCAACAAACTGTCTTGTGTGGATTTAATCATGTGTAAACCTTTCATTCTACTCTCTAGTTTGTATTTTACCAATTATAAACGTTATGCTAAATATTATTTTCGTTTAAACCAAATTTATAATCTTCTTTCTATCTTATTCATCCTTCCCTGTAATTGAGAATTTGTGCTGGTCAGTGTTTAATCCATATTAGAAAATCTCTCATCTATTTCATAAGATCTGTCATTTTCTTTGTTGATTGATTTGGAATTGCCTGTCTTAGTTTATTATCCAATTCATTCATTTATGTTGATTTCTTTGAAATTGCTTGCTCATTATTTCTTAAGTGATATTCCCCCCTCCCCCCATAGAAAGCCTTTATGTCCATTTCCTAAAAAATACTGATGCAACAAGTCAAAAAGCTGTTTTTTGATAATAAATGATAATAAATTATATAATCACATATTCCCCTGAACACTTCACTTGGTGAACTAACAAAATCAATTGTAATTGAGTAACATTTCACACTATTAAATCACAAAAGTACAGAACTCACCAGAATTTAATATATTGGACTCAACTGGGAAGTCTATTGTAGTGAGCCAATTGCACCTGCCACCAGCCGCCAACATGTCTCTTCATGGTCTGTGGTATTGAATCGCATCTGTATGGAGCACCAGTTGCATATGCCAGTGACTGCTGATGTCCTTGTGCATCATCTGCTTTGCCAACCCACATCTGGATAATGATGATGCTGGTTGTCATCACTTTGTTGTGTAGGCACTGTATTGACTGCCAACAGCACTGGCTGATTGCATTGTGTTATAGTATTTGTTATGAGCTGCAGGCTGCCAATCAACATTAAATTTGATAGAGTATAGTTAATGCATACTCTTCTGTTGCTTCTTTGAGATATTTTTTGCACAGTCATCTTAAGTTTGAAGAACTTGTCATGCACATGTATCTTCTTTATTGCTTCTCACATGCAATGACATATTAAAATCTTTCTGGTAACAATGTCTAATTTGTTAATATAATTTAAACCTTCTTCATATTGGGCAATTGTTATATGTTTCTTGAAAGTTATTTGATACTGCATAACTTGTTTATTTCCTTGACAACTGCTTGTTGATTTATGTTTTCATGAAAAATTCTCTTATATTTCTTCTTTGTAAGTAGTAAGAAGTATTTAAAACTCATTTTGAGGCCAATTTTGTAACACTTAATACTTTCTTGATTGTTTTAATTATTTATTTATATTACATTTAATTATCACTGGTTCCTCCATGGTGCAAATATGCACATAAATGACACCAAGTAATAAATTTTTCATTATTACAATCAAATTAACTGTTGAATCATTGCAGATAATATTTAAATCATCCCATGTAGGCTTTCACGGCTGGCATCTTCATCAGTAAACACTTCCGGGCTATTGCATCCGTGATTGCATCAATCACATGACAATCGATTGCCTGCAATCGAGAGAACAGACGATAGCCAGAGATAGCTACACGTCAACGCCACGTGACATGCGGTGGCGCCCTCTACGATCTCCATATAAGCGGCGGCCCCAGCTCCTAGCAGCCAGTCATCGACTCACCTCGGAAGATGTTCTCCGTAGTTGAGAACAAAATGTCAGGGAGAAGAAGTTCTACAGATCGACCACGGCAATTTAGCCCGGAAGTGTTTACTGATGATAATATTTAAAGTTTAATATTTGGTTGCACCTCCCACCTACACACATCAAAAAAAGTTTTGCATCACCTTGGTTCTGAGAGTTCCAGAACCTGTACAGAAAATTGGAATAGATATCATTATAAACATCATTTCCATCCTTTTTACTGCTCATGAAAACCACATATTGTGTGTTCTACCCCCATACAGTGAGACCTTCAGAGGTGGTGGTCCAGATTGCTGTACACACCGATATCTCTAATACCCAGTAGCACATCCTCTTGCATTAATGCATGCTTGTATTCATCATGGCATGCTATCCAAAGTTCATCAAGGCACTGTTGGTCCAGATTGTCCCACTCCTCAATGGCGATTCGGTGTATATTCCTCAGAGTGGTTAGTGGGTCACGTCATCCATAAACAGCCCTTTTCAATCTATCCCACGCATATTCAATACTGTTCATGTCTGAAGAACATGCTGGCCACTCCAGTCGAGCAATGTCATTATCCTGAAGGAAGTCATTCACAAGATGTGCATGATGGGAGCACGAATTGTCATCCATGAAGACGAACATCTCGCCAATATGCTGCCAATATGGCTGCACTATCAATTGAAGGATGACATTCATTTATCGTACAGCCATTTTGGTGCCTTCCATGACCACCAGTGGCATACATCGGCCCCACATAATGCAACCCCAAAACAGCAGGAAACCTCCACCTTGCTGCACTCACTGGACATTGTGCCTAAGGCATTCAGCCTGAACAGGTTGCCTCCAAACACATCTCCGACGATTGTCTGGTTGAAGGCATACACAACACCCATAGGTGAAGAGAACGTGATGCCAATCCTGAGCAGTCCATTCGGCATGTTGTTGAGCTCATCTGTACCACGCTGCATGGTGTAGTGGTTGCAAATATGCACCTTGCCATGGATGTTGCAAGTGAAGTTGTGCATCACGCAGTCTATTGCTCACTGTTTGAGTTGTAACATGACGTCCTGCAGCAGCACTGAAAGCATTATTCACCATGGTGGTGTTGCTGTCAGGATTCCTCCGAGCCATAATCTGTAGGTAGCGGTCATCCACTAGCCCTTGGGCACCCTGAGTGAGGCATGTCATCAACAGTTCCTGTCTCTCTGAATCTCCTCCATGTCCGAACATCATCACTTTGGTTCACTCTGTGACACCTGGACACTTCCTTGTTGAGAGCCCTTCCTGTCACAAAATAACAATGTGGATGTGATCGAACTGTGGTATCGGCTATCTAGGCATGGTTGAAATACAGACAACATGAGCCGTGTACCTCCTTCCTGGTGGAATGACTGGAACTGATCAGCTGTTGGACCCTCTCCGTCTAATAGGTGCTGCTCATGCATGATTGTTTACATCTTTGGGCAGTTTTAGTGACATCTCTGAACAGTCAAAGGGACTGTGCCTATGGTACAATACCTACATTTAACATCTATCTTCAGTAGTTCTAGGAACCTCTGACTGCATCCTACGAATGGTTTTAAGTTGTCAACAAACAGAGGTGGGATCATCTAGCAGAAGCTAAAATGGTCACAGCTAAAGATAAAAGTTTGAGCTAAGAAGAACTTGGCTGTAACATTAGGAGATTCTGAAAGTGTTTTAAGAGACAAATTAGATTTGATATAACAAGTTTTAATACACCAAACAGTGACTACATATGGGTTTACTTAGTTTCCTACAACTAAGTTAAGAACTTAAACAAACTATTAATAGAATCACACATGTAATATATTCAGTCAATTCATGACTGAGACTGTTACCTTCAGCAGAGTTCTGAGATACAAAGGCAAGACTTAGATGTACAGTGCATCTACATGCTTACCTGGACAGATTTCATAGGCACCTCACCCTCTCAAAACATGACTCATTATATCATGACTGTTGAACTGTTATCTAACTCTTGGACAGCCAGTCCAGGGATTATTTGCTGCTCCGCACATTACACAAGCAACAGCTGAGAAGCCGGCCGAAGTGGCCGTGCGGTTAAAGGCGCTGCAGTCTGGAACCGCAAGACTGCTACGGTCGCAGGTTCGAATCCTGCCTCGGGCATGGATGTTTGTGATGTCCTTAGGTTAGTTACGTTTAACTAGTTCTAAGTTCTCGGGGACTAATGACCTCAGAAGTTGAGTCCCATAGTGCTCAGAGCCATTTGAACCAGAGCCAACAGCTGAGAAATGGCATGGATACAAACACTTTGACATTGAAAGTGTAGTCAGGAATATTAAAATTGATTTCACGAAACATGTGCCTTATTTTCTCCCAATTCAAGGCTTCAAAGCCCTTGTAGTATATGACAGACAACTGTGGGCATTCATCAGTTGTGGCTCCACAGGACATCTAAAAAGCAGATGTCCATATATAAAATCAAGACTGACTCAAGGAAGCAGGAGTAATAACATATATGCAAATGCTAATAGATCTGCTGTCACCAGGCACAGAGCTGCTGGGACTGAGTACAGTGGGACCAGCCACAATTGGCATGGTGGTAAACAACACAACAGGAATGCATGAGCTGGCTTCCTCTTGCAAAAATACAATCATATGGATGGCTCCGACAAACAGCAGCTTCAGATGTAAGACTCAGGAGAGGGGCCAACAATAGACTGTATGAACACCTCTGAGCAGACAGACATTGATTGTACTCTGAGTTATAGTACCTTTTAGACACTGAGTGTTCATGTGACAACAGAGGCACCTAAACCATCAAGTATAGCAACCGGTTCTGAAGAAGGTGGCAAAGAGCACACTGTGTCATCACTGTCCACTGTGGCCACATCCACCCAGGATATAATTGACAGACTGCCACATGGGAAACTTCAAATGACTGAGCAGTACATCTTCCAGAATGGGGTCATCAAATTGCAGTGCCCACTGGTGGACCTCTTCATCAGGGGCTGACCTAATTATGATATCACTGGCCATAGTATCAGCATAAAACTCCTTGTACTGAGTGGTAACAAAGTAGCACTTCCAACTGAGACCCCACTGCTCCACTGTCCAATAATGGTGAGGTTGCTTCCTGCACTGATAGAATTCCACCTACATGGAAATACCATGAGCATACCAGTGGTGATAAGACATCAAAAAGCGATGAATTTCGTTGAACAAGAGGGATGTGGGTTTCTGAAGTGGAGCCAACTTGCATAACAAGTGATATGTGTGGGGTGTAACTGACAACAGAAAGAGTCTTAATAATATTGGTATTCATTATCTCAAAGATGGTGATGAGTTGCTGTAACTGCTTCACTGTTAGTTATGAGATGACCATATGTATTTTCTGGTTTTATTTTTTGATATTCTATTGTAAAGTTTAAAATGTATGTCATGAGAAACAGGACCAAAGAGTCCACTAGTGATGTTTAACTCACTGTAATAAGATCACTTATAAATTTTCAAAATTATGACAGTCCATATTTTTAACTTAGTGGTCCTTCCACTATAAGTCTGAAGTAAACTACGGTTATATGTATCAGCATTCTCTGTGAGTAATATTCTTCATGGACGAAGATTTTCCAGAAAATTAAGTGGCAAGCCCTCATGAAACTTGCGTGTACCAATACTGGTATCAACAACAAGTTTGGCAACATACTCAGCATACCATGTCATTTCTCTTCTACTGCATTACTGATTGTTCCTTCTAGTATGCTTCTGTTCAAAGCAGGTTCCTCCATGTGTTCAAGTTTAGTGGCCAGGTCATTGCATTGTTTTTGCACACCAGCTACTATTTTATGAGTGACTGTTTATGCTGTGAACAACTACACTTCATTAACAGAATGTCTGTGCTATGTTTTCTGATTTTCTTCTTCAACCTGTGTGATTTTATCGTGCATGTGATCTTCATCTTGCTTGGATCATAATACTCAAACTTCTGATTTGGGCTTGAATTGTTTCACCATAACTTCATCATGCAATCTGTTCTGTTTTCCCATGAAGATGCTGATGAGCTTTTTTTGTGACTTTTCTAATGATTCTCACAATATTGTGAAAAGGAAGGTTGCTACTTTCCTTTTCACAATATTGTTACATTCCATCCTGGATCTTCCATGGTTTGATCCTAATGATTCTCGACATTCTTAAGCATTTTTTAAAATTTTATTTGATCCTCTGTCCCATTTAATTCACATATAAGCTTGGTTAAGATCATCATTTTGCTTTTTAATTTGCTGTTTAAGATCATCAATCTGCTGCTCAGTGTTGACAGTTATTCATTGCCTTGATGTAATCAAACAATACACATAGTTCAAATGGTACTGGCTCATGAATAACTATTGCTGTGGTATCCTCCATTGTTAAGCTGTTTGTCAGGACCCCAGATTCATAACCACCACCATTTGAGCTACTGTTATTTGACGAAATGTCTGCTTTCAGAACCACGATTTGTGACTGAACTCTCCAGCATACTGACATCTCCTACACTCACGTTATACATCACTATTAGCATTCATTTTTAAGGGTAACAGGTGACTTATTGTTTCTCATAGTCACACATACTCACAGTTTACAGTCAACAATTTATCACTCCTTTGCAAGTTGATTCTAGCAAACTGAGGCACTGCTATGCTGAAATGCTCCACACTCACCATTTACTGTTGTTCTGCTGCACTGAGCATTTCTGAAGATTACGATTAAGTTATCATTCAACACAAGCATCACCAATTATGATCTCACTACTTGCTCACTACCTTTATCATTACTCCTCTCGTTGTTGGTAACAGATTGTTTCTTAGTTAGCATTGCATGCTTTTTGTTGGAAGGAGTTCATTTTGCACAACTGACTGAACTGTCACTATTTATTTAGTATATAGTTTTTTAATCAATTATTAAATTGCAGTTAATAAAATCATGCCATGAGATTCTAATAAAACTTCAACTTTCTTGAATGCTTAAATCTTGGATTACATTCCCAACTTGTGACTTTCTCTATAGTATTATTATTTCACTGCACCTGACAGGCAGCCATAAAATTCAGTACACTACTTGTCTACCATGCAACCACTTCCTTCAACCAACTGTCCCCAACCAATGACATCTATACACTCCACTTTAATGACTTCCAGATTGGTGCACACTCAAGAAGCTGCAATACTTGTTGAACCCAGACACACTTAACCACATGTTGTCATACCTCACTGAGGTAGTGCCTGTTCTTATATTGATTAAGACATGACAACTGAACCTCGTGAAGCATAGACATCTGCTGTCACGTCCTTACATTACTTTATCAATACATTTAAAAAGAAATGTGTTTCATGTGTACGAACATCATTTTGTAAACTGAACTCCTTCTGATGCAAGAGAGATTCACATTTTTTATGTATTCAGGTGTGTGTGATAAGAAGGACAAATTTTGAATGTGTGAGAGATCAAACTAATCATGGTAACAATACAGTTCATAGTGGGAGGGAACTTCCATGGAATACAGTCACTGTATAGAAACTCCTAAAGAATCAGAGATTACTGCATAATAGGTATAAAATAATTGATGGCTTTAGACAGAGAGATGCTGAATGAAACATGCTTGTTTGTCAAGAGAGCAATGTGTGATGTCTTCAGTGATTACCTTGACCGAATGTTTTCAAGTGATCTTTCACAGAACCCAAAGAAATTCTGGTTGTATGTAAAGGTTGTTGGTGGTACCAAACTGAGTCCAGTCGCTAGTGAATGAGACACGAACCAAGATTGAGGGTAGCAAAGAAAAAGCTGAAATGTTTAACTCCATTTTCAAATGTTCCTTTACAAAGGGAAACTCAGGAGAATCGCCCCAATTTAATCCTTGTACCACTGAAAATATGAATGAAATAAGTATTAGTGTCAGTGGTGTTGAGGAACAGCTGAAATTGATAAAATGGAACAAAGCTCTAGGGCCCAATGGAATCCCTGTCATATTCTATACTGAATTTATATCTGAGTTAGCCTCTCTTCTAACTATAATCTAGCATAGATCCCTTGAACAAAAATCTGTGCCCAGTTATTAGAAAAAGGCACAGATCACACCCGTCTACAAGGAGGATAGCAGAAGTGATCCACAGAACTATCATCCAGTGTCACTGACATCGATTTATTGTAGAATCATAGAACATATTTGGAGCTCAGACATAAGGAGGTATTTCGAATAGAATGACCTCCTCAATGCCAACCAACATGGTTTTCGAAGACATCGATCATGTGAAACCCAACTTTCACTTTTTTCACATGACATACTGCAAGCTTTGGATCAAGGCAATGAGGTAGATGCTGTATTTCTTGATTTCCAAAAAGCATTTGACTCACTACCACACCTACAATTATTGTCAAAAGTACAATCATATGGGATATCAAGTGAAATTTGTGGCTGGATTGAGAACTTTTTGGTAGGGAGGACACAACATGTTATCTTGAATGGAAAGTCACTGTCAGATGAAGAAGTAACTTCAGGTGTGCCCCAGGGAAGTGTTCAAATTGCTCTGAGCACTATGGGACTTAACATCTGAGGTCATCAGTCCCCCAGGGAAGTGTGTTGTGACTCTTGCTATTCATTTTGTATATTAATGACCTTTAAGACAATACTAATAGTAAAATCAGGCTTTTTGCCAATGATGCAGTTGTCTATAATGAGGCACTGTCTGAAAGAATCTGCATACATATTCAGTCCAATCTTAATAAGATTTAAACGTGGTGCAAGGATTAGCAACTTGCTTTAAATGTTTGAGAAACTAAAATTTTGCACTCCACAAAACAAAAAAACGTGGTATCCCCTGAATGTGATATCAATGAGTTACTACTGGCATCAGCCAACTCATACAAATACCTGGGTGTAACACTTTGTAGAGATATGAAATGGAGTAATCACATAGGTTCAGTCATTGGTAAAGCAGGTCGCAGACTTCAGTTTATTGGGAGAATACTGGCAAAATTCAATCAATCTACAAAGGAGGTTGCTTACAAAGCACTCATGTGATTGGTTCTAGAATACTGCTCAAGTGTGTGGGACCCATACCAGTTAGGACTAACAGGGGATATCGAATGTATACAGAGAATGGCAGCACGAATGGTCACAGGTTTGTTTAATCTGTGGGAGAGCATCACAGAGACACTGAAGGAACTGAACTGGAAGACTCTTGATGAGAGACAAACTATCCTGAGAAAGTCTATTAACAAAGTTTCAAGAGCTGGCTTTAAATGATTACTCTAGGAAAGTACTTCAACTCTCTATGTATCCCTCACATAAGGATTGTGAAGATAAGATTAGGATAATTACTGCATCCACAGAGGCAGATTAGATTAGATTAGATTAGTAATTGTTCCATAGATTATGAATACGACACTTCGTAATGATATGGAACGTGTCAGGTTAATAAAAGGTGTCTATACAAGATATTACATTACACAAAATTTTACGACACTTAATGGTTACAATCCAGACAAATACCGTCGGAGAAGACTTCCTAACACTTAAATCTATATTCAATGTTAACAAATTTCTATTCTTCAGAAGTGCTTTTCTTGCCATTGCCAGTCTACATTTTATATCCTCTCTACTTCAGCCACCATCAGGTATTTTGCTGCCCAAATAACAAAACTCATCTACTACTTAAGTGTCTCATTTCTTAATCTAATTCCCTTAGCATCCTCTGATTTAACTCGACTACATTCCATCTCCTTGTTTTGCTTTTGTTGATGTTCATCTTATATTCTCATTTTAAGACACTGTCTGGTCCTTCTACTGCTCTTCCAAGTCCTTTTCACTATCTGACAGAATTGCAATGACGTTGGTGAATGTCAAAGTTTTTATTTCTTCTCCCAGAAGGTCAGCTTTTACCAGTTTTTCCATTCTTTTGTAAGGAATTTGTGTTAATATTATTTTGCAGCTGTGACTCGCTAACCTGATAGTTCAGTAATATTCACACATGTCAGCACCTGCTTTATTTGGAATTGGAAGTATTACATTCTTTTTGAAGTTTGAATGTATTTCATCTGTCTCATTCATCTTGCTTATCAGATGGAAGAGTTTTGTTGTGGCTGGCTCTGCTAAGGTTATCAATATTTCTGACAGGATTTTTTCTACTCCCAGGGCCTTGCTTTGAATTAGGTCTTTCAGTGCTCTGGCAAATTCTTCTCACAGTATCATGTCTCCCATCTCATCTTCATCTATGTCCTCTTCCATTTCTGTAATATTGCTTTCAAGTTCATCTTCCTTGTATAGACCCTCCATATACTCCTTCCAACTTTCTGAGAAGTTTAGTGAATTTGTGCCTCCAGTTATTTCGAATTTTCAAATGTTATCCGGCATCAATAGCAAAAAGATGATCAACAAAAGTGCTTCGCAAAGTTTCAAGTCTAGTGCTACGCAAAAAACCTGCAGTGAAAAATCATCCAAATCAAAATGTAAGTGTGTAACATGTGAAGTCCATCCTGACAAAGCAAAACTAGTTGAAACTATTAATTCGTTGCAAGAAATTGTGCGCATATCCTTGGCAGAAAACAGAGTGTTAGCTGATAGACTCAAATGTCTTGAAAATGATCATGAAAAACTAAAAACCACCGAGCAGGGCGTAAGTGAATTCGACAGAAATAAATTGTACACAGTAACCGATGATTCCGTCGCCATTTCAAGTTTTCCAACACATTCTGGGTGTACCGGTAACGCTAACAATAGCGCAATCATTTCGTCGTCTTTAGTAATAAATTCTCCTGCCGTGCTCCAAAAAACGGTAGGCCTATTAACAGAAGATCAAATCGTGCACCATCTGAAAGAAAAGCCTGTTATTAAGAAAAATGTGGAACCTACACAACAGAGTCCGTGTAAAATAAAGTGTGCAGATATCGTAAATAGTGTTTCTTCTTCAGTAATAGCTCAAAAAAACAAACTCGATATCCTACTACAAAACGATGGTCATTGTGAAAAACAAACTTCTGCTGCATACAATAAACTTGCTCCCAAGACCGCAAAGTTAACACAGGTTCATAGTTATCAAAAAAGGTTACCGAATGTGCAAAAACAGAATATATCTACACAGCAAAAACACGTTTCAAAACCTTCTAGCCCCAAAACTGCGAGGAACAAAAAAATTTGTGTGCTTGGTGACAGTCATGGACGTGGAATATCAGCACTATTGAAAGATAAATGTAATTTAATGGTAACAGGTTTTGTGAAGCCAGGAGCGCAATTTTGTGAGGTAAATAAACTAACAAACTCTACTGATGTATCTCACTTAAGTAATTGTGATTTTGTCGTGCTTCTAGGTGGTTCAAACGATATATATAGGAATGAAACGAAAGGGTTTGCAAAAGAAATGAAGGAATGCTTAAACAACCTATTACATACAAATGTACTCGTTGTTAACATTCCTCATCGTTATGATTTGCCTTCCTGGTCCTGTGTCAACCAAGAAATTTGCATTGCAAACAAACTGATATCAGAAGTATGTTCTACATTTCATAACGTAGAGATGATTGATACATACAATTTAGGAAGAAGATTTCATACCGCTCATGGACTAGATTTAAATATGTTAGGAAAAGACCAAATAGTAGAAAAACTCCGAAATCATATCCTGAAGAAATCAGCCCCAAGTATCAAGATCGCCAAACAACCACAAATTACAAAATGGTTTAGGCCAAAAACAGAAGATTTGATGGAAGCAGAACTGTGTCAACAACTCAAAACCATCTCTGCTACTGAAAATTGCGTGCAAGAAGCCACACAGAAAAATAAAATCTCGGCCAATTTTTTAGGGTAAGTGCTGTGTCAGAAATACCTTTAGAAAAGAAATTAATTAAACCCTTAACCGAAAAGTCACAAAGTTCATCATTTCTTGTATTACACCATAACGTCCAGTCATTCAGAAATAAGATTCAAATGCTGGAAGTGTTACTTCAGTCTCAAATAAATCCAGATGTAATATGTATTACCGAACACTGGCTGTCTAAAGAAGAAATTCAGTCAACCTCTATTCCAAGGTACTCATTAACAAGCTTCTATTGTAGGAATTTCTCCACACATGGTGGTACTGCTATATTTGTAAAGGACCAGATAAAATTCAGTGAGGTAGGCCTAAATGAACAGATTGCATTATCTGAAGATAAGGAATTTGAGGTTTCTATGGTTAAGCTGCCTGAACTAAACTATATAATTATAAATGTATACAGAGCACCAAGTAGTAATATTCCAAATTTTATGACCAAATTAGAAGTTCTGCTGAATAGTGTCAGCTCATTAAATATGAGAATAATACTTTGTGGCGATTTTAACATTGATTTGTCAAAAAACAGTAATGCTAAACTTGATTTGTTAAACATGACCAAATCCTTTAATATGATCCCCACAATACACTCTCCAACAAGATCAACAGAGCATACTGATTCAATAATTGATCAGATCTTCATAACTGATACTGGTTACAAATTCACTGGCGAAGTACTGAGCATGGGATACAGTGACCATGATGCTCAGCTACTGAGCATTGACATGGAAAATAGTAAAATCAGCCCCAAAAAAGTATTTCAAAGAAGAAACTTTTCAGATGGCAATATTAGGATTTTTAACTTCCTATTAGCTAAGGAAAATTGGGACAGTGTTTACATGCAAACAACTGTTGATAATATGTTCTTAAGCTTCCATAACACCTTCCTTTATTACTTTAATACAGCATTTCCTTTTGAAACAAAAACTTCAAGCAATCAAAATAGAAAGTCGTGGGTAACAAAAGGAATCAAAATTTCTAGTGAGAGAAACAGATTTCTCCAATATTGCTCCAAAAAATACATAGTCACTGAAGAATTTTCTGACTATTGTAAAACCTACAAAAAAACTTATCTTAGAGTGATTAGACAGGCAAAACTTTTATGGAATGACAATTTCATAAGAAACTCTTCAAACAAAATGAAAGCTATGTGGAAAGTTATTAAAAAACAAACTTGTAGTTCAACACCTAAAAAGGAAAACATTTCTCTAACACTTAATGACTCTAAGGTCACAGATCCATACACAGTTGTAAACAAGTTCAATGAATATTTCACCTCACTAGCAGAAGATCTCATTCAGGCAAACTGCAAGGTATCGTTCTTCAATTCCACCAATACGTCAAACAGCACTAATGCTACAATGTTTGTTTATGAAACAAACCCTGATGAAATTATGAACATAATAAAATTGTTACGCAATAAAATCTCTAGTGGCTATGATGAAGTACCTGACCTCATATTAAAGGTGTGTGCTCCCCATATAGTAAAGCCATTATCAACCATCTACAACCAATCATTAAAAACTGGCGTTTTTCCAGATGCTCTCAAAATAGCTAAAGTCTCACCATTACTAAAGAAAGGTTCCCCTGATTTAGTATCCAATTATAGACCATTATCCATATTAAGCATCTTTTCAAAAATCCTGGAAAAACTTTTTTATGACAGGCTTATAAATTTCATAAAAAACCACGCACCAATCAGCATTCAACAACATGGTTTTAGTAAATCTTTATCCACCCAGACAGCAATTTTTGAACTGTTGGACCACATACTGAAATCAATTGACCAACATAATATAGCTGCAGGTATCTTCTTAGATCTCTCTAAAGCCTTTGACGTACTAGATCATAAAATACTGCTTGCTAAATTGGAAAGAAGAGGAATAAGAGGTGTGGCTCACAACTGGCTATGCTCTTACCTACAAAACCGCAGACAGAAGGTATCACTTCAATACGATATTAATGTACAGAATAAAATAAATAACACAGTTTTCCTCTCGGAAGAAAGAACAATAAGATATGGTGTTCCCCAGGGTTCTGTTCTAGGGCCATTACTTTTCCTCATTTACATAGATGATCTTGTTGAACGTATGAGCCCACAAAAAACTATCCTGTTTGCTGATGATACAAGCATAGTGTTGACTGGATCTAGCCCTGAATCCCTTCAGACAATATCTGATAACTCTATGGAAAAACTTTCTGAGTGGTTTAACAAAAATGGCCTAATTGTTAATAGTGGGAAAACTGTATGTATCAACTTCCATCTAATTCCCACATCCAGTCAAAAAACTATCCAAGTAAAGTTAAATAACGATAAAATTGAAAATGTAAATGCAACAAAATTTTTGGGTCTATGGGTCCAACAAAATTTAAAATGGGACACACATATAAACAACTTATCAAAGAAACTCTCATCATTGTGCTATGGACTAAGAATACTAAAATCTACTACAAGTAAATCCACACTAATGCAAGCATACCATGCGCAGTTCCACTCATTGCTCCGCTATGGAATCATCTTTTGGGGAAATTCAACTCACAGCACAAATATATTTAAACTACAAAAAAGAGCACTGAGGATAATCTGTGGCCTCAAAAAGCTGGAATCCTGTAAATGTCAATTTATAAAACTTAATGTTCTAAGCATCCCATCCCTATTCATTCAAGAAACAATCCTATTCACCAGGGAATACATCTCAAGAACAGGCAAATTAATCCGAAACAATGATATACACGCTCATTATACCAGAGGGCAATCTAATATCCATCAATTTTTTTCAAGGACATCATCATACCAAAAATATATAACGCATCTGGGTGTCGTATTACACAATAAAATTCCAGAACAAATAAAAACTGCTCCAGATCCAATATTTAAAAATAAACTAAAGGCATTTCTGACAAAGCACTGTTTCTATTCAGTACAAGAATTCTTGGAAATGAAAAATTATAAAGTTCCTTTGTAAAATACTGTGATTAGAGTAAAACATTCTGTAGGCAAAATAATAACCTAATTTCTACTATACACAACTATGTTTCAGTTTCACTTCCCAAAATTTTTCAACTCGCTTTTGAATGTACAAGTACACATTCTATTAGTATTAAAACTTAATTGTCTGTGAAATCTCAATGTTGATTTCATGTTTAATGTAGTTTTTAAATGACATTGTCCTTCTGTTGTGTTTCCAGTTGACATTTTCACTATTCTGTAATCTCAGTGATTATTTGTGTAAATTTAAAGTAGCACTACATTGCCTACATGTTTCTTAGTTCCCCATGTAAATTGTTTGTATTCTCTGTATGTGAAGTTACTATATTCATCAACGAACAATTTTGTGTACATTTTTTTAAATGGCAGTCCATTGCCTATTTTTTTTCTCCAAACTACATATTTGTTAAGAAAAATGACTTGTCCTATATCATGTGTACTTTGTACAATATGTGATCCACAGGATGAATAAATAAATAAATAAATAAATAAATAAACTGCCCTTGTTTGCTTAGGATTGGCTTTTCCACGTGAGCTTTTGATATTCATACGTCTACTTCTCATTTTTCCAAAGGCCTCTTTAATTTTCTAGTAGCTGATGTCTGTCTTTCCCCCAGTGAAACACGCTTCTAAATCCTTAAATTTGCCCTTTATTTTTACATTCCCTTCTTTCATCAGTTACATTCAACATCTCCTGTGTTGTCCAAGGGTTTCTACTAAGCCTTATCTTTTTAACTATTTGATTCTCTGCTGTCTTCACTATTTCATCACTTACAGTTACCCATTCATATTCTACTGTATTTCTTTCCTCTCTTCTAGCTAGCTGTAGGCTAAGTCTTCCTCTGAAACTCTCAACAACCTTTGGTTCTTTAAACTTATCCAGGTCTTATCTTATTAATTTCATACTTTTTGTGATTTCTATAGTTTTAATCCATGGACCGTAAACAATAAATTTTGGACAGAGTCCACATCTGCTCTGGACATGTGTTTCAATATAAAATTTGGTTTTAAAATCTCTGTCTTACCTTTATATAATCAGTCAGAAATCTTTCAGTGTCTCCATGTCTCTTCCATGTACACAACCTTCTTTCATGACTCTTAAACAAAGAGCTAGTGATGATTAAATTATGACCTGCACAAAATTCTATCAGATGGCTTTCTCTTTCATTCCTTTCCCCCAGTCATATTCACCTACAACTTGTTCTTCTCTTCTTTTTCCTATAATCAAATTGCAATCTACCATCGCAATTAAGTTTTCATATCCCTCAACTATATGAATAATTTCTTTTATCTCATCATATATACTTCAGTGTCTTCATCATCTGCAGAAGTAGTCAGCATATAAAATTGTATTACTGTAATAGGTGAGGGCCTTGTGTGTACCTTGGCTATGGTAATGTGTTCGCTACACTGTTCGCAGTAGTTTACCAACATTCCTGTTTTCTTATTTATTATTAAACCCCTTAAAATGCCATCCTTAAATGTGCAAGAGGAGGGAAGCATTTTAATTACCACTGATGCCGAGTGAAAAGAAATATACAGTTTGCTTGTTTGTTGTTGTTGTGGTCTTCAGTCCTGAGACTGGTTTGATGCAGCTCTCCATGCTACTCTATCCTGTGCAAGCTTCTTCATTTCCCAGTACCTACTGCAACCTACATCCTTCTGAATCTGCTTAGTGTATTCATCTCTTGGTCTCCCTCTACGATTTTTACACTCCACGCTGCCCTCCAATACTAAATTGGTGATCCCTTGATGCCTCAGAACATGTCCTACCAACCGATCCCTTCTTCTGGTCAAGTTGTGCCATGAACTTTTCTTCTCCCCAATCCTATTCAATACTTCCTCATTAGTTATGTGATCTACCCATCTAATCTTCAGCATTCTTCTGTAGCAGCACATTTGGAATGCTTTTATTCTCTTCTTGTCCAAACTATTTATCGTCCATGTTTCACTTCCGTACATGGCTACACTCCATACAAATACTTTCAGAAATGACTTCCTGACACTTAACTCTATACTCGATGTTAACAAATTTCTCTTCTTCAGAAACGCTTTCCTTCCCATTGCCAGTCTACATTTTATATCCTCTCTACCTTGACCATCATCAGTTATTTTGCTCCCCAAATAGCAAAACTACTTTACTACTTTAAGTGACTCATTTCCTAATCTAATTCCCTCAGCATCACCAGATTTAATTCGACTACATTCCATTATCCTCGTTTTGCTTTTGTTGATGTTCATCTTATATCCTCCTTTCAAGACACTGCCCATTCCGTTCAACTGCTCTTCAAAGTCCTTTGCTATCTCTGACAGAATTACAATATCAGGGTGAACCTCAAAGTTTTTATTTCTTCTCCTTGGATTTTAATACCTACTCCATATTTTTCTTTCGTTTCCTTCACTGCTTGCTCAATATACAGATTGAATAACATCGGGGAGAAGCTACAACCCTGTCTCACTCCCTTCCCAACCACTGCTTCCCTTTCACGCCCCTCGACTCTTATAACTGCCATCTGGTTTCTGTACAAATTGTAAATAGCCTTTTGCTGCCTGTATTTTACCCCTGCCACCTTTAGAATTTGAAAGAGAGTATTCCAGTCAACATTGCCAAAAGCTTTCTCTAAGTCTACAAATGCTAGAAACGTAGGTTTGCCTTTCCTTAATCTTTCTTCTAAGATAAGTTGTATGGTCAGTATTGCCTCATGTGTTCCAACATTTCTACGGAATCCAAACTGATATCCCCTGAGGTCGGCTTCTACCAGTTTTTCCATTTGTCTGTAAATAATTCGCGTTAGTATTTTGCGGCTGTGGCTTATTAAACTGATAGTTCGGTAATTTTCACATCTGTCAACACCTGCTTTCTTTGGGATTGGAAATATTATATACTTCTTGAAGTCTGAGGGTATTTCGCCTGTCTCGTACATCTTGCTCACCAGATGGGAGAGATTTGTCAGGACTGGCTCTCCCAAGGCCGTCAGTAGTTCTAATGGAATGTTGTCTACTCCTGGGGCCTTGTTTCGACTCAGGTCTTTCAGTGCTCTGTCAAACTCTTCACGCAGTATCGTATCTCCCATTTCATCTTCATCTACATCCTCTTCCATTTCCATAATATTGTCCTCAAGTACATCACCCTTGTATAGACCCTCTATATACTCCTTCCATCTTTCTGCTTTCCCCTCTTTGCTTAGAACTGGGTTTCCATCTGAGCTCTTGATATTCATACAAGTGGCTCTCTTTTCTCCAAAGGTCTCTTTAATTTTCCTGTAGGCTGGATCTATCTTACCCCTAGTGAGATAAGCCTCTACATCCTTACATTTGTCCTCTAGCCATGCCTGCTTAGCCATTTTGCACTTCCTGTCGATCTCATTTTTGAGATGTTTGTATTCCTTTTTGTCTGCTTCATTTAGTGCATTTTCATATTTTCTCCTTTCATCAATTAAATTCAATATTTCTTCTGTTACCCAAGGATTTCTACTAGTCCTCGTCTTTTTACCTACTTGATCCTCTGCTGCCTTCACTACTTCATCCATCAGAGATACCCATTCATCTTCTACTGTATTTCTTTCCCCCATTCCTGTCAATTGTTCCCTTATGTTGTCCCTGAAACTCTGTACAACTTCTGGTTTAGTCAGTTTATCCAAGTCCCATCTCCTTAAATTCCCACCTTTTTGCAATTTCTTCAGTTTTAATCTACAGTTCATAACCAATAGATTGTGGTCAGAGTCCACATCTCCCCTGGAAATGTCCTACAATTTAAAACCTGGTTCCTAAATCTCTGTCTTACCATTATATAATCTATCTGATACCTTTTAGTATCTCCAGGATTCTTTCATGTATACAACCTTCTTTAATGATTCTTGAATCAAGTGTTAGCTATGATTAAGTTATGCTCTGTGCAAAACTCTACCAGACGGCTTCCTCTTTCATTTCTTAGCCCCAGTCCATATTCACCTACTATGTTTCCTTCTCTCCCTTTTCCTACTGTCGAATTGCAGGCACCCATGACTATTAAATTTTCGTCTCCCTTCACTACCTGAATAATTTCTTTTATCTCATCATACAGTTCTTAAATTTCTTCGTCATTTGCAGAGCTAGTTGGCATATAAACTCATACTACTGTAGTAGGCATGGGCTTCATGTCTATCTTGGCCACTATAATACGTTCACTATGCAGAAGTCTTGTTCCTCCTGCCACCGAACTTCACTAATTCCCACTATATCTAACTTTAACCTATCCATTTCCCTTTTTAAATTTTCTAACCTACCTGCCGGATTAAGGGATCTGACATTCCACACTCCGATCCATAGAACGCCAGTTTTCTTTCTCCTTTCTCCTTAGTTCTGTCTATAGTTGGACAGTGATAATAGTGAATTCTCAATCATACCATCAGAGCAACTTAATAGTTTGGGCCTCCACCATTCATAAGCATAAAGATGAGTGAAAACTAGAAAATGTCAATCACAGTTAATGAAAGTTCACATAACAACTTAGCTGCTCCATATGATGAGATATTCAGCTTTGATATCTTCGGGTGTTGTTCCTCCAGAAAGTCACAGAATTTAGCCTCACTGGGTACTAATTTTTAAATAAAACACAGAGTATATCTCTTTTACTGTCTTATATTGTGACCGATTATCATGCACATTGGAATTTACATTGGCCGTCTGACAGCCTCCAAAAGACTCACACAAACAGCTTCCAAAGGAGAATAATGCAAACTAACTTAAAGGCTCATGCGCCACTTCCATTTGTATAAAACTAAACAATCAAATGCATTGTTAAATGTATGATTTACAAAATAACAATTAAAAGTCATGAGATGATTTTAGTTACTTAAATCAAATAATGGGGCATGTGTTGCCCTACAAGTTGTGATATTCAGTTTATGAAAGTTTACTTAATTTTAATTACAATTTCAATGAATTTTACAGTACAACAATTTAAATTATAGTTTAAATCATAATAAACAAATCACTTTGAATAAAATATTGTTAACAGAGCTTTCATTTTAAATTGTCATAATGAATAAACATTGTAGCTTTTCAGAAATAGTGAAAAAGTAAATTTTTAAGAATATGTGGTGTTACACGACTGCACAGTTCCTATCAAAAAATTTCAAAGTTGGTTAACAAACGGGATGCTTCCCTTAGTTGCTAATATAACATGAGTAGTATATTAATTTGAAATTTAATCTGAGATAGGAACCTCATCTGTACTAATTTTTTAAAAGGGCAGTTTACTACTGGAACTGGGTATAGACATAACAGTGTTGAGATGTAGAACCACTCACTCTACCCCCAATAGTATCGCTGCCCTACCGCAGCAAGAACAACTGTATCTTTGCCAGATCAATTCTCTATAGAACGCACTCTATGCTACACACATTGTGTATACGCTGCGAGAATAAAAGTATTCATAGTAAGTGCCAGGAATGTGAGTGATTATTTATCATCATAATTACCACGCCCACTCTCCACTACCTACAGTGGTGAGCCCATTATTTTCTTTTCAACTGCACCAGAAAATACCGAGTTATACTCACGCTGGCACACCGCCAATCACGGCAGGATACACATCTCATGGTGCGAAGAATACACCCCATGACAGTGTTTCACTGCATGGATCACCACAGATGATTTATTTGTGCATCTGTTTGGTGTTCTCGTTGATTCCTATATGATATAACCAGTGCAGTTGTAGTTCTCAAATGGTCAACAATGTTACCATTGTTTCAACAACCGCCAAACCAGGGAATCGTTACCTCTCACCAGATGGATGAATACACTAAATTGCGAATCAAGTTTGATGTTATAGGTGAAGGAGGTGAGACAAAGCCTACCACTCTCTTAATTAACTGTGCTACATCAACAGTGACCATACACAGTGAACAATGGCTGCCTGCCAACATTCCCACCTTCCATCTATTCATTGCTACTAATATACTGATCAGTGACAGTGTTAATGAACTGCATCGCACACATTTCCACTCTAATGGCTCAGGGTGCATCGACATTGTGTATGCTACATACCAATCACCACCATGTAAGACTGCCTTCCACTGCAGAGAACTGATATTTACAGATTATTGTGGACAAATGTGTTGTAAAAGTGACCTTCCTGTGCCAGACCATGTTTTTCCACAGCCTACACTTGAACTTTATGTTCCACGTGACACCATACATCACCCGGGTGACATCACACTTGTTACGGCCACATCACGTTATCGTGATGGCATCAGACTGACAACAGCCATACTGTGCTCTGCCCCAAACCTATCACATGACATCACTCAACAAGGAGACATACCATGACTACCTGCAATCACACAGGGTTTTCACACCTCATGACCAAAGCATATCAATACAGTGAGCCTGATCGCACTATGACGCACACCCCATTGGAAACACAAGGAGTTCCTACAACAGCTGCCACATTGGGTGACCTATACCGATGCACCATCCACCACAATTGTCACCAACCAGGACCTGTCTTCCGCACCGCATTCCTTGGTACCCCGCCGAGAGATGTTATCCTCCACGACACAGATGCACCAACCGTGTCACCTGTGCAGTGTCCCATGATAATCAATCACAACACTCGCATTACTGACACACCTATCATGACTACCGTGCTGCGACACCAGCTGCCACCTCTATTAGCACCACCAGATGGTGTTCATGACCCCACACCATGTACTCTGCACGATTACAACAACCTCATACTGCTCCCAGCACCTCACCACCAGGCAGATTACTGCCAGCCACACACCAAGCTTCATCTGCCATCACTACAAGTTGATTCTCTGCAAGTATGGTTTGCACTCTGCAAATGTGTGATACAGTCAGCCAGGATCACAGACAACCACGACAAGTTTTTGGTACTTTTGAACCATCTCTACACCAACACTGATCTTATCAGCAATCTCCTATTGCACACACACCAACCGCTGACAGATACAAGACAGTGAAGATGCTCATACTACAGCCCTGTCAAGTTCACCTGAACAACAACCCCACCTAGCCATCGCTGAGACATCATTAAGCCATGATACCCTGTCAGTGCTCTGGTGCAGGTTATGCCTCCCAGTCGACACAAAACTCTAACCAGATCATGCTCTCTGGTCACTATGGCTTCTCAAGCTGCCTGAAAATACACAGACACCCATGCTGACACACTAGGGCAAACCACTGGATACCCGGTCATGTCTTGCCGACTGGATGCTTGCCCTTGCACATCATCATGCCTTGATAAACATTCACATTGGCACTGGCACTATCGTCAACACTGATTGCATCTACAGCCATCCCAGGCCAGCCTGCACATTGGTTGCACACGTGGAGACCACCGCACAGTGATCACTGCGCAGTTGCCGGCTAACCAACAGTCACCAAGCCACAGTGGCCTTGCAAGACTCCGCTGCAGCAAGGCACCAACAATCAGATACCATGACAACCCAGGCACCACATTTGTAGCAGAATGTAAAACAACAATCTGCTGCATCCACGCCTGACCATCAACCCACATCTAACCGTCACAACAATTCACTCAGCCGCACTGCCCCTGCTTGTTCATGCACACTTCGGTGCCATTGCAAGCCACTGTTGCCTATCCTGCAGCTACCCAAACTAGTATAGTGGCCCGAAACAGGCACACCAGGTTGTTCCCCTGCTTCAAGCCACCTCGCTAAGAAACATGACAACACTCACTATATCCCAAGTTTATATTCTATCAGTGTGTGGCTCTTCATCTATGACAACCATCTTAGAGCCAACTTCCAAGTCGACACGGGCGCCGACATTAGCACACTGTCACCTCAGCTGGTACCTGGAAAACGTACACCATCCGCTACACAACTATGCACCGCAAAAGCCTGTGATTCCCATGATAGGCAGATAGGCACAGCTTCTATCACAATTTAACTGGACAACCACATGACCCCCCCCCCCCACCTACCCATGGACTTTTTCATGGCATTATAATTTTCTACCAGATCTGGGTAGGGCCTTACTACTGCATCACAACAGCTGCACTCTGATCAGTGGAGTAAACAGTGACCACCTACCGAAGGATGAGACTCCACTGCCTGTTCCTCCTACCTCAGAAACAGTACTGGACCTCAGTGCCAGGCATTATTCAAGGAGCTTAAAACTATGAGTACTGCATACACCGACCTCCACCACACCAATTCCAGCTCACGAGCAGCTAATGAACAACTCTGCAAGTACTGCTCCGAGCTCACGGCACAACTGCACATCACACAGCAACAGCTGTCATCACACCAGTAACAATGAGAGCCACCCACCTGAGACACTGCCAGGTCTTCAGAATCAAGGGTCAGTCCAGCACCTCTTACTTCTGGTGATGACGCTCCTGTGAATGGGCAGCACGAAAACAGTGATATTGCTCTTGTGAGTGGGTCAAGTGCAAACAGTGATATCGCCTCTATGGGCAGATCATGTGCCTCATGTGCTACTCCACATCAGCCCCATAAAAAGATTATCATCATATGCGACAGTACTGTACACAGAATTAATGCTATCCGCAGTCCACCAGTCTGACGCTGGCCCCACCACCTCACCCCTCACAAACTAAATGCAGCCAAGGCCACAATAGAGGAACTGTTACGCGAGGGCACCATCAGGCCATCAGAAAGTGCATGGGCCTCACTGATTACTATAAGAATGAAAAAATATGAAACATGGCGCCTGAGTGAGGACTATAGATATTTGAATGGGTGCACCATTATTGATAGTTACCCCATGTCCAATATTCAGGACTTCTCCCAGGAACTGCCTGGTGCAATCATCTTTAGTATGATCGACTGCAAAAGAGCTTATTGACAGATCCCAATGGCCATGGAGGACATCCCAAAGACGGCAATAATTACACCATTTGGCCTATTGGAATTCCTCTTTATGCCCTTCAGACTAAAGAATGCAGTTCAGACTTGGCAACGGTTCACTTATGGCTTGTTTTTTGTCATGCTCTTTTGCTATTGTTATTGGATGATGTAATTATCTTCTCACAAACAGCTCAATATCATGAGAAACACCTCCAAGTTGTATTCAACATACTAGCAGATCATGGTGTTATAGTCAACGAGGACAAATGCCAACTCTGGAAAAACTGTGTTACACTTGTAGGCCACCTCACTGACACTTCGGGCATCCGCCCAACCCCAGAAGAGACAGACCATATCTGTAACCTTCCTGTATCAAGAGTTTTACTCACAACGCCTCCCCCATGCCACAGAAACAATTCTGCCGCTCACAGAGTCACTCCGTGGCAAGAACACATCAGTCAAACATAAGCTCACTTGGACTCCTGATATGCAAGCAGCTTTTGAGAACATCAAAACCGAGCTTGCTCAGGCCACAATCCTGGCACTCCCACTGCCGTACACCACATGATTATAACAGTAAATACCAGCGACTGGGCAGTTGGGGTACTGCTACAACAGGAAGTCCTTGGTGCAACTCATCCCCTATGGTTTTTCTCGTGGAAACTTTCTGACTCCCAAAAAATATTGTCAATCTTCGCCCGTGAGTTTTTGGCAATATACAAGGTGGTTCAGTAATTCCGAGATGACATCGAGGACCGGCTGCTTACTATCTACACAGACCATCACCCTCTGGCTGACGCTATTAAAAACCCAACAACCAATACCTCCTGTCGACAATTTCGCCAGCTGGACTTGATTTCACAACATACTACAGACATCTGCTATGTATGGGGAGCAGAAAACATGATGGCTGACTACCTCTCATCACTTGCCATCACATCAGCACACCTTGACTTTGACCAACTAGTGGAGGCACAAGCAACTAACACCGACCTTCAAAACCTGCTATCTGGACACACTATGGGCCTCCAGCTCAAGCAGTGAACTATCACAGGTACAACCAAACTAGTTTGGTACAACATATCCCATGGTAGTCAATGACCAATCGTTCCACAGAACTTCATGAAGACGGTCTTCAACCTCCTTCTCAACTTGTCTCACTGCATAGTACACCTGACACTGAAACTGATAACAGAACGTTTCATGTGGGCTAACATTAAATGGGACTGTGCTGCATGGACAACAGCCTGCATTCAATGCCAACAGGCCAAGTCAGGACATCATGCCCAATTGCCCTTCGGGAAATTCCCCATCCCAAAGGGCTGTTTCCAACATGTCCACACGGACCTGGTGGGGCCAATCCCAGATTCAAACAGATACAAGTGCATCTTGTCAACCATAGATATGACAACTTGACGGGTGGAAGCCACATCTCTGACTGATATCTCAGCCAACACTGTCGCCCAAACTTTCATCACACTATGGATTGCATGGTTTGGCTGCCCAGAGTGACAACTGACCGGAGCCAGCAGTTCAAGTCAGCCCTGTTCTCGAGCTCTGCCATCTCTCTGGGTGCCACCGGGTCCACCATCCTTATCCAATGGACTTGTGAAATGGTGGCACCGCACCCTCAAGACAGCGCCTATATGCTACGACCAGGAGTGGACGGAGGCCCTCCCCTGGTTGCTGCTGGGCATACGAGCTGCCTACTAAAAAGATCTGGATGGTTCACTGGCAGAGGTGCTCCACAGAGAACCAATCACCCTTCTAGCAGAGTTCGTATCACAAACCAACAATCCTGTGGACGTCAACTTACCGGACCTAATAAAACGTGTCAGGGACTGCATTCACAATGTCTGGATCCCATCGCCATCCCATCACGCCAAACCAACCATCTTTGTACACAAGGACCTCCAATCATGTACACATGTCATGCTCAGGACTTGTGTACGGTGACCAGTACAAGGTAATGAAACGAGGGCCAAACACTTGATATCTTTCAAGCTGGAAAAATGACAACAGTGTCACTGAACTACCTAAAACCAGAGTGGACTTGAACAGACATACCAATGTTTACCCTCCACCAGCCACAGCTCCAGGCCCCTCAAGCCAATTTACAGTTGGCCTAGATCTGCAAGACTACCTTCCAGAAGACATTTCCATAACACTGCAGGACTCACTACTTGTGGTTAGCCAACTTTGATAATAGACAGTCATGCTACAGCACAGTCTCAAGGTTGTGGGGCAGGGAAGGGCAGAGGGGTGCTCTGCACCCCAATAATAACGCTATTGCCATAGCAAAAACAAATGTATCTTTGACAGATCAGTTCTCTGTAGTATGTGATGTATGCTACATGCATTTTGTATAAGCTGTGAGACTAAAAGTCTTTGTAGTAAGTGATAAGAGTGCGAGTGATTATTTGTTGTCATAATTACCATTCCTGCTCCCCACTACCTACAACAGTATAAAGTCCATAATGTTAAAAATTTGAGCTAAAATGACCTCTTCAGAGAATGTTGACATGAGGATGGAATTTCAGACAATGATGGGAAGGTAGTCCCATTTCAATACTCCTGGAAGCTAGTGAATGCTCTTCTACAATCCTGAGGGTGGAAAGAGGCAATTTGGAAAAGAATTACAGGCCAATACCCAGATATAAACTATCAAATATAGGTGCAAATACCAAAAATAGTGAGATACCAAAAACATTAAATCACTAAATTATTTAAGAGAAATCATAGGTAGTATGTGTAACACCCAAAACATATAAAATTATAAAGATGTAGTGTTAACAGTGTGTAACACTTCAGAAACAAATAATTTGAAATATAAAAATGTACAGTTGTATGAGGTATCAATTACAACAAAACATCCTAAAAGCATATATGAGATACTACCAAGGTGTAGATCAAAACAAAGTTCAAAACATGTAACAGATGATTCCTATCCAAGTAACACAAGAAACATTACTACATTAATTGTGAAATTTCATTTTCCTACATAAGTTATTTCTTCTTGTGTGATCTGCACCCTCCACAGTCCAATGTGGCACTCGGGCAACACTGTCTTTTCAGTAACTGAAGTCACACACTGTATAAGTTTCCATCCTAATGGATGACATCATAACTAATAAACAAATGATTCTGTCATATATGTACATTTATGATAATGATTTTCTATTTGACTCATTTTTCACTTTAGAATGTAGTTCTTTAAATGGGTCATTTTACCACAGAACCAGACAATATATGTAGTATAAATAATATATATACTTATACGAAATAGTATAAAGATATTGACTTAGATAAGCATAGTCATCATATTATACATCAATTAATATCCTAAAATTGGACACTATTACTCCTCCTGTAGATACAGAATTTCAAAGGCAACATACAAGTCTAGTATGAAAGTGAACAAAATAGGAAATTCCTGTGAGAAAAAAACGCTTGCTCAGCCTGAAACCTACATAACATCTCAAGTGTGACTCTGAGCCAACAACAAATGTTAAGTGTAAGATAAAAAAATCATATTTTATGGATGAGTATAAATTGTTTAGATCAGAATTATCATATTTGTTTATATGAGTACAGTCTCAATGTATGTATCATCTTCGATCTGCATCGCAGGATACACAGTATCACAGTATCATCATGAAGCTTCTTGAAAATAATATTTGTGGAAGAAAAGCTGTATGTCATAGCAGTAAAATTAACTTTAAATTCCAAATTTTTCATATTACTTAGAATCCAGTAAATTTATATACAGGGTGTTTGAAAAGGAACTCTCTAGTTTTAAGTATAAATTTAATGGGGAAATTAATGAAAAATTACACCAATGAGTACATATCATGAAAGAGAATTCCTTCAGGCTTTGTTTAATGTTAGTACAGTAGACGTCAACATGGGATCCATTTGTTGTCCTGCACACATTGAGACGATATTCCACTTCTTGCCATGTACTGACCAACATTTCAGGTGTAACTGTCCCAGCCACTGTGGCAATTCTTTTCCGTATTTAAAGTTACTTTAAATATGTCTGCTTGGGTCTGTATATGTGTGGATGGATATGTGTGTGTGTGCGAGTGTATACCTGTCCTTTTTTTCCCCCTAAGGTAAGTCTTTCCGCTCCCGGGATTGGAATGACTCCTTACCCTCTCCCTTAAAACCCACATCCTTTCGTCTTTCCCTCTCCTTCCCTCTTTCCTGATGAGGCAACAGTTTGTTGCGAGAGCTTGAATTTTGTGTGTATGTTTGTGTTCGTTTGTGTGTCTGTCGACCTGCCAGCACTTTCATTTGGTAAGTCACATCATCTTTGTTTTTAGATATATATTCCCAATATTTGTGTAACAAGTATAAAGTAAGCTTAATCCTCCACAGTTCTACTGACAATCCATAGTATCAAGCATCATAAGGTAAAATTTGTATAATCTCAAGTAAAAGGAATGTGGTATTGATGTGTAAGACTGTAGAAACAAATACCACACTGGCTTGGGACCTCACATTTGCCACACACTAGATGTACAAAAGAGTGTACTCCTCCTGAGGGTACAAGTTAATGATGAAATCTCATAATCACTGTATAGATTAATAAGCAATCAAATCAACTCAATTATTACTTTGCTGTTCTCCAGTTAACATATTTCCATCTTTCAGTGCATGTATCAATCAGTTTAGTAAGGTAAATGTGTAGATTTGTGTCAGAAGAATGTGGTATTGATGTGTAAAACTGTAGAAATAATACAAAAGGGTTGTTGAATTGGCTATTACTCCTTTCAATAATCCTCCACTTTTGCATCTTCTGCAACTCTCTCCCCTCAACCCGTCTTCTACAAATAGGAACTGAATAAGGTTTTAGAAAGACAGGCTGGTGCTCTTCAAGCCCTAACTTACATACATAGCTATTAACTCTATCTGGTTTCTCACTAAATACACTCCTGGAAATTGAAATAAGAACACCGTGAATTCATTGTCCCAGGAAGGGGAAACTTTATTGACACATTCCTGGGGTCAGATACATCACATGATCACACTGACAGAACCACAGGCACATAGACACAGGCAACAGAGCATGCACAATGTCGGCACTAGTACAGTGTATATCCACCTTTCGCAGCAATGCAGGCTGCTATTCTCCCATGGAGACGATCGTAGAGATGCTGGATGTAGTCCTGTGGAACGGCTTGCCATGCCATTTCCACCTGGCGCCTCAGTTGGACCAGCGTTCGTGCTGGACGTGCAGACCGCGTGAGACGACGCTTCATCCAGTCCCAAACATGCTCAATGGGGGACAGATCCGGAGATCTTGCTGGCCAGGGTAGTTGACTTACGCCTTCTAGAGCACGTTGGGTGGCACGGGATACATGCGGACGTGCATTGTCCTGTTGGAACAGCAAGTTCCCTTGCCGGTCTAGGAATGGTAGAACGATGGGTTCGATGACGGTTTGGATGTACCGTGCACTATTCAGTGTCCCCTCGACGATCACCAGTGGTGTACGGCCAGTGTAGGAGATCGCTCCCCACACCATGATGCCGGGTGTTGGCCCTGTGTGCCTCGGTCGTATGCAGTCCTGATTGTGGCGCTCACCTGCACGGCGCCAAACACGCATACGACCATCATTGGCACCAAGGCAGAAGCGACTCTCATCGCTGAAGACGACATGTCTCCATTCGTCCCTCCATTCACGCCTGTCGCGACACCACTGGAGGCGGGCTGCACGATGTTGGGGCGTGAGCGGAAGACGGCCTAACGGTGTGCGGGACCGTAGCCCAGCTTCATGGAGACGGTTGCGAATGGTCCTCGCCGATACCCCAGGAGCAACAGTATCCCTAATTTGCTGGGAAGTGGCGGTGCGGTCCCCTACGGCACTGCCTAGGATCCTACGGTCTTGGCGTGCATCCGTGCGTCGCTGCGGTCCGGTCCCAAGGCGACGGGCACGTGCACCTTCCGCCGACCACTGGCGACAACATCGATGTACTGTGGAGACCTCACGCCCCACGTGTTGAGCAATTCGGCGGTACGTCCACCCGGCCTCCCGCATGCCCACTATACGCCCTCGCTCAAAGTCCGTCAACTGCACATACGGTTCACGTCCACGCTGTCGCGGCATGCTACCAGTGTTAAAGACTGCGATGGAGCTCCGTATGCCACGGCAAACTGGCTGACACTGACGGCGGCGGTGCACAAATGCTGCGCAGCTAGCGCCATTCGACGGCCAACACCGCGGTTCCTGGTGTGTCCGCTGTGCCGTGCGTGTGATCATTGCTTGTACAGCCCTCTCGCAGTGTCCGGAGCAAGTATGGTGGGTCTGACACACCGGTGTCAATGTGTTCTTTTTTCCATTTCCAGGAGTGTATATCTTTATAGGATCTCAATACTTCTTTCAGTTCTGACTTTTCATCTCTGGTATGCTTCTCTGCTACTTTTACCTTTTCAGCTTCAAGTTGATCAAAATACCTATCAGTCGTATCATGACTTGATAAATCATCACCATCTATATGGCCTCTTCCTACCGCAATGTCAAAACCATATATTTAATTAGCAGATGTGTCACCAGCTCTTAAGTGTAACCTAGTATAACAAAAAAAAAGTGTATTATTGTTAGAAAAATTTACTCTGAACTGTATCCAGTCAAATATTACAATGCTTTTCAATATCCAATCCATGCCTAGCAATATCTCCTCATTCAGATCACTGACCATGAAGCATCCTTGCACAAAAACTGCATTGTCAACATGAAATGTGAGTAAGGCTTGTTTGTTTACAACTTTACTAAACTTACTTGTAGCACCTTTAATCCTAAATCCCATTATAGGAAATTCAATGTACTCAGAACTCTGCTTAACTCTAACACTGAACTTTTCAGTAATAGTAGAAATTGCACTGCCTGTGCCAATCAAACAATAACCATGGCAGTCGCCAACTGTGTTTTTGATGTATGGTCTACCACACAAATCCTCTTGTTTCTGTGAGCAAATCATCCTCTTATTAGCCAGCAGCTCATGGCCTAGTAGCTAGCGTTGCTGACTCTGGACCAGCTGGGTCAGGGATTTTCTCCGCCTGGGGACTGGGCGTTTGTGTTGTCCTCATCATTATTTCGGGAAGTGGCGAGATTGGAAATGGAAAGATTGGGAGGTTGTATGGGGACTGATTACCATGATGTTGAGCACCCCACAAACCATCATCATCATCATCATCATCATCATCATCATCCTCTATATCTTCAAAATATAAATCTTTCTGCGAATGGATCTCATTATCATTAGATAGCTGTGTAGGGAAAAGTGGTACCTGTGTGCTTGTGTCATGAATAACTTCTAATGCTTGACTGCATTTACAAGTTGAACATCAATAGGTGTGCTCATTAGTGTTGCAAGTAAAATCTGGGTGGGAATGATCAATAGACTGACTATCCAAACTGAAATCTGACACATCCTTACCAACATCTCGAAATGTTCAATAATCCTCTTATTTACCACAAAATGCTGTGTTCTAATGTCCTGGTATTCACACAAAGTATCACTAATGTTGATTGGAATAATGTGACTCTCCTGAGCCTCATCACTGGTCCAGTCATGATCAATTACTCCAACATAAACCATACCATCCAGCTCTTCTAAATTAAGTGTATCAGCTCTTCTAAATTAAGTGGTTTCTGCTCTGACTATTACCATTATCATTTCTATTATTATTTTTATGTTGTCTTGTTGTCTCTGTAGGCTTATACCAAGGGAGAAAGGAGAGGATGTTGTTTAGTGGCCACTAGCCTCTTTCTATAACACAAACTGCACACATATATGAACTAGGTTCTTTATTCATAAGAATAGAAATTATTTAACTCTAGATAGTCATTGTGGTACAAGCTTTTCCGTTCTAGCCCATGTTAGTATCACTGCTGGTGAAGTACAAGTCCACCACGTACACTGTTCTGGTCACTATGTGCTGCCTGTCACTGAGCTAGCAGTGGAGTTAACTGCTACTGTGACTCCCACTGGGCTGCGGCTGATGACAGACTGGCCCTCCATTCTGCGGCGGCAATCTAAATACTAATGGCCGAGAGGGCATTGTTGGCAGTGCATTTCCTGTGAGTCTGTCGTTGGCCTGTGTTGATCTTCTTGCAACCTCTTTGGTGCCTGGAGTTCTGGCGCAAGCTTACACCAGCACATTCCTCCTCCCCCCACCCCACCCCCCACCCCTCCAACCCACTCCCAAAATGCGTAGTGAGGCTGCGTATGACAACGGGGAGGGAGGCAGGATGCTGAATGCTGAACATAGAGATGGGTCAGGAGCTGTAGCTTTGGAAGACAGTGTACTCCCAGCTGTACCCCACCATCTGGCTTGTGAGGCAACAGGAACATCCTCTGGAAAACAGTTGTCAGGGCACACGTCCAGGCCTGAGGGAGTGTGCTGGGGCAATGACAGCAATGGTGATCACAATGGCAGTGGTGGATCCAGGTCTATGTGGTCAACTAGGAGGGATGGCGGGGGCAAGGGCACATTGTCCATCCGCACAATCACAGAGCAAATGACATGGGTGAATTTGGTTCTGGTGGTGGCACTGCAAACGATCGGGACCTACAATTAGGTACATATAAGACTCAGTGCATTCCTGGATCATGCCTCTTTCCCAGCACACACGTGCTATAAACCCTAGAAAAGAACAAGGTCATGCAGCATAAGGTGATACTTGCAGACCATTGGCGGCACCAGATGCTGTGGTGAGTGTAGCAGCGTCCAATGGCGGTGGCCATGCAGAATTTCTGTCTCATGGGTGAGAGCGACAGGTGGCAGGAAAGGGTTGCAGCACCTGTTCCCACGTGTGGGTAGTGCGGAGGTCGGCCACCTGTTGCTTGAAAGTGTGTATGAAGCATTCTGCTTCTCCATTGGACTGTGGGTGAAATGGATGCCATTGCGTTCACGAAACTGTGGTCTGTTGTCTGACACAAGACTTCTGGCAAACCTTCTAAGCAAAATATGGAGGACAATGCTTGAGTGGTGCTACATGATGTGGTAGAGTTCATAGGCACTGCAAATGGAAACTTTCTAAAAGAGTCTACCACTGTGTACCAGTGAGTGTTCCAAATGGTCCTGCCAAGTCTATGTGCCATGGTGATTTAGTCTTAGGGCAAGCTAAGTATATTTTTTGTGGAGTGGATTGGTTCTCTGCGCATGCATGACACTGTAACATCATCTGTTCAATATAAGCATACATGCCTTACCAAGTATAGTGCTGGTGCACTAACTGTTTAGTGTTAACAATTCCCCAACGTCCTTGGTGGAGCAATCGCAACACATTCTTTTGCAACACTTGGGGAATAAGCACACGTGAATGTCCATTGTCATTTTGAACTAGAATCACACCTTGTTGAACTGAAAGGCTATGCTGACGTGCAAAATATCGCCACACAGCTGAGTTCTGGATACTGTTCAATGAAGAAGCATCAACTTGCAAAACTATTGGCTTGGTGGGGTCAAAATGCACTGAACATCTGTCACTAAGCAAAGCATTTTTGTGTTTCTGAAATGCATCTTGACAGTCTTTAGTCCACACAAAGGGTATATTTTTGCAATGCAAGTGATGCAACAGAGCCGTGATCTGAGCGGCATTCAGTATGAACCGAATGTAGTATTTCATCTAGCCTAGTACTGACTGCAGTTCAGACACATTGTGAGAAACAGGCAGTTCACAAATTGCAAGCAAATGAGATTGGAGGGGGTGCACAGCCTGACTATTTATCACATAACTTAAGTACTGTAGTTCAGTTTGAAAAAAGTCACACTTCTTGAGACAACACTTGAGTCCTGCTTCTGACAGGACTTGAGAAAGAGTACACAAATTGGCAACGTGTTCCTCTTGGGTACGAAATGAGATGACAATATTGTCAAGATAGTTTGAATGAAATGGCACTTTTGCAGTCAGCCATTCCAAGTAACTTTGAAAAATGGTGGGTGCGGAAACACAGCCAAAGAGCAAACGCAAATACTTGAACAGTTCTAAGTGAGTATTTACAACAAACACTTTCTGTGATTCTTCATCCAATGGAATCTGCAAGTAGGCATCACACAAATCTGTCGTAAAAAAGGAACATACTGCACCAAGCCTGTCCATGAGTTCCTCAGGGTGACGTAATGGCTAAGTGCCAACTACTGTCTGTGGATTGACTGTAGACTTGAAGTCATCACAAATGCGAAATTGACCAGAAGGCTTAGGCAACTAAACTAGTGGACTTGCCCACTGACTAGCTCGAATGGGAGCAATTACACTGTTATCATGAAATTCATCCAGTTCACTGGCTACTTTGTCTTGTAAATCAATTGGAACGGGACAGGCCCGAAAAAACTTAGGCTGTGCATTGTCTTTAATGTAACATGCACTAAAAAGTTATTAGCTTTTCCCATCCCTTCTGAAAATAGTTCAGGAAATTATTTAGTAAGCTAGTGACACTGTCTTTTGGATCACAAGCTGACATGGAAAATATGTTGTCTTGGATACTAAGGCCAAACAAATCAAAGGCATCTAAAACAAAAATGTTCTCACTGTCTCCAGATTTCAACACAGTAAAATTCAATATCCTAGTATGAGATTTGCAAGTGGCAAACAAACTACACTGTCCACTGCTGGGATTTCCTGTCTGTTGTATGCAATGAGGCGCTTGCTAGATTTAGAAAGGCGCGATGAGACTAGCTGTTAGTATGTGGCATGATTTAGCATAGTTATTGAGGCACCTATCTCTAACTGAAAGTTCATACAGCAGCCAGCAAAACATAATGCGACACATAGTCTGTTAGAGAGTTGTTGAACAGCACTAGGGTGAGAATGAGACACAACCTTAATCTTACTTTCGTCAGAATCTGTTGTAGGTTTGGAAAACACAATGTTCACTGCATGTCCACGAGTATAACTTAGAAGACGACTTTGCTTGCTTCTCTTGTCCATCAGACAATTTACATTCAGTGGATTTTCTGCACCACTGTAGAGATAGTTTTGTGTCAGGCATGAATGACACTCAAAAAATTAAATTTGTGAAAAGATGTCTTGAAGGTGAAGCTCCATCATGGGTAAATTTAAATTTAAGTCAGTGGGAAACATATCAAAGTTTTGAGAAAATTTTTTTAAATAAATTTTGGTCAGAAGCTGAACAGGGGAGAATTGAATTTTTGAATGGTCCTATTTATAGGAATAGAGACAGTACTTTGATAGAGTTTTGTAAGAACCAGCTTAAAAAATTAACACACCTTGACAAACCATTTGACAAAATGACATTGACTGAGGCACTTAAAAGGAGATTACCTGAAAGCATGCCGTGGGACTTAAGTACACAGACCTGACGATTGTCTTGAACAATTGTTACGGTATGTTGGCAGGCTGGATAGGGCAGTAGAAAGAAATGTGTACCATAATAATCAGAATGCAATGGGATAAATTACAGAAACAGGGATAATGGTAACTTCTATCAGAATCAAAATGTTAATAGAGAGAGAAATTTTGAACATCAGCAGAATAGGAATAATGGGGATAACCAAGGGCAATTTAATAGGAGAAACAATCATAGCAGTAACTACTCAGGAAACAGTCCACAGTTTTTGGGCGAGGAAACATAACAAACACAGGATCCCCCAAGTTACACTCGCAATTAGACAATAATAACAGTGTTAATGATATGGCACATGTATCTGAAATTTAACAGAATAAATATCAAATTTCTCATTTATGTTTTGATCAAACGTTTTGGGATACTATGTTCAATTATAGTGATGTAAGTGCTAGTCACAAATTGGACTGTGAGAGTAGTGAGAATTTTGATATAGTATGTACTAATGATCTCTTCTCTTGGTCGCAAAACAGTGTTATTAGTGTATGTAAATCAGGTGATGACTGTATTGGACCTGAACTAGGTGGTATTTTTGATGTAAATGTGAATCAGAGCTGTGAAATAACGGAGGTTGGTAAGTCTGAGACTGGTAGCTTATTGAAAATGAATGTAGATGAGGTATGTGACTTTGATGGAGATGAGACTTGTGTTGTTAATGATGTTGTTGATGAAGTAATTTTGGAAGAACAAGATGATAATGACTATCAAGTATTTGTGGAGTTTAAGAATAATGAAGTTTCAGAGTTATTTGTGAATGATGTTGACCATACAAATAAAGTATGTGATATGTAATATTGTAAGTCAAATTCATGGAATACCAATCCAGTCAAAGCAGTTTTTAATTAACGTCATAATGAGTAATGATCCAAACAGTAAAGGTGTGGTATCTATAAACCTAGAGAATGGAGGTGAAAACTTTTTGAAATTTGTTTGGGATTAGATTGACGATAACATAGATAAATGTGGATTTTGGAATACGTTAGCTGTGGTTAGTCAAAATTTGTAGCCCAACTGGTGGAATGAATTGAAAGAAGATCTAAGCAAGAAGTGTAATTCTCGCATTAACATATTTTGTGTTCCATCTGTAATAAGCGATATGAGTGGTGCCATGGAGTCTGTTCATTGTGTTCAATATTTACCTGACAACATGAGTAACCAAAGTACAGTGGAGCGTCAATTATCTGAACGTCGGTCAACCGAACGACCGCTTAACCGAACTGTGTACTCGCTCGCACCTGTTACTCTCCCTCCCTACCATCCATCATCCCTCTCACTCCCAAACTAAGTTTCCCACAGTAGTCGCCGCACTGGGGGACTGCTGGCAGAACATTGCTTCTAATGGGGCCTTCACAAGGCGCTGCTGACCGGCCAAGCTGCCAGTCGCTGTGTTTCAACAATCAGCACACTTCTGTCAGCTTGGCACTGGCAGTAGAAGTAGCGGCAGTATCAAAGCTGTTCACAGCAACAGCTGCACCAGCTTAGAGTTGAGGCGTGCCGCTCAGCGCAGTTTGAAGGATTGCGCGCCCCCAAGAAGAGCTTCTCAAGGTGCAAACAGTCATCTTCTGTTCTCTGTTAAGCCCCTTGTGTGCTGCTGCGTGAAGAAGTGCACTTGACGATACAAAATGCTTAAACGTAAACGTGTTGTCATTTCTATGAGGGACAAGTACGAGATTGTTAAAAGGTTGGAAGAAGGTGAATCTGCACCACTTTATCCAATTTTAATTTTGTATACTGTGTGTATTGTTCATGCAAAATGCGTATGTAATATGTATATATTTTTGTGTAGTAAACTGTGCCACGTACTATATATTCCTACTGAAGTTGCCTTTGTATGTTACTTTGTAATACTAAAAGAGATGCCTGTTTTTATGAATAAATTTACAGTACAGTACTTCTTTTTGGCAACTAAACATGTACAGTTTGATTATCCCAACAAACCAGTTTTCCGAACACCCATGTCCCCCAATTACTTCGGATAATCGACGCTCTACTGTAATTCTATGATAGCAATAAAGTTGGTAAAACACAGTAAAAACAGTGTGGATGTACCATTTGATCAAATTGAAAGTGATCTTTTACATGAAGTGTCTGACAACAGAGAAGATGATTCAGATTTTGGGTTTTCTCACATTAATATTAAGATTTATCAGTGGGGAGAGAATTGTTTGCTTGCTATAGGAAGCCTGATTTGTGGTATATCTGAACAATTTAGAGACGAGCTCCAGTATAGTAAGAATTTTTCTGGAAATGCCCTTTGTAGGTGTAAAGATAAGAAGAGCTACTAGTAAGCAAAACAAGTTGGTAAAATGTCAAGTACTGTTAACTTTTAGTATACAAGACAAGATCTTTGAACATGGATGCATAATGATCCCAAGTCTGCACAAAAATATACACTATGTTTGCAGATTTATACAACTATATAATTGTGTTTTATTTATCAGGAATGTAATATGTAAGATGATGTGATTTCTGAAGGTCTGTCTTATCTATTGACTGAGTTTAAATCTAAGATACACTGTACAATTATGTTTTGTAATAGACTTGTGCTTCAGAATTTGATACGTATATGCCATGAGATAAATGAGTAGATCCTTTTACAATTTTCAGAGACAATGTTCATAATTTGTACTGTAAAAATTAGGAATAGTATCTTAGTATATCTGTTTGTATCACTTTATTAGTTCATTTTTTCATTGCATTTAACCCTGTTTACTAAAGTTTCATATGTGAACACTTTTTAATCCTATCTGACGTAAATCCTAGATACTTGCTTTTGGAATATAAATAGAGAACACATGACGTGTGATGTGAATGCGAGACAGGAAGTTACCTATCTGTTGGAGCATATGACGACAACTCTAGGGAGGAAACTGAAAGATGTGGGTGGATCCACTCCCCACACTGCTGAATGGCTGTAACCTTGATGGTCCAGTCAACTTACAAGAGATCATAGGTGCTGGGTAACATACTCAAGCATCTGTCAACTACATCAATATTGTAACTGAGATTTGTAAATTGTTATCCAAGACTGCAAAAGACAGTGTCATTCCACATAAATGTATTTTTTTACTATTTGGAACTCCTAAAGCAACTTAGTTCAGCCAAATTTGTGCTTAGAATCATTGAAAAACTTGGGGAGAGAAATCAGTGAATTGACATATTCTGCATATCTTCATCCAGTAACGTCACAAGGAATAATGTTTTGGGGTAACTTGGCTTTAAGAAAGGAAGTCTTCATTGCACAAAAATGTGCTGTGAGAATAATATGTGGTGCTCACCCACAATCATCTTGTAGACATCTGTTAAGGAGTGGGGCATGACTACTGCTTTACAATATATTTATTCCATCTTGAGGTTTGATGTAAATAACCCACCAGAGTCCAAGAGGAACAATGGGATATATAATTATAATACCAGAAGGAAAAATGACAGTAATTACTCCACATTAAGATTGCCTTTAGCACAAAAAGGGGGTGCACAATGCTGCAACAAAAATTTTTGACCACTTACCTACTGATATAAAGGTCTGACAAACAGCAAAGTAAAATCTGATAACAAACTGAGAAAATTTCTGCTTGACAACTCGTATTATTGTAATGTGGAAAAGGTTATGGGTGGGAATTACTAACATCTGTATCACTTTTTTTTTGTAAAATTTGCAATGTGAATGTATAATGACTTGTTTCACATCATTTCAATCTACCATGCAAAATGATCCATGGAAACTGTTGATAACTAACTAACCACCATTATCAGATTTCCATCTCCCATCCAATGTCCTCATATACTGTCTCCATCTCTTAGTCCTCTATTTGTAACGTCAATATGTGTATCTGAGCTACTGTTGTTTGCACTACTTTGCTGACAGCTCTGATGAGAATAATTCTATATCTGCATGGTAGTTCACTCTGTCTTACCTTCCGATTTATAATGAATCCCATACCTGTTATACCCTTTTCTGTTGCTATTGATATTACCCTTCATTTGCGTGGCCAGAAGACCTTATGTTCTTTCCATTTCTGTTCACTGACTCTTACTAGAATTAAACTGAAACTTTTCATTTCCCCTTTTTCCAGATTTTCTAGCTACATTATCACATTCAGACATCAGATATTCCATGTGCTGACTAGCAGAACTTCACCATTTTGTTAGTTTTTAAGGCATTCTCTCATGGTCACCCGCCCTTGGTAGTAGTTACAGGCCAATTAGTCTGAATGCTGACGAAAGTTCTGCAATTGAGTATCCTAGTTCTACGACAAGCATCATGGTCAGAGAAGGATAGTTATGTGACAACCAATTTACAGCAGCAAGTCAAGATTTTGCATACATTTATAAGAGCATCCATGTTGGGATCCATATCAGATTTACCTGTTGGATGAATCAGAAACAGTTTAATGATAGAGCTCCTAAGAATGCCTGAATGACTTCAGTTGGGTAAGAAGACCTACTGGAATGGGCAACATTATAGGATAGGACAAAATCCTGATCATATATTCTTTTTTATATGTTACACACTGTATCAGTTTATTAGTTGAATAATGTTTCTGTCATTTCCTAAATTAAATATTGTTAAGTGTTGCTTTACAAGTTAAGCTCTGGAAGTTGCCCTAGGGATAAAATACCACTTGTAGCTATAAATACCATACTTACCTGACTAAAAGATGACCCTGAATATAAATAAGATGTTCCCCATTTTTTTTAAAGAAATTCCTCGAGAAAAATTTATTTTCAACAATTTACGAGTAACCAAAATTACAAACAGTTTTACTGATAGAAAGGACCTTCCCAAAAAGTTAACCTAATATAGACTTATGTCATTTATTTAACTATCTACATCCAAATAATCCAAGGAGAAATAAAATAAACAAAACAAAATGATTTACACAGATTTCTATCTTCCCTACCTTTCTCGCTCACTAAGCCTCTTGTCTGTGTTATCTATATTTCTTAGCATCATCACAGCACAGATATGACATTATATCTTCATTGTCACAAATATTTGGCTGTTTCTTCTGAACGTGTTGTGAATTCCGTGATTGTGGTTATGGTGGCAGCTGAGAACACAACTGTTTTTTCCGATCATATAATTCATTTTATTTTTTACTAGCACGAGAGCAATGTCTCTTGCTTTCAAAGATATCATCTACCTGCTGCTCTCTCCTTGGCTGCATAGAACCAGTAATTATCACGCCGCTTTACATTACCACTATACCTCACGAGTGTCAACAACATTTCTGTATGACAAATACAACAAGGTCATTAGAGATGGAGCACAAGCTCTGATTAGGGAAGGGTGGAGAAGGAAAGCAGCAGTGCCCTTTTGAAGGAAGCATCCGAGGCATTTTCCTTAAGTGATTTAGGAAAATCACGGAAAACCTAAATCAGGATGACCAGATGCAGGTTTGAACCATCGTCCTCCCAAATTCGAGTCCAGAGAGGTGTACAGCTGTGCTTGAACAACTGTGAAACACAGACTGCAATATCTTCTAGAGTGCAGGTCATATGTGACAACAGCAACTAAAACATAAATAAAAGATAGCAATCACGATTCAGTCCCATTCTCAAACTTTCATTCACTCCACTATCTAATGACATCTGTTGGCAGTATCTCCATGATGGGTTTTGCTGCTGTAATTTCTCCTCTTGATAACAATTACAGTCAGTTTATTTCATTTGTTAGAAATTTAATTAAGGGCTAATTTTCTTTCTTGGTTCATCTAAATATCGCCATCTTGTTCTAAAGCCAATTAATCACTGGTAATGCATTTACCCACTATTATGATGCATGAACAGCAACCGAATTTCTCCTTTACAACCCAGCCTGTAAATCATTACAGTCTCTCATAACCCAATAAAATGTTGACTTGAATTCACAATCAAGTAATGTTTTTAGAAGGACAACATCTTCACCATTGAATGTTACCCTTACTTAAAAAGCTGCACAACTATTTGTATGTGACAGGGCCAGCCACAGCATGCCAAACTTCATGTGGGCTGGCTGCATGGGCCAAAGTTCTTCCTGTCTTGGTTTTGCTTGTTCTTTCCTGGAAGTACCTGGTACGGCACAACAATTCATTTAGTATTTTAGTGTGGTATTTTTTTGGTCAGTGCACCTCACTTCAGCTTGGCAGAACTGTGGTGTCAGCACTGTTTACCTGGCTATTTGTTAGTCATACAAAGGATGCTCACAGGTCCAATGGATGTCTGCACAGCCGGCCGGGGTGGCCAAGCGGTTAAAGGCGCTACAGTCTGGAACCGTGCGGCCGCTACGGTCGCAGGTTCGAATCCTGCCTCGGGCATGGATGTGTGTGATGTCCTTAGGTTAGTTAGATTTAAGTAGTTCTAAGTTCTAGGGGACTGATGACCTTAGAAGTTAAGTCCCATAGTGCTCAGAACCATTTGAACCATTTTTTGATGTCTGCACAAAAAGAAACAATCTAGCAACACATTATCACAAGCAGAGGCAGCTCATGAGTATACATTCTGGGTGTTCATAAATTTTTAGATTCAGGTAAATTTGACATTGTGAAATTAATAGCATTTGCTGTAGAACAGTTATGCTTCTCAACAAGTTTATACAGCTACAGCCACTGCCAATAACAACAACAATGGAAATAATAATTATTATTATATGAACCATGGACCTTGCCGTTGGTGGGGAGGCTTGCGTGCCTCAGCGATACAGATAGCCGTACCGTAGGTACAACCACAACGGAGGGGTATCTGTTGAGAGGCCAGACAAACGTGTGGTTCCTGAAGAGGGGCAGCAGCCTTTTCAGTAGTTGCAAGGGCAACAGTCTGGATGATTGACTGATCTGGCCTTGTAACAATAACCAAAACGGCCTTGTTGTGCTGGTACTGCGAACGGCTGAAAGCAAGGGGAAACTACGGCCATAATTTTTCCCGAGGGCATGCAGCTTTACTGTATGATTAAATGATGATGGCGTCCTCTTGGGTAAAATATTCCGGAGGTAAAATAGTCCCCCATTCGGATCTCCGGGCGGGGACTACTCAAGAGGAGGTCGTTATCAGGAGAAAGAAAACTGGCGTTCTACGGATCGGAGCGTGGAATGTCATGTCCCTTAATCAGGCAGGTAGGTTAGAAAATTTGAAAAGGGAAATGGAGAGGTTAAAGTTAGATATAGTGGGAATTAGTGAAGTTCGGTGGCAGGAGGAACAAGACTTCTGGTCAGGTGACTACAGGGTTATAAACACAAAGTCAAATAGGGGTAATCCAGGAGTAGGTTTAATAATGAATAGGAAAATAGGAACGCGGGTAAGCTACTACAAACAGCTTAGTGAACGCATTATTGTGGCCAAGATAGATACGAAGCCCACACCTACTACAGTAGTACAAGTTTATATGCCAACTAGCTCTGCAGATGATGAAGAAATTGAAGAAATGTATGATGAAATAAAAGAAATTATTCAGATAGTGAAGGGAGACGAAAATTTAATAGTCATGGGTGACTGTAATTCGGTAGTAGGAAAAGGGAGAGAAGGAAACGTAGTAGGTGAATATGGATTGGGGCTAAGAAATGAAAGAGGAAGCCGCCTGGTAGAATTTTACACAGAGCACAACTTAATCATAGCTAACACTTGGTTCAAGAATCATGATAGAAGGTTGTATACATGGAAGAACCCTAGATATACTAAAAGGTATCAGATAGATTATATAATGGTAAGACAGAGATTTAGGAACCAGGTTTTAAATTGTAAGACATTTCCAGGGGCAGATGTGGACTCTGACCACAATCTATTGGTAGATTAAAACTGAAGAAACTGCAAAAAGGTGGGAATTTAAGGAGATGGGACCTGGATAAACTGAAAGAACCAGAGGTTGTACAGAGTTTCAGGGAGAGCATAAGGGAACAATTGACAGGAATGGGGGAAAGAAATACAGTAGAAGAAGAATGGGTAGCTTTGAGGGATGAAGTAGTGAAGGCAGCAGAGGATCAAGTAGGTAAAAAGACGAGGGCTAGTAGAAATCCTTGGGTAACAGAAGAAATATTGAATTTAATTGATGAAAGGAGAAAATATAAAAATGCAGTTAATGAAGCAGGCAAAAAGAAATACAAATGTCTCAAAAATGAGATCGACAGGAAGTGCAAAATGGCTAAGCAGGGATGGCTAGAGGACAAATGTAAGGATGTAGAGGCTTATCTCACTAGGGGTAAGATAGATACTGCCTACAGGAAAATTAAAGAGACCGTTGGAGATAAGAGAACCACTTGTATGAACATCAAGAGCTCAGATGGAAACCCAGTTCTAAGCAAAGAAGGGAAAGCAGAAAGGTGGAAGGAGTATATAGAGGGTCTATACAAGGGAGATGTACTTGAGGACAATATTATGGAAATGGAAGAGGATGTAGATGAAGATGAAATGGGAGATACGATACTGCGTGAAGAGTTTGACAGAGCACTGAAAGACCTGAGTCGAAACAAGGCCCCAGGAGTAGACAACATTCCATTGGAACTACTGATGGCTTTGGGAGAGCCAGTCCTGACAAAACTCTACCATCTGGTGAGCAAGATGTATGAAACAGGCGAAATACCCTCAGACTTCAAGAAGAATATAATAATTCCAATCCCAAAGAAAGCAGGTGTTGACAGATGTGAGAATTACCGAACTATCAGTTTAATAAGCCACAGCTGCAAAATACTAACACGAATTCTTTACAGATGAATGGAAAAACTAGTAGAAGCCGACCTCGGGGAAGATCAGTTTGGATTCCGTAGAAATACTGGAACACGTGAGGCAATACTGACCTTACGACTTATCTTAGAAGAAAGATTAAGGAAAGGCAAACCTACGTTTCTAGCATTTGTAGACTTAGAGAAAGCTTTTGACAATGTTGACTGGAATACTGTCTTTCAAATTCTAAAGGTGGCAGGGGTAAAATACAGGGAGCGAAAGGCTACTTACAATTTGTACAGAAACCAGATGGCAGTTATAAGAGTCGAGGGACATGAAAGGGAAGCAGTGGTTGGGAAGGGAGTAAGACAGGGTTGTAGCCTCTCCCCGATGTTATTCAATCTGTATATTGAGCAAGCAATAAAGGAAACAAAAGAAAAATTCGGAGTAGGTATTAAAATCCATGGAGAAGAAATAAAAACTTTGAGGTTCGCCAATGACATTGTAATTCTGTCAGAGACAGCAAAGGACTTGGAAGAGCAGTTGAACGGAATGGATGGTGTCTTGAAGGGAGGATATAAGATGAACATCAACAAAAGCAAAACGAGGATAATGGAATGTAGTCGAATTAAGTCGGGTGATGTTGAGGGTATTAGATTAGGAAATGAGACACTTAAAGTAGTAAATGAGTTTTGCTATTTGGGGAGCAAAATAACTGATGATGGTCGAAGTAGAGAGGATATAAAATGTAGACTGGCAATGGCAAGGAAAGCGTTTCTCAAGAAGAGAAATTTGTTAACATTGAGTATAGATTTAAGTGTCAGGAAGTCATTTCTGAAAGTATTTGTATGGAGTGTAGCCATGTATGGAAGTGAAACATGGACGGTAAATAGTTTGGACAAGAAGAGAATAGAAGCTTTCGAAATGTGGTGCTACAGAAGAATGCTGAAGATTAGATGGGTAGATCACATAACTAATGAGGAGGTATTGAATAGGATTGGGGAGAAGAGGAGTTTGTGGCACAACTTGACCAGAAGAAGGGATCGGTTGGTAGGACATGTGTTGAGGCATCAAGGGATCACCAATTTAGTATTGGAGGGCAGCGTGGAGTGTAAAAATCGTAGGGGGAGACCAAGAGATGAATACACTAAGCAGATTCAGAAGGATGTAGGTTGCAGTAGGTACTGGGAGATGAAGAAGCTTGCACAGGATAGAGTAGCATGGAGAGCTGCATCAAACCAGTCTCAGGACTGAAGACCACAACAACAACAACATTATATGTGTAACTTACTTGACAAAAGAAAGAATTGTTTTGTGGAATTTTGTTGTTTTGTACATAATTAAGTACAGGTTATGGCAATAATGACACAATGTGCAAGCTTTCGCAACTTTCCATTTCGTATTTTTGTGTAAGTGGGAGTTTTTGTGCTTTTCCATTTTTTCGGACAAATGTACAAGATCCCTAACAAGTGTATTAGTTCATGAATTTACTTCCGGATTGAAAATCAGATATACTTATGCTGCACCCACACAACAACTTGTACTAACTATACTCTTTCTTGTTACATGTTTGCTTGTAGTCACACTTATTTGGTTTTGTCATTCTCTCAATCGAATGATCTGTTCTTGGAGGCTCAAGTTCCTTTGGGGCTAACTTTTCCTGGTAATTTACTTTTATGTTCCCAGAATGAGATTTTCACTCTACAGCAGAGTGTCCCCTGACATAAAACTTCCTGGCAGATAAAAACTTTATGCCAGACAGAGACTCAAACCCGGGACCATTGCCTTTTGAAGGCAAGTGATCTACCGACTGAGCTAAGCAAGCACAACTTGCGACTCGTCCTCACAGCTTTACTTTTGTTTAGCATTTAAAATAGATTCAACATAATTCATGTTTACACTGCACAAAGACGCCGATTCCTGCACAGTAAACAACCAACTGCAAACACAAAGTGCCATTTGTAGAAATGATTAAAGTATTAATGTGTACCAACATGGTCACTTGACTACAATACAAATTAGGCACTGAGATCCAAAAGTGCCTAAAGCACACCGCCGTCAATCCAACATTTAAGTCAATATCGGAGAAACCAGTGATACAGCGTTTCATGAATTTTTATATATACGCTGTGGGCCTACAGTATAGCTAAACCTGACTCACCATAAGAGCAACAGATTTCAGAAGCATGAATAAATGCTACAAAGTCACAATCGACTGTGATATGCTTTAGGCCCTTTATGACTCTCAGCGCCTCAAGTGGATTACTGTATGATAAAATTCATAACTTAATATACTATATAACTCATTCAGAAATCCACGAAATAGGTTTATTGTCAGTACAACTTTAACATATACTGACATCCAATCTAATTTTACAACGGCATATAGTGAGTGAATTATCATATCTGAGGATTTACACCGAGCAAACGGAAAATCTGCTGCAGTGTGCTACCCACCTAGTGGCACTGATGTATACTTCTAGATGAGTGGGAAGGGCTAGTTGTGCACATCATGGACAGTGTGCATTGTTTATCAAATCCATATGTATTTGGCTCATTTTGTCATGTGAGTTGTGCATGCGCAAAATCTGCGTAAAACGTGCACAACTGAAGGTGTGTTTGTGGCCCTGATGCCATGTTTCATGGAGTCTAGAGGAGGAGTAGCATAGTAGATTTAAATGTCATATCTTTCATATCGCATAATCAGTGTTATGTTGAACAGCATTCAAAGAAAAATAACTAATAAATCCGCAGGTTGCCAAAAGTTAAGGTGTTCACGTCCTCTTCTGCTCTTACACAGCAGTTGCCACCGCGCATAAGTGACAGGTAGTGCAAATTTGTTATGAAATAATATTACAATACCATGCAGACAGAATTTAAAGATTTAACTGACAATGAAAGAGCAAAAGATTACAACAATCAACAGACATGTTCATTGTTCTGTGCATCAAGAAAGACTTAGTACTAAATTTTCAGGCATACAGCACATAAAGAAATTAGTGGTACAGTGGCAAAACAAGCTCTGTATCATTTGAGAGATACAGAGGCAATCATATATTCATAATATCAATTGCCATACCTTCTACACTAGCACAGGTGTTCCCTAGGGCTCAGTCTTTTCTCCTTACCTATATATTCTGTACACCGCTGATATGCCCAGACCACCCCCACCCATCCAAAAAGAATTAAAATAAAAATGCTACAATCTCACATTTAACTGCGACAAGCTTTACGCCCTTATGACTCTCAGTGCCTCAAGTGATTACTGTATGACAAAATTCATAACTTAATATACTATGTAACTCATTCAGAACTCCACAAAATAGCATTATGCTGATGACACCACCTTCCTTGTCCTTTATCCTGTCCTTTAATGGTCTCAGCGCTCCCTCCAACCCATCTAAACAAGTTTACCGCTTGGTGCAATCAGTGGCTCCTTTGAATAGATCCTTCCAAAACCCAGGCAATCATTATAGGATGTACCACCCCCTCCTTCCCGCTTCATGATTTGTACCTCACCAACTATGCCTGCCCTATCCAAATTACCCCCACCTCGAAATACCTTGGCCTCATTCTTGACCATCACCTCACCTGGACTCCCCATCTCCTTACCAATGACACAAAGCCCACAGTAGACTCCGACTCCCCATGTCCGGCCGGACATGGGGATTCCACCCTTCTGCCATTCTTCATACCTACAAATCCTTGATTCGTACTTTGTTACACCGGTGTTGCCTGGATCTCTGCCCCTCCTAAATTCTATAAAGTCCTCCAAATCCTTGAACGCCTTGTGCTCCACCTCACTTTCCGAATCTGTCTCCTGTCCCCGACGAGGATCCTCTATGCTCTCATCCCCTTCCCACATCTCCGCCTCTTCTGTGAACACATCTGTATCCTCTACACCAACCACCACTTCGATCCACATTACCCACTGGTGTCACCTTTCCTTTCCATTCCCTGCCTGATATTTAACCTTCCTTCCAAGCTGTAAAATTTCTGCATCTGTCCATATGCTGACAGGTCATACCACATAAAAATTACCTTATTTCAGCATGCCAAAAATAATTGAGTAATGCTGAAAATTTGTTTAGTTTGTGATCTATGTCATTGCAAAATGTGGGATGTTTGCAGTTTTCCACTCCTTGCAGTCTGACAGTGTGGTGTTGGTGGTGGGGTAAGTGTGCATTGCAGCCGAGTTCTACAGGGTACGGCAGAACTGACTAAGCAGTTTCTATCAATTACCACTGGGGCTGTGGTGGGCAGTTGCATGTGGTCTGCCTTTGTTCAGTCATTGACCCCATTTCAGCAACCAACATGGTCTGGACCGGTGCACATCACAGTTTTGCCATTCACGCTTATTATGAAAACAACAGATCTGTGATCACTACATGAGCTTTTCAGTGACAGTTGAACATTCCACACAACAATGCTGTTCCTAATGCAAACACAATTCAGTCCTGGGTTCGTAAGTTGAGAGGAAACTAGTAGCATACTAAGAATAGATACACATGGCTGGCGCAAATCCATCAGAACGCCAGAAAATGTGCAGCAGGCGAGAACAGCAGTTCAACAATAGCCGCAACGTTCTGCTCGACAACTTGCTGTTGCATTGGGGATTTCACACCACAGTTTGATTAGGATTCTTCAATGCAATTTGAAGTTCCATCCTTTGAAAATAATGACTGCTCAAGAATTACGCCCAGCAGGCTATGCCAACCGTCAAAATCTGTGTGAGCAAATGCTTGCTCAGTCCCTCAGAATCTTTTTTCAATGGTGACGAGACACATTTTCATTTTAGTGGGTGCGTGAATAAGCAAAACTTTCACTACAGGGTTGGAAATAACCCCAAATTATTCATGAAAGACCGGAACATTCTCCTAAAGTGACAGTGTGGTGTGCCATATCACAATTTGGCGTGGTAGGCCCTTGCTTTTTTGAGGAGGAAGGAGTGACCGTGACAGTGAATTCCACATGGTATGTTTCAATGTTGTAAATTTTTCTGCAACACAGAATGGACGAGATTGTTGAAGGACTGGGGGACTTGTAGTTCCAACAGGATGGACCTACTGCTCACACTGATCAAATTTCACTTGATGTTTTATGAGAAATGTTTCTGGGATACCTCGTCTCTTTGAGGGGTGATGTCGGGTGTCTGGTGGGGTCACCAGATTTGAGCATTTGTGACTACTTTCTTCAGGGATATCTGTAGGAAAAGGTTTTCAAAAGCCGCCCTGACAACCTACCAGCGTTAAAAGAGCGGATTATTGATGAAGTGAATGCCATACCCTGTGATATGTAAGCAAGAGCTGCTTGAAACTTCAGGGATCGTCTACAACATTGTATTGATGCTAACGGCTGCCATCTTGAGGACATTATTTTCAAAACTAAATGAATGTAAAATGACATATTGTACTAATTTAGAAAACAAAAACATCTTTTCTCTATACATCCAGGTTTACTTTTTACTGCTCCTTAAAACTGCTTAGTCAGTTCTGCCACACCCTGTGTGATACTCATGCCATGGCGCGACTCATGAACCAAATTCTTGGCTGCCCCTGATACACGACATCCATACATGTATGAGAACTTTTATTGAAAACCTGTTAACATACAACAAGAGTTTGTATGATTATGGTATTTATTGCTATTTCTTCCTGTGTTTTACAACATTGACAAATTTTAAGCAGAAAAATAGACTGTAGTGGCTAGTTCATAGTTTCCTGCTTATTCCTTATGCTGGATGATTCAAATGTCATATGATTGTTCAAGCAAGGTGGATATTGTATCAAGTGCTTTGGTGTATTGGGAAATCTCAAGCCTTTAAGTACCACTTGCCCAGCCCTACCCTTCCAAATTCTTCAAAATATGGGGTGTCTCAAAAGGTTCTCCACAACTTCAGTGTGTTATAGCACCCAAACAAATTAAGACATTCACATCATGTTTGGCTTATGTGACAAAAGTCATAAAGTTTTGTTTGTGTGCATTCCAGGTTGTCAAGAGTGAAGCATAATGACAACAGTTCAAAAAAGGCTCAGTTTGTGGATTAGTTTATTCAGACACACAGGTTCAAAGGAACTTCCAAACACAGTATAGGAAGTACCTATGCTTGTGGATGTCGATATGCCAATGGTATAGAAATTTTACACAAACAGGAATCGTAGATGTCGAGCATCACATCGGATGGCCTGGAACATCAGAACCCGACACAGAATGGTTATGGTTGGCTTTTCAGTGTTCACCGTAGAAGTCTGATCAGATGGTGTTACAGGAGCTGCTGATCTCTACGGCAGCAATGCACTGAGTGCTTCAGAATCAGTTGCAGATGTATCCATACCCACTGCAACTGTGCAGGCATTGAAACTTGGTCACAAGCCACAAGGTATGTAATTCATTGTGGATAGTCTTCACCATTTAGGAGAGGATGGAAATTTTCTACACAATCAAGCATTTTCTGCTGAAGCGACATTCCATGTGTTTGGTAAAGTAAACAAACACAATGTTCACATCTGGGTCACAAAGAATCCACATGCTGTCACAGAAGAGGTACGTAACAGCACAAAAATGAAAGTGTGATAATGTTTGATGGTTGATCACATTGTAGGACCACTTTTTTTAAAAAAAGTTAATCCTGTCAGGGACAGAGTCTACCAATCACATGTTAACTACATCAATGATGTAAAGAACCAAATCATTGCTGCCACTGTTACAGATGACATGGTTGGAGCTTGAATAGAGACTGAATGTTGTGCATGGCACTAAAAGTGCACATGTTGGAATTGATTGAAACTTTTTGAGATAGTGTGTCGCATGGCGTGAATATCTTTTAGTTTGGGTGCTATAATAGATTCAAGTTAACCGAACCTTTTGAGACACCCTGTATATCTGCACTTGGCCTCAATAGCCAAAGCTTCATTTGTAAATGTTAAGATGACTCCGATATAAATCTATTAAATGATGTAAAAATGATGATCCGTGATTATAAGATGAACCTGTTGTTTTTTAAAATATAGTCCAGTCAAATAGTAGATACTCCTTGCAAAAGGTGGGGTAGAAGAGTTTATTTTTTCAACTCGTTCATATGGTTGGAAAGATTAGAAAACCGAGTTTTACCAACAAAATTTTGCTTGGGAAAACTTTCTGCAGTCAAAAAACTTGGAAAATTTCGGCCTTTTTTCAGTTTTTTCAAAATATCTCAGTTTTTTGGCTCCTATCGCTTTAACGTCTATTTTCTTTTTTAAAGAGCACAAAATTCTCTACAAATTTGATTCTTGCCATTTTTTTCTACTCCCAATATCTAAGGTGCTACAGTGCCTCAAAAAATACCAATTTTTCAAATTTTGAACATAGTGGCAAGGTACCTTATTTTTGAACATTATTTTTTCAGTTTCTGTTTGTGTAGTATAAACAGATTATAAATCATGTTATATTTTGGAATTAACCACCTCACTTTCAGGTATTCAATTTCTCTGTATGCAACATGAGGATTGCTGGGCACCCAACTATTGTGATTCTTACATCACTACTTGAAGTTCACTATGGGCCAACTCAGCCTGGTATTTGTAAAACTATAAATATAAAAATACATCATTAAGACACACATACACACACACACACACACACACACACACACACACACACACACACACACACACACACACAAAATAAATTGTCTCAGGATACTGAACTATTATTAGCTGCAATAGGCAACCTAATTAGGTAGGTAATTATTCTTGTGTATAAAAGCCACACAGTTGACATTAAAAATAAGTAGCATTATTACAATTAAAATGCATTGTCAATTACTAAAAAATGTTGGCAGTTCTGGGTGTGTAATACTAGTAATATCGCACTTTAGCGCACTTGAGACAGATATGAGCATCACTCCCGTTTTGATGGGCCAGGTTCCTCAGTGTCACCAGAAATACCTCGAGTTACGGATTCAGGGTCTGTACATAGAGTTGATCCCAGATTGACCTCTTCTGTACACAGCGAGTCAGCCTCAGCAAGTTCGTTGATTTCGTCAGCGGTTTCCTCAACATCCTCCTGACAACTTCTTCACTGTCTTCATATAAAAATTTTGGCACGTTTTCACAGTTGACCCCAATACATTTCTTGCAAATTGAAGAACATTTCAAACCCGCTTTTCTGCAGGAGCATGCTCCGCCACAGTTCAGCTTGCATGAGCATGAAACAATGTGAAGAAGTGCTTCAGGTGCTAGATCTTGGCTCATTATAACGGGTATTGGACCGTGGTCACTGTGATTCCAGCCCCATTTCTCAGGAGGTTTCTAGTTTCCCATTCAACTTTGTACTTGTTGGTAAGTCCACAACAAATGATGTTGTGCAGCATCTTGTGTAGGTGGCAACCGTGCAAGATTCAGTTTGCTTTTTGTGGCAGACTTGGCGAATAGCTGGTACTGCAAATGGTCTAGTGTGTGGGAACTGCTGACACCTCCACTATACAATATAGTAACCTGTTCTCCTGCTGTTATTATTTCTTCACGGGTAGCATGTGGTTTATTGAACGTGCAAAGCGCTGAGGTTAGGTGTTCATTTTTCGCAACAATATTGCAGCACTTAATTTTTCCTTGACCAAAAAAAGCGGATGCTGTATCTCATCCGCTAATGGCGTGAGTGAACAGAATATATTCACTGTCAAACTTGTAATATGCAGTGGAAAACCACTTGTCTTCTGCATTTCCTCTTCCTGGCTTTAAGAAAAATAAGTTTTCAGCCTTGCCCCATACCGGTCATGAGTACAAGCAGGTCAACATCATCTCCTACAATGACAACACTTCCAAAATCTTTGGTTCTTGAAATGGTAGATGTTACAATCATAATGTCAGCATCATCTTGTGCCTGGTGCACTTCAATGCTACACTCCAGAAATTCTTTTTTAAGAAGTGTGATGAAACGCATCTTGTTTCGTTCGTTGTACAAGAACTTGTCCTGAGGGACTTGGTTCACCATCTCTGATTCAACGACAACGTCAACCGAAGAATGTTTTTTGGACCTACGAATCCTCTCAGCACTCTTTGTGCTACATTTGTCTCCCTCACATGGATACCCATCAAATACAATAGCAAATTGAGATCCAAAATGACATTGCAGGTAAGAAACATAGCTTTGGGCTATTGACTTGAAGCAAATATTTCGAGTCCAAGTCACTTTGTGGATAAGGTACCCTCCATCAATGACAAAAAATTTACTCGGTCCACCTGACTTCACATCTTCCACTGGAACGAAGGCATTATAGAATGAAGATTTTGTTCCTTTTCGCATGCCTTTTTCTGAGAATAGAGACATTGGGTAAGGAGCAAGTTCATGTTTCAGAAAGGCTTTTAACTCTTCTTCACTTTGTTTCATTAAACAAATCCTTTGGAAAAGAATTAAAGGATCGACAGGAGTAATTTTAGTGCTCCCAGCTTTTACAGAATTGAATGCAGAAAGGAGAGTCACAACTTTATCTTTTCTACGGAACTTTACATCATGGAAATTGTCACCAACTATTCTTTTCATGCCTTTTTCCCCCTCTTCATGACACATATGACAATTAACATCCTCCGTTCCGACAACACCATTGCTGATAGACATTATAAAATCACTTTCAGGGAAGGGAGGGTGCACTGAAAACCAATCACGCAGCTTACGCAATTCTATGCCATCTCATTCGATGTGACAAATTCTTGCATCTACATGCTGTTATGATGTTACTGCGCTCACTTCGCAATACGACTCAATTTCTTCACAAATGTTCTGCATGTGCATCATACCCAATTTCCATCTGGTTAATACACTATCCGTAATTCCTCGGCCAGAAGTAAGTCCTCCAGAACTCTTCATGGTTCTCATCAATGTTTGTTCTATAGTCATGTCAGAAGGAACCCCTGACCAATACTTTTCTGATCGCCGGATTGTAAAATGTCCTTTCGTTGTGAACTTCTCATATTCTGATAAATCCATTTTTTCCTCGAGTCTCAACATATCCTGTAAGTAGAGGTGACCACTTTTTCTTATAACTGATCATTAATGTCAATCAACTGTAGAAAATGTATGGCACCTGCATGCAGTCGCATTACATATTGTAACACAAATAAACTTCACGCAATCTGACGTGAATGTGTTCGTAGTTATTGAATATGATGCTGTTTGTCCTGGCCCTGCAGCAGAGTGAGATGGTAAATTCGAATGAATAACATGATGAGTAATATGTTTATACGACACAAATAGAAACTGAAATAACAGTGTTCAAAAATTAGGTAATTTGCCACGTTGCTCGAAATTTGAAAAATTTGTATTTTTTGACGCGCTGTAGCGCCTTAGATACTGGGAATAGAAAAAAAATGGTGAGAATCAAATTTGCAGAGAATTTTGTGCTCTTTAAAAAAGAAAATAAAGTCCGAAATTCTCAAAGTTTTTTGACTGCAGCAAGTTTTCCCAAGAGAAATTTTGTTGGCAAAACTTGGTTTTCTAGTCTTTCCAACAATATGAACGAGTTAAAAAAATTAAATCTTCTACCTCACCTTTTGCAAGGTACAGGCTATTTTTCTGACAGTTTCACTGGACTAATAGTGAATTTGGTAAAAAACCTCATTTCATAATTAGGTAAATATGTTAAAAAACTTTGTGAGTGCAGTACACAAACAGGCCAGAGAACTAAATGTCTCTTGTAGAAGAAAACTAAATTTAGGCACAAAATTATACCTGATACCATGGCCTATTTCCCAAAAACCACATGTCAGCACAGAAGTACACACAGTCCATAAAAGCCTGAAATGTACAAAAATATGAGTTTGACTAATGGCACTAAGGGGTTTTACAAACAACTTTTTAGACAGCACTATCATTCACAACACTGCTTAATCTTGCTTAATTTATTTTAGCAGTATCAAAAGGAAAATACACTGGAGAAAACTAGAAAAGTTATGAACCTTAATTACTTGCCATCATATACTTCAGAAAGCGAAATATTTGTTAGTGTTGAAAGTTGTACATAATGATGTCATAACTTGAAACATGTTGCAAAATTAAAATAATTTAACTTTCCTTACTAGATTTTAGTTCTACTTTTACTTGGTGAATTTAATGTTTTTTTGTTACATTATGTAAATTCTGTGTACTATTCAAAGCAGACATTTTTAATAAAAATTTTAAATATCGAGGAATGAAGAAAGTTAGGACTTAATCACTCATCAAGAAAGAGATGGAGCACAAACTCGGATAAGATATGAATGGTTAGTATTATATTCATGAATGTTACTGTTGTCTTCAAGCTTTCATTGGTTGTTCACAACAGTCAACATAAGGGAGTTTATGTACTGAATGGGCACCACACATTATCTTTTTCACAAGCTTCTGTGCAACAAATATTTTTTCCTCAATGACGAATTACCTCAGGATATGATGACGTAGTGAATGGAAAGTAAGTCAACTTTTACATCCAGTGTTATCCATGACACAAAAGTTGCAGTGGGCCAATTATTAATTTTCAAGAAAATGTTCTTTAAATGCTCATGTGTCGAAGTTAATGCACTAGGCTTGATTATAATTATGGCATCATAATGAAACATCACTATTTCTGCTTCTTGGATATGCAGGATGCATCATAATTAATGGTGTAAACACATACAGTTGAAAGTACACAACACTAGAGGCAAAAAAGTCTCAGTAAACATAGAGTAGGAAATGCAGTAAACATGTGCTCTAAAAAGCATTCCTTAAGAGTTATGAGCACTTGTTCATCTTTGCTATTTTGAAACACATCTCTACTAATGATCAAGAGTTGGTAACTTTTAAAGTAGGTGTTTTAGAACACATGTTTGTTGGACATTTTTTCCTTACTTTGGTCCATACTACCACTTCCCAAAATATAGAAAGCAAAGAACTTGCAGTAGAAGAGATTTGTTTCAAAGTATCGAAGATGAAAAATTGCTCGTAGCTCTTAAGGTATGCATTTTCAACCCTGTGTATAATGAGACTGTTTTGCTTCTAGTATCATGTACTTTCAACTGTATGCGTTTACGCCATTGATTATGATACAGCCTGTATAATGAAAGACTATTTATATACTACATGTACAAGAGTGCACCTAATATCAGTCTCTGAGAAACACTCATCAGGAAGATGCTGTTTTGCTGAGTACACTCACTGAGTTTCTTAATGCAACACTCTGCATCTTTATAGTTAGGATGAAAACTAATTACAAACAAGATTTCTGATTTCATAATATTTGACCTTTCTAGGAGAATACTGTGAATTGCACAATCAAATGTTTTTGACAGTTAACAGAAAAAAATTAGACAATAACTGCTCATTCAAATTGTGCATGATCTGATTTGTGTATTGAAAAGTAGCATGCTATGTAGTGACTTTTTTGTAAATCACATAGAGATTGCCTAAGTATCTTATTTTGATATATGTGCATTACAGGTTCAGCATGCATAATTTTTACCAGTAACTTCAGGGAGGTAAGTAGTGAGACTGTTCAATAGTGATTAATATCTATCTTTCTTGTAAAGGGGCCAGGCAATAGTATTTTTCATGTTGTCTGGAAATATCTCCTGTGATTGTTAAGTGTTACATACGTGACTTAAAACACTGCTTGCATGTGAATAATAGAATTTTAGCACTTTAATTAAAATATTATCAATACCATTAGAGTTTTTGATTTGAGATAATTAATTAGTTTCTTTATTTGTTTGCCAGAGCACAAAGTAATTGTAATTTGTCCGTATATATGAGGCGTATATTCTACAGCTTGAACTGTCCATGCCTGTCTTCTGAGCTAGTTCAAGGTAGTAATAAGGGTTTCTCAGTCAGTTAAAAGAGAAACCCTTATAGGATTGCTCTGTTGTCTGGCTGTCAGTATTTTTGTCTGAGTGTTAAGGCCTGTTTTTCTCAGGAATGGGTACACATATCAAGTTGAAATTTATGTCACACTCTAATGAGGTCTATGGTCCCTTGGCAGTGCAGAAAAAGTAATCTTCTAAGTCAATGAAATTAAAAGATCGGCGATTTATATACTATATTTTGATAGTCACCTATCAAAACCCATAGAGTACATCCTTTTGATCTACAATAATGAAACTTGGCAAGAAGCTAAGTTTCACAGTACCTGTAAGGGGAAAAGAATCCAAAAATTGTTTATCTGTAATTAAAGCACACACAAAAAGGTCATTTGTTATCTGATTGTCTGATTGTCTGTCTGTCCATCTGTTAAGACCACTTTCTCCCAGGAATGGTTAGCCATACCAAGTTGAAATGCCTATTGCACACTAAGGTCTATCATCCCTTGGTGGTGTAGAAAATGTTAAATTAACCTTGTAAGTCAATGCAGTCATAAGACTGGGCACTTATGCGACATATTTTCGTATCTTGCCAGTATCGATATCAATAACAGTCAAAAATCACTGGAATTCTTGACTCCTGGGATGGATGAATTACCTATATACAGAATTTAAGTCTGAACAGAACCCTCCATGTGTGAGTCCTAGTTACACTTACCCAACTTTTTTCTACATACAATCACTACCTGACTACTATCATTTATTATTTGGCTGTTTTCGTTAACAACAAAGTCCTAACATTTCTTGGCTGATTTTGCAGTTTTTCTTTCAACTATGGACCATATAGATTTATTTTGTTATCAAAATTATTGAGTCTAGATAATATACAGCTACCTTAAGGCAATAGAGTATTTTCTTTAATATGTAATAAGTCCCATACTTATCCTAACCATTTCAAACAATTTCCATTTCTTTCCACATAGTATTTTGATTTCTTTTGTAATTCAGTGACTATTTGATATAACAATGAAAACAATTAATTTTTCACAAAATAATTTAACTGTATAGATACAAAATCAATTCACTAAGTGGCAGCAGAACACACACATAAAAGAAAGTTGTAATCAGGCTAGCTTTCAGAGCCAGTCGCTCATTCTTCAGGCAGAAAGGTTGAAGGGAAAGGAAGAGGGGTGAAGGAAAAGGACTGGAGAAGTTTCGGAAATGGGGTAGATTTCGGGACAGTCACTGAGAACTGTGGGTCAGAGCAGATTTACCGCATGGGATGAGAAGGAAAGAATGATTGTTGGGGACCTCATCAGATGAGATTTAAAACCTGAGAGCTTAAAGGTGGAAGACAGGGTAGTATGCAAGACAGAGATTACTGATTAAACATCATGCACGAGTTAATAGGAGCGAAAAGCTAAGTACATTGTACGTAACGAAGTTGCGAGGGGGCGGTCAAAAATAGACGTTAAGACAATAAAAGATGTAGAAAACTAAAACGTAGTGAAGAAAAGAGTAGTTACAGTGAAGCAATGCTGAGACAGAAGAAATTAACATAATTGCCATGTGGGTAGCTAGAACCAAAGACATGTTGCAGTGCTAGCTTCCACTTGCAGAGTTCTGAGAAATTGGTGACTGGGGGAAGGTGGTGGTTGTTGGGATGTTTAAGGGGGACTAAACAGCTATGGTCATCAGTCCCCCATTCCAAAAACAGGCGAGACATAAATTCGCGGAGCAGGTAAAACCCCAAGGGGAAGGAGACTTCCCCCCAGGCACTGGAAGAACACAAATTAGGCAACGAACACTACAGAAAAGAAGAGTACATATGAACACCAGACAGAAAGAAACAGAAGAAAAGAAGATGGCCGAAGACTGGTTGACTGACCACGAGAACAAAAAAAGGGAAAGAGTCAACCATCTTACGACACACTAAAATCTGCAACCAAATATGAGAGACTCGAGGACAAGAGACACAGATAGGGAAAGGTGCAGGACCTCCCTAAATGGAACTATAAAAAGGACTACCACGGATAAAATTTAAAACGTCGTCAGCCATGGAGGCATCGTCGCATAAAACCAAAGGCAAAGTGCCCGGGAGATTAAAAGATTGCTGGAGGGTGCGCAGTCGGGGACACTCCAACAAAATGTGGGCGACCGTCAGCCGGGACACACACCGACACAGGGGGGGATCCTCCTGACGCAAAAGATGGCTGTGCGTCAGGTAGGTATGGCCGATGCAGAGCCGACACAGGATTACAGAGTCCCTGCGAGAAGCCCGCAGGGAGGAGCGCCACACATCGGTCGTCTCCTTAACAGCCCGCAGTTTATTAGGGGATGTCAGGCCATGCCACTCAGCAGCCCACATCCCAAGCACCTTACGGCGCAACACCAACTGCTGATCTCGAGCTGGGAGGCCGATCTCCAAAGCTGGGGCGTCGATCGCCCCTTTGGCCAGCCTGTCAACACGTACGTTCCCCGGGATGCCAACGTGACCTGGTGTCCAAACAAAGACCACCGAACGACCAGAGTGGGTAATGGCGGAAACAGACTCCCGAATAGAGGATACCAGAGGAGAAGAGGGATAGCAGCGGTCGATGGCCTGGAGGCTGCTCAGGGAGTCACTGCAGATGACGATGGACGTACCTGAGCAGAAACGCATATGCTCAAGAGCACGCAATATGGCCACCAGCTCTGCAGTAAAAATACTGCAGCCAGCCGGCAAGGAGCGCTGTTCAACATGGGCAGCGTGAGCAAAAGCGTATGCAGTGTGACCATCGACCAGGGAACCATCAGTGTAGACAGTCTCACAGCCCGAAAATAAGGCGAGGAGCGCAAGAAAACGGCGACGGAGGGCCACAGGCGGAACTGAGTCCTTGGGTCCCTGTGCCAAGTCCAGATGGACGGACGGCTGGGGCAGACACCAGGGAGGCGTAGGTGCACGGACCTGGAAAGGAGGCAGAAGAGGGAATGACCCCAGTTCCGACAGCAGGGACTGGATGCGGACAGCTATGGAAAGCCCAGACCTAGGTCGCCTTTCGGGCAGATGGAGGACCATGGCAGGGAAAAGCAGGCGACAATTGGGATGGCCCGGCGAGCAATGCACGTGGACAGCATAGTCGGCGAGCAGTCGATGGCGGCAAATCCGCAGCGGGGGAACCCCGGCCTCCACCAGTAGACTATCCATGGGGCTCGTACGAAAAGCGCCAGTTGCAAGCCGAACCCCACAGTGGTGTATGGGGTTTAACAACTTCAACACTGAGGCTGATGCAGACCCATAGGCCAGGCTCCCATAATCAAGCCTGGACTGCACAAGGGCTCTGTATAATCATAACACCGTGCAGCGATCCGCACCCCAAGATGTGTGGCTCAGGCAGCGGAGGGCGTTGAGGTGCCGCCAGCACTTTTGCTTCAGCTGAGTAATATGAGGAACCCATGTGAGCCGGGCATCAAAGACGAGTCCTAAGAAGTGGCAAGTGTCCACCACTTCAAGCAGGTGCCCGTCGAGGTAAAGTTCAGGATGAGGGTGGACCGTCCGACGCCTGCAGAAGTGCATAACTCGAGTCTTGGCTGCAGAGAACTGAAAACCATGAGTCAGAGCCCATGATGCTGCCTTGCGAACGGCTACTTGCAGCCTGCATTCGGTGACTCCCGTAGTCGTGGAGCTAAATGAGATGCAGAAGTCGTCGGCATACAAAGAAGGAGACACCGACGACCCCACGGCTGCAGCCAGACCATTAATGGCCACTAGAAATAAGGAGACGCTCAACACAGAGCCCTGCGGGACCCCATTTTCCTGTATATAAGATGAACTAGAGGCGGCACCGACTTGCACCCGGAAAGAGCGGCGCAATAAAAAGGTTTGAAGAAAAGCCGGGAGCTGACCACGAAGACCCCACTCATGCAATGTAGCAAGGATGTGATGCCTTCATGTGGTGTCATACGCCTTCCGCAGATCAAAAAATACAGCAACGAGATGCTGACGTCGGGCAAAGGCCGTACGGATAGCAGATTCCAGCCGCACCAAATTGTCTGTAGCAGACCAGCCCCGACAGAAGCCACCCTGGGATGGAGCGAGGAGACCGTGTGACTCAAGGACCCAACACAAACGCCGCCCCACCATACACGTTCGAGCAATTTGCACAAAACGTTGGTGAGGATAATGGGACGATAGCTGTCCACCGCCAGTGGGTCCGCACCGGGCTTCAAGATGGGGACAATAACACCCTCTCGCCATTGCGACGGGAACACGCCCTCGCTCCAAATGCGGTTAAAGATGGTGAGGATGTCTCTGGCAGTCCCTGGAGAGATGCTTCAGCATCTGCACGTGGATGCAGTACAGTCCTGGTGCTGTATCAGGGCAATCGGCGAGGGCAGCGAGAAATTCCCTCTCGCTGAAAGGAACATTGTATTTTTCAGAACGACGCGTGTGGAATGATAATGGCGTCTGCTCGGCTTGCTCCTTTAGAGAGCGAAAGGCAGGGGGGTAAGTGGCAGTCGCAGAGCTCTTAGCAAAGTGCGCGCAACGTGTTCAGCAATGGCGGCAGCGTCCGTGCAGACAGCGCCGTCCAAGGAGATCCCAGGGACACCCATAGGGGTCTGGTATCCATAAATCCGACGGATCCGGGACCACACGAGCGAGGCGGAGACACGGGAGCCCAAGGATGAGACATACCTCTCCCAGCACTCCTGCTTACGCCGTGCAATAAGACGACGGGCCAAGGCACGGAGCCTCTTAAAGGCGATGAGGGTCTCTAGAGACGGGTGCCGCCTATGTCGCTGGAGAGCCCGCCTACGGTCGCGAATAGCCTCAGCAACCTCCGGCGACCACCAGGGTACAGCCTTCCTCCGAGGGAGTCCAGAAGAGCGGGGGATGGCAGCCTCAGCCGCCGAAATGATTGACGTGGTTAAGACACGGACCACCTCGTCAATGTCACCCTGTGGGGGAGACTCAATGGTTGCAGCAGAAGTAAAAGCCGGCCAGTCAGCCCTGTTGATAGCCCAGCGGGGCAGGCGCCCAGAAGAATGACACTGGGGCAGTGACAAATAGATGGGAAAATGGTCACTACCACACAGGTCAGGATGCACTCTCCAGTGGAGGGATGGGACAAGACCAGGGCTGCAAAGAGAGAGATCGATGGCCGAGAACGAGCCATGGGCCACACTGAAAGGCGTGGGAGCACCGGTATTCAAGAGGCTAAGGTCGAGCTGAGCCAACACATGCTCCATGGCCCGACCGCGGTCATCGGAGACAGTCCCAAACCATAGAGGGTTGTGGGCATTGAAATCGCCCAGAAGCAGCAATGGTGGCGGGAGTTGAGTCAGCAGCGCAGCCAAGACATGTCGGGGGAGCTCCCCATCCGGAGGAATGTAAACAGAGCAAACAGTAATAGCCGGCGAGAGCTCAACCCTGGCAGCGACTGCCTCTAAAGGCGTCAGAAGGGGTACTGCCGAGCTACAGACAGAGTGGTGAACAAAGAGGCAAACCCCACCTGACGCTCGTTGACAGGCAGCACGGTTCTTATAGTATCCCCGATAACCACGAAGGGCGGGGGTCTGCATTGCTGGAAACTAAGTTTCCTGCAGAGCAATGCAGAGAACAGGGGAAACACTCAGAAGCATCCGGAGCTCAGGCAGGTGGCTGAAATAACCGCCGCAGTTCCACTGGAGAATGGAAGCAGGAAGGGACTGGGAGGGCGTGAATGCGACTAAGAGGCAGACAGTGCCTCAGAGCCAACTGCCGCCACCGGGGGAGAGTCAGCTGTGTCCATAGGAAAGGCCCCCAAGGGTTCCGTGAGGGCGAGATCCGCAGCAGAGGCGAGGATCTCCACCTCATCCCCGGAGCCAGGAATATGTACAGCAGGCGGTACTGAAACCGCCGGAACATCCTTCTTCTTGGACACATTCCGTTCCTTCTTCTCACGTCGGCCCTTAGGGTGAGAGGGCTGGGAGAGCGTCTCTGAAGGAGCGTCGGAGGCTGACGACGACGCAGAAGCCCTACGACCAGCAGGTGGCGGAACCTTCAGCCACTGGCTGACATCCGGCTGGGTAGGAGAAGAAACGGAGGAAGGGAGAGCCCCGAGGGACCCCTTCCGCGAGAGAGGAACTGGCAGAGGCAACGCCGGTGGAGAAGGAGGGGGAGGGAACGAGCCCCCAGGTGTTGGAGGAGGTCACTCCCGAAGTAAGCGTGGGGGGAGCGACAGAAGAGGGTTTGCCCCCAACTGCTAAGGGGGCAACAGAGGAAGGCTTGCCCCCAGACACGAGGGGGGCAGACAGAGATGCACGGCCCCGAGGGCCCACTGAAGGCGGCACAGATGAGGCGACAACCGTTGCTCGCGTGGGCGACGATAACGTGGCTGCAGCATAAGATGTTCGAATGGAAGCAGGATACAACTTTTCATATTTCAGTTTTGCCTCTCGATAAGTAAGCCGGTCCAGGGTCTTAAATTCCATTATCTTCCGCTCCTTATGAAGAACGGGGCAATCCGGCGAGCATGGAGAGTTGTGCTCCCCACAGTTGACACATACAGGCGGAGGCGCACAGGGAGAATCGGGATGAGAGGGGCGTCCGCAATCTCGACATGTAGCGCTGGATGGGCAATGGGAGGACATATGCCCAAACTTCCAGCACTGGAAGCACCACATCGGGGGAGGGACGTATGGCTTGACGTCGCAACGGTAAACCATTACCTTGACCTTCTTGGGCAAGACATCACCCTCGAAGGCCAAGATAAAGGCACCGGTGGGCACCCTGTTAGTCTTGGGTCCTCTATGTACACGACGGACAAAATGTACACCACGTCGTTCCAAGTCGGCTCTCAGCTCGTCATCGGATTGTAACAAGAGGTCACGATGGTAAATAATCCCCTGGACCATATTTAAGTTACTGTGGGGAGTGACGGTAACAGGGACGTCACCCAGCTTATCACACAAGAGCAACGCTCGTGACTGGGCTGGGGAGGACGTCTTGAGGAGGATGGACCCATTCCTCATTTTAGACAACCCCGCCACTTCCCCAAACTTATCCTCCAGGTGTTCCACAAAAAACAGAGGCTTCGTCGTAAGAAAGGAGTCACCATCAGTCCTGCTGCAGACAAGGTATTGCGGTACGTAAGGCTCCCGCTTGGCACTAGATCGGCGTCCCTCCCATGGCGCAGCCAACGAGGGGAATGACTGAGGGTCATATTGCGCAGCATCAAACTCAACTCTGCCTTGCTTAGAGACGCTGGTGGCCTTGCGACCACCAGCTACTGGCGGAAGAATCCATGTGGTGCGTGTGGTGAAACAGGCATCGAGGTCTGGACTGACATATTGTAGAGCATGCTCTGCAACAGAATATTGCTTGTTGCCAGTATACACCCTCTACCTATGCCCATTCATCCTAATACATAATTTGGTGGTAGTCATGCAGATGTAAAATGCCAAACAGTGTTTACATAACAGCTGGTGTATGAGTGGTGGCTCTCCCTTCAGTAGTACATGTTTTGCCAGTTACAGGGCTGCTATAGGTGATGGTAGGAGTGTGCAAGAGTACTGTGGAGATTGGGAGGGTGACGAAAAGCTATTCTAGAAGTGGTGGGCAAAATTTCAGACAGGATCGATCTCATTGCAGGGCATGATTTTAGGAAGTCACTGCCCTGTCAAAGTAGGTGATTAAAACATTCCAAACCTAGAAAATACTCAGTCACCAGTGGCGTACTCCAAAGTTGTGTTTTGGAGGAATTAGCAGTACCAGGATTGGATGTGATGTCCCGGGAAATCTGCTTTTGAACTATGCTGTTGGGATAATTATGTGTAGAGAAGATTGAGGTGAGAACGGCAGTTTATTGCTGTAAAGAGTCTGTATCTGAACAAATATGTTTGCCTTGGATGCCAAGGCTGTATGGGAGGGAACATTTGACATGGAAAGAATGGCAACTGTCAAAATGTAAGTACTGTTGTTTATTGGTAGGTGTAATGTGGACAGAAGTGTGTAGCTGGCCTTCGGTGAGGACTAGACCAACATCAAGGAAAGTGACAAGGGATTCGGAATAGGACCATGCAAAATTTAATTGGTAGAAGGTATTCAGAGATTCCAGGGATTATAACAGGTCAGCCTCACCATGGGCCCAATATGGTAAAGATGTCATCAATGTACCTAAACCAAACCTGAGGCTGAAGACTTATGGATCCCAGGAAAGCCCCCTCCAAGCGACCCATGAAAAGGTTTGCATAGGAAGCCATCATGGTTCCCATGGCCTTACCCCTGATCTGTTTGTATATCTGTCCCTCAAAGATGAAGTAGTTGTTGGTAAGTATAAAGTTGATTGAGGTGAGTATGAAGGATGTCATTGGTTTGGAATCAGGTGGGTGCTGACAGAGGAAATGTTCAGCAGTGGGCAGACCATGTGTGTGGGGGATGTTGGTGTGTAGGGAGGTGGAATCAATGGTGACAAGCAAGGTGTGAGGTGGGAGTGGGACGGGCATGGATTTCACAGTCTAGAAAATGGTTGGTGTCTTTGATGTAGGAGGAGAGTCTTTGTACTATGGACTGCAGGCACTGATCAACCAACGCAAATATAAGTTCAGTGGGTGCTTTGAAGCCAGTAAGTATATGACGACAGGATGATTGGGCTTGTGGATCTTCAGAAGAAGGGGGTTTGTGGTATGGGTGGGGTGAGAAGCTTTATGGATTGAGGTGTTAGTCCTTGTGAGAGGCCTGATGTTCCAAGGAGTGACTGCGGGTCAGTTTGAATTACAGGGATGGGATCTTGATGGCAGACACTGTAGGTAGAGGTGTCAGACACTAAGAAACTCCTTTCCATCAAGTACTACAGTGGTAGATCCTTGGAGTCATCAGCTTGTAGGGAATGTAGAGCCTGGAGTTCTGTAGAGGACAGGTTAGGGTCATGTTGTATGGACCTGAGGAAGGATTGTGAAGCAATGCTGGATGTGAGGAGTTCTTGGAAGGCTTGTAAGGGATGATTTTGAGGTAGTGGATCAATCCACCAATTCCAATCTCCGCAATATTCTTGTCAGATCCTATGCTCCTCCTGCACCCATCTCCCCATCCTAAGGCTCCTACCCCCGTGACTGTCCCCACCGCAAGACTTGCCCTATGCACCCTCCTACCACCACTTACAGCAGCTCTGTAACTGGCAAAACATATACTTTTAAAGGGAGAGACACCTGTGAAACAACACGTCATATACCAGATGTTATGTAAACACTGTTCAGCCTTTTACATCTGAGCATGACTTCCACAAATTATCGATTAATATGAATGGACATAGGCAGAGGGTGTATACTGGCAACAGGCAATATCCTGTTACAGAGCATGCTCTACAACATGACAATACTGACCTTGGCGCCTGTTTCTTCACCACATGCGCCATCTGAGTTCTTCCCCCAGACACCAATTTCTCAGAACTCCACAGATGGGAACTAGCACTACATGTCCTTATTTCTCACCACCCACCTGGCCTTAATTCACATTAACTTCTTCTGTCTCAGCATTTCTTCACAGTAGCTACTCTTTTCTTCGGTCCGTTTGTTTTCTTCATCTTTTGTTGTCTTACCCATCTATTTTTCACTATGGCTTACATATTTACCTTGTCTTCAACCTTTAAGCTCTCAGGTTTTCAAATCTCGTCTGATGCAGTCCGCAGCAATCAATCTTTCCTTCTCTCCCCATGCGGTAAGTCTCCCCTGAACCATGGTTCTCGATGACTTTCCCAAAAGCTACACTTTTTCCAAAACATCTCCAGTCCTTTTCCTTCATCGCCCTTCCTCCCCCTTCCACCCTTCTACTTGAAGAAGGAGCCACTGGCTCTGAAAGCTTGCCTAATTGCAACTTTCTTTTATATATGCCGCTTTATTAAATTATTTTGTCAGAGGCTATTTGGTGTATTATTAGCCCCATACTTTGTTTTCTTGTGAAAACTGCTGTTAAAGACTGATAGAAACCCATCTTTAAATGCACTGTATTTGGAACTAATGTCTGTCACATTACACACATCCCTACAGTCAGCTTCCTGTAACGTTGCCTTGAAGTTTTCCACTGTATATTCATTAATTCATCTGTTTTCATTTATGCAGCTTCAGAGTAATCAGAAAAGATGTTTAATTGGTTAGTAATATGTCAAGGTCACATAGGCCATTCACTACTTTACATCACTGATTAAGTATTCTACAAAAATGCTGTAGTGTACATTTTTCTGTGTAATTCTGGCAGGAAAAATTAACAACAAAACACATGTTGTGTTAAGTAACACTTAAAATTGTTCCCTTTCCTTAACCTTTCAGAAAATTAATATTCAAATCTCCACAGACTATCATTTGCTTTCTTTTTATGATAGGTGGTATATAATAAAGACCTAAATTTTTGTAAGAACAGTTGAAAATTTTGCAAGACCTAAATTTTTGTAAGGACAGTTGAAAATTTTGCAGTGGTATCTGTTTACTGTAACAATCACAAATGACTTACCCATTAGCAACAATTCACAAGCACAGACATCCAATTACTGATCTAAGCAGAAAGTACTGTTATCAACAGATTTTTAACTTGATTTTATTTACCAAATTCATGGCAACTAGTCCTTTCCCATACTTTCCCTACATAAATGAAATTTATGGTCCTCTATGTTTAACATATGGACTCCTGTATTAACATGGTGCTCAGACAGATATTATACATCAACTTCCTTTTGACATTCTGTATCACAGGTAGGCAACCAGCAGCCCATGGGCCACATCCAGCCCATGACTGGTTTCCGTTTGGTCCACAGAAGAAATTTGTGGGAGAGAGCAAAGCGCTGCACAATTTTGCAACAGAAGTTTTTAAGACAGCTACAACTATTGTAAAATGTCATAAGTAAAGAAACCAAACAATGGAAACTCCAGGTAGGAATATCAATAATGTAGGAAAAGACAGATCGCTACTTACCATAAAGAAGACATGTCAAGTTACAGACAGGAACAATTAAAAGATACTTACATCAATCTTTTGGTGACAGCCTACCATCAGCAAAAGAGAAACACACAGCAACCATACACACAAGCAAGCACACCTCATTCACACATGACCACCAACTCCAGCATCTCAGGCTGGAATATAAGTATCACTTGGGATGCAAGCAGCAATCTGGAGAGAGTGGGGAAGGAGAAGGGGAAGGCGAAGGGATAGTATAGGTGTGTTGGCAGAGGGCAGCAAACAAAGAGGGTGGGAGATGAGAATGATAGGACAGAGGGGGTGGAAAATGTTGGTTGGAGGCTGTGGGGACTATATGTTAGTGTGGGTTGAGGTCAGAATAATTACGAAAGCGAGGAATGTGTTGTTACAATAACTCCATTATACATAGTTCAGAAAAGCTGCTCTTGGGAGGAAAATCCAGATGGCTGGGGTAGTGAAATAGCCATTGAAATGAAGCATGTAATGTTCAGCTGCATGTTGCGCAATTGGGTGGTCTACTTTGCTCTTGGCCACAGTTTGGCGGTAGCCATTCATCCTGGTGGACAGCTGGTTGTTACTCATAAAAATGTGAAAAGCTGTGCAATGATTGCAGTGGAGCTGGTAAATCATATTTCTGCTTTCGCAGGAGGCCCGGCCCCAATGGAGTAGGACAAATGTGACAACGAGACTGTTACAGGAAATACTGTGTGGCTGGACTGGGCAGGTCTTGTACCTGGGTCTTCCACAGGGATATGATCATTGCGGTAGGGGCTGGTATTGGGAGCGACATAGGGATGGAGTAGGATGTTATGGAGGTTAGAAGGCCAACAGACCACCACTTTAAGAGGGATGAGAAGTATCTCAGGTAGGATGTCTCTGATTTCAGGGCATGACAATAGGGAATCAAAGCCTTGGCGAAGGATGTGGTTCAGTTGCTCCAGTGTGGGATGTGCTGAGTGACAAAGGGGGCACTCCTTTGTGGCTGATTCTTGGGAGTGGTGAGGGGAAATGGCATAGGAGATCTGTTTGTGGACTAGGTCTGGGGCTGGGGGATAGTATCTGTATGTGGAGGTCTTAGTGAGACCCTCAGTATATTGAGCAACATAGTTCTCATCACTTCAGATACACTGCCCCTGGGTGGCTAGGCTGTATGGGAGACATTTTTTGGTGTGGATGGGATGCCAGTTGTCAAAATTCCAGTACTGTTGATGGTTGGTGGGCTTAATGTTGACACCCTAACCAGACTAGAGGCTTGGAGTTTTGGGAGGCTAGGAAGGTCTCATCTAAATGGCTCATAAGCAGGTTGCCATAGGACGATGCCATGCAGATGCCTGTGGCTGTCGCACAGATTTCTTTGTATACCTACCCTTCAAAGGAGTAGTTGTTTTGGGTTAGGAGGAATTTAGAATGGTGCATGAGGAATGAAGTAGTGAGTTTGGAGTCTAAAGAACATTGTGAAAGGTAGTGTTCTATAGCGTTAAGACCATGGGCATGATGATGCCGGTGTATAGGGAAGTGATGTCTTTTTGCTTATCTGCAACACCTACTTTGCCCATTTCTCCATCATTCCCATTTCCTTTACACCATTCCTGCCGCAATGGACCCCTGCTCCATCTTTCTGCACCAATTCAGAAAAGTATCCCTTTTCCTGGCTAAAACCCAGTCCCACATCCCACTTCTCAAATGCCGCCTAAACCATCCTCCCCCTTTCCCACCCAATCACCCACTGGTCACCTTCCAGCAATTCCTTACTTCCAACCTAGCCTCACTATCTTTCCCCAGATCCCTTCCTCAGAACACCAACCCTTCAGTAAAAGAAAGAACATCCATAATCATCCTACCTGCAGGCGACGGTTCTACCATTGTTGTTATGAATCGCAGTGACTATCTGCCAGAAGGTCTCTAATAATTATGACACCTCTACCTATAAACTCTGTGAGAGTGATCCCATCCCAGTCATCCAACACAATCTCCGCCTAAAGCCTTAGGCCCTTCCCAGAACCTTCCCTGAATCCATTTCCCTCTTCATCCCTAAGACACCCTGCACACCCACCTTCTACATGCTCCCCAAAACCCACAAACCCAACAATCCTTGACAATCCATTGTGGCTCGTTATTGTGCCCCACTGAAAGAATTTTGGCCCTCATTGACCAACACTTCATCCAATTGCCCGTAATCCAGCCTCCCACGTGAAAGACACCAACCACTTCCTTCACCGACTCTCCACTAACAGCCTTTTACTTCCTGGATCCATACTCATCGCTGTTGACACCAACTCTCTCTACCCCAACATCCCTCATGTCCATGCTCCTATTGATACTGGACATTAAAATCCCCAATGTCCTTCAGACTCCAGACCCACTACCTTATTCTTCATGTATCTTACTAACTTTATCTTAGCCCACAGCCACTCCTCCTTTGAAGGGAAGGTATAAAAACATATCCATGGTACAGTCACAGGCACCCTCTTATTCCAACTTGTATATGGGTCATCTATAAGTGACCTTCCTAGTCTACCAAAATGCCAAAACTGTAGTCTGATTCAGGTTCACTGATGATGTCTTCATGATTTGGACTCAGGGCAAGATATGCTATCTTTGTTCCTCCACAACTTCAACATCTTCTCTGCCATCCGCTTCATGTGGTCCTCCTCAACCCAGTGTGCCACCTCTCTATATACTGACCTCCTCCCATCTGATGGTTTCATCCGCACCTCTGTCCACATTAAACCCACCAAACACCAGCAGTACCTGCATTCCAACAGCTGTCATCTCATCTACACCAAAAAATGCCTCCCAAACAATCTTGCAACCCAGGGACAGAGTATCTGAGGTGAATCAAGCCTGTGGGTCACCAAAGGCTGCCCATGCCTGTTCTAGAAGGTGTAAACAATACCCATTTCATGAACTTCGTTCTTTTCGAAACAGCCATCCCAGCATTTGCCTTTAAGAATTTCAAAAATCATGAAACTGTTGGACCCGGATGTCCAGAAAGGGAGTCCTTCAGGAGTGCAATGACTCTGCCACAGCATTTTCATATATCAGTCAACACAGTGATACATGATCTTTGATGTGACAATATGAACAATTTGATTAAGCACTAAATAACAAGAAATTCAATTATTTTTTAATTTTATATTTATTTTGTATAGAAACCCACCAATATCAACAAATGCACAATAAAAAACTGGCAAAACAACCACTGCAAATGTCTCTCTCTCTCTCTCTCTCTCTCTCTCTCTCTCTCTCTCTCTCTCGCGGGCGTGCGCGCCCAGACACACACACACACACACACACACACACACACACACACACACACACACACAATAAATAATACATCAAAGACAATGAAACCCAGATTTTATGCAATGCAAAACAAGAAAGTAACATCCAGCTGGAAATAGTAGAACATTATAATGTAAAGTTATATATCAAAATACTTGCACAGAATCCGTAGAGCAAATGTTGTCATGTACTGATTACAAACACCATCTTTGTCAGTTTCTGCTAAGGTTAGTGCAGGCTAAAACAAGGACCTATGACACAAATTCAATAATCTATGCTATTTAAAGCATGTACCAAAATTAAATAAGTAGTCACAATAATTTAAAACTCAGACTGTAAAAATGTTTCTTGGAGCTTACTGTTTCTCATGAGCTGTTAACAGTCAACTGAAAACACTGGATGATGACACTGATATCATGTCGTTTTTGAAACACGGATAAGTGACAAAACATAGATGTGTATTGGCCTCTGATAGTCGTCCAACTGATGAATTCGATGGGCTAAAATTATTTCTCTGTGCAGCTTACTCATAGATATCATTTCAAAATTCACCTACAAGACATTGTAACTTGGGCCTCTGATAGGCAAAAACATCAGTGAACCACATACAATGCATTAATTTACCATTTCGAAAATGTATGAATACAATAATCAGTTCACCTATGCCATAACATAATGACCCATTCAAATTTTTATTTTTTGCACCTATGGGAATAACTTTATTATTAAATTAAGTAACTTTCCCAATCTTAAATATTCTTACTATGAATAAAAGTACTGTAAGAATGTCAATGTATCTTAAGCAAGGACTGGATACAGATATAGCTTAATTGCACATAAATTAATGGGCAGAAAATAGTATAAAAATAAATCATTCAAAAAATGTAACACACAATATCATAAAATACAGGTTTCATGTTATTACGCAAATCAACCTTATAGTATTTTGTACTTAGAGCTTTTACTTCTATTTTTATTACTTTCTAAGGATTTTTTTGTTGCCCCACAGTGCTTGTTTTCATACTCAAGACCTATTCCCATTCATCCCGAATACTTCTTGAAACATTTATTTTAATGCTGTACTCACTCACTTGTTAGATAAACTATAAGAAAGTCTTAGTACCCAACATATGGTCTCTTGTTATTGTTATATTAATAAGAAAGATATTGTATCAACTTTGCTTTTTCAAAGACAAGTATAATAATTTCTGCTGCTAGCACTGCAAATGTCAAAGATGAATCAAATTTCACTCTCAAATGTCATACTTTTTATTTTTAAGTGAGGTATTACAATATGGAGAACTTAGGAGTTATCTGTTTTTAACATCAAACTAACTGCTGACTAAAGTGGAAGTTTGAGGGGAAGGAAAGAAAGAAAGAGAGAGAGAGAGAGAGAGAGAGAGAAAGAGAGCTGCACCATTGCGATACCAAGGGACAAATATAGGTTTCTATTCTATCTGTGTAGTTCAAGTGTCTCAACTGCTGAATATGTTGAGAAAGAAAATCTCTGCAACAAACCATGAAAAACTGAAAACTCTTAAAGGACAACACAGAAGGAAAGTGAAGAGGACAGCTGAGCTGTATGCCTAAAGGTGTCCTAACAGACTGAATGATAGTTCAACTAATGTGCAAAAAATTGTTATTGGGAGGCCACTGGAATGCTTCACAAAAGGTAAGGGGCACCCTTACAATGAATAAAGTGAATTAAATTGATTTTATGCGCACTGATGCTCTATGCACACATTAGCTCCAAAGATATTGTGAGTATATCTGGGGTATGTCAGTCCAGCATTGCCTGCAATTTGCATGCAGTTTCCATGTGTACAATGTGTCACTTAACTGGAAGTTTAACCAACGTAAGTAATTCTGCTGTTTGTTCTAGTGTGACACCAGGGTAGGTAGTATGTCCTTTCTACAAAATTTTGCTATACCAATGAATAAACCTTTAAAAATAATGAAAAGCTGAATGTAAGAAACATGCACTGTTGTAAGAAATATGCACTACTGAGGTACTGATAATCCACACTTGCTAATGCTTGTACAACATCAGAGGCAGTGGACTACGAATGCCTAGAGTGGGGCTATTGGAGACTACGTAATACGGCCTTACTTCACTGAAGAGACCTGAAAACATACAGGTATACACAATTTCTTACAGAAGCACTATCAGCTTCTATAGAGGAAGTAATGCTTGAAATATACAGCACAGCAGGTACCCAGCTGAATACTCACTTGTGACAACAAGCTGCTCACACAGTTCTTTCTCAATCCCTGGACGAGATGAGTAGGAGTTGTGTAATTTAACAATGTAAGTGTGTATCTCAAAATATTTTTGTTCATGCAGTGTTATTATTTAACATTCTTTAGACCTCAATTTCATGTTTTATAAATTCATTCATTTGTAACACATACCTGTCTTTAAAAACTCTGGCAGCAACAACAGCAGAACTGTTACCGTAATTAAAGCATGAACTATTCTTCCACACCACATCCTTTGCCTTCCTGGTGTTGCATTGGTCAAACAATATGTATTGTGAATGGTACCAGTTTTAAATTAAACTTGTTTCAATGATTACTAATTAGTAATTACACTATATTAGCTTTGCCAAATTGGAGCACCGTAACAGCTGAATGTAATATTTCCTTATGACAACATTAACTTTCACATAGGACAGCAATTGGTTTGATGGTTCCAAAACTATACACTAATTTTCAGAGAGTGAAATGCAGTTAACTGCAATATTTGCAACAGTAATTACGATACTTCCATTTAAAAAAGCAAAGTTAATATCAGTACATCTGTAATTATTATAGCTATGGCACTTAGTGATGACTTTCTTATGATTAATCTGGGTGCAAACAGTTTAAGATGAACAGTTTAGCTGAACCATCCTGTACATGTGCAGTATGCAATATTTTTATTGTTACCACGTATTTGTGAGGACAATACCTTTTTCGTAAATTCAATGCACAGAGCAAAAAGCATTAATAGTCCAGGCTAAATAAATTGTTAAACAGTAGTGGATGAAGCTGACAACAATAAATAGAAACATGAAACTCTGCAATGCTATTATAAAGTGACATACATACTGTTAACACACAGATAAATGTTAAGGCACATGATATAATTCAGCACACTCAACACTATTCAGAATTTGTTATTTTGGTTTCATACTTATCATCACAGCCATTAAATTCAGAGTGACCTATTTGATACTTCAATAGCAAATCCCTATTCACTTACAACAATCTATTCACTGCAAAAGACTATCATAATTTTGTATGAAAGGCTCTCAGTGTTTTACCTACATCAACTGCAAATAATACTCAATGTTTTCAAAAGTACCATCATCCTCTCCACCTAAAAGAAGAATATTATTACTTCTATTTATATTCTACATCACTGGCTAATTACTTCCATTTGGTGACAAGGTGAGGGACCAATTATCACAACAAGATTTAGAGACAGGATGATAAAACATATTAAGACTTCAGGGAATAACTTCCATGGTACTATAGAGGTCTGTAAATGACAAAAGATGTAATAAGTCAGTGATTGGAATGTATACAATAAATAACTGAGGACTATGGATGTAACAACATCTGTGACACGAAGAGGTTCACATAGGGGAGGATGTAAATATGGGCCAAATCAAACCAATTAGAAGAGTGATGACAAAAAAGGCATGGATAGTATCAGCAATCTATCATTTTATTGCTGACAATGAAAATAGGATAATCCTTGAAACATTGAGCGAAAATTCACAATTGATATTGCTAGAAAACTGAGTATGTTTTATACAATAATGCTACAGCAGAAGATTTCTTGAAATCCTCAAAATTTTAATCGTGTTGAGCACACTGCTACATTATGAATGCATTGTTATACAAACTGTTTACTACTCATTTCACAGTTTCAGTGGTAAATACATAACACATTTTCACAGAAAATGTATGGATAAAGTTACATACACATTTGAAAAACCCATTCATTTAATTTCACTGAACACAAAGGTGGCCAAATGCGTAAAAGTAATGAGATTTTTAACAGCTTTCAATAATAACCTATGCTAATAATGTACAATACAACACAAAGTAATACACAATGAAAATACTTATAAGCATTCAGTCGTCGTATTTTCAAAGTCAAGACAGGTCATGTGATAAAATGTAGGAATCTTTGTTACTACAGCTAACTACAAAGATAAAGCTGTTTCTGTTACATGAATAAACTAATTAATCAAATGATACTGAAACAGTTACACATAAATATTTGTTCATTTTACATTTAAATTTGGTGAAATAATAAATAATCACAGAATTCACTTATGAACACATCACTCAAAATATATATACATATACATATATTTTTAAAGAGAGCGAGCTCCATGTGACTGGTTATCTTCACAGCATAATACTGCAGTTCTTTATAGCAACCTGCCCTGACAATTTGTCTCACCACATTTACAAATGATTACTCTCTCTGGAACACTGTCCACGTCATAGCCATAGTTCCATGTTAGCTCTGTATTGGCTGGCACAAATGAATTAGTAAAAAACGCCACCCACGGGAATCTGAGATCATGCGTGTCCACAAAGACATTCTGGGCAAACAGGTTTGCATTACACGAATGCTGCAACATGGATAATAAACAGAAGTTTATTAATAACAAGTCACTTAACAAGCACTTCGCGATTAATATTAACAGCATGACTACAACCCCTAAAAAGAGGTATAAGACAGACACACAAAAAACTTCTTGTAGATTCCCTTAGGGGCATACATCGCACTGTTCTCCGCACAAAAGCCAATAAACAACAATATTGCTTTTTAACGCACTTCCACATCAAAAATCTTGTTAACAACAATTAACAGCAAATTATGCATTCTCTCAATTTTACGTTAAACTGGAATCAACATAAAAAATTGCAACAATAACTGTATTAAAAGGCAGCAAATTATTTCATGTTATTATGGAATTCTATAGACAGTGATGCGATTCCCAATTATTGGTTTTCACTGGTGAGAAGAACGGATGACTACTTACATTGATAAATCGACCAACATTCCCACAAGTTTTAGCATCCAGGATATATCTTCCATTCCGGCCAAACAGATTTCTTGTAGAGGGTGCCATTATTTTAGGCTGCTTCCCAGTTGGCTTCCGCAAAACTGTGGTTTGTCCTCTGTGTTTTGCTAATAAAGAGCATACTGTGTTTTTATAATAGGATAATGGTAGAAAAAGTAAGTAATGGCTTTAAATTAATTAAATTCTAAAAAATATTAACACTTAGTATAATTAATACTGTATTATCTATTACTCCTGCTTTCTGCAATATTCACACACCAGATAGCTGAAGATAAAGTGTATTTTATTTATAAACATATTTAAAACACAGACTGCTCACTTTTTACACTTTGGTAGACTTCTTTATGCCACATAATTACCAATGCACATCCATGGGATGTAATTCTACAGGGTCTTTCGGCACAGTCATTACAAACTTTCAGGAGAGAGAGAGAGAGAGAGAGTACACCTAGATGATGGAAAATCACATAGCAATGCATGGTCAGAAATACTTTACTGGTGTGGTAGTGACAACACAAAACACAAGTAACTAAGGGAAGGAACAGGGTTAAAAACATGTTTATTATGCTTCGTGCAGCAGAAACCAAGAAATAAGAACGAAAACAGGCAAGGATCATTATCAACAAAGGTGTTTGAAATTACGGCTCCAGACCATGGTGAAGGCCTCACATCTCCGGTGCAATGAAGAACAACAGATCTTCCGTGCACTGGAGATCTGGAGATGTGAGGCCCGCATCACGGTCCGAGGTTGTAATTTCAGACACCTTCTTTGATGACAATTGTCGTCTGTTTTTGTTTTTATTTCCTTGTTTCTGTCGTTGGTTGGTCGGTTTAAAAGAGGGGGGAGGGACCAAACTGCTAGGTCATCGGTCCCTCGTCCTAGTTAAAACACTTCCACAAGGGTGGGAGTAAAATAATAGACACATACACAACACAGCTAGGAGAAAGTAGAAAACCACAGGAATGAGAAAAGGGCAACAAACACTAAAACAGACAAAATCGGACACGAAAACCACAGAGACTCAAGAAACATGTAGAAGAGATCAAAACAAATGAGCAGATTACCATGGCTGGCTGACCATGAGAATAAAAAGGAGAAGCGAGGCACTCTGCAACACATCAAAACCTCCACCCTAAAAGCGCTAGGGTGGAGGACACAAGAGGGACAAAGGACATGTGCTAAAACTTTCATCAAATGATAAAACCCACCTTCACAAATAAATTGCAAAACTAAAGCTGCTGCTGAGGCGTTGTCATCCAACACCGAAGGTCGGGTGCTGGGAAAGTTAAAAAGTCCGCCACAGAGCGGCTAAAAGTGGGCAGTCCAGAGAGAGGTGGACGACCGTCATTTTTTAGCCACAGCAACATGGAGGTGGGTCTTTGCAACGGAGGAGGCAGCCATGGGCAATGTGGAGCTGGTAGAGGACAACTGATTCCCTGCGAGAGGACCACATGGAAAACTTCCACACTTTCACAGTCTCCTTAATGACACACTGTTTGTTGTGCGTTATGCCATTCCGTCTCCCAAAGCCAAAAAACCCCGTGGCATAAGAAAGAACGCAGGTAAATTTCAGAGATGCCTATCTCTAGAAGTGGTTTCCGCGTAGCCTGTTTGGCCAGCCTGTCGGCAAGTTCGTTGCCTGGGATTCTGACGTGTCCTGGGGTCCACACAAACACCCCTGAATGGCGGGACTGTTCCAGGGCATAGATGGACTCCTGAATGGACACTGCCAAAGGACAGCGAGGGTAGCACTAGTCGATAGCTTTTAGGCTGTTCAAGGAGTCAGTACACACAGGAGGAATGACTCGTCAGGAAATGAGCGGATGTGCTCAAGAGCACGAGATATAGTCACCAGCTCTGAAGTGAAAACACTGCAGCCATCTGGCAACGAGGCTGTTCAATATGTCCTCCATGAACAGACACAAAGTCTAAGTGACCATCAGCCATCGAGCCATTGGTGTAAAACAATTCATGGCTCCGGTAAATGTTGAGAATCAAGAGGAAGTGATAGTGGAGAGCCGCAGGGTTAACGGAGTACTTAGGGCCATGCGAAAGGCCCAGAAGAATCTGCGGCATAGGTGTACATCATGGAGGTGTATGTGAATGGACCTTGAGGAGAGGTGGTAACGGGAAGGACTCCGGTTCAGACAGAAGGGACCGGGTGCGACTGCAATCATAAGCCCTGACCTGGTCCGCCGATGCTGGAGATGAACTGCAGTAGTTGGGAAAAGGAGATGCTAATTCGGATACACAGGAGAACTATGAACGTGTGCAACGTAACTGGCGAGCAGTTATGCATGCCTAACCTTCAATGGAAGGGCTCTGGCCTCCACCAGGACATTGGCCACCGGACTCGTTCCAAGTTCCCGTCGCTAGGCGAACTCCACAGTAGTGCACTGGGTCAAGTAAACACAATGCTGAGGGCACCACCGAACTGTAAACCAGACTCCCATAATCAAAGCAGGATTGAACAAGAGCTCCATAGAGCTGCAGAAGCCTAAAGCGATCTGCACCCCAGTTGGTGTTCCTCTGGCCGTGGAGCGCACTGAGGTGCTGCCAGCACTTCCGCTTAAGCTGACGAAGGTGAGGGAGTCAAGTCAATCGGGCGTCGAAAACCAGTCCTAAGAATCGGTATGTCTCCACTATAGTGAGTGCATTGTCATTAAGGTAAAGTTCTGGTTCTGGATGAACGGTGCAATGCCAACAGAAATGCAAGACACACGAATTCACAGCTGAAAACTGGAAGCCATGGACTAGAGCCCACGGCTGAGCCTTGTGACTGGTTCGCTGTAGGCGCCACTCAGTAACACCAGTACTGGAGGAGCTGTACGAAATGCAGAAGTCATCCGCATACAGAGAAGGTGAGACTGAAAACCCTTAAGCTGCTGCTAGACCGTTAACAGCCACTAAAATAGAGAGACACTCAATACGGAGCCCTGCGGAAAGCAGGGGGAACTAGGGGAGGCACCAACTTCGACATGGAAAGTATGGGGTGACAGGAAGTTTCGGATAAAAATTGGGAGCGGGTTCTGGAGACCCCACTCATACAATGTGGCAAGAATATATGATGTCACCAGGTCATGTCGTATGCTTTATGTAAGTCAAAAAAGATGGCAACCAGATGTTAGCATCGGGAAAAGGCTGTTTGGATGGCAGACTCGAGGGACACAAGATTATCAATGGTAGAGGGACCCTCGCGGAAGCTGCCCAGACATGGAGCCAGTAGGTCATGTGACTCCAAGACCCAACCCAACTGTTGACACACCATATGTTCCAGCAGCTTACAAAGTAAGTTGGTGAGGCCGAAGGTCCGGTAGCTATCCACAACAAGTGGGTTTTGACCGGGTTTGAGCACCAGAATGATGGTGCTCTCCCGTCATTGTGAATGAAAGATGCCATAGTGCCAGATCCGGTTGAAGATGATGATGAAATGTTGCTTGTAGTCAGATGAGAGATATTTAATCATCTGACTGTCGATCTGATCCGGCCCAGGAGCTGTGTCGGGTTTATGTGAAAGGGTGCTGAGGAGTTCCCACTCTGTTAATGGGGCGTTATAGGATTCACTGGGGCATTTAGTGAACGAGAGGATTTTCCTTTCCATCTGCTGTTTGAGGGTGTGAAAGGCTTGAGGGTAGTTCTCCGACGCAGAGGCTCCAGCATAGTGCTCAGCAAAGTGCTCGGCAATTGTGTTTGCATCAGTAGATAACACGCCATTGATGTTAATGCCAGGGATACCTGTTGGGGTCTGGTATCCAAAAAGGCACCTGATCTTCATCCAGACTTGGGAATGTGACATATGGCACCCAATGACGACACGTACCTCTCCCAACACTCCTGTTTCCATCGTTTTATAAACTGGCGAATGTGGGCACAGAGTGGCTAAAAGCCTATTAGGTGCTCTATGGAAGGGTGCCACATATGTCACTGCAGAGCTCGCTGATGCTCTTTAATTGCTTCAGCGACTTCCAGCAACCACCAAGGGACTGTCTTTCGCCGGGGGCACCCTAAAGAATGAGGGATCGCATTTTCTGCCGCAGAAACAATCATTGTAGTGACCTGCTCAACGACAACATCAATGGCACCATGTGGGAGAGATTCAGCAGTGACAGCAGAGGTGAAGGCTTCCCAGTCTGCCTTGTTTAAAACCCGTCTGATTAGGTGTCCATGGGCATGACACAAGGGGAGTGACAGGAAGATGGGTAAGTGGTCACTACCACACAGGTCGTCATGTACTCTCCAGTGGATAGATGGGAGAAGGCCAGGACTGCAAACTGAGAGATCAATGGCATGGCCAAATACGTGTCATGTGCCACACTGAAATGTGGGGGGTGGGGTTTTATGTGCATTAAAATCTCCCAAAAGTAGGAAAGGTTTAGGGAGTTGATCAATCAGTGCAGCCAATACGTTCAGGTGTATTGCACCATCTGGAGGAAGATATACATTGCAGACAGTTATTTCCTGTGTCGTCCTTATCCTGACAGCCACAGCTTCATGAGGGGTTTGAAGGGGCACAAGTTCACTGCATACTGAGTTCAGGACATAGAGGCGAACTCCACCTGACACTCTATTATAGTCGCTACAGTTCCTGTAATATCCCTTACAGCCGTGGACGGCAGCGGTCCGCATTGCCAGGAACCAGGTTTCCTGGAGGGCAATGCAGAAAGCAGGTGTAAAGCTCAAAAGCTGCCGTAGCTCAACGAGGTGGCAGAGAAAACCATCGCAATTCCGCTGGAGGATTACATGATTGTGAGACTAGGAAGGCATGAAACATTCAATTAGGCAGTCTACGCCTCAGGGTCACCTACTGCCACCTGGTGAGTACCTGTGCGATCAACATCCATTGTGTCTGAGGATCCAGTGAGATCTAGGTCCTCAGCAGATGCCAGAATCTCCACCTCATCCTCAGACACAGAGCTTGTAGGTAGTGGTGATGTGGGTGCCACTGCAGTGCCTTGGTTCTTGGGGGTCTTTTCCTTTTTATGTTTCTCTCGCTGTTCCTTAGGTTTGTCCAGCTGGGAGGGCTTCACTGTTTCAGTCTCAGGGACTTAGGAGGACCATCAAGCCCTACAACCAGCTACCTGTGGTTGCTTCAGCCACTGGCAGGTGTCAGCTTTGCCACTGGTAGGAACCTGTGAGGGGAGTGACCCAAGTGATCCCTTCCTGGCGAGAGGAGCCAAAGAAGATTTACGCTGTGGGGACTGCCGTCCCTGATGGTTGGAGGGGTGTTGCTCCTGAAGTAGGTTATGCAGGAGCAACAGGGAGGGAAGTGCCCCCCACCATCAAGGGGACAGATGGAGTCTGAAGGCTATGAGAGTCAACTGTACACAGAGGAATGGAAGATGGTAGAACTGTTGTTGTAGTGGCAGCATAGTCTGACGTCATATGTACAGGATGTAGCCTCTCATATTTTCTCTTAGCCTCGGTGTTGGTCAGTTGGTTCAGGGTCTTGCATTTCATTATTTTTCTTTCTTTCTAGAGAATGCTGCAGTTTAGCGTGTAAGACGAATGGTGCTCTCCGCAGTTGACACAGGTGGGAGGAGGGGCACAGGGAGTATTGGGATGTGAAGGATGTCCACAATCCCGACAGGTGATGCTGGAAGTACAGCAGGAAGACATATGGCCAAACATCAAGCACTTAAGGCACCATGTAGCGGGAGGGATATATGGCTTTACGTCACACAGAGGTAGACCATCACCTTGACCTTCTTGGGTCATCCTCGAAGGCCAAGATGAAGGCACTGGTGGCAACCTGGTTATCCCTCAGACCCCAGTAGACGGAATGGATGCCTCGACGCTCTAAAATGGCGCGCAGCTCATCGTCAGACCACGAAGGAAGGTCCTGGACCATATTTAAGCTCTTATGGGACGTGATGGAAACAGAAACGTCCCCCAGCTTGTCACAGGTGAGTAGCGCCCGTGACTGGGCAGAGGATGCTGTTTTGATCAAGACCTACCCTGACCACATTTTGGACAAGCCCTCCACCTCCTCAAACTTGTCCTCTAAATGCTCCACAAAAAAACTGAGGTTTCATTGACAAGAAAGATTCCCCATCAACTCTCGTACATAAGAGGTATCGGGATGAATAAGCTTCACTGCCATCCTTAGCCTGACGTTCCTCCCATGGTGTGACCAGGGAGGGGGGGAGGGGAGGGGGGGATGGAACGATTTGGGGTCGTTATTTCTTAGCACTGAAGTTAGACCTTGATCGCTTAGAGACTGCTGGTGTTTGACCACCAGCAAAAGATGACTTACTATGCTTCATGATGCGTCAGCCGTCCTGATGCCACCAACTCCGACCAGGGGCCCTCCCCACATGCTCCACCCATCCACAGCAAAGGTCACCTGTCAGGATGGCCATTGTTGGGAGTCCTGATGCCCCTGGGTGACAGGTAACTACTCCTTGGCGCAGGCATCATCAGCAGAGCGATCCCTGTGTGGTCAGGGGGCTACAACCAAAAGGGTATGTGGCGGCCTCACAACAATGGACTGGCTACCGTGCTGGATATCACGTGCAAACGAGCTAAGAAGTCCATTATCGTTGACAGCGCAGAAAGCAATACTGCACAGAGGATGGAGGGTGACCTCGCCCAACAGCTGGAGAATGAGCAAAAGTGCAGATCCACGTTGACGATGGATGCGAGAGGTCTCAGCGCATGATGGACACTATGCACCATGTAAGGCACCCTTCACCAACTGGCTCGCTCTTCAAGAAAGTTTTGAAAAATGAATTCTTTAACCTGTCTGTGTCCTCTTATTTTGTTTTGTGTCATTACTACCATGCCCGGAAAGTGTTTCCGACAATGCATTGCTACGTGATTTTCCATCGTGTAGGTGTATTCTATTTCTCCTGAAAATTTGTATGCTGTGATGAACCACGGGCTGGCTATAGCTGCCAGAGATTGTGGGTTTTGTGTCCGCACGGGCGTGCACACACGTGTGTGTGTATCATTTTTGACAAAAGTCTTGTTGGCCGAAAGCTAACTTTCCGATAGCCTTTTGTTGTGCCTTTCTGCATCTCTGCTATATGGTGAGTAACAAATATTCTTTTCATAATATTTTTACATTCCATCCTGGATTTTCCATTGTTTTACTATACACATGTTGTAGAAACAGTTGATAAGAAGAAAAAAGGAGATGTATATTACCTGTAGGAAACAATTTGGTTGCATACTACAGTAATAAATATTCTGAGAAGAGCAAACATCATGAATCAATACAGAAAACTAGACCATGGAAATTTGTGATATGTTGGGTAAGGTAAATAAAGTAATCAAACGGTCATTTTAAGAAGTAAGAAAAAAACATGTAAAAATCATATACCTTTAGCGAACAGGTATGAATTGTTAAGTTACACAAGTTAAATGACATCTTGAACTAATTTATAACGAACAAGAGGGAGGGGAGGTCTTAGCAATGGACCCACTAAGACACTTGTCCAATATATATATGGTGGCACATGAAATTTGTTACCAATTGTTTCTTTCACAATTTATGACGCACATTAGATATCCCACTGGGTTCTCTACAGCAGTACCAGCAGAGCTTGGAAAAACAAATGAGTTACGAAATGATGTGTAATTCACGATACTGCCGCTAAGAGACTGGTAAGCAGTAACGGCTGACAATGGAAGACTGACGACACAGCAACGATTGGCAATTGTGTTCTTTTTCATGAAACGAAAAGCCTTATTGTGACTCAGAGGCATTTTCGACAACAGTTTAACACATGATGGGTCCCTTGCAAAAAGACCATCCACAGGTTGTACGATAAATTTGTACAGGAAGGAACAGTATTGGAAGCGAAGCGACCTCCGCCTAAGCCTGTTTGTTCGCCGGAGAATATTGAAGCAGTACGAGTTGCTGTACAGAGAAGTCCCGGGAAATCGTGTAGAAAGGCAGCAGTGCAACTGGGAATATCCAGAAACTCCGTTCAACGCATTCTTAAAAGTGACCTCCATACAAGATCACCTGTGCACAGAAGCTCACTGAGGAACACATGCAGCAGTGGGCGGAGGATAGCGAAGAAACCCTCAACAACGTTTGGTTTTCAGACTAGGTGCATTTTCATTTAGACGGTGTGGTTAACAAAGTGTACTCTCTTGGGCCACTGAAAACGCGCAAGTGCTTCATGAATGACAATATTATGCTCCGAGGATTACAGTGTGGGCAGCAATTTCCAGTCACGGACTTACTGGACCGTTTCTCTTTGAAGAAACTGTGAACAGCGAGCGTTATTTGAGCAAGCTTCGCAATAGCTTCATTCCACAGCTTCTTGCTACTGCCTTGCCCTTCAACACGCAGTGGTTCATACAAGATGGAGCAAGGCCAGTTACTGCAAACACTGTGTCGGAGTTTTTACACGAGCATTCCGACGTGTAGATCATTTCACTCGGGTTTCCAGGTCACTTCAATGACGGACAAAATTGGCCCCCCAATAGTCCAGACCTCAATCCATGTGACTTTTTTCTTTGGGAGTACCTAAAGGAAAAAATTTTCCCGAAACGTCCACGTGATTTAATGGAGCTCAGAAGACTCATTCTTCAAGCTTGCAGTGAAATTATGGAAGACATGTGCCGTAGGGTAAACACTAACTTCAGTTTTCGTTTGAAGGAAGTTAGGAAACTAAATGGTGGACATATTGAGCATGTGCTGAGTTAGAACAAATCTCCATGGACGGCTCTTCGTTGTAGTATATGTTCCTTTCAGATTGTATTGACAATAAAGTTTATATTCAAAAACAAAATGGTAACACATTTCGTGCACCACCCTGTATATGAAGCAACCCAAAGACAAATTTTCCATCAAAGAATGTTACGCAATAAAATTCAGTATCAACAGTTTACCAGTTGTAATAGTTTTTAATAATGATTTTCTATTGGGAACACAGAAAATTGGTTCATTAATACCATGGATAAGAAATCTTATCAATGTTCCATCCAGCACCCTACATAAAACTACAGAAAAAGTAATGCCTATTAGGAATATACTTGCAACAAGTGAGTCAATCAGAACTTGGGGTCTGAGTGATTTGCTTCTGCTTTCTAACCTTTCCAAAGCTAACTGTCTTTCCTTCTTGAGGCAGGATTAATAATTCCAGAATCTTGGTATAGTTTTTTCTACTTTTACATGTTAATGAAAGTATCTGCCGGGAGTGTAGCCTTATAATATGGAGGTGACATGCACATGAGAAACAGTTGAAACAAGACAAAAGAAGCTTTTGAAATGCATTGCTACAGAAGAAAGTTGAAGATTAGATGGGTAGAGCAAGTAACTAATGAGGAGGTACTAAATCTAATTGGGGAACAAGAAATTTATGGCACAATTTGACTAAAAGATGTGATCGGTGGATAGGACATCATGAGAGATAAAGGAATTGTCAGTTCAGAAATACGGGGAAGTGGAGGTAAAACTGTAGATGGAAATCGAGGTTTGAACACAATAAGGAGGTTAAAATGTATGTAGCTTGCAGTACTTGTATATTTTCTTCACTGAGTGTACCACAGCCATACACTTACTGAATGAATCCAGCATTTAGCATCCCCCTCCCCAGTTCAGTTCAGGCTATTATTTATTAGATCCTTTCTTTTGTTTCACAATCAGTAGTTTTGGTTTTTTAAGCCATTATCCAGTGATTATCTTTATAGAAAAGAACACTATATTGCCAACGCAACAATGTAACACAGTGTGCTTTTGTATACAGCTAAATGCTTAAAAAGCAACAACTGGTTGTGAAACAAGAAAAAGTTTAAATAAGTAAGTCACAGGAACTGCGTCAGACCAATGACTGGAGCAAAGACAGCAGCAGCAGCGAATGCGACAGCATCAGAAGCAGCAGCAGCAGCAGCAGCAACAACAACAAATGTGCTGCATCAGTATTGTTAGGAATTTCACCTCCGGAATGCAGTTCTTATAATTTTACAGTTTTCTGAAGCGAATTTTCATTATGATATACAGTATGGAAACATGTCGATCCCATGCAGGCATTAATGTGCTTGCATATACAACCATGTTCTGAGTTAGCTGGCTAGCTACTAGGTTATTCATACACTTTGTTGGGACCTCTATGAACGGCTTCCCACAAAGTTTGTGCGCTGATTACTTTTGTGAGTGCTAGAAAGTTTTTGTTTGACAAGCACCAGAAATGTGCCTTAATCTTTTTTCTTCAATGAGATGCATTTGGTTTAGAAAGGCACTGAAGGTAGAGAAAATTGGGAAAACTGAGTTTTTGATTGTGATCTCTATCAGTCTCTCAAATGTTACACACTACAGAAATCATACAGTGGCTTTTCGCAAACAATGTATGCTAAAGATTCAGTGAATAGTAATGCAATGAGGTCACACTGAAAGACCCTGGATGGATTTGCATCATATGATGATGTTACGTTTTGTATAATTACAACAAAATTGGAGAATGAAGGCACCTGAACAGGACAGCAGAAATTTCTACAAACTTGAGAGTATATATTCACTAGTGAATACGGCAATGCTTTGCAGTTGCTACCTATGTATGGGAATTGGATATACATCCTAATTGCCTTTTCCTCCCGTTCTCTATCCACCTCCTCCCCCGTCCCCCTATTTTTCTTCTCTCTTTCTCATCCCCCCTATCTCTATCCACCATATGCTCTCTCTCTCTCTCTCTCTCTCTCTCTCTCTCTCTCTCTCTCTCTCTCTCTCTCCATCTCCTGCTCCCCATTCTCTCTGCCCATGTCCTACTTCCCCGAGAATGACGTATGAGAGAGATCTCTGCAGCTGCTGGCTGGATCCGTCAGGATTCATTCAATGCCAAAACACCCATATTATTACATGGTGTAACCTCCATGGGTGGCAATGCATGTGCTGACTCTAGCATCCAGTCAATCATACACATGGCGAATTCTGTCCTGGGATATGTAAAGCTATGCCTGCTCGACCTGTTCACGTAGTTCTGCAACAGTTGATGGTTGACGAGTTGCACATGTTACTTCTCGTCCCATCATATGAGTCCTGAGATCATACTGGGCAGGCAAGCTGCTGCATGTCTTGTACAGGATGTTGAGTTTCACAGGCAGTACGTGAGCGAGCATTACCCTATTGGAAAAACACATCACTTTCCTGTTGCAAGAACGGCAACAGAACAGATGTGATAACATTCTGCAGATACAAAGCACTGGTTAGCAACCCCTCCAGAAACACCAACGGTGAATGAGAGTTGTAGCTTATCACATCTCAGACCATAAGGCCTGGGATGGGGCGAGTGAGTACTGGTTGCATGCACTCTACGTGACAGCGCTCACAAGGTCTACATTGTATGCAAAAATGACCATCACTTGCATGCAGGCAGGATCTGCATTCATCTCTGATCACAGCATGCCACTCCATCTTCCAAGTCATCCTGTGACAGTGCCAGTTGAGCTGTGTATGTTGATGCTGTAGCATGAGTGGAAGATGGGCTATAGGTGTGTGTGCCTGTAGTCCCACTACCAATAACCTGTTCACAACAGTTCGTGTTGAAACGTCTGAGCTCACAAGGCCTCTTATCTGTGCTGTGACAGCTGTACAATCTGCCCCTACTGTCCTTACAATATGACAATCCTGGCAGGCATCTGTGCTGAGTAGACACCCAAAAACTAGTCTATGTGTGTGAGAATGTTCAAATAACCACTGATACCAACACCATTGCACAACTGGCACAGCACATGCAACTTGTATGGCTGTTCTCAGAAAGAACCATCCTGCCACTCAGAAGGCCATTATTTGACCTCTTTCAAAGTCGCTCTGTGGCTTGGTTGCCCGGTTGCTTCACACGTTTGCATTACACTGAGCCTTCTGGCTGGGAGCATTCCATATTTTGGGTAGACATAGACGTTGCTGTGGTAGCTAGTCCGCTATGCTATTTGTTGGCAAATGACATTGAAACCATTATCAGTACATCTCCTATACCCAAGGTGGCATAAGCTGTCATCAGATAAAAATTGATGTCATCTTTCCAGGTGTACTAATTTTTTTCCGGCAGCGTATATGTGAGAAGCAATTTGTCAAGGGTTGAAATGCTCTGCTATCATAGTTAAAATGGACTCTGAGAAAGAAAATGAAACTGTGCATTTTCACAGCACAGCCTAAGTCTGTGAAAATGTTTATTAGAGTCTCATGTAAAATTATGAAGTAAATCAATGAAGAACTTTTTGAGACTTTTGCTAACATTTTCCCTTTATATATTACATATCTATTTATGTACCACATATATTTAAGAAGTATGCAACTTATGCCATCCCATGCTTATTACAATAATGTGTAAAAATCTGAAGTAAATCGATCAAGTTTTCGAGATTTCTGGTAACAAAATTAGTCCTTTATATATATAAGGACCAGAGTGTAGAATGTTAGACCCCAAAATCAGGCAGATAGGATAGAAAATTTTAAGAGGGAAATGGATAGGTTGAAGTTAGATATAATGGGAATTAGTGAAGTTCAGTGGCAGGAGGAGTAGGACTTCTGGTCAGGCGAATACAGGGTTATAAATGCAAAATCAAGTAGTGGTAATAATGAATAACAAAACAGGAGTGCGTGTAAGCTACCATGAACAGTGTACTGAACACATTATCGTTGATAAGACAGACACAAAGTCCATACATACCTCAGTAGTACATGTTTACATGCCAACTAGCTCCGTAGATGATGAAATTTAGTTGTGATGGAAAAGTAGGAAAAGGAAGAGAAGGAAAAATTCTAGGTGACTATGGACTGGGGGAAAGAAATGAAAGAGGAAGCTGCCTGGTAGAATTTTTCACAGAGCAAACTTTAATTATCAATAACACTTGGTTTAAGAACCATGAAATAAGGCTGTGTACCTGGAAGAGACCTAGAGACACTGGAAAGTTTCAGACTGATTACATTTCCAGGGATTGATGTGAACTCTGACAACAATTTCTTGTTATGAGCTGTAGATTAAAACTGAAGAAACTGCAAGAAGGTAGGAAACTAAGGAGATTGGACCTGGATAAGTTGGAAGAACCAGATATTGTTGAGAGTTTCAGAAGGAGTATTAGGCAACAGTTAACTAGAACAGAGGAAAGGAATACAGTAGAATATGAATGGGTAGCTTCAAGAGATAAAATGATGTAGGTTGCAGAGGATCAAATAGGTAAAAAGAGAAGACCTAGTAGAAACCATTGGATAACACAGGATATATTGAATTTAATTGATGAAAGGAGAAAATATAAAAATGCAGCAAATCAAGAAGGTGAAAGGGAATACAGACATCTAAAAATGAGATTAGAGGGCAAATGTAAGGAATTATAATCATGTTTCACTAGGGGAAAGATAGATAATGCCTGCAGGAAAGTTAAGGAGACTTTTGGAGAAAACAGAAGCAGCTATATAAATATAAAGTGCTCAGATGAAAAACCAGTTCAAAGCAAAGAAGGGAAAGTTGAAAGGTGAAAAGAGTATATAGAGGGTCTGTGCAAGGGAGATGAACTTGAAGGCAATATTATAGAATTGGAAGATGCAGACGACTAATTGACTGATTAATTGAGAGGAGTTATGGGACCAAACGACGATGTCATCAGTCCCATGATTCGGAAGGTAGTCAGAGAAGAAAGAGGGTCCACTAAAAGCAGACAGATCCAATCAGGGGAATCAAATTATAAAATAATGAACATTAAACACACACAGTAAAAGTCATAAAAGGTAGAACCAAATCCAAAAACTGGAAAAAAGTAGGTGGTCATGGGGTCACAGACCGAGAAGACTGGAAAAAAAGTCCTAACCACAACCAACCTGCCCCTAATCCAAGACAAAAGTAGGCCCTTATATCTGGAAATAAAAACCACTTTCACGGAGGAAACTGAGGACCAGTTCAACCACCCGTGGATTGTCTGCTAATATTAAATTTAAGGAATCGGAAGACTATACTTAACACAAAGGGCCAAAAGAGGGGAACATTCCTCCAATATGAGGGTTGTCGTCAGTCTAGCTTCACAACCACACTGTGGGGTTGGGTCACTATGTAGGAGGAAACAATGGGTGAGCCAGGTATGACCAATGCATAAACAGTATAACAAAGTGGACTTCTTCTGAGAGGAGCAGAAGGAAGAGTGCCAAACTGCAGTAGACTTCTTGATTGTGCGGAGTTCATTAATATGAGCAGTAGCGCTCCAGATGGCATTCCACTTTTGGGCAAAGAGAGATTTGATATAGATCACATATCTGCAACTGGAATCGTGAAAGGGAAAGGGGGCTAAGTATCTGCTTCTCTAGCCAAATGCTCAGCCAGTTCATTCCCTGGGATGTACATGACTTGGGACCCAGAGAAAGACAGCTCAACAGGCGGCACACTCAAGGGCAGAGAGAAGGTCATGAGTAGCAGAGACCATAGGTTGACGAGAGTAAGATCGGTCAATAGCCTGCAGGCTGCTCATTAAGTCTGAACAAAGTAAAACACTGTGAAGGGAGGCCTGAGGAACAAAAAGGAGGGCCCTGTGAAGGGCTACAATCTCTGCTGAGAACACACTACATGAGTCCAGCAATAAATGGTGTTCTAAGCCAGTAGGAGACATGAAAGCATATGCCACTGTATCAATTGTCTTAGAACCACTAGTGTAAGAGATGGTGGCACCCTGGAACTCTGAAAGGATGGCACATACAAGACGCTGGAAAAGCATAGGAATGACAGAGATCTTAGGACCCTGGAATAGACCAGTCCTACTCCATGGTCTACGCACCATCTGGGGGGTGGGGGAGGGGGGGGGGTTATGGGAGGAAAAACAAGGGGCGCAGTCCAGTGATTAGAAGTGGAGATCCTGACAGAGGGAAGTGAGATGCATACCAACCAGCAATCCCACCCAAGGGCGGGTATTAGGTGGAAGACATCCCTCATTGGCAAAGAGCACAGGGTAACAGGATGGTCAGGGAATTGGCGAATGATGATTACATAAGAAGAAAGGAGTTGGCTCCATTGTATGTGTAAAAGGGGAATCCCCACTTCTGCGAGGAGACAATCAATGGGACTAGTGCGAAAAGTACAATAGCCAGATGCACCCCACAATGACGGACAGGGTCAAGCAGTTTCAAAGTGGAAGAACCTGCTGAGCCATAAACCTGACTACCATAATCTAGTCTGGATAAGACCAGAGCACGGTAAAGATGGAGAAGAGTGGAACGATCTGCACCCCAAGATGTGTGGGCCAGGAGATGGAGAGCATTAAGCTTCTACATACATGTACTCTTTATGTGGCGAATGTGGGGCAGCCATGACAGTTTGCTACCAAAAATAAGGCCCAAGAAATTGGACTTTGCTACAACATTGAGGAGCTAGTTGCCTAAATAAAGTTCTGGATTGGGGTGTACTATAGGTCGACGGCAAAAATGCATAACCCGTGTTTTAGAGGGAAAAAATTGGAAGCCATGGGAGGTGGCCCACGCAGAGACCTGTTGGATGGCGCCTTGGAACCGGTACTCAGCAGATGTTATGGAGTGGGACCTGCATCAGATGCAAAAATCGTCGATATACAATGCCCGGGGTGGGGGTGGGGGGTGGGGTGTGGGGGGTGGGGTGGGGTGGGGGGTGACACTTAGTACAGAACCCTGTGGGATACCATTCACCTGAATCCGAGGGTGCTGAGTGAAGTGCCAACTTGACCCTGGAAGAGCTGGTGAGATAAAAACTCATGGATACAAATCAGAAGGGGACCACAGAAGCCCCAGTCATGGAGGGCAACTAAAATGTGATGGCGCCACACCATCTAGTATGCCCTATGTTGGTCAAAGACCACGAGAAGGTGCCAGCGGTGAGAAAGCCTGTTGGATGGCTGATTCCAATCTGAGTAAATAGTCAATTGTAGAGCATCCTGCCTGGAAACCATACTGTTATGAGAACAAAAGGCCCTGAAATTCAAGTGACCATCCTCTTGAGCAGTTTACAACGTACATTTGTCAGGCTAATTGGGCGGTAGCTGTCGAGAGAGATTGGGTTCTTCCTGGGCTTAAGGATGGGCATAACTATACTGTCTCGCCAATGGGACAGTAAAGCACCTGCGAGCCAAATGCAATTGGAGACCCTGAGGATATGTTGCCTCTGGGGAACGTCCAAGTGTTGGATCATCTGGTTGTGGACGGAATCTGGGACTGGGACCGTGTATCGGGAAGAGGTAAGAGTCTGCAAGAATTCCCATTCAGGGGTGTGTTATAGAATTCAGCTTGGTGTGGCATGAAACAGAGGGGGATCTGTTCATCTCTGTGTTTCTTCTGAAGAAAGGTAGTAGTATAGGAAGAGAAAGCCAATGCCGTCCGGAAGTGTATCGCGAGGTGTTCCGTGAGGACCAATGGATCAGTGCCCAGGGCACCTTGGAGGTTAGGACCCTGGACATGTAGCTTGGATCACACCTGCGATGAAGAGGCATACATCTCCAGGGAGGAAACACGAGTGCTCCCAGCATTCCTTTTTACTCTGCTTCGTAAGGTATTGAGCCTTAGAACAGAGACACTTAAAACCGAGGAGGTTTGTCTGTGAAGGGTGTCGCTTAAATCGGTGCAGCGCCTGTCGGCAGTCCTGGACAGCGACGGCAACATCCTTGGTCTACCATGGTACCAGTCAATGATGAGGGGGACCTGTGGATAGGGGGATAGCAGTGCCAGCACCATGAAGAATAGTGGCAGAGATGCCTTGCATGTCTACATCAATGGAATTCGAGAGGGAGGTGTCAAAGTGCACAGTAGACATATATAAAGACCAATTGGCCCTGCAGGATGCCTGGTGGCAGCAGGGGAACAATAGAATCACCTGAAAGTGGTCACTTTCACAAAGGTCATCATGGGATGACCAATGTAGGGAAGCCATGAGGACACGGGAGGAGATTGTGAGATTGATAGCAGAGAAGGTGCCATGAGCGGCACTGAAGTGGATAGGGGAACTGTCATTGAGGAGAGACAAATTGAGAACTGTGATAAGTTGGCCAATTAGGAGACCTCTGCCCATTGAAGTGACACTCAACCACAGTGGGTGGTGGGCATTGAAGTCCCCAAGGAGGGGAATCAGGGGCAGGAGTTTCTGGATTAAGGTAGACAGTTCAAAGTAAGGAAGTGACATGCCTGGAAGTGATTGCCAGAGTTGTTCGCACTTGAATCATTATGCATCCAAGTTGGTATATAGGGGGATCCAGTGACTAATGACATTGGAGCGAAGCAAAGTGCAGCCTCCACCAGATGCTACCTCAGTGCCGGCATGGTTCCAACAGAACGTCCAATAACCAGGAAATGTTGGAGACTGGTCATCAGGGAAAAGTGTTTCTTGAAGAACAAGACGGAATGCAGAATAGGAGGAGACAAAACGTTGCATTTCCACTGCACGATCATGCGGCGAGAGTCCAAGTTAGACATAAACAAGCTGAGAGGAGGTCATGTCACTCTGGTCAGTACCCGTCACCAACAAGGATGGGATGACATCCATAAATACGTCAGACTCAGGTTGTGAGGGGGGAGATGGCACCTCCAGGGGCATCGGGGGTGCCTTGTCGTCGGATTTATGTTTTTTCTTCTTCTTCTCTTTCAGAGGTGGTAGGAGGGCAATGCACAAAGGGAGTACAGGCATCTGCAAGAACTGGAACTGACAGAGAGCGGGTGACCTTGGGGCACACAGATAGTGCGTCTCGTGGCCAAGTGGTGGCAGGAGTCATCCAGCCTGAGACACGCCGGGGAGATGAGTCCAGGAGGGAGCCCTATCACTGGCAGGTGCTGAAGAAGGGGGGCACTTCTTTGATGAGGTGAGGGGGAGGGGGAGGGGAGAGGGGGATGGGACTGGGGTAAGGAAGAGGTAGGAGGAGGAAACGAAGTAACAGAGACAAAAGTTGAAGATGGTGACTCTAGGTGGAGTCTCTCATACTTTTTGCAAGCCTCAGGATAAGACAAGCGATCTAGGGACTTGTATTCTTGGATCTTCATTTCTCTCTTCTAAGCCATTTCTCTCTTGTAAGCCAGGTAATCCGGTGAGCAAGAGGAGTAGGGGTTAGCACAATTGGCACACACACAGATGTTGGAACACAGGGGCTTCCCTCATGGAGTGGGTGTCACAGTCACCATGAAGAGGGTATGCCATACAGGTGGAAGACATATGCCCAAAACGCAAGCACCGAAAGCACCGCATAGGTGGAGGGACCTACAGCCTCACGTCACATCTGTAGCATATAACCTTGACCTTCTCTGGGAGGGTATCCTCCTTGAAAGCCAAAATGAAGGCACCAGTGTTGGTGTGGTTGTCTTTGTGACCCTTCTGGACACATCGAACAAAACGAACACCAAGCCACTCCAGTAATAGACACCAAGACATTGCCAAGATGATTACAGGCATGAAGAGCTGCGGAATGGGTGGCAGAAGCAGCTTTGATCAACAGGGAAACCAACCGCATCTTACTGAGACTCCATTTCACCATACTTGTCCTCGTTATTTTCCAAGAAAAACAATGGCTTTGTGGCAGTCAATGTGTCCCCATCCGTCCTAGTACAGACGAGGTAACAGGGACAGGGTTTCATCCCAAGACGGCGATCCTGGCCCTCCTCCCATGGTGCAGTCAGGGAAGGGCAGGCTGCCGGGTCATACAAAGCAGCATTCAATGATCCTTCACCATTCAAAGAGACAGCCATTTGAGAACGGCCAGAATTTTGCAGCTTTATGCGCCAAGCCTCTGCTCTCATACCACCCACTCCAACCAGGGACTCTTCCCATGGGCGCCACCCAGCCACAGCAAGGGCCGTCTGGCACGACGGCCAATGTCGGACGTTCCGATGCTCCAAGAAGATAAGCAACCACTCCTTGGCATACATGGGGAGGGAACAGCTAAAATATCAGTAGTGTGAGCCCTGTGTTGTCAGAGGGCTCAGGAATATGGGTACATAACAGTCCCACCACATGGACTGGCTACACGTGCTGCAGGGTGGAAGGGGCTACAGCGGAGGAGGGAGAGAAGGAAAGGAGAAGAGGAATCCACACAGTAGATGCTAGGGAGGGAGTTCTTCCCCAAATGGCTCACACTAAAAACAGTAAATTTTGAAGTGGAGGTCAAACGTCAAGTGGGGACCTAAATGCCAAAAAGGACGAAAGAACAGGCAAAACGAACAAAATTTTAACCAATACAGGAAACCAGGTGGATAGGCAGGTCAAAATAAATCAGAACATTGAGAGATGCCATTGTTTTTTGTGGAAAATATCGAGGACAAGTTTGGTGAAGTGGAGTCTCCCATGTTTAGATTAGATTAGATTAGATTTACTTTCATTCCAATTGATCCGTAGTGAGGAGGTCCTCCAGGATGTGGAACATGTCAGAAAAACAACAATACATGACAAATATTTACAACTAAAACAAATAAGCTAATGTACCACTCCACAGATCCCAAGTGGAATGATCGTCATTTTTTAATGAACACTAAGAGTCATTTTACAAATACTAATGCACTGAATTTAAAATAAAAAAGTTTTTTATTTATTTATAAGGTAATACAACTACTGTAATACTTATTTACAATGAACACATTACTGCACTGAAATGGTGCAGAAGTTAGATTATACTAACACACACACACACACACACACACACACACACACACATACACACACAAATTTTCAATGAACACATTACTGCACTGAAATTGTGCAGAAGTTATGTTGTACTTATATACAAATTAGTTGGTTTTACTAAGAAATTCATCAATGGAGTAGAAGGAGTTGGCCACCAATAAATCCTTTAGGCTTCTCTTAAACTGAATTTCATTGGTTGTTAAGCTTTTTATGGCTGCTGGCAAGTTATTGAAAATGTGTGTTCCTGAATAATGCACACCTTTTTGTACAAGACTAAGTGACTTTAAATCCTTGTGAAGATTATTCTTATTTCTAATATTGATTCCATGAATTGAGCTGTTGGTTTGAAAAAGTGATATATTTTTAATGACAAATTTCATTAAGGAATAAATATATTGGGAAGCAGTAGTTAGTATCCCTAGTTCCCTAAACAGGCTTCTGCAGGATGTTCTTGAGTTCACACCACATATAACTCTCACTGCACGTTTTTGTGCCCGGAAAACTTTGGCTTGGCTTGATGAATTACCCCAAAAAATAATCCCATATGACATTATGGAATGAAAGTAAGCATAGTATGCCAGCTTTTTCATTTTTATATCCCCTATGTCTGACAAAATTTGCATTGCAAACAGAGATTTGTTAAGACGCTTCAGAAGTTCTGTGGTGTGCTCCTCCCAGTTGAATTTATTATCAAGCTGTAATCCCAAGAATTTAACACTGTCCACTTCTTCTATCTTCCTGTCATCGTATGTTAGACATATACTCTTGGGACACCCCTTACAAGTTCTGAACTGCATGTAGTGTGTTTTTTCAAAGTTTAGTGACAAAGAATTGGCTAGGAACCAGTGATTAATGTCCACAAATATTTTATTGGCTGATCTTTCTAAGACTACATTTGACTTGCTATTTATTGCAATGTTTGTATCATCGGCAAACAAAACAAACTTGGCATCTGGTAATGTTACTGTTGAAAGGTCATTGATATACACAAGAAAAAGTAAGGGCCCCAAAATGGAACCTTGTGGGACCCCACATGTAATTAGTTCCCAGTTGGATGAGGCCTGATAGCTTGATACATGTCTCTTTCCTAATAACACCCTTTGTTTCCTGCCAGAGATATAAGATTTGAACCATTTTGCAGCATTTCCTGTTATACTATAATATTCTAGTTTACTTAAAAGGATATTGTGATTTACACAGTCAAATGCCTTTGACAGATCACAAAATATACCAGTTGCCTGCAATTTTTTGTCTAATGAATTAAGCACATTTTCACTGTAAGTGTAGATAGCCTTCTCAATATCAGAATATGCACTTGGGCTCCCTGTTGATCTAAGCTTCTTCTGTCAATCAATCCGCAGCTCCTTGTGCCTGTGATCATCTTGGCAATGTCTCGGTGCCTATTACTCCTCACCGATCCCAGAATATGGTCCAGAGAGTGATTTTTCATAGGGATCTCATCCTGCAAACTGATGATGAAATCCAGGCTAATCTGGAGCGGCATGGCGTTCATTTTGTTTGATGTGTGCAGAAGAAGTGAGGATAGGGAGGGAGGGCAGGGTGAAGGGAATGCAACCAGGGGCCACGTGTGTGCCACGCACGAACTTGCGAAAGAACCGTGAGCAGTCTGGGCGGTAAGATGTAGACAATGATGAAATGGGAGACAGGATACTGTGAGAAGAATTTTACAGAGCACCGAAAGACCTAAGCAGAAAAAAGGCTCAGTGAGCATGAAAGGGAAGCAATGATTGAGAAGGGAGTGTGAGAAGTTTGTACGCTATCCCTGAAGCAAGCAGCAAAGTAAACCAAAGAAAATCTGGAGTAAGAAAGTTCTGGGAGAAGAAATAAAAACTTTGATGTTGACCAACAGCCTTGTTATTCTGTCAGACATAATGATAGCCTTGGGAGAGCCAGCCATGACAAAACTCTTTCAAAGGTGTGCAAGATGAGTGAGATAGACGAAATAGCCCCAGAATTCAAGAAGAATATAATAATTCCAATTTCTAATCAGGTACTGACAGGTGTCAATATTCCGAACTGTCAGTTTAAATACTCATTGTTGCAAAATACTAAAACGAATTCTTTACAGAAGAATGGAAAAGCTGAACTTCGGGAAGATCAGTTTGGATTCTGGAGAAATGTAGGAACACATGAGGGAATCCTGATCCTATTGACTTATCTTACGGGATGGATTAAGGTAAGGCAAACCTAAGTTTGAGAAGAAATAAAAACTTTGACATTCACTAACAACATTGTTATTCTGTCAGACAGAAAAAAATGAACTTGGAAGAGCAGCTGAATGGACTGGACAGTTTTTTAAAAGGAGGATGTAAGATGAACATCAACAGAGCAAAACAAGGATAATGGAATGTAGTCAAGTCAAATCAGGTGATGCTGAGAGAATTAGATTAGGAAATGAGACATTTCAAGTATTAGAAGAGTTTTGCTATGTGGTCATCAAAATAAATGATGATGGCCAAAATATAGAGCATATAAGATGTAGACAGGAAATGGCAAGAAAAGTGTTTCTGAAGAAGAGAAATTTGTTGACATTAATATAGACTTAATTGTTGGGAAGACTTTCTCAAGGTATTTGTCTGGAGTGCAGCGATGTTCAGCAGTGAAGCACGGACAATGAACAGTTTTGACAAGAGGAGAATAGAAGCTTTTGAAATGTGGAGCTACAGAAGAATGTTGAAGATTAGGTGAATCGATCATGAAACCAATGAGGAGTTACGAAACAGAACTGAGGAGACACAAAATATGTGGCACAACTTGCCTAAAAGAAGGGATCGGTTGACAGGACACATTCTTACACATCGAGGGATCACCAATTTTGTACTGGAAGGAAGTGTGAGGAGTAAAAATCGCAGAAAGAGACCAAGAGATAAATACAATAAGCAGATTAAGAAGGTTGCATTAGTTATTCGGAGATGAAGAGACTTGAACAGGATAGACTAACACGGGGAGCTACATCAAACAATTCTTTGGACTCAAGACCACAACACATATACAAGGTGAGTCACCTAACATTACCGCTGGATATATTTCGTAAACCACATCAAATACTGACGAACCGATTCCACAGACTGAACGTAAGGAGAAGGGCTAGTGTAATTGTTTAATACAAACCATACATAAATGCACGGAAGTATGTTTTTTACACAAACCTACGTTTTTCTAAACGGAACAACGTTAGTTTTGTTAGCACATCTGAACATATAAACAAATACGTAATCAGTGCCGTTTGTTGCATTGTAAAATGTTAATTACATCTGGAGATATTGTAACCTAAAGTTGACCCTTGAAACCACCGACGTTCAGTTGCGTGTTGTAACAAACACGGGTCGGCGAGCAGCATCTGCAGGGACATGTTTACGATGACGACCGTGTTTACGGGTGTGGCTGTAGTGCACTGTTGTGGTTTGGTCTAGCTGTCGCAGTGTCCGCATGTAGCGCTTGCTGCTACTGTTATTCTGCATTCGTCTCCGCATGCAGACCAACTGTAGTACACCGTGTTACCAGACGTCTGTGATAGTGTAGTGTTGTAGGAACTGTGACTATGGTGTATTCCAATTCTGAAAAGGCGGAGACGATACTCATCTATGGCGAGTGTCGACGAAATGCAGCTGAAGCCTGCAGGGTGTATGCAGAACGGTACCTGGACAGAGAGCATCCAACGTGCCACACATTGCAAAACATCTACCGCCAACTGTATGCAACAGGTATGGTTGTAGCACGCAAACGGGTCCGTAACAGGCCCATCACAGGAGAAGCGGGTGCAGTTGGTGTTTTAGCCGCTGTTGCCGTGAACCCACACATGAGTACACGGGACATTGCGAGAGCCGGTGGACTGAGTCAAAGTAGTGTCATGCGCATACTGCATCGTCACCTCTTTCACCCGTTTCATGTGTCGCTACATCAGCAATTACATGGTGATGACTTTAATCATCGAGTGCAATTCTGTCAATGGGCATTAACAGAGAATGCGTTGCAGTTCTACCTGTTTACCGATGAAGCGGGTTTCACAAACCACGGGGCAGTGAATCTATGGAACATGCATTACTGGTCCGTGGACAATCCTCGCTGGCTCAGACAGGTAGAGCGACAGCGACCGTGGACTGTAAATGTATGGTGCGTAATCATTGGCGACCACCTCATTGGTCCTCACTTCATTGCAGGGGCCCAAACAGCTGCAACATACATCGCGTTTCTACAGAATGATCTGCCAACGTTGCTCGAAAATGTCCCACTGGAAATGCGTCGACGTATGTGGTATCAGTATGATGGTGCACCTACACATTCCGCAATTAACACTAGGCTGACCCTTGACAGGATGTTCGACGGGCGTTTCATAGGATGTGGAGGACGCATAAATTGGCCAGCCCGTTCTCCTGATCTTACACCTCTGGACTTCTTTCTGTGGGGTACGTTAAAGGAGAATGTGTACCGTGATGTGCCTACAACCCCAGAGGATATGAAACAACGTATTGTGGCAGCCTGCGGTGACATTACACCAGATGTACTGCGGCGTGTACGACATTCATTACGCCAGAGATTGCAATTGTGTGCAGCAAATGATGGCCACCACATTGAACGTCTATTGGCCTGACATGTCGGGACACACTCTATTCCACTCTGTAATTGACAACGGAAACCACGTGTGTACGTGTACCTCACCCCTCATGGTAATGTACATGTGCGTCAGTGAAAAAGATCAATAAAAAGGTGTTAGCATGTGGACGTAATGTGCTGTTCCAGTCTCTTCTGTACCTAAGGTCCATTACCGTTCCCTTTGGATCCCTATGTAATTCGGTGCTCTACGATACACACAATCGAACAGCGGAGGAGTGGTACTCAAGTGTCAACTTTAGGTTACAATATCTCCGGATGTAATTAACATTTTACAATGCAACAAACGGCACTGATTACGCATTTGTTTATATGTTCAGATGTGCTAACAAAACTAACGGGGTTCGATTTAAAAAAACGTAGGTTTGTGTTAAAAAACATACTTCCATGCATTTTTTTATGGTTTGTATTAACCAATTACACTAGCCCCTCTCCTCACGTTCGGTCTGTGGAATCGATTCGTCAGTATTTGATGTTGTTTACGAAATATATCCAGCGGTAATGTTAGGTGAGTCACCCCGTATATTCATGTATCATATATGTTATAAAAACAAACAATGGATAATCCAGGATGGAATGTAGCAATATAATGAAAACATAAGTTGCTAATCACCATATAGCAGAGATGATGGGTCGCATATAGGCACAACAAAAAAACTGTCACAAATAAAGCTTTCGGCCCGTAAGGCCTTCATCAAAAGTAGACGACACACACACACACACACACACACACACACACACACACACACACACACACACACACGACTGCACACAATAAGTGGCTTCAGTTACCTGACACTGCAGTCGTGTGTGTGTGTGTGTGTGTGTGTCTCATTTATTTTTGACAAAGACCTTACTGGACACTGTTGTGCCTATCTGCTACTCAGCATCTCTGCTATATGGCGAGTAGCAACATTCCTATTCATTACATGTTATAAAATATAAGAGTATGTTGTTGTTGTTGTTGTTGTTGTTGTTGTGGTCCTCAGTCCTGAGACTGGTTTGATGCAGCTCTCCATGCTACTCTATCCTGTGCAAGCTTCTTCACCTCCCAGTACCTACTGCAACCTACATCCTTCTGAATCTGCTTAGTGTACTGATCTCTTGGTCTCCCTCTACGATTTTTACCCTCCACACTGCCCTCCAATGCTAAATTTGTGATCCCTTGATGCCTCAAAACATGTCCTACCAACCGATCCCTTCTTCTACTCACGTTGTGCCACAAACTTCTCTTCTCCCCAATCCTATTCAATACCTCCTCATTAGTTACGCGATCTACCCACCTTATCTTCAGCATTCTTCTGTAGCACCACATTTTGAAAGCTTCTATTCTCTTCTTGTCCAAACTTGTTATCGTCCATGTTTCACTTCCATACATGGCTACACTCCATACAAATACTTTCAGAAACGACTTCCTGACACTTAAATCTATACTAGATGTTAACCAATTTCTCTTCTTCAGAAACAATTTCCTTGCCATTGCCAGTCTACATTTTATATCCTCTCTACTTTGACCATCATTAGTTATTTTACTCCCTAAATAGCAAAACTCCTTTACTACTTTAAGTGTCTCATTTCCTAATCTAATCCCCTCAGCATCACCCGATTTAATTTGACTACATTCCATTATCCTCGTTTTGCTTTTGTTGATGTTCATCTTATATCCTCCTTTCAAGACACTGTCCATTCCGTTCAACTGCTCTTCCAAGTCCTTTGCTGTCTCTGACAGAATTACAATGTCATCGGCGAACCTCAAAGTTTTTACTTCTTCTCCATGAATTTTAATACCTACTCCGAATTTTTCTTTTGTTTGATTTACAACTGCCATCTGGTTTCTGTACAAATTGTAAATAGCCTTTCGCTCCTTGTATTTTACCCCCGCCACCTTCAGAATTTGAAAGAGAGTATTCCAGTTAACATTGTCAAAAGCTTTCTCTAAGTCTACAAATGCTAGAAACGTAGGTTTGCCTTTTCTTAATCTTTCTTCTAAGATAAGTCCTAATGTTAATATTGCCTCACGTGTTCCAACATTTCTACGGAATCCAAACTGATCTTCCCCGAGGTCCACTTCTACCAGTTTTTCCATTCGTCTGTAAAGAATTCGCGTTAGTATTTTGCAGCTGTGACTTATTAAACTGATAGTTCGGTAATTTTCACATCTGTCAACACCTGCTTTCTTTGGGATTGGAATTATTATATTCTTCTTGAAGTCTGTGGGTATTTCGCCTGTCTCATACATCTTGCTCACCAGATGGTAGAGTTTTGTCATGACTGGCTCTCCCAAGGCCATCAATAGTTCTAATGGAATGTTGTCTACTCCCGGGGCCTTGTTTCGACTCAGGTCTTTCAGTGCTCTGTCAAACTCTTCACGCAGTATCTTATCTCCCATTTCATCTTCATCTACATCCTCTTCCATTTCCATAATATTGTCCTCAAGTACATCGCCCTTGTATAAACCTTCTGTATACTCCTTCCACCTTTCTGCCTTCCCTTCTTTGCTTAGAACTGGGTTGCCATCTGAGCTCTTGATATTCATACAAGTGGTTCTCTTCTCTCCAAAGGTCTCTTTAATTTTCCTGTAGGCAGTATCTATCTTACCCCAAGTGAGACAAGCCTCTACATCCTTACATTTGTGCTCTAGCCATGCCTGCTTAGCCATTTTGCACTTCCTGTCGATCTTATTTTTGAGACGTTTGTATTCCTTTTTGCCTGCTTCATTTACTGCATTTTTATATTTTCTCCTTTCATCAATTAAATTCAATATTTCTTCTGTTACCCAAGGATTTCTATTAGCCCTCGTCTTTTTACCTACTTGATCCTCTGCTGCCTTCGCTACTTCATCCCTCAGAGCTACCCATTCTTCTTCTACTGTATTTCTTTCCCCCATTCCTGTCAATTGTTCCCTTATGCTCTCCCTGAAACTCTCTACAACCTCTGGTTCTTTCAGTTTATCCAGGTCCCATCTCCTTAAATTCCCACCTTTTTGCAGTTTCTTCAGTTTCAATCTGCAGTTCATAACCAATAGATTGTGGTCAGAATCCACATCTGCCCCTGGAAATGTCTTACAATTTAAAACATGGTTCCTAAATCTCTGTCTTACCATTATATAATCTATCTGATACCTTTTAGTATCTTCAGGATTCTTCCAGGTATACAACCTTCTTTTATGATTCTTGAACCAAGTGTTAGCTATGATTAAGTTATGTTCTGTGCAAAATTCTACAAGGCGGCTTCCTCTTTCATTTCTTCCCCCCATCCGTAAGACTATGTCAAATCAAATGTCCATTTGAGCACCACATGTACTGTGCAAAAATTGAAGTAAAGGGGTTAAGAACATTTCAGTATTTTTGGTAACCTCATTAAACATCAACATGTCTTTATACAGTAATACAGATTTGGCGAGGTGTTAAAACTGTAATGCAGATGATGTGAACGTACATGTCCACTTCCAAGTCACTTGCAGTGTCTACAACATTCAATTTTGAAAAATTGAGAAGTTTTTAGAATGACAACACACTATTGGGTGGAAATACATGAGGTTGTCCTACAGCAACTGCACACAATGTGAAGGCCATAACTTTATAGGAGTTTAAAAGTATCGCGATAATCACTGACTTGTTTAAGCCAGGAACCAGTATCAGGATTGCCCCAAGTTTCCCAAGTGAAATTCCCTGATATTTCCCTGATTTCCAGACAAGTTTTAGCATTTTTCCCTGACAAATTTTGAGATCTCAAGGGTAAGTTAAGACGTAAGTTGACAATCTGTCTTTGTAGTTATCATAAAAGAAACAATAGTGCAAGTGAGGAAATATTTAAAAAAGCTAGCAATTAGATTGGGTTTCCTGATGTGAACAAAAATCTCAAGCACTAACATCAACATCTTTTGTAATGAACTGTTTTTACATGGAGAAACCAAGCCAAATAGTATGTGTGTTTCATTAAGACCACTGAACGTTATTTTAATTCAATAAAACAAAACATATTTTGTGATAAAAATACGCATTTCCTTGGAGTCGCGAGACAGATTTAAAATACCTTCACCGATTTCAAAAATAACTTCAGGAAAAAAAAAAAAAAAAGGACTCTTGCAAGAAGTGTATAAGGGGGGAAAGAATTGTGGAAACCAGCACAGCAGGTGACCACCAATAAAATGTTGGCTCTACTATGTTCTTTATTGTCGGTTGTTATCCACTGTGCTGTATCTATTATTTTACAGGTATTAATATAATAGAGGGAAACATTCCACGTGTGAAAAATATATTTAAAAACTAAGATGATGTAACTTACCAAACGAAAGCGTTGGTACGTTGACAGAAACAATAACAAACACAAACACACACACAAAATTCAAGCTTTCACAACCCACGGTTGCTTCATCAGAAAAGAGAGAAGGAGAGGGAAAGACGAAAGGATGTGGGTTTTAAGGGAGAGGGTAAGGAGTCATTCCAATCCCGGGAGCGGAAAGACTTACTTTAGGTGGCGGGGGGGGGGGGGGGGGGGGGGGGGGGGGGGGGGGGGGAAGGACAGGTATACACTCGCATACACACACACACACATATCCATCCGCACATATACACACACAGGCAGACACATGTCCGATCCCGGGATTGGAATGACTCCTTACCCCCTCCCTTAAAACCCACATCCTTTCGTCTTTCCCTCTCCTTCCCTCTTTCCTGATGAAGCAACCGTGGGTTGCGAAAGCTTGAATTTTGTGTGTGTGTTTGTGTTTGTTATTGTTTCTATCAACTTACCAATGGTTTCGTTTGGTCAGTTACATCATCTTTGTTTTTAAATATATTTTACAGGTATTGTGTGATTTGTCTTTCAAGAAATATATGAGTGCATAGCGTACAAATAACCAGCAACTGACAATTTTCTTCTTCTTACTTCCCATACTTTCTAACATATAAACTGCTTTTGAAGTGCCATAATGTACTAGAACAAATAAAATGTCTATAAAATGCTGCATTGTACAACATACTTGTGGTGAGACCATCACAAATCCCGAAATCCATCGCTCATGCTGAGGAACACCACAATCTTGGGTCCATGAATAAACCATGAAAGTCTGCTGCATTACACCACACACAGACAGACAGGCAAATTAATGAGACTAGATGCAATGGGCAGGGCCTGCACATTAGTGGGAACCAAATGGCTTTAGATCGACAGGCCCAATCCATTAGATATACCAGCAGAAACAGCCTGTGGGTTTGGCCCATCTCAAAAATTCACTCAAGTGGCCAGCTATTCACGAGCCACAGACAGCTAGTTGACGAAATGAGACCATGGTGATCAATCCATGCAACAGATAACTTGTTCAAATACTCTGAAAATCAACAGCAATGAGGATAGGTAGCAACTCACCATAAAAATGACTGCTGAGCTGCAGGCAGGTGCATAGAAAAAACAATCACACTCTCACAACTACAATTTCAGCCATAGCATTTGTCAGAAAACGAGAGCACACACACATTCACACATTCACTCAGACACAACTCAATCACACATAACCACCGTCTACAGCCACTGTATCTACAGTCTCTGAGAATCAGAGCCAAATACACCACTCCTCTTGCCTCCCTGGCTCTCATCGGCAGCTGCTACGCTAGTGGTAAAAAGTGGTGGCAGCACTAACTGCAAGCTGGGGAGAGTGGTAGGAAGGGGAGAAGCAGTAGGAATGAGGGAGTAGGGAAGTGGGACACATACTAAGCTGCACCCAGCCAGTGACAATGCATGACACCACAGTAAACAAACCATTTCATCTAATGAGACAAAAATGTGATTCTTTGTGTGTGTGTGTGTTTGTGTGTGTGTGTGTGTGTGTTTCTTTTTTTCCAAATTTCCTTGATTTGTTTGAAATTCCCTGATTTCCAGAGCCTGTGGCAATCCTGATTATTGCTGGTGTGTATTATACGAACAGCAAATGGAGTTGGTACTTTTACAGGACATCTGATCTAACTATAGCTCCCACATTATGATATATATGTCTTTTTAACTGCAGTCTCTGAGTTACATTAAAGAGACATTATTTCTTTGATTTATCCTCCATGCCAGATGACTTGCAGACTCATGGTCGTAGAAAAAGGATAAAGAAGATTCATCTTCTCAGATTACATACTAAATAAGTCAAATGAATTTCAGAGATATTAAATATTTGTGACAGCCCCCCAAACAAAAAATGTAGAACCACCAACAATAATTACAATACTGGCGGAAAATATTTTCTGTAATTTCTGAATAAATTATTTGCTTACAGCACTGGATAGGAAGCACAGAAAAGGCTCGTACCTGACCATCATAGCAGATGCAATAATTGGGTTTTTGATCTGTACTTAACTGTTTCATTACCTGCCTTATTTTCTGTCAAATGAATCTAATACATAATCACTTTATTAAAGAGCTGTATCACAGAGATAATTATTCAAAATGTCATATTTGGCTCAAAGTACAATGCAGTCATGAACCATGAGCCACAGCTCAAAATAACAAGTCAAATACTATGAATAGAATTTACTGAGAATATAAACACAGGGCAAATACACTGTACATCCAAATAAAAACACATAAAAGTAACTTTTCTGTTGTAATAAATTGGGCCTGAAAATTCATGTTAATTAACATTTAAAAGCAACAAATTACTCTGATTGTTTTACGCCTATGTAGCATTTCTACATTGTTAACCTCTATTGCCATATCATTAATGTCTATTACAAAGCATTGTCCATTTCTGATTGATTAACTGATGCTATAACGACGGATTTGTTGTTAGTTGTGGTCTTCAGTCCAGAGACTGGTTTGATGCAGCTCTCCATGCATAACGATGGATATGAAGAGGGAATCTGTTTACCACACGTTCCTAAAGCTGATTCTGGAACTGATCTGAGAACATGATCTTGCAAAATTTCACCTACATCATCTACTAAAGGCCATATAAATGTTTCACTTACTCTTCCCTTTCTTGGAAATTTCAGTCAGATCTCAATAATTTAAAGAAACAATCTTTCCCATGAAGTGTTCTTTTTTCCCCCTTTCCCTCCCATTCTCCAGAATTAGTGCTTTCTGTAAGCCTTTGCCAATATCAAATGAAATGTCATCCGATTTATTTTCTTCTGTCTCGCTCTGCAATAGGAAGCCATTCAAACTCATGTTGCTTTCACTATCATCACACATATCAACTGGACTGGAGTCACTTTCTGAAGTAATTTTCTATAATTTTCTTCTTAGTTTTCCTTCTTTTTGGTGTTAAAGTTATTTTGCCCAATGTTGATGAACAATCCAGCATCGTGCCTATTAAAACTTGTTGAATGAGCTAGGCTCACTGCTTCTGGCGTTCTTAGGTTCATTTATTCACAGCATTTCAAGAAGTCTAGGTACCAATGTTTACCAGCTTCTCCATTTTTTTCCCAGGATAGAGGCTTGCTTTTATTCAGTGATGTACCAAAATGAAATATCAATTTTCATAACACTATTCAAGACAATCCATAGTGCACTCTGAAGGCAATTATGAGGTACTCAACCAACTAATTTTCATCCTGAACAATTTTTGTAAGAAGCATAATCAGTTTTTTTTAACATCTCTGTAGAGTGGCTCTTGAAACATCAAAGTGTTTTGCTGCTTTTCTCACTGACATCCCAGCCTTCATAACAGCTGCAACTTCTGTCAGAGCTCCCAAAGAAGTTGGTGACCTTGTCAATTCCTCTCCCCTTCCTCCCCCTTGATCCTTGGCAACTGTCAAAATTAACAGGGCAGCTACTGTGACAAACTTTGTTATGTACCTAATAATGAACTGCACCTTGGGCCATGATCATGGTATGATACCACCAAATGGCTCAACTTATAATTTTCCTCCCATTTTAATGGAAGGTTTGTTGTTGCTGTTGTGATCTTCAGTCCAGAGACTGGTTTGATGCAGCTCTCCATGCTACTCCCCTGTGCAAGCTTCTTCATCTCCCAGTACCTACTGCAACCTACATCCTTCTGAATCTGCTTAGTGTATTCATCTCTTGGTCTCCCTCTACGATTTTTACCCTCCACACTGCCCTCCAATGCTAAATTTGTGATCCCTTGATGCCTCAGAATATGCCCTACCAACCGATCCCTTCTTCTAGTCAAACTGTGCTACATATTTCTCTTCTCTCAAATTCTATTCAGTACCTCCTCATTAGTTACGTGATCTACCCATCTAATCTTCAGCATTCTTCTGTAGCACCATATTTCGAAACCTTCTATTCTCTTCTTGTCTAAACTATTTATCGTCCATGCTACAATTCCATGCTGGACTGCTCTCCATACAAATACTTTCACAAAGACTTCCTGACACTTAAATCTACACTTGATGTTGACAAATTTCTCTTCTTCAGAAAAGCTTTCCTTGCCATTGCCAGTCCACATTTTATATCCTCTCTACTTCGACCATCATAAGTTATTTTGCTCCCCAAATAGCAAAACTCATCTACTACTTTAAATGTCTCATTTCCTAATCTAATTCCCACAGCATCATCTGATTTAATTCGACTACATCCCATTATCCTCATTTTGCTTTTGTTGATGTTCATCTTATATACTCCTTTCAAGACACTTTCCATTCCATTCAACTGCTCTACCAGATGCCTTGCTGTCTCTGACACAATTACAGTGTCATCAGCAAACCTTAAAGTTTTTATTTCTTCTCCATGAATTTTAATTCCTACTTCAAATTTTTCTTTTGTTTCCTTTACTGCTTGCTCAATACACAGACTGAATAACATCGGAGATAGGCTACAACCCTGTCTCACTCCCTTCCCAACCACTGCTTCTCTTTCATGCCCCTCGATTCTTATAATAACCATCTGGTTTCTGTACAAATTGTAAATACCCTTTCGCTCCCTGTATTTCACCCCTGCCACATTCAGAATTTGAAAGGGAGTATTCCAGTCAACATTGTCAAAAGCTACAGATGCTAGAAACATAGGTTTGCCTTTCCTTAATCTACTTTCTAAGATCAGTTGTAGGGTCAGTATTGCTTCACGTGTTCCAACATTTCTACGGAATACAAACTTATCTTCTCCGAGGTTAGCTTGTAGCAATTATTCCATTTGTCTGTAAAGAATTTATGTTAGCATTTTGAAGCCGTGACTTATTAAACTGGTAGTTCAGTAATTTTCACATCTGTCAATGCCTGCTTTCTTCGGAATTGGAATTATTATATTCTTCTTGAAGTCTGAAGGTATTTCACCTGTCTCATACATCTTGCTCGCCAGATGGAAGAGTTTTGTCATGGCTGGCTCTCCCAATGCTATCAGTAGCTCTAATGGAATGTTGTCTACTCCCAGGGGCTTGTTTCGACTTAAGCCTTTCAGTGCTCTGTCAAACACTTCACGCAATATCATATCTCCCATTTCATTTTCATCTACGTCCTCTTCCATTTCCATAATATTGCCCTCAAGTACATCGCCCTTGTATAAACCATCTATATATTCCTTCCACCTTCCTGCTTTACCTTCTTTGCTCAGAACTGGTTTTCCATCTGAGCTCTGGATATTCACACAGGAGGTTCTCTTTCTCCAAAGGTCTCTTTAACTTTCCTGTAGGCAGGATCTATACCTTACCCCTAGTGATAAATGCCTCTACATCCTTACATTTGTCCTCTAGCCATCCCTGCTTAGCCATTTTGCACTTCCTGTCAATCTCATTTTTGAGCCGTTTGTACTCCTTTTTGCCCGTTTCATTTACTGCATTTTAATAGTTTCTTCTTTCATCAATTAAATGCAATATCTCTTCTGTTAACCAAGGATTTCTACTAGCCCTCGTCTTTTTACCTACTTGATCCTCTGCTGCCTTCACTATTTCATCTCTCAAAGCTACCCATTCACCTTCTACTGATTTCTTTCCCCCATATTTGTCAGTTATTCTCTAATGCTCTCTCTGAAACTCTCTACAACCTCTGGTTCTTTTAGTTTATCCAGGTCCCATCTTCTTAAATTGCCACCTTTTTGCAATTTATTCAGTTTTAATCTACAGCACATAACCAACAATTGTGGTCAGAGTCCACATCTGCCCCTGGAAATGTCTTACAATTTAAAATCTGGTTCCAAAATCTATGTCTTACCAATATGTAATCTCTCTGAAACCTTCCAGTGTCTCCAGGCCTCCTCCGTGTATATAGCCTTCTTTAATGATTCTTGAACCAAGTGTTATCTATGATTAAGTTATGCTCTGTGAAACATTCTACCAGGTGGCTTCCTCTTTCATTCCTTACCCCCATTCCATATTCACCCACTACTTTTCTTTCTCTTCCTTTTTCTACTATCGAATTCCAGTCACCCATGACTATTATATTTTCGTCTCCAAATGGTTCAAATGGCTCTGAGCACTATGGGACTTAACATCTGTGGTCATCAGTCCCTTAGAACTACTTAAACCTAACTAACCTAAGGACATCACACACATCCTTGCCCGAGGCAGGATTCGAACCTGCGACCGTAGCATTCGCGCAGTTCCGGACTGAGCGCCTAGAACCACTAGACCACCCCGGCCGGATTTTGTCTCCATTCAGTACCTGAATAATTTCTTTTATCTCATCGTACATTTCTTCAATCTCTTCATCATCTGTGGAGCTAGTTGGCAAATAAAATTGTACTACTGTGGTAGGCATGGGCTTCGTGTCTATCCTGGCAACAGTAATGTGTTCACTATGCTGTATGGGGCCTGCGTTCCTATTTTTTAATTTATTATTAAACCTATTCCTGCATTACCCCTGTTTGATTTTGTATTTATAACCCTGTATTCACTTAACCAGAAGTCTTGTTCCTTCTGCCACCGAACTTCACTAATTCCCAGTACCTCTAACTTCAACTTATCCATTTCCCTTTTTAATTTTTCTAACCTACCTGCCCGATTAGTGATCTGAAATTTCACACTCCGATCCGTAGAACTCCAGTTTTCTTTCTCTCAATAAAGATGGCCTTGTTAGTAGTCCCCGCCTGGAGATCCAAGTGGGGGACTATTTTACCTCCGGAATATTTTACCGAAGAGGACGCCAACATCATTTAACCGTACAGTAAAGTTGCATGCCCTCAGGAAAAAATTACGACTGTAGTTTCCCCGTGCTTTCAGCTGTTCACAGTACCATCACAGCAAGGCTGTTTTGGTTAATGTTACACGGTCAGATCAGTCAATCATTCAAACTGTTGCCCCTGTAACTACTGAAAAGGTTGCTGCCCTATTCAGGAAGGTTTACGCAACATAAAATAATAAAATGATGTGAAAATTCACAGTATGAGAGAGAGAGCTGGAACGACAAATTAAGAACAGAAAACTTATTTTAAGGTGACAAAAACAATGATATATGTAGGAAATTGAAATAGTTGCTTCTGGCTCCCGTAACAACAGCTGGCTATACTCTTATAATGGGGTAGGCAACATCTGGTGTTAAAAAAAAACTGAAGGTAGAAACTAAAGAAGATGTATAATATTGGTTCAAGGTACATGCCAGCTCAGGGTACAAGCCTCTCCCCTATTGTCCACAGAAATGCTTGGACAATAAAGACTTTACAGATACATTAGTGAACAGTTTAGTCAAATTCTAGAGTGATAAAATATTACCAGAAACATTATTTTAGGAAATACACATTCTGAATTGTGAAAGAGATTGCCAACTGAAACCTCTAGCTTCAACTTTCTATAGATCTCTGATAGTTAAATTGATCTAGATTATCTCACATGCAGACTGTATAAAACTTACTAGGCTTCACTACCTTTTTGACAACAAACACAAAAAGCCCCAAGACATCATATCTCTAGATCATATTTCACCAATGCTGGCCATCTCACATTAGCTATTTACGGTACCAAAAAGAAACTTCAATTATGAAATCTATAAAATTATGAGCAGTTACTATAGACAGTAATTCTGTGTTGTGTTTTTATAGTAGCTATTTAGAAATAGTTCCAATGAACTTTCCATGCCTATATTGGCATTGCTGTATTTAATTATGGAAAGAAGTTCAGGAACATTCCGACAAACACACTATTGGGTAAGAAAATTATTTTTCTCAGCTAATCTATAGACACAAAATATTTGTCTTCTGTAGTAAATTAGTTTTTTGCAGAGATTTAAAGACTGGACCTTTCCTGTAACAGCACACATATCTTGCTTCCATTCTACTAAAACTACATTAGATGTGAGTTTGATAACTATATGTATGTCCATTTGCTAAGCAATCTTACAGATCCATGCAACAATACTGCAACATTGTGTGGATTAAACTGTGTCCACAAAATATTTACACACCAAAAGTTGAACATAATCCAAAGCATCATTTTATGGTTGTGGAGAGAAATCCGGCTGATGAGGTACATTCAACAGCACTATGGAGGTGTATGTTGTCAGATTCAAATAGTTGTTCTGTATGCTTAGCGAATTGCCAGATGCATTCTCCTTTACGTAAAGGCACTCCACAGCTCACAAAATGTGGTGTCTGATGCACTTCGGAGGGTTCCATCTGACAGACGATAATGCCTCCACACACAGGGTTTACTTTGTGAACATCCTGTCAACACCAAACTTCTATAGCTGCTGACTTGTCTCCTGGACAGACTTGTACGAGGGCAGTTCAATAAGTAATGCAACACATTTTTTTTCTGAAACAGGGGTTGTTTTATTCAGCATTGAAATACACCAGGTTATTCCCCAATCTTTTAGCTACACAACACTATTTTTCAACGTAATCTCCATTCAATGCTACGGCCTTACGCCACCTTGAAATGAGGGCCTGTATGCCTGCACGGTACCATTCCACTGGTCGATGTCGGAGCCAACGTCGTACTGCGTCAATAACTTCTTCATCATCCGCGTAGTGCGTCCCACGGATTGCGTCCTTCATTGGGCCAAACATATGGAAATCCGACGGTGCGAGATCGGGGCTGTAGAGTGCATGAGGAAGAACAGTCCACTGAAGTTTTGTGAGCTCCTCTCGGGTGCGAAGACTTGTGTGAGGTCTTGCGTTGTCATGAAGAAGGAGAAGTTCGTTCTGATTTTTGTGCCTACGAACACGCTGAAGTCGTTTCTTCAATTTCTGAAGAGTAGCACAATATACTTCAGAGTTGATTGTTTGACCATGGGGAAGGACATCGAACAGAATAACCCCTTCAGCGTCCCAGAAGACTGTAACCATGACTTTACCGGCTGAGGGTATGGCTTTAAACTTTTTCTTGGTAGGGGAGTGGGTGTGGCGCTACTCCATTGATTGCCGTTTTGTTTCAGGTTCGAAGTGATGAACCCATGTTTCATCACCTGTAACAATCTTTGACAAGAAATTGTCACCCTCAGCCACATGACGAGCAAGCAATTCCGCACAGATGGTTCTCCTTTGCTCTTTATGGTGTTCGGTTAGACAACGAGGGACCCAGCGGGAACAAATCTTTGAATATTCCAACTGGTGAACAATTGTGACAGCACTACCAACAGAGATGTCAAGTTGAGCACTGAGTTGTTTGATGGTGATCCGTCGATCATCTCGAACGAGTGTGTTCGCACGCTCCGCCATTGCAGGAGTCACAGCTGTGCACGGCCGGCCCGCACGCGGGAGATCAGACAGTCTTGCTTGACCTTGCGGCGATGATGACACACGCTTTGCCCAACGACTCACCGTGCTTTTGTCCACTGCCAGATCACCGTAGACATTCTGCAAGCGCCTATGAATATCTGAGATGCCCTGGTTTTCCGCCAAAAGAAACTCGATCACTGTCCGTTGTTTGCAATGCACATCCGTTACAGACGCCATTTTAACAGCTCCGTACAGCGCTGCCACCTGTCGGAAGTCAATGAAACTATACGAGACGAAGCGGGAATGTTTGAAAATATTCCACAAGAAATTTCCGGTTTTTTTAACCAAAATTGGCCGAGAAAAAAAATGTGTTGCATTACTTATTGAACTGCCCTCGTATATAGTAAAATAGGCATGGGAGACATTCCAGGCCAGTCTGTCCCCATGAACATGGGCATCTGCAAGCATCAGTCAGCTTGTCCACGGACAGCTGCAAGTAATTTAGGCTACCCTTTAGACTTGCTGTTGGCATGATCCACAGTACAAGGAGTCATTGTACAACCTGTACTGTCATGTAGGGTACAAAATCTTGTATTTACAGTCTGCCACTGATAGAGGGACACCATGCATGGCAAGTGTCACCTATAGCCAATTCTCACAGTATACTTGTCAAGTGTCACCACATTGCCATGGTACCTTTTAACATATACATTACAACCACGGTTTACTGAAGGTGGATTTTTAAGGTCTGCCAACTTATGGGCACAAATATGCTACAGTAATATGGCAAGATATTGCAGTCAGGGTGGCAAGCAGCACAGTATGAGGAAAGTGCCCTGTGCGCGTGCTCAACATGAGTCGTGAGGTTCTTGTGGCAAACATCAACCGTCTCATTGGTGGAATGGTAGGAGGGCAATGCCGGTAGTTTTGGTTATAGCATTGGCTCCAAATAACATACCTACAAGTTGTTGCACATTTTCTTTTGCATGTACTGTACAATAGAAAAATTTGTACAGAAATTTATTAACTAAGTCAAGAAGAATGTATGACTTTTTTTAGTTATATATGACACCATCACCTTAGGAGATTCACTATTTTTAAAAGATATGTCTTTATGAGTTCTGATCTAGTCATACTTTGTATGTTGTAATGACTCTTCATCTATGACACATTATCAAAACTAATATTTCTTGACAATTTACATGTATCCATCTGCCCCTGGAAACAAGGATTTTCTCTAAGATTCAACGTTTTTATTCTTCTCATCCATTTGCAAACAAGCACATTTAAAGAAATGTTTCTGGCAATTATTTACCTCCAATTAAAATGACAGTCCATGTTTTAAGTTTACCAATGATTTTAGTTCTACTTTTGAATGTTGTATAATCTAAATTTGTCGCTTTTCACTACACACTGTAACATGATTTTAAACTTTTTCATGTCTGAATAATGTTCTGTAGTTCACCTTCAGATTTTTTGATGACTGTATGACTATTCTCTTTTCATTCAGCATGCATATTATACAAACACTGGACGACATGAAAAAAATAATTTAATTTTCATAACTTTTATTGTTAGGATGCATACATTCAGTTTTCAGGTTCAAGTACTTAATTTACTGCAATATATTATTTTACTTTAAGTGCTGATTATGTAGGACCTACAAAATTACTTACAATTCTGCCTCTTGCCACAATCTTCTTCTAATTCACTTTCGTATGCATTCTCCTCATAGTCTTCCTTTACTTTTTCTGCAGATTCTATATAATCCAAGTCAGCTTGATATTCATCACCAACCTGTTTTGCCAACTAGACAAACACAAAATTTGTAAATAAGAATACTGCAATAATTGTACACAAAACTATGACAACATTCTCTACTCACTGTCAAAAAACACTGAGCTGCCAATAACAACACATTAAAGAACTTCAGTGAGAGAGAGGAGAGAGAGAGAGAGAGAGAGAGAGAGAGAGAGAGAGAGAGACTACATGGCTGCAACAACTATTGCTACCTAAAATTACAGCAAGGTGAAAAAGTTATCTGTGAGTCAGCTTAAGACGGACAAAGGCAATTATTTTCTGACATAATAGCCTTTAAATCAATCCAGTCTACCCAACATTTTTCTAGATATGGACATCCCTGATATGCATACCTCCATGTCTACAAAATTCCCAAATATGGCAGTCTATATATTCTACTTGATTCAAAAAATTTTTCCAGGCACAAATTTCTTCGGAATAAGTGGATGTTAGGGTGCCAGTTTTGGTAAATAAGATGTATGTTGCAATAATTTGAACTTTTATGACGGCACAGTATTCCAGTTTATCCGCATGAAAAGAAGATATTCAACATCGTAACTACTTTAAAACATAGCACAAACAAAACTATTCTTCGTATCAAGTCGACACTTCTCCTACTGCTCTAACCCATGAACACTGTCTGTAACTTCATTAAATGAAAAAGCATAAACACATGAGAGAAAATATACACCACAGACAACACCGAAGTGGCTGGCGGAGCCCTGCGCTCTGGCCTATGTAGTAATTAGTTCGAATAAACGGTGCAGCAGACAGACTTCGCATGCAACTGTTGCCATACTAGCAGGTCGGTTGGGCTATAGTGGCCAAACTAAGAACAAACTTCATACGTGAGCTATGTCAGTTGGCCTATAGTGGCCAAACCAAGCACAAACTTCACATGTGAACTATGAAGTACCACACACACAAATTTAGTACTTGAAGCACTCACATTATTTCATAGCATGTACCAACACAAGAAAAACAAATATTTGTTGGTATGGATATACCATACTGGTGTGAGGTGGATAACATACTGGTGTCAGGTGGATAACCTTTCACCTTGTTCTCATGCCTTGTTACTGCAAAAGTTACAGACTCAGCTTACAAGACAAACTTAATATTCTTTTGCATGACAGTGTATCACGGCCACATGTAAAAGGCAAATAGTATTTTTCAAAATCTGTTGCTATGTAATGAATAAATTTTGCATTCAGGGCACTTCATTACTTTGTCCCTAGTTCACAATGTTTCCATTGGGAGATGAGTTTCTTTAAAATAATAAAATCAAACAATGAATATCCAGGATTGTTACACTGTTTAAAATATCTTTGATCAAATTGGGAAAGTTACTCAGGATGCAAACACATACAGTCAACATAAGTTAAAACCTGAATCTTTGTGAAAATTTAAACTATGAATGGTGAAAACAGTCAAAATATTATCATTCCTTTTGTATTTAAGATTATTAGCTATAATTTGGTTTTCTGAATTTGAGGTTCTCAAAGAAACATATTAATTGCACCATTTTAATGAATTCAAAGACCTTTAAATTGTCCATAATGTTAAACTGTCTAGCATACACAACCATTAATTGTGTAAGTGTAACAGTACAACACACAAATACCTGAGTGTACAATTTTAAAAAGAATAAAGCCTGATGGCCTAACAAACTAAACACTTAATAAATTAATAAATGATCATACGTGAAAAAATTTGAGAAAATATAATATTAGAATAAAAGGCTATAATGTATTTGATAATTGTAAGGGGAAGAGAGGGGAGGGGGGGGGGGGAGTAGACAAGGTCAATCAAAAATTTTGGGAAAGCATGAAGACATGGATGGACAAATAAACAATTAAAGGAGTACCAATGATGACTGCTACGATGAACAATGACACTACAAAATGCGAGCCATGGATAAGCCATTAAAAGGCATTAGGGATTGGGATGAGGATATGCACAAGGAATGAAAGGGCTCCTGGTTATGGAAGAAAGTGAGATATAAACAAAATAATGAAGGAGTACTATGTCTACTTAAATGATGTCAAAGTATGCTGCAATACATAAGATGTTTTATCACATCATATCATATGGAATACGAAAGTACAGGAACAAATCTAATATTTATGTAAAAATAGAGGGTGCCTTTTCTTTTTGGAGAAAAATGATCTATCCTTGGATACACATTTTACAGCTTAACATAACATACTTTGCATGTATCATCCAATTTAAGTACCAATAAATTGTACATCGAACACAGAGGCAAACTGGAAGATACATCACAGTAGGTACTAAAATGATTAATAAACTATACTGTTTAAGAAAATTTCAAACTAAGAGTAATTTTTTCACTACAGAATTGCTATGTAGGTGGGTGGAAGATATCTACTTTTTGTCAGCTGTTATCTTCAGTTGTGATTCTGGATATTCTGAACAGTCTGTCTCACAGAATTGATACAAGGACTGTCTGGACAGTAACTCCTATTGAACAATGAACAAAGTAATAGAATTATTAAAGCAAATTTATTAGAAAAAATTTTAAAACTAGAAAATAGTGTTATTTTTTTGAAGAATCACTATTCAGATTTATGACTATATCTTATCTCTTAATAGTTGAAAAATTCCCTCTGGGTAAAATACTGTCACTTAAGATTGCTGTGGACCTTTAACGTTCTTCACTAGAGTCAAAGGACTGGTGGAAAAACAACTTTTTCATGTGCACGTCAAGGAGGAAAAAACTTTGGTCATGTGTAGGATGTTTAGAAAGTCCCAACTGAAATGACACACTAATTATGTGTGCTGGTCAGAGCATGGCCAAACACGTTTGTGCAAAAACATGGCACCAGTAGTGAAAGGATTACATTGCTTGCTTTGAACAGATCTCCTCAGTTTTCTGTATCACAACAGGCTTTAGAATTTACTGTCCTTACACATAACACACTAACAAGAATCGTTTCGCATTCAAAAAATAATAGCTATAATCTGTCTAGTTGACTGCTGTTTTATCTCTGTATGAGCATAGAAAACTGTCATATCACCAGTCACAAGCATTTTCAGTAGGGATTCTCCTTCCACGTTGTAACAAAAGAGAAAATCCGAAGAAGCAGTTATCTGCTGAGTTTTACAATTTTTGGGTCAGTTTTATGGAACACACAGAACATTGAACTTATATTAGTAGGATTTTATTTTAAACTGTCAGGGAAATCTGTAGAAAGTAGTCTGACAGCTGCAATACTGGGAAATGTTAGGTCACAAGTCTTTTTTCTATCTATTTTCTGTCAGTTTTTTGTTGACTACAGAAGGACAACCACTTCTGTTACTCTAAAACAAGTGGCAACACCAAAGCACAAGTTCCTTACCTATCACATTTGGTCCATACAAAGCACAAATTTCATGATGAATGTTAACAGATTTGAGATCTTTTGCTATTAAAAATCATACCATGAATCTTGAAATTTTCTCAGCACACTGAACACACTGCGATTTCTGAGGAGTGCAGTCAGTCATCGTCTTTTATCAAGCACAGTATTTCATCTGGGCAACTGCCAGCATCTACAGGTGAGCCATCAAAGACTGATATCATCTATCTATGGGGCATAGTTTATTAGTATGTTGTACATGTTTGCACATCCATCATGATCATAATTCCAAGACAAACCACACTGTCAATCAGCAGAATTCTTCATGGCAGAACTGCAACACTCAGCTATCCAGTGAGTTGTCATTCACTGTGACCCTTGGTTATTTTTGCTGAGAGCAAATCAAGAAGATAATGGGATTCAATGCATTACCTAATTGAAAGCCTACCATTATGGGTGACTCCAAACAATACTGGTGCGCCTGCAGGTGATTTAATTATGGTTTGAAAACAGTCACAGCAATCTCCAGTAAGCATTTCACAGAGTAACCTGATTGCTTAGATGAAGTGCTCCAGATCTATTGATGAAGTCTACCAAGTTACAGATGTGGTGCGGTTTTGCTGTGTAATACCACATGTTAAATGTATGGTAGGCTACTAATGTCAAAAAGCCTTTTTTTCTTTACCTGCGTCTTAACTTGAAAATTCTCTCTCTCTCTCTCTCTCTCTCTCTCTCTCTTTAAATCAGCATCCAGCTATAAAGTGTATGTCTCATATAGTTGACTTCTTCATCTTTTTGGTGTGCTATCGCGTGCTGAAAATTTGACAACAGACCAATTCTCTCGCATGCTACTGAATGTGACAATTTTCTTCTTTCATAAACTACATCAATTAAACAACTTTTTACATTCAGGAAACAACTTCAGACAATTCTCTGTCTAAATGATAACTAACTGACAACCTCAGCTGCCGACAGGTGTTGTTGTTATACCTCGATGTGGACAGCTGAAAATGTGTGCCTCAACCGGGACTCGAAACCGGGACCTCCTGCTTACATGGCAGGCCCTCTATCCATCTGAGCCACCGAGGACACAGATGAATAGGGCGACTGCAGGGACTTATCCCTTGCACGCTTCCCGTGAGACTCACATTCTCAACTGTCCACATTTCTACATATGTATTGTACCTTATAGACATTTGCCCATCCACTCATTACTCGCGCACGTTTTGGCGATTCCCGTAAGAGTTTGGGCGACCTGTGCGCATTCGCACAGACGAAGGTCAATGGCTGGGTAGCCTTCAACTATATATACAAAGACAGTAACTTGTTCTCGAAAGAACAGTTACTGTTGATGACCGTACAGCTTTTTCCTGGAATAAATGATAACTAACTGACAACCTCAGCTGCCGACATGTGGTGTTGTTATACCTCGATGTGGACAGCTGAAAATGTGTGCCCCGACCGGGACTCGAACCCAGGGCCTCCTGCTTACATGGCAGACGCTCTATCCATCTGGGCCACTGAGGGCACAGATGAATAGGGTGACTGCAGGGACTTATCCCTTGCACGCTTCCCGTGAGACTCACATTCCCAACTGTCCACATTTCTACATATGTATTGTACCTTATAGACATTTGCCCATCCACTCATTACTCGCGCACGTTTAAGGTACAATACATATGTAGAAATGTGGACAGTTGGGAATGTGAGTCTCACGGGAAGCGTGCAAGGGATAAGTTCCTGCAGTCGCCCTATTCATCTGTGTCCTCGGTGGCTCAGATGGATAGAGCGTCTGCCATGTAAGCAGGAGGTCCCGGGTTTGAGTCCCGGTCGGGGCACATATTTTCAGCTGTCCACATCGAAGTATAACAACAACACCTGTCGGCAGCTGAGGTTGTCAGTTAGTTATCATTTATTCCAGGAAAAAGCTGCACGATCATCAACAGTAACTGTTCTTTCGAGAACAAGTTACTGTCTTCGTAATTCTCTGTCTGCTTGATAAGTGTACTTCAAATAAATTTGCAACTAGAGTCACAGTTCATAGCGTATCCTACTAACTCTAACTTCTTTTATTCCACAACTTTTACATCCACTGTCACAGCTATCTTCCTCCATGGAGGCTGGTGCAACTCCAAGGTGGGGATTCACTGTTTGGAGAGAACATAAAGAACAGCAATCCAGCCACACCACATGCATTCCTCCACCAGCATGTCCCCCACTTTTTTTTTTTTAAAAAAAAAAAACCACCACCACACACACACACACACACACATTACATAAATTTTCTTGAGCAGTCATGATCATTTGTTGGTCCAAAACACACTTTAATAAAGTGATATGTATAAACAGGGAATAATTAGTTAAAGCGAGAAATCAGCAGTCAGACAAGAAAGCAAAAATAACACGCTTAATACAATGGCAAACTCCACAGCTTTTCTGCTATTTGTTAGCAATGTATTATCCAAGCTAGACAGGATTCTCTGTAAATTACAATTTAAAGTGGTTTTCCATTCAACATCTAAGGTAACACACCACCTTGGATTGATGAAAGGTAATTTACTGATACTGAAAGCTGGAGTATTCAGTATGAGTCAGGAGAAAAGGTACGTGCTTTGAGAGCTGATAAGTCTTAGTGATTCTGAGCAAAACCTTTATATGCACATATGCCCTGTTCCGAATGGTTTCCAAGATAGAACATATTTAATATCACTTTTGAACATTTTTCTTGAATAACTTGAATACCGCACCCGTCAGTGAAAACGTGTCACAGTACAAAATTAAATTACATTAAATTTCCTACAAGAAAGGTCCTATTCATTTTTTTCTAGGACTAATAGTTTGTGTGAAGAGGCACAAGAACATCGAAAATCTCGTGTGACATGCATGCATTGTACCTTAGGTAGTTTATGCAGGCCTATTTGAGGTAGTTTTCCAACTTGAAAGACCACAAGTGTCCTATAAGGAACCATCCATCTCTACTTCCTCTACACTACTGTGGTATACTATAAACAATGACAATGTTTGAATAATGGAGAAAATAAATAACAATGCACATTAAATGTGTTCTCTCTAAGAAACCATTTGGAATAGGACGTGTGTTTCTATGAAGCTTTTTGTTCAGAACCATTAATACCATTACGCCTCCCCCCCCCCCCCCCCCCCCAATCCCCCTCCCTTAGCAGTATGTTATTCTGCATTCGTTTGCCTCTCCCCGTTCCCTTTTTATGACATCCCAGTTTGATAGTTAGTACTATTATTTGCCCCATTCCCTTAAATGGCACAAAATGCATGTACTATATTTACAGATTTATTTATTCATATTCAAGAATTCATCTATGGTATAGAAGGAGTTGCCAAGGAGATATGATTTCAATTTATTTTTGAAGCAATTACTGCTGTCTGTCAGACATTTTATTTCATCTGGTAATTTGTTAAAAATTTTTATAGGAGCATATTTTACCTCTTTCTGTGCCAAAGATAGGTTGAGTAAAGGATAGTGCAAGTCTTTCTTTTTTCTGGTATTATAATCAAGAATGTTACTGTTGTTTTTAAACTGGTCCATGTTGTTGAGAACAAATTTCATTAGTTAGTAAAGGTACTGTGAGGCTGTTGTAATAATTCCCGATCTTTTAAAAAGATGCCTACAAGATGGGCAACTAAGAACCTCACACACTATTCTAACCACTTTCTTATGAGCAGTGAATACTTTTTGTCTAAATGTTGAGTAACCCCAAAATATTATTCCATACAACATCAGAGAGTGAAAGTATGCAAAGTATGTTAGCTTACTAATTTCTATATCCTCAAAATTGGCAATTATTCTGATTGCAAAAGTTGCTGAACCTAGTCGCTTTAGAAGATCCAAAATATGAATTTTCCAATTAAGATTCTCATCTATATGTACACCCAAAAACTTAGTATGCTCTAACCTGTCTACTGACTTCTGTTGATGTGTTATATTTATTGAAGAAACTGTACTATTTGCAGCAAAAAATTGGATGTACTGTGTTTTTTCAAAGTTTAGAGCAAGCCCATTTGCAGAAAACCAATTAATGACTTTTCCAAAGTGCTTATTTGTATCATTTTCAATTGGAGTTTCTTTTACTGGATTAATAATTATGCTTGTCTCATCAGCAGATAGTGTCAGTTCAGCTTCCTGTTTCAGATAGGAAGGAAGGTCATTCACATATATCAAGAACAGAAGGGGACCCCTAATTGAACCCTGTGAAACACCTAATGTAATTTCACCTCAGTTAGATGAAGTGGCAAACTTATTTAAATCACTTGACCCATATAAGGAAACTTTTTGCTTCCACTCATATGCTATTCCATTTATGCCATAGAATTGCAATTTCTGTGACATAATGTCATGGTTCACACAATCAAATGCTTTGGCCAAGTCACAGAAAATTTATGTGGGTGACATTTTACTATTTAAAGACTCTATTATGTGGACAGTGAAACTGTATATCACTGTCACAGTATTTTTGAAATCCAAACTATGATTTACTAAGTATCCCATTACAGTTGAGATGGCTAACCACTCTTGAATACATTACCAGACTGCTTTGCTTTTATTCTCTGCATTAGATATTATTTTGTCATTAAATGACTTTTTTGCAGCAATCAGTTCCTTAAGAATTCAGGATCACTGCGAATTTTTTTTGTGGAAGTGACGTGTTTAAGTGTTTGGAAGGACTTCTTAATACCTGCTGTTATCCATCTGTTTTTGTGAGATGTTGCTATAGACATGCATATTTTTGGAAATGCGTTTTCAAAGTTCAATTTAAACAATGTGGAGAATTTAGAGAATTTCATATTCACATTGGTTTCCTTATACACTTCATTCCAGCTTTGTTCTTCTAGTCCTTTTGAAAAATCTTTTTATTTTGATTTCTGATAGATGTCGTTTGTAGGCTAGTAGTTTAGGGAATGATTCGACACCTTATTTTACTGCTGTTATTTGACAGAGGTGGTCTGATAGTCCGAGATCTTTTACTGCTACATCACATTTTTCCCTGGCCATATTTGTGGCCACATGGTCAATTACTGATGAAGTCATCGTAGCAACCCTTATTGCACTATTGACCAATAGCGACAGGTCAAAACTTTGAAAGATGCTTATGAAGGTGCTGCTGGATTTATTTAGTGTTGATGTTAATGTCCCTACACAGTATTGTGTTGACCTTTGTAATTGAGACTTTATCTAGAACTTCTGTTAACTTATTGAAAAAAGTGTCCACACTACCACTGGGAGATCTATACACACACAAAATGATTAATTTCTTGATTATATCAAGCCCTGTTAATTCAATAGCTGATATTTCAAAGTGTTTGTCTTCACTTACTGTACTGAGGTCATGTCTTGATTTGACCTGTGTTCCTTTTCTGATATAAATGCATGATCCTCCACCTCTTGAAGTAGTTCTGCAGTAAGGGCTTGCCTTTTCATACAATGATAATACTACATGTTGGATTTCTGTCTCTACACCAGTGCTCAGTAATACAAACTACTGTGCAGTTCAAAGATGGAGCTCAACTTCTAATAGTTTTGTTTTATTTTTTATTGATTGCATTTTTTGATGGAGAATTGTTAAGTCTGTGAAATACCCCATGTTACTCTTTCCAATGGTTTGTTTTTCTTTGTGACTGGTATATGTGATATTTGAGGTGTTAAAATCTGTCTTGTGAGTGATTGCTTCAGTATTTTTTTTTTAAAAAAAAAACCTTCTTTTCCTACCTATGACAACAGGTGTTTGACCATGTGTGGCCCGAGATACACTCCCTATACTTTCATATCATCAATGGGTGGTATTTCCTCGAACTCACAGAAACATAGGATTGTTCGACTTCGATATAATGATGGTGACTTCATGGTTGTCATTAACTACCACTTGTTTTTCTCTCTCTCTCTCCTCGTAGTATTAACCATTTTTTTTTTGAAAATGTGATGTACAAAAAGGTTGTGAAATCCGCTGTGAGATATTTGGTCAACCAGTTTGGATTGCAAATGGGATCCTTTACTGAGATGGCTATTTATGACTTCACTTAGGACTTCTCCCCAAAGATATTTTAATGATGTCTGTCATAACATTCCACTATAGAACTTAGATTTTTATGCAATACAAAGTTCAGCAAATGTTTGGTTTGGTTCTTATTCAAGAAGTAAGATGCCGTAACTTACAGCACACTGTTGAAGTATTTCACAAAGGGACACACCATTTGCATGGTGAAAAATTACACTGGACATTCCATGATTCTTCCTCTATACTAATAAAATAATTTATTTTATTTAACCTGATCAGCTAGAACTTTCTGTATGCAGTTGATAAAAGCATTCAAATAAATTCATTTTGTTGGCAAATGAAGCCATTACAAATGTAGCACAGAATATAGTATTTCCCCCACTTCCATGGAGGCCGGTGCAACTCCAAGATGGGGATTTGTTGCATGGAGAAAACATTAAGAACAGCAGTGAAGCTAAATGCAGCCTTCCACCAGTATTGCCCCATCCAGAAGCAATGATGTCTCTACTGTGATTCAATCAACATCCACATACAGAGAAACACTATGAAACATACAAAATTAATGACCCAGAGTGCCATCAAACCAAATATTGCTGTGCAGGGTGTTTCTCATAACCCACACATAATGATGCATGTTTCCATTGCTAATGCCCATATGACTGAAATTACCTAGTTATGGCAACATATAGATATAATTTGTTTAAAGGCTAAATGTTGACTGTTATAAAAGCTTTTCAGTATTTATGCTGAGAAACTAACAGAAAAAGCTTTAGAAAAGCACAAGGCATAATAGTAGGATGAGAAACAATAAAGAGAATTAAGTTTGTAGATGATCAAGCAATACTGACAGAAAAACAGTTTATGATGGAGATGTATGTAAAAGTGGGGAAAAAGAACAATGAATGAGGACAGCGGTAAGAGAGACCAAAGTGTTGAGAATCAGCAAGTATGAGGTCTGTGAAAACATGATAACAAAGAAAGACCTTAGAACAGGTAAAATCTTTTAGACATTTGAGAGTTTGGTGACAGAAGATGGAAGCTATGTGGAGGAAATAAAAAGAAACATGACCTATGCAAAAGCAGCAAATCCAAATGATGAAATAAGAAGCAAAATATTTATGGGTAAAAGGTTTTAAAAAGATGCCAGGTTCCTTGACAGCAAAAACAATACTAATAGAATTAAGAAAGAGATTTTTTTGGGGTGTAGTATTAAATGGCAGTGTATAATGGACATTCAAAAGGAAAGAGGAAGTATACTTGGACAGTTTTAAAATGTGGTTGTGAAGAAAGTTAGTAAAAGTTGAACAGTGTGACAGAATGATGAACGAAGAGGTAATTTTAAGAATAGGATAGGAAAGAAAGCTAGTGGAACTGATGAGAATGAGAAAAACATCTTGGCTAGGACATGCACTGCAAGGACATTGCCTTCAATGAAGAGCTGCAACAAAGAGTACCTGAAGGAAAGACAGCAGGTAGAAGATGACTTGAAGTGTTGGGTGAATTAAAAATTGTCAAAGTTACCAGAAAATTAAGGAAGAAGCACAAGGCAGAGGAAAGTGGTGAGCATCCAGGTGCTATGTGCCTTTCAGATTCAGATTCTTTATTAGTCATTCTGCATTATTACATGCAACAGACTTTGTCAGTTCACTTAACATATTAATTTTACAAAATACATTTTTGCATATTTAAGTTGATATTGGGCATTTATAAAGATTCTTCTAATGAACAGACTGGATTAGTTAACAAGAAGTTGTGTAACTTTTCCTTAAATACTTTGATTGGCTTGCTTGCAGCATGTTTAGACAATTTGTTATATATGTTAATTGCCATGTACTTATGACTATTGTTAGTTTTTGCTAATCTGTTTTGTGGTAAGAGCAGAGAAGTACAGATTCTTGTATTGTAGTTGTGCCTTTGATTAGTTACACCTAAATTTGGTAGTTCAGGAAATATATAGTTAACACTGTCAAGAATATATAGATTAATAACTGTTAATAGTCTATATTTAATGAACAAGTATACCAAAGAAAAATGTCAGAAATGATAATATGTGAAGAACCAAGTCCAAGATACACATGAATGGAAAGGCTGATACAGAAACTGAAGCACTTTCTTTTTAGATATGTCTATGTGCTTCCCTTTGTAAGACATCTAAAACTCAAAAAGCTTTTACCATGTATTCTTAATGCATGTATCAGCTTCAACTATATTAATGATGGCATCTTTCTAAAGAATATACATTGCTGTGTGGAATCAAGTTAGATATCATTTTCTTATATCTGTGCTTCTTCCAAGTCATTAGAGTTGGTCACCCCAGCCTTCAGGCTTGCTCGTAGCTCATTACTGCCTTGAGTCGCACTCGCAGTCACGATGAGCAATGGGGCCAGGCGAGCCTGCCATGACTCGCCTGTATGAGTTTCCACTGCATTTGTGAGACCTGTCAACACTCCAGTGTCATTTCTCACAGAGCAATGACAATGAAAGAGGACAGCAGACAGAGTGTACTTTCTGCTGGGCAGATCCGGAACAAGCCAGTGTAGTTCCTGCTGGGATAAGTTCGAGCACCAGTTTAATTTTATTAGGAATTTGTGTCTTTTCATGTTAGATGAACAAGATGTCCACAATAATAATATCCGATTTTTCTGAAGTTTATTATCAGAGCCATGTCAAACAAGAGTGCTCAAGATTTACTTTCACATCTCTTATACCTTCTGAACAGAGATGGGTAACACTTGTAGTATATTATGAGAGCTTTCAGTTTATCTGCGAATGTGAATACAAACTTTGTGCACTCATAACAGATATCCTTTGCAGGTAAGTGAACCAAAGATGCTATGCTCTGTTAAAACTCCTGTATTTCACACTGCTAATTGTTTCCACTTGCTGACAGAAAAAGCTAATAAAACTAATTTTCATTTGATCACTTACTTACTTCCAGTGTTCGCTTCATCTGTTTAAGACCTCATAGTAAAGGTGCGATCTGTTTTTAATAGTGGAAATAAATCAGCGTGAAAGATCCTCTTGCTATTAAAGTCTAAATTTCCTGAACCACCTTCTGCTTTAATGGACTAATACTACTGTGGTGTGTAGTGCAACATTAATTTATACATTACAATAACATGACACAATTTAGAAACTGTGCTATGCTTTTATGGGTCCAATGCCAAGTTTATTTCCATTTCATTCAAGCTTTAGAAAACATGATTAATGCCAGATAGCCAGGATGTTGGATGTGCACACTAAAAATCATAAAAACTGATTCATTTCTTTAACTCATAGTCTCAAGTTAACTCATCTCCACATAAAGCTGAAAAAGTCAGTCATGGACAAAGGTTGCTGTTAAAAATAAAAAATAAAATAAAATGGACAAAACTTGTTATGAAAGAAATTAGAAATTGTGTTCCTTTGACTTCACTGAGAGTTGCGCACGCATGTGCTTTTGTGTGTTTTTCTTCATCTGATGAGGAATTTGTCTGATGGCTGAATAATATCCAACAGATTACTTCTAACTGAGCCCATCTGCCACTCAGTCCTCTTGTAGCTGTCGAGTAATGGACACTGACATGAAAAGAATGTGCAGGCCGATTTGGTCTGATTTTTAGGGAATTTTCTTTCTTTTTCTGTGAAAACAGCTTCAAGTGTGATGTAAACTGGAATACCACTACTCTGTAAAAAATATTTCCACCAGATTGGAGTGTGATATTGCTCTCCTTTCAGCAAAGTGTGGTGCAATTCTTAATTTACCACACTCATAACTACTATGGTCAATAACGAAAATATACCTAGTTCATTATACAGCTGCAATTCCACACTTTAAGATGCAAAGGAGTAGAATTTTTTTAACTGAATAGTTATTTTCCAATTGCTTGATAGGCATTGTGAATGTGAAAACAATAGCTTTCAATTATCTGTACAGAAGTGGAAATGTTTACAAAAATACTAACTACCGGATCAGATGTAGCTTTGATTTTTTTTCCATGAGATTACTTTTATAGTGGCAGAACAGATAACACAAAAATTAACCTAAATTTGTCTCTTCTCTCAACACCCGCACAATCTGCTACACCCGGCAAGACTGTAAGCATATCAGGAAATAGAAGTGATTTGCAGCCAATCACTTCTCTTTCTTGAGATACTTACTGAAACGTAAATCACAAAATTATTTTACTGAACTATAAATGCCCTTATCATTTCTTCCAGTAAATAGTTAATTACTGGTATGTATTAAGAGTCCATTATTCCTTATTTCTGCAGCTATGTGCTTTCAGTGGCTCTGAACTATGTTGTATGAAAGAAGTATAATCAAACTTGTTATTATATGTAAAAAATGTGACATTAGAGCCAAAATAAAAAGTAATTTTTCAGTGCGTTCAACGCACAGCTACTGCCTGACAAAACATCATCATCAAAAAACAACAGCAACAACAATTCTCTCTCTCTAACCACACACACACACACACACACACACACACAGTACTCAGAATAAGTACCTGAAAGATGCATTACAAGAGAGTTTGAAAATGATTCTGTTTTAGAATTAAGAGCAAGTTACTTACGGCATCTCCCACTTTTTCTGGAAGTACATGCCCAGCATATAAACAGATGAAATTGCCTTTTGGTATGTCATGGAGAGCACGTATTCCCCATCCACGGTTAGGTGTCATGAAAACCTGAATCTTGCACTTCATGGGAAGTTGAACCAGCCTGTTCAGGCAAGTTGATGAGCATTTACACCTGAAAATAATAATAATAATAATAATAACAATAACAATAATGAGAAATTAATTAAATGAAAACCAAGATATGACACTAAAAGAATTCAAGATTCAATTAATAAAAAAGGGGGAGTGGGGGAGATAACTGAGAACGTGAAGAAGAGAGACATTCACGAATTTCAGTGGCCCTTACTACTCTAACTCTGCTTATGCCTTTCACTTGAAATGAAGCATTGTTCAAATACAAGTAGCATAAGAAACATATTATAGGGTTTAACATTTTAATATTAAACACAAGTAGCATGAGAAACATATTAGAGGCTTTTAATATTTTAATAAAGACAAAGCTCACTTCAACAGTCTTTCATATTTTCCAGTAAAGTGAGATTAATTCTGAATGAAACACTTTGTCTATATGATACAACAATGGGTGTTGCATATGTCAAAATGGTGGTGGTGCTTCTAGTAATGAATGGATGTATTCTCATGCACTAAGATACAATTGTGAATATTTCTGTCATCAAAAAATTCATCATATTTTCATAAGACCTTTGATTACCATTAACACTTGAAGTGCCTCAGGAGCTGTACCAACAGATGAAACACCAACTGAGATGGTGTGGCCATATCATACAGATGGACAACAATAGACTTCCCAAAGCGGTGTTCTACTCAGAGCTCTCGTGAGGAAAGCGGCTGCAAGGTGGCCAACACCTGCGATATAAAGACACCATCAAATGCCACCTCACAGCCTGTGGCATTCCGAGCAAACGTTGAGAGGAGCTCGCATTGCACCGATCAGTGGTGCTTAACTGTACACAAGAATGTGGAACAATTTGAGCATACCTGCCTAAGGAACCTGGACAAAAAAAGAAAGCTCCGCAAGTCTAAGCCCAAGCCTAATTACATCTATACGTATAACTCCACTGTACAACTGTATTGCACTTTGTGCAAATGGATCTTCAAAGCAAAGCTCGGTTTTGCAAGCCACTTCCGACCCCCCCCCCCCCCCCCCCACAATACAGACTAAATGACTGACGGAGTCGCTGTCACTAGACATGCAAGGAGGACATCATGTGTGGGAATTGGATGTGTGTGATAGTCTCCTCCTTTTCCCTCTGTCTCCATCTCGTGTTCCCCCTCTTTTTGTTCATCTGCTCATCGTCCACCTTTTCCCTGTCCATCATCACCCTCCTCCTCACTCTCTCTGCCCACCTCCATCTCTCCCTCTCTCTGTACATCTCCTCCTCCCCCTCCTCCTCTTCCATCGCCCTCTCTCCATTTCCTTCTCCTCCCCCTCCTCTTTCCATCTCTTCCTCCCCCACTCTCTGTCCATCTCTGCCTTTCCCCTCTCTATGTAGAGGTGCTAAGTTTGGAAAGAGGTTATCAGTAATCGAGGAAGGGGGGCTCTGGACTGCAGAAGCAACTAGTCGCTGACTAGCCGTCGACAAGTGAACACATGCAAGTGGTAGTCGTCAGATTTTGTGTTGTGGGAAAAAGACAGAAAAAGTGGAACTATGTAATTGCATCAAATTTTGTTTTATGCCTGATGATTCTAAAGTTGAAACTATCTGCAAGATTCAACAAGTGTTAGGGATGAAGCAATGGGTACAACACAGATAAAGAAGTGGTACAATTGCTTCACACATGGCCACTCATAAGTGAAGAGTAAAGCACATTCAGGCAGGCACTCAACATCCACAAATCAGGGTATTACTGATCACATAGGGACACTGGTGATACACGATACACAAATCATGATCAGAGAACTTGCGGATGAGATTAAAATTAGTATTGGATCCATACATTCCATTTTGATGGAACAGCTGGACCTCAGGAGGATCTCAGCAAAATTTGTACCAAAGTTGCTAACAAATCAGCAGCAGTAACTTTGTTTGGAAATCACACAAGACATTCTTGATACAACAAACAGTAACCCCAACATTCTTAACACATTGATCACTGGTGATGAGTCCTCGTACAGGTATGACCCAGAAACATAGTTCTGTCACCACAATGAAAGCATCCACCTCCCAGAGACCCAAAAATGCAAGGAAAGTCCACAGCGATGTGAAAGTAATGTTGACCATTATTTTTTACTCCAATGGTGTAGTCCATCACAAGTACATCCCAAAAGGTATTAATGTCAATAAGGAGTACTACCAAGAGGCTCTGCATTGCCTTTGTGAAGCAGTGCAATGCAAATGCCTGGACTTGTGGGTAGCAAGCAATTGGCACCTCCACCACGAAAACAAACCTGCTCATCATTCTCAATTAATTCACGATTTTTTGGCCAAACACAACACAGTTGTGGTTTATCAGCTCTCTATCCCACTGACCTAGCACCGAGTGACTTCTGGCTTTTCCCTAAACTGAAAAAGACTTTGAATGGGGCTAGATTTCAGAACAGACAAGACATTATGCAGACCATAGCTGCACACCATAGCAAATGAGGCTTTCCAACGATGCTTCCAGCAGTGGCAGCATTCGGAGACGCACACAGAAACTGAAGGGGGCTACTTTGAAGGGAACTAGTGTCAAACAACTGTACCTGAATAAAGACCGCTTTTATACATAGAACTCTGATACTTCTTGAACAACCCTCAAACAACTTTTTTGTCTTCTGTGAAAACAGACTGCGAGGTAGAAAACAAAACAGCACAGTGTTGCCTGGGATATACAATTTTTGTTCAAAAATACATGTAACAGGAAAGAATATGTATGGGAGAAACAATTTTTCTTATGATTTAAATGCCTTACTATGATAGTTACAATACACATATCTACAGTAGAGCAAAGTACAGCATTTTCTTTCTCACAGTCGGTTTTAACAGAAAAACTGTAATTGTAGTTTTAAAAAAGTATGCAGTCTATGTCCCTATGAATGTTTGTTAGCGAGTCCCATAAAAATTTGAAGTAAATTGGTCAAGAACTTTTCAAGTTTTTTGGTAAAAAATGTTTCCCCTTTATATGTTACATATATATTTATATACTGCATATATTAAAAATATATAGCCAATGTCCATTCCAAAGTTCATTAGAGTATCATGAAAAAATATGAAGTAAATCAGTTGATAACTTTTTCCGCACTTCAGTAGGTATACAGGATAGTCTGAAAAAGTATGAAACATCTATAAGGCTGTTGCGGAGTAGTCTGTGCTGAGAAATGATTGTTGAGGGGGGGGGGGGGGGGGGAACACACACACACACACACACACACACACACACACACACACACACACACACACACACACACACACACAATAAACTGCACAGTTTTCGAGTTCATTTGCACTGAAGTTAACCAATCAGGCTGTTTCACCCACAAATCGCAGCAGCTTTCTTTGTTTGGTTTCCTAGAACCAAAGATGAGTGTGATACAAAAATTGGACGTGGGATGGTAGCAAGGAGTGAACCTGAACAAAAAGCATTATCACCTACACTATGAGAACAACTGACACTAATTGCATCTGACGGTATGCTTGAATATATGAACACAATGGTCTGACTGGCTAACTTCGATGCTAATGATCTGAAATGGTGTAACATATTGAATTACTTATTAACAATTATTTATCAGCACAACCTACTCTGCAACACCCTTACAAGGTTTTCAGACTGTTTCTGACCAGCCTGTATAAAAAGAGCACATATTTGAATGCACTATTGTATCAAAATTTCAAATCAATTGGTGAAGAACTTCGAGACACTTAAGATTTTGAACCAAAAAGGTTTTACACTTTTATTTTTGTAGAATAGAAGGTTACTTGTTAGCAAATAGTTATTGCAGGAATAATACTAGTGGCAGTGCAGAAATTTATGTTAGTAAATGTATAGCAGCTAAAAAAAATACCTATTCTTGAACACCACACCACAGTACATCCGGTAAAAATAATAAGATGGTGTGCTCCACATGAACAATTTCAAGTTAGCTAAGCATAAAGTGATTGAGTTATGTTATCACCCACCAAACACAGATGTAACGTACTTTATGGATAGGCTTAGTAGGATAGTTGGCTAGACTGGTTCTAAAGATCTTACTGTAATTGGTCACTTTAGCACAGATGCAAATTCCAATAGTACAATAAATTTTAAGCTCACTAATGTATTAAGTTAGCATAATGTTGTAAAAATGGCAAGCTCAGATACTAAAGTAATGGACACTTATTCTACTATAATATATTATGTTTTAAACAATAGAAATATTACAGGTAAATTATAGTAGCCTAGATTTTCATTACTCTGACCACTTTTGTAGGTGACAGAGTACATAAATTCAGCTGTGCCAAAAAGAATAAAGATTGTTCTGTAGAAATTATCAGATGTTAGTAAAACATTCCGGAGGTAAGATAGTCCCCCATTCGGGTCTCCGGGCGGGGACTACTCAGGAGGACGTCGTTATCATGAGAAAGAAAACTGGTGTTCTACGGATCGGAGCGTGGAATGTCAGATCCCTTAATCGGGCAGGTAGGTTAGAAAATTTAAAAAGGGAAATGGATAGATTGAAGTTAGATATAGTGGGAATTAGTGAAGTTCGGTGGCAGGAGGAACAAGACTTTTGGTCAGGTGAATACAGGGTTATAAATACAAAATCAAATAAGGGTAATGCAGGAGTTGGTTTAACAATGAATAGGAAAATAGGAACATGGGTAAGCTACTACGAACAGCATAGTGAACGCATTATTGTGGCCAAGATAGATACGAAGCCCACGCCTACCACAGTAGTACAAGTTTATATGCCAACTAGCTCTGCAGATGATGAAAAAATTGAAGAAATGTATGCTGAAATAAAAGAAATTCTTCAGATAGTGAAGAGAGACGAAAATTTAATAGTCATGGGCGACTGGAATTCGTCAGTAGGAAAAGGCAAAGAAGGAAACGTAGTAGGTGAATATGGACTGGGGGTAAGAAACGAAAGAGGAAGCCGCCTGGTAGAATTTTGCACAGAGCACAACTTAATCATAGCTAACACTTGGTTCAAGAATCATAAAAGAAGATTGTATACATAGAAGAAGCCTGGAGATATTGACAGGTTTCAGATAGATTATATGATGGTAAGACAGAGATTTAGGAACCAGATTTTAAATTGTAAGACATTTCCAGGGGCAGATGTGGACTCTGACCACAATCTATTGGTTATGACCTGTAGATTAAAACTGAAGAAACTGCAAAAAGGTGGGAATTTAAGGAGATGGGACCTGGATAAACTGAAAGAACCAGAGGTTGTACAGAGTTTCAGGGAGAGCATAAGGGAACAATTGACAGGAATGGGGGAAAGAAATACAGTAGAAGAAGAATGGGTAGCTTTGAGGGATGAAGTGGTGAAGGCAGCAGAGGAGCAAGTAGGTAGAAAGACGAGTACTAGTAGAAATCCTTGGGTAACAGAAGAAATTTTGAATTTAATTGATGAAAGGAAAATATATAAAAATGCAGTAAATGAAGCAGGAAAAAAAAAAAAATACAAACGACTCAAAAATGAGATCGACAGGAAGTGCAAAATGGCTAAGCAGGGATGGCTAGAGGACAAATGTAAGGATGTAGAGGCTTATCTCACTAGGGGTAAGATAGATACTGCCTACAGGAAAATTAAAGAGACCTTTGGAGATAAGAGAACCACTTGTATGAATATCAACAGCTGAGATGGAAATCCAGTTCTAAGCAAAGAAGGGAAAGCAGAAAGGTGGAAGGAGTATATAGAGGGTCTATACAAGGGTGATGTACTTGAGGACAATATTATGGAAATGGAAGAGGATGTAGATGAAGATGAAATGGGAGATATGATACTGTGCGAAGAGTATGACAGAGCACTGAAAGACCTGAGTCGAAACAAAGCTTCGGGAGTAGACAACATTCCATTAGAGCTACTGACAGCCTTGGGAGAGCCAGTACTGACAAAACTCTACCATCTGGTGAGCAAGATGTATGAGACAGGCGAAATACCCTCAGACTTCAAGAAGAATATAATAATTCCAATCTCAAAGAAAGCACGTGTTGACAGATGTGAAAATTACCGAACTCTCAGTTTAATAAGTCACAGCTGCAAAATACTAACACGAATTCTTTACAGACGAATGGAAAAACTGGCTGAAGCCGAAATGTTGGAACACATGAGGCAATACTGACCCTACGACTTATCTTAGAAGCTAGATTAAGGAAAAACAATTCTACGTTCCTAGCATTTGTAGATTTAGAGAAAGCTTTTGACAATGTTGACTGTAATACTCTCTTTCAAATTCTGAAGGTGGCAGGGGTAAAATACAGGGAGCGAAAAGCTATTTACAATTTGTACAGAAACCAGATGGCAGTTATAAGAGTCGAGTGACATCAAAGGGAAGCAGTGGTTGGGAAGGGAGTGAGACACGGTTGTAGCCTCTCCCCGATGTTATTCAATCTGTATATTGAGCAAGCAGTAAAGGAAACAAAAGAAAATTCTAAGTAGGTATTAAAATCCACGGAGAAGAAATAAAAACTTTGAGGTTCGCCTATGACATAGTAATTCTGTCAGAGACAGCAAAGGACTTGGAAGAGCAGTTGAACGGAATGGATAGTGTCTTGAAAGGATGATATAAGATGAACATCAACAAAATCAAAATGAGGATAATGGAATGTAGTCGAATTAAGTCGGGTGATGCTGAGGGAATTAGATTAGGAAATGAGAAACTTAAAGTAGTAAAGGAGTTTTGCTATTTGGGGAGCAAAATAACTGATGTTGGTCGAAGTAGAGGGGATATAAAATGTAGACTGTCAATGGGAAGGAAAGTGTTTCTGAAGAAAAGAAATTTGTTAACATCGAGTATAGATTCAAGTGTCAAGAAGTCGTTTCTGAAAGTATTTGTATGGAGTGTACCATGTATGGAAGTGAAACATGGACGATAAATAGTTTGGACAAGAAGAGAATAGAAGCTTTCGAAACGTGGTGCTACAGAAGAATGCTGAAGATTAGATGGGTAGATCACATAACTAATGAGGAGGTATTGAGCAGAATAGGGGAGAAGAGGAGTTTGTGGCACAACTTGACAAGATGAAGGGATCGGTTGGTAGGACATGTTCTGAGGCATCAAGGGGTCACTAATTTAGTATTGGAGGGTGGCGTGGAGGGTAAAAATCATAGAGGGAGACCAAGAGATGAATACACCAAGCAGATTCAGAACGATGTAGGTTGCAGTAGGTATTGGGAGATGAAGAAGCTTGCACAGGATAGAGTAGCATGAAGAGCTGCATCAAACTAGTCTCAGGACTGAAGACCACAACAACATCTTTCAAAAGCCATTACTTGATTCTGAGCCCAGGTCAATATTTTATTTTATATTTGGTTTACCAAGAGGGTTGCAAATGAGAAATTTGATCGATGTACACGTATCAGAATAGCAGCGAAAGTCTTTGTAATCAGATTTAGAACACAATGATGACATTCAGATGAAACAAGAAGGAAAATTAACTCTGAATGAAATGTTTAACAAATGAAATAAATCATATTAAACAGGGTAATTGTCATTGTCAGAATAAATTACAGCAATAAGACCCGTTGCGGAGACAGTATGAACAGATGTCACTAGATCATGAGACAAGCGAAAATTACAGAATGGGACTGATAGTGATTGCTATCTTTTATTTACGTACTAGATGCTGTTGCTCATATGACCTGCAGCCTAGAAGATATTGCTGTTTTACAGTCAGTCAAGCATAGCTATACTGAAAGTTGGTGGGGGAACAGCACCCAGCATGGCTGAGAACTAAGATGAGTGTGGGGAGGGGAGTGTTGGGCAGGCAGAAATTTCATTGTGCAGCCAACCATGTGAATGTATTCTGCATACTTAGGCTTTCTATAAACATCTAACACGCTTCAACTGCAGTTTGTCTGAATCCGTTTGCACTCAGAATCGAACTGATTTTAAAATTGGACAAATACTCAACAATAACATACATTTTTGCAGGACACGCTAAAAGTCTAGGTGGGAGCCAGTGGTGTACTTATGTGTTTCGTGCAGCAATGTTGTCAACACTCACTGTGAGGTATGGCGGGAATGATTGGGGGTGTGTCAGCTGCTGGTTCTACACAGCCAATGAGAGAGTGGCAGGCAGACGACATGTTCTGAAACAAGGGTCATTGAAACATTCTTACATCAGGATAGAAGCGAAATCCACTGTGTGTTCACAAAAAAAAAACAACTATGTTGTCAGGTCCCACAGTATCCACAACCTCAGAAATCGCAACATATTCAGAAGAAACAGCCAAATATGTGTGACAACAGAGATTCAAAGCTGTCCTGTTAAGATGACGACAGTGATGACTAAAAACAGTGGTACCACAGACAACAGGATAAGTATACCAAAAATGCAATGAAGATAACATTTCCTTTCGTTTATTTCATTCATTCTTGTATTATCAAAATGTAAACAATAAATGGTATTAATTTAGAATAGGTGTAATGTTAACTTTATGATAGACATGCATGAATAATTTTGATTAGTCAGTATGTGTTAAGAAATATAATATTCTCAAGGAGCCTCTCAAAAAACAGGGGAGGGTCGTCTTGTACTCCGGTAAACACGAAATATTCTAAGTACATTTTTGTGAGGTTCTAAGTGTTTGAGGTCATACACTTCTCTTATAAGTAAAAATATTGTTTTATTTTCCGTAACATCCCTTGCACAATCACATGTAAGAGACCAATGCTGCTAGAGTGTCTCTAATGTGCTTCTATACAGTAGCTGCAACCAAATGATACTGGTCTGTTTGGCATTATTTACAGCTGGCTGGGTTCAGTGCGCCCAATACCCAACAGCAGAGCTTCATTCATTGTGGTATCGATAGCAACGATGCCACGGCATAGTTTCAAAGGTTGGCACTACCACGAGACACCGACGGCAGTGCCCTCTAACTGGTGCTGTGCAGCTCTATGAGCTCCGCTACAGATTCTGCTCATTTTCATCAGGTGCAGCCAGCAAGAAAACTTCGCTTCAGCTTTGCTCTACATACGATGGGTCTAAGACTTCGCATCTGTACAAAGTTATGTATTCTTTCTTGCACCAGTAAACTATTTTTACTCACTGCAGTACCAACGTATTTTTCCTGCTTCTGCTCCTACCCACGCGCCGCCTTCCAAGCGGGATACAAAATTCATATCTCAGAAAAGACCCACCCATTAACATATTAAATGGATCAGTTCACTAGAAAGAGAAACCTAATGTCATTTGATACTCTGCAATTGCTGATCACTAGCATGTGATGGGATAAGGTGTATCTTCCAGCTTAGAATAGCATACAGTATCTGGTATCTGCATAACATGTCTCATTATCATCAATTGCAAACTGCCATATCACATGCCGTAACAAAGCAACACAGGTCATGTACATGAAAGAACTGAGAAATATTTATCCCTGTACTTCAAAATATTATATTAATATTTACTAACTGAAAAAATATCTAGAAGTGTAGGATGCATCCACAAATTCAATTTTATTCTATACATAAAACAGAAGTTAAGAGTCTACTTAATTTAATAGTTGGGCGCTTGTTTCTGTTTCCCTTGTACTAACTAAATTGCACGAAATAGCTGACAGAAAAATACAGCAAAATACATCAGAATGAACTCTTACATTTAGCTACAGGGAAAGATAATACCAAATTTGTAAGAAGAAACTGTCTGGATACAGTCTCTAGAAAATATTTTTAACTTACAACAATGGCTGCTACATATTACAAGGTGTGTCAGTCCCTATTCAGGAACTAAAATACACTGTGGTATAATATTCTCACTTCAAGCTATCAAATACAGTTTACTGTCAGTGCTTTCTTTCTTTCTTTTTTTTAAAAAAAGCATTTTTCTATGTGGAAGCCAGAATCAATTTTTATTGTCTGCCATTTAGCATTACTTGAATTTCTACATACTTCTGATTTATTAATGCAACAAGATCATTAATGTAATGGGGCATTCTTATTATGAATAGCACTGGCAGTACTACTCTGCTGCTGACTGTTGGTTACAATTCTGAATCCCCATGCAAAACAATAGGAAATTTTATTTGGTACCTCTGATTACCATCTGCTATGATAACATGTTATTGTAGACATTGATTTCAGTGTTTTTTTCTCTCTATACTCTGTTTTATTCTGCACTGAAATTCGTCTCTCGAGAATTAATAACAATCCATACAAAATATTTATAAATGCAGTAGTGAACCACACAGCAGGAGGCTTTTCTGTACTACAGCTGTCAACATCTGTATGCCAGAATAAACCAAAGAAGTTTTTCTTAAATATTTTTTTAACTAATTCCACTGCAATGAAAGGCATACGGCAAAATGTTAAATAGTAAGGTAATTCGAGTTTTCTTTAAATACAGATTCTCTGGATGCACAGCTCCACCTCTGCCTCATTACACTTCAGATAACAACTGTGTTCCACATTTAATAACATACTTAATACGAGGACTATTTATAAAGTAAATCCATTTACCTTTCTTTCTTTCTTTTCTTTTGCTTTTTTAATGTCAATTAAATTACAGAATTTAATAGAGGGAAACATTCCACGCGGGAAAAATATATCTAAAAACAATTTGTTTTATATACTGTGAAAGTACACTAACATAAGCTAAACAGTGTCCGAACAGGCCCCAGAAGGTCCAATGTTCAACCGATCACGGTATCATCCTCGGCCAATCCGGCCAGCTACTTCTCAGCCAAGTAGCTCCTCAATTGGCCTCACAATGGCTAATTCACCCCACTTGCCAAAAGCACTCAGCAGACCCATACGGTCATCCATCTAAATGCTATCCAAGCCTGACAGCGCTTAACATCGGTGATGCAACGCCAATCTGTGTTACGGCTGCGGCAAGGTCGCTGGCTGTGAAAGTACACATTGTAATTTATTTTTCCACATACTTCCAGCCACACTGTCTTTTTGTCATAGCATTTGACGAGATTTGAAATTCCACAATCATAGAATTCTGCCACCTGAAACTGAAGTCAATCTATGATGCTGGTTTTCAAGCCTTCATCATTGCCAAAGCTCTTTGAGCTAAGCCAATTCTTCAAGTGCATGAAGATGAAGAGTTAGAAGTCAATAGTCATCAAGGAACGGCTGTAGGGAGAGTGATTCAAAACTTCTCATTTGAACTTTGGCAGTTTTGTTGCAGTGTGTTGTGCTGTATGTGGGTGGGAGATGTCATGCAGGAAAATCACGTTTCTTGCACCAAGGTTTCTGGTGACACTTTGTCAGTTTTTCCAGTGAACTAGTATAGTCATAGTGTCTTGACTTAAGTTTTGTTTTTGCATTCACATACCGCACACGTCTCATCTCCTGTTAGAATCTGGTCGGGTAAAGCTTCAGCTTATCAATCGTAATACACAAGACAGCACATTGCTACTGCCATACACTGAGCCTTTTGTTCTTCAGAAAGGAGTTTACGCAAGCACTTGGCATTAAATTTCCAGTAGCCCAAATCTTTAATAATCATTATGTATAGAAGAGTATGACTAATGTGTGGAAAAATAAATACAAAGCTCTGAGATGGTGACTCTCCAGTTTTCTCTTAGGTTTTCATCAGCCAAAGGAATCAGATCTGCATTCACAATACCTGCCCAACCACTCTTCTCTTCATCACCAGTTCGACCATTTTTGAGCATATGACACCATTGTCTTACACCACCTTCACTCATTACACTTGAACCCAAACTACACCAAGTTTGCAATGGGTTTCACCTGCTTATGTTGATGACTCAGTAATGAATGGTAATGAACAAGTTGATAGGATGTCCAGACAGGGGAGATGACTCCACTTGTTCAACAGGAACCTGTCTCCACCATCACCAGGTCAAAGGAAAATCAAAACTACATAGCTGGATCAGGAGGCAGCACACAGAACAGAGGACTAAGATACAAAAACAAAAAAACATGGCAAGCTAACGGTGCTGAAACCATGTTTTAAGAGAAGTTAATGCAATCCTGGGCTCGAACAGGAGGCATATTAAACTCATGGTAGGTCTAATGACTGGCCATTATAACTACAGAAAACACTTGTACACAATGGGTATGGAGAAAGATTCCCCCAGGCGCTAACTATGTGATTTGGTGAATGAAACTACACCACATTTAGTATTTCAATGTGAAGCACTGGAGGCTAAAAGACACCAAATATTTATGTCATTAATTCATAAAGAGATTGTATGTAACTACGACCTAGTACAAGGGCTTCTACTACTCTTCAAAGATACTCGCTGGCTACACTAGAATGCCAGGGACATACCCCACACAGAAAACTTAGTTTCAATATGGCCAACAGAGTGTTAAGTCTACTGCTGTTTTGTCTACCTAATGAATTAAATAAAATCAACAAATACCAACAAGTTGCCCAGATAGCCACACACATTAGCATGCCACTTCCGAGATTCGGGAAGGCATACTGGTCCTGGATTGAATCTGCTTGGCAGATTAACAATGAGGGCTGCTGTGCTGGCCAGTCTAGATGTGGTTTTTAGGCAGTTTCCCACATCCCCACTAGGTGAATACCAGACTGGTATCCACATCCCACCTCAGTTACACGATTCACAAACAATCAGAAAACATTATCACAATTTCACATGAGATAGCACTGATGCAGACAAATGAGGTACAAAAGTCACATTCTGGGAGGGGGAAATGTGACAGAAACCCTCTACAACTAACATTGCCAAATTAAATAAATAATTTGCCAATCCAGTGAAGACAGGGGACAAGGCCAGGAAAAAGAATATGAAGAAAAAGACTTAAATTTTCTAGAACATATACTACCTATGGGGCCATAGTTTTTAACATCTAACTTACATGAATAGATTTTCTGCAATGCCCAACATTATGAACAGTATCGTGGAAATGACAGATTGGTGTCAAAATTTGACTGCTGCTATTCTTTCCACACCAAAAAATCCCACCTATATGGCCTGGCCAGCCAGGGATGCCATATCTACTGGACAGGAATTCCCTTGTCCAGTATGCTGAGGGCCTCACAAAGGCCTTCACAGACAAACACTATACTCCAAGACATAGTCCGCAAACAGATTTCTTGTTTCATATCTTCACACACTCCAATCCTCCCACTGCTACCAGGACCAACAACAGAGGAGTGCCCCCCTTCATCATTCAGTACCACCCTGGACAGGAACAACTGAACTGCATCCTCAACAGGGCTTTGGTTATATATCATCATGCTCTGAAATGAGGAACATTCTACCCCTCCTAAAGTGGTGTTCCATTGCCCATCCAGTTTCCACAACATTCTAGTCATTCTGTATGCCACTCCCAATCCCAACCCCTTGTCGCAGAGCTCATATCCCTCTGGAAGACCCAATCCATCAATCCAGCTCTTCCTACTCCATTCCTATCACAGCCTCATTCCACCCCATCAGAGGCTATGCCATCGGTGAAAGCAGACATTTCATATACCACCTCTGCTGCAATCACTGTACATCTTTTTATATTGATATGACTAACAACCAGCTGTCCACCAGGATGAATAGCCACCACCAATCTGTAGCCAAGAGCAAAGTGGGCCACCCTGTGGCACACCATGCAGTTGAACATAAGGCGCTTGTTCAGTAGCTGCTTCACCACATGGGCCATCTGGATCCTCCCCTCCACTACCAGCTTCACTTAACTGCACAGATGGGAGCTGTCCTTACAACACATTCTCCACTACTGAAATTATTGCAGCCACAACCAATGGTAACTGACAGTCCCCACATCCCCCACCCAATGATTTTCACCGCCTCTGTCCTATCACTTCCTCACAATTTGTGTCCCCTCACCTTCATAGTGTACTGCTCTCTGCCTGTACACCCACTAGTCTTTTTGCTTCTCCTGCTCCTCTCCTTTTCCACACCCCTCCCCCACCTACAGCCTCCCAACACTACACCTGGCAGCCTTGTCCTGCCGCCATCTAGTCCTATGCACACCCCACCAGACAGTGCTGACTTCTCTAGACACAACCGTACTCTGCTATCCCTCCTCCTTCTCTGCCCCTCTCAGGAAAGCTGCTTTTGTTCAACGTGACATTTGCATTCTGGCCACAGAAGCCAGAGATAGCAGTCATGTGTGCCTTTTTGTGTGTGTGTGTGTGTTTTCTTTTCTGAAGAAGGCTTTGGCCAATGCTAAATGTGTAATAGTCTTTCTTTGTGCCTGTCTGCAACTCAATGTGTCATCATTACAGTGAGTAGTAGCAGTCTACCCTAGTAAGTTCGTGTCATATTTCATGCATAATTTTGCACAATAAATTGTAATGATGTAGAATGAGTCATTTTACATTCCACTGTAAATTAATTTGTAAATATCGCTATATGCTCAACATTTATATATAAAAAAAAAAAAAAAAAAATACAGTTGGGAGTAGATTTCCTACCCACCATCTTTTACACATTATAATAATCGAAATACTAAAGAATGAAAGGAGTTGTCAAGGAGAAACTTTTTCTATTTGTTTTGAAATTTTACTTTGCTGTCTGTCAGACATTTAAATCACTGGGTAACTGACCAAAACTTTTTGTTGCAGCATTGTGCACTCCTTTTATGCCAAGGACAAACATGATGTGGAGGAACGTCACGTTTCCTTCTAGTATTGTAGTTACATACATCATTGTTCCTTTTTAAATGGAGTGGAATATTTACAATAAATTTCGCAAAGGAATAAATATACTGTGAAGCAGTACTAAGAATGCCCAACTCCTTAAACAGATGTCTACAAGATGATTGCGGGTGAGCATCATACATTACTCTTACTACACATTTTTGAGCAACAAAGACTTTCTTTCTTAAATATCAGTTACCCAACAACATAATTACATACGACATTATTGAATGAAAGTATGCAAACCACGTCACCTTACTGATATGTCTCTCCTCGAGATTTACAATGATTACCAAGTGCAAATGCGGCTGAACTAAGTTGTTTTGCAAGTTCCAAAATGTGATTTTTCCAGTTTAAATTCTCCTCAATATGCACACCTAAGAATTTTGAAGTTTCCACCCTATTTATTATTTTCTCATCATGTGTTAAAATTATGACTGGTGTAGTACCCCTAAATGCATAGAACTGAATATGCTCTGTCTTTTTAAAATTGAGGGGGAAACCATTTGCAGAAAACCACATTGATGCCTTTAAGAACACTGTTAACCATTTCTTCTGTTTCTTTATGTACACTCTTTATGTATGATAGATCCCAAAAAAGTCACTGTGTTGCACAAAGAAACGTGCTTGGATATCTTCCAAAAACTTTGGATCGCCGTGGTCTTCTTAGACAGAATCATTACTGGTGATGGAACATTATCTACCATTATGAGCCAGAGAGTAAATGGCGGAGTATGGAATGGAAACACCCAGAATCATGCTGTGAGAAAGTTCAAAACACAACCATCTGCAGGAAAATTGATGTTTACCACTTTTTGGAATGCACTAGGCTCAGTACTGGAACATTATCAGGAGAGTGGCACAACAATGAACAATGCATATTACACTGAGATGCTTACCACATGCTAAAGCCAGCAATTCTAAGCAAATGCTGAGGACTGCTGTCAAAAGGTGTTGTGTTGTTGCTCGACAATTATCATGCATATACCGCTACCCACACTGCTGAAACTCTCTGGAAACTCAAGGTTGAAGTAATGGCTAATCTCCCGTGTAGTCCTCCACTTGCCGCCTTCCAACTACCAATTGTTTTGTCCATTCAAATAGGCATTAAGGGGCCCCTGATTCACCTCGGACCTAGAAGTGAAGGACACAGTGCACGAATGGCTCGCTGCTCAACCAAAAACCTTCTTTTCTGAGGGTTTCAGGAGGCTTGTGCAATGGTGGACCAAGTATGTTGAAAAGCAAGTGGAATATATTGAAAAAGATGTGAACATACATGTCCTATTTGTACTGCAATAAAAGGTATCACTACATCAAGGATAATTTCTGACTTACCCTTGAACATATATGAGGAACAATAGTGGATCTAAGATTGAGCCTTGGGGAACCCCACACAATTTCTCCCCATTCAGAATTGAGTTCCTGGACCATATTGGTTGAATTACTAATTACAGCTTTCTGCATTCTTTTAGTTAAGATACCTACTATCCATTGGTTGGCTATATTGTCATCCCACAAACCTTCAAACCTTCCATATAGAAAAATACTGTTATTCAGAGAGTCAAATGGCTTAGATAGGTTGCAGAAAATAGCAACTGGCTCTGTTTTGTTATTTAATATTTGTAAAATTCTGTGAGAGAACATGTAAGTGGCATTCTCAATAGAGCAGCTCTTCTGAAACCCAAACTATGATTTTCTGAGGAAAATACTGTTGCTAAGATGAGATACTATTCTATAATATATCACCTTCTCAAAAACTTTGGAAAATGATGTCAGCACCTAAACAGGTCAGTAAGTAAGGTCGGTAGTCACTGGCATCTCTCTTACCATATTTCTTAAAGAGGGGTTTAACAATGGCATATTTCAGTCTCTCTGGAAAAACACCTTGAGTTAATGATACATTACATATTTCAGATAAGACCAGGCTTATTATATGGGAACAAATCTTTGGTACTCTATTGGAAACGCCATCAAAATCAGATGAGCTGTTATTTTCAATGGAGAAGACATTCAAATGATTGAACTTTCTGAGTGTTTCTTTTTCATTATAATGCTGTGATTTTTTTCTTGAACTGTCTGTCCCTATAATTCTACTATATTTAACAATATTGTTGATACTCCAACCTGGACTTTCCATCATTATGAACAATAGACAAAAATATCATCATATCCATATATACTGCACAAAAGAAACAAACAATCTCACTAGCCTAGATAAAGTAGATCAAATTTTTATTAAGCATTAATTAGCACATTTGTCAATTTCAGAAACTAATAAATGTTCACACTAAATTACGTGTCTGTTTGCTTCTATTTGGCCCATTTTATCTATCTGAAGACTCTTCACAATAATTCAGCAGAGTTTCTACACAACAAATTCAAAAAATTAATTTTGTAAGCCACTGAGGATCCCCCACCTCCGATTCATTACTGGATAACAATAGGAGTCACTGTTAAATAAGAAAGGTAATATTCTTACCGTGAATTACACTCATAGATGCCTGTTACAAGTGGTTCATACAGTCGCTTGTAGTAATAACCCTCATGGTTGGGTGACTCACTTTCTGGGCCATATTTAACTCCTTCCATTGTCTGTTGCCAACATGCACATTTTTCCTTGTCCTATAAAAAAGCATTATGAAAGAACAATTATTAAAGTGGAAGGATGAATGAATTTATTAAAGAAAAACAAGGACAACAATTTCTTTATGGACTGGCAGCATAGTGCATGCTGTCAAGTAAGAGTGTCACTCACATCCTCTCAAACAAGTGATGTGCTAGTAACAATTCAGAGCACAATATTATTTGGCAAGAAGTCAAAGGCTGCTGAGAAAAATAAATGACAACAATTTGTCCCTATTATATTTCATTTAAATGTTTGTATGTAATTTAACATTACAACGAGACAGAACGACTGACCAGTACTTATCTTTAGACGACAAAATGCAATGTGCTCCTGACCCACACATTTAAAAGTAGAAATAATTGTTCTTTGCTTTCGAAACTGTTAGTTTCTTTGCCAAAGACAAAAGCAGGATATCTTGGGGTACTTATAATGGAGGGCCACATCATTAGGACCCAAGGTTGAGACGGATCCACATGTTGTGAGAACAAGGAGAGAGCAAGATGTATGGAGGTGTGTGTGTGTGTGTGTGTGTGTGTGTGTGTGTGTGTGAGAGAGAGAGAGAGAGAGGGGAGGGGGGGGGGGAATGAGGGAGAAGGTCAAAAAAAGCACTATGCCAGTTTCAGTACATAGATGACACAGCAAGACGTTAAGACGGATTACAAGGAAGAAAATGAGAAGTGAAATGAATAGAATTAAAGGGGTAAGATGCAAGTGGAAAAGGAGACTGAAAAAATGCGGCAGTGAAAAGAGGGGAAAGGGAATATGAGGATGATACAGCAATACCACCACTATCACCACTATCACTGGTTTTCCAATACAATTGTAGTATGTGGTTTACAAGCACTCTCCACTTGTTTCTATCCACATACATGGTTCAGTCACATTAATGTGGTCACCTGTCAAAAACCGGAATAATTTTGCAGTGCGAATCGCTGCGAGATGTGCAGGAACAGAGCCTGTGAGGTCTGAAAGGTACTGACAGGTACATAGAGCCATGCTAATTCTAGTGCCACGACCAGCTGTGCTCGGTTTTTCTGTTGAGGATCCATGGAAAGAAAAGCCTGATCAAGGTAGTCAAACAGGTTCTCCATTTACTTTAAATCCCGGGTGTTTTGTAGCCAGAGAGTGTGGTGAGCTCATCCTGGTGCTGTTTAACCCATACACGTCCAATGCAAGCTGTGTGACACATCGCATTGTCCTGATGGTACATGTAATCATGCCAAGGAAAAACAAACTGCATGAAGTGGTCAAAATGGTCCCCAAGGATAGATGCATAACTGTGTTGGTCCATTTGCCTTCCAGAATGACAAGCTAACATAAGTGAATGCCACAAAAATATTTCCCAAATCATAATGCTCCCTCCTCTGGCCTGAAGCCTTCCGATGATTGTTGCAGGGCCATACATGCCAATGGTCATCTGTTCAACGGAGCATAAAATCTGAAAAGGCCACCTGTCACCACTCAGTGGTCATCAAGTTGCGGTATAGGTGCGAAACCTGCGACGTTCACTGCCGATGAACAACAGCCAGCAAGGGTGTGTGAAGCAAGTACATGCTGCAGAGCTTCTTACGCAGCAATGTTTGTGGAGGAGACACTGTTAGTAGCCCCTTGTTCATATGGGCAGTCAGCTGCTTAACAGCTGTATGTCTATTCACCAGTACACCTTTCCACAGCTATCGTTCATCCCATCAGCTATGGCCCATGGCAGACCACAGTTGCCTTGGCACTGATTTTGGATTTTCACATTTTGCCATGTAGGGTATACTTTAACTGCGGCAACATGCGAACCGTTTACAAACTTAGCTACTTTGCAAATACTTTCATCCTTGGCCAGACGACCAATGATCATGCTCTTTTGAACATCAGATAAATCACTCCATTTCCACATTACAACAATGACTGCTATGTTTTCCGTGTCCCCCTGACACGCTGTAAACACCCTCCATTGACATTGTTGCCACCTGCTGGCTGTGAGTGGTTACTGCATGTTGACATTGTATTGAACATAAGCGGTGGTCACATTAATGTGACTGGACCGCACACTAATATTCTCTCATACTGTTTTAAGAACGTATACATTCCAGCTTCTTTCCCTGTTTTTTTCACTTCTTAGTCTATCTTCCCTTGTTTTCTGGACTATAGTTCCTACGAACTTCATTTCTGCAGCTTGTAATTTGTTTGTCAAACTGTTTGGTTGTTTTGCAGATTTCTGAGCCATAAGTTATTTTGGGAATTAAGTAAGACTGAAGGAGACAGTGTTTTGATCTTAGGGGGACTTGCTCCTTCCAGAGTAAATTCCGAATCTGATGATACAAGTGAGCTGATATTTGAGTTCAGTTACTGATCTTATGCTGTATACTGTTAGTGCCTGAAATGATGCACCCAAGATATTTATACTTGTCTGGTGTTTCCAGCTATGTATATCCCATCCTTATTTTTCCTTTCTTTTTCCGCTTGTGGATTGATATTCAACCAGTTTTTTATTTATTTACTGTTAATTCATGTGTCTGAGATGGTAATTGCAAGTGGCCAGCTTCTCCTCTGCTTCTTGCTCTGTATTACCCCCGAATCATCTGTAAATGCAAATGTGTTGGTGTCATCGGTGTCCTGCTTCATTCCTCTCATGATTTCATCCATGACAGTGATAAAAGATAATGGGGGAAAGGCACCATCTTGTTGAACTCTTCTAATTATTTGGAACCATTCAGAATTAAGATTTCCTATCTGTATGCAACTGCAGCAGCATTTATATAAAACATTTTAACTTCCTGAATTAGACCTGTGGATACATTTTTCTTTCTTAGGCTCTCCCGTATCGTCTTTCTTCGGATAATATCAAATATTTTTCCAAAAACTAAAAATAAAAGTTTTAAGTCCCTCCCCTTTTCTCAGTGTTTCTCTAGCTGCATTCTAAGTGCAAATATGCAATCTATAATTGCACAGCGTTCTCTGAATCCATACTGCTCTTCCTGCAGTTGTGGATCTATTATTTTCCTTAGCCTTTTTTCAAGTATTTCATCCAATATTTTACATACTATGAGACACTTGGGTGTTTCCTCTATAACTATTATATTTCTTTCATGACTTGGGTGCATCTTTCATCACTTAGGTGCAGGTGTTGACAGAGGTTAAATCAAAACAGAAGGGACAGATAACATTTCCCTTGAATTTCTAAAATCACTGTGGGAAATTTCAAATGGATGTTTAACTGAGTCAATGTGCAGGATTGTCATGCAGGAGAGAGACCATTGGAGTTTCAGAAGAACACCATCCAAACAATCCTAATGACCTCAAGTATTGATTAATCCAAGAAGCATCACACAATTAGCTTGACAACTCATGTATACAGAAAAATAGAAAAGAAAATTGAGCACCTGTAAGATGAAGATCAGTTTGCCTTTAGGAAAGATACAGCCATCAGCAAGGTCCTTCCGCACTATTCTCCATTAGGGAAGCAAAACTAGAGATAAACTAAGATATTTTTACAGGTCCTGTTAATCAAAGAAGCATTTGACAATACAAAGTAAATTAAAATGATTTGATATTACTCAGGACCTGGTATGAGCTATAGGGAAAGAAATATCAAAAGTAAAGAGCTGAGATTAAAAAGAATGTAAGGTAGCGATGCAGCGTCTTCTATATCACTCGGTTTGGGTATCAAAGAAGCAATGATGGAAATAAATGAAGGTTCATAAGTGGAATTAAAATTCAGTAGAGTGGAACCTTGCATAGTGAGCATAATTTGTTCTGGACTCTTACTTGTAGTGCTAAACACTCGTTAAGTGAAACAATTTATTCCGTATAAATCAATGTAAGATACAATAATACAGAAAGAGTACTAAAAATCTCATTCCTTCCATTTATTAAAAAAAATTATACATACAGTATTATGTTCTTTATTACTCACACTACATAACAAATTCTTTTCTATTACAGAGTTATCTATTGTTATTCGTTTCTGCCGACACTTCAACAATTGGCAAATTTATGACACAGCATTACTGTCAAATAAATTTGTAGCATGCGTAGCCACTGCTTTATTGGGGTGATGATTTTCAATGTAAGATGCAACCTATTCCCATGCTTACAGCATTTCTCTTATTGCGCCAGAAGATTGTTGCTTTGCTGTTATCACCTCCTCCTCCTCCTCCTCTGTAGAACTCTTCTCCTCAACTTCCAGCTGAGAAACACACTGCAACTCCAAAAGCTCTTCAGTGGCAATTCGTTGGCTGTGATTTACCACAAGGCCATCGATGTCATTGTTATACACTTCTAGCCCCATCTCTTGGCCAAAGACACAATCTTATTGACTACAGGCTCCACAGGTACTGATTCAAATGCCTCAGAGTCACATTCAACATCACACTCCAACCAATGCTTCTTCCAAGAGAAGTGAGAATTCTCTTGGTAACCCCTTCCCACACCTTTTTGAACACCCTGAAGCAGGCAATGATGTTGAAGTGATATTTCCAATGAGAGTGAGATCGGTAGTTTCAGTCAATTCAAAGAAATGCTCAAAGAGTGTTTTAGCATAGAGCTTCTTAAAGTTAGAAATAATCTGCTGGTCCATAGGCTGGAGAAACAGAGTGGTGCTGGGAGGTAGAACTTGCATCTTTACGAATTGAAATTCTTCAACGAGGTGGTCTTGTAGGCCTGGAAAATGGGGAGGAGCATTGCCCATAAAAAGAAAGACATGGAGGGGCAGACTCATCTCAAGCAAATATTTTTCCACCAAAGGTCCAAACAGTTAGTTGATCCAATCACAATAAAGAGCACGTGTCACCCAAGCTTTGTTGTTGGACCTCCACATCACATTTAACCTGCTCTTCTGAACTTCACACATCTTGAAAGCTCGTGGAGTTTCTGGCTCAAATGGCTCTGAGCACAATGGGACTTAACATCTATGGTCATCAGTCCCCTAGAACTTAGAAGTACTTAAACCTAACTAACCTAAGGACATCACACACATCCATGCCCGAGGCAGGATTCGAACCTGTGACCACAGCGGTCACGCGGTTCCAGACTGAAGCGCCTAGAACCGCACGGCCACACCGGCTGGCGTGGAGTTTCTGAAAGGTAAACAAGCAGAAGTTTAATTTTCAAATTGCTGCATGCATTGGCTTGTAATTGCGCAATGCATTCTCCTCGGCAGTTATAAAGGCATGCTTCGGCATCTTTTTCCAAAACAGACTCGACTCGTTACAATTAAAAACCTGTTGCAACAGATAACCCTGAGACTCTACGAGCATAATGAAGTTGCTCATGAAGTTCTCTGCAGCCTTTGTGTTGGAGCTGGCTGCTTCACTGTGCTTCACAATGCTGTGGATGCTGCTTCTTCTCTTAAACTTCTCAAACTACCCACTGTTTCCCTTAAACACTTCTTTGGCCGTTGATGATCCTGGTGTCATCTTAACGAGGTTGGTGAAAATCATTCTTGCCTTCTCAAAAATGATGTTCTCATTAATAAAATCAGCTTGCCATTGCTTTTCATTTATCCACATAAGGAGCAATCTTTCAACATCATCCAGAATACAAAACTGTTGTTTATATATTCTTGTACCTTTGAAGCATATATCTCCTTAAACTTGTCATTGTTCTTCAGGATAGTGAAAATAGTTGATGTAGACCGATTGCATTTGCATGCTAAATCAGCAACACTCACACCACATTCATATTTTTCAATGATTTTACATTTCATTTCTAAGATCATTTTCTTTCTCTTGGTTGTCTTCTTGCAGCTTTAGCTTCGAGGACATTTCTACAAAGGTCATTACAATTTGCACACAAAGAAACACTATGTGACTACAAGTAAAGAAAAATGTGTGATCACAAGCTGCACTACGAAGACAGCAGAAAGAGCATTAAACCCAGACTGCAGTATGTATTGAAGGCATTGTTCATATGCTGCTGCCGACAATGAATGGTGTTCGTATTGTTGAACATTTCTCCCACCACGCGCGTATGGCTGGTGATGTCACACTAAATCGTTGTCATTCGTTATGCGAAACATCACTCTTCAAACAAGTCATTTATTACAATTTGTTTTGCTCGTTGCATGAATTGTGCATTATGGGAGGTGCTCATTAAATGAGGTTCCACTGTATAAATCAATCATAAGATTTGATCTTTCTTTTCATTGGTAGAATTTCATTATTTACTCTATTATTTTTTGTCCTCAATTTTTCTTCTCTTTCCTTTTTTATTTTTTACCTGTATCTAGTTATGCTCTGTTGTAACTACACTGTTCATTTCACTTCTAATTATTCGTCCTCTTAAACCATCATTACTTCCTACTCTGTCCTCCTATCCTCTCTGAGCTGAAGGTGGCACAATATTTCCCAATGAGCTATCTTTGACTTCCTTCTCTATCTTATGCTTCCACCTTTAACTTTGCTACCATTGTCCTCACAACAAATGGGTCCCTCTCTGGCCCGCCTTTCCAATCTTCCCAAACCTGTCCACCTTTCCTACACATGAAACGAACTAACAGTTCCAAAAACTAGATCTTATTTCTACTTTTAGACATGCCTACTGGCAGTACATAGATGTCTGTTTCTTATACAGATCAATCATTACTTCTTCTTTCAATTTTAAAGTTCTGTCCAGTGAATTTCCCTTTTCGTAACGATACATAAAATGATACTATTCTTCATTATGGTATAGGACTGCCATATCTATGGATGCCACGTGTCACATGTTATTTCAAAGACATTTTACAAGTTTCAAATAGTGCCACGTGATATCCTGTCCTGTGGAATATCCAACAATTACCTGAGCTCCTTCGGAATTTCTTTAAGAGGATATATACATGTACATGATTACTCTACAAATGAAAATAATCAATTTTTGATAATATAATGTAATTGAATACATAAAAAATTCTACACACCAAGCAGCAGCTGAAGAAAATACATATAAAGGTTAAAGAAATGTGCAAACTTTTTGAGCCACTGGCTTCTTCTGCTGGCAGGAGGGTTGGAGGGGAAGAAAGAGGAATAATGCAAAAGGACTGGTGAGGTTTAGGAAATGGGGAGTATTTGGGAAAGTTGTCCAGGGGAGTATTTGGGAAAGTTGTCCAGGGGAGTATTTGGGAAAGTTGTCCACAACTGTGAGTCAGGGTAGTCTTACAAGATGGGATGAGAAGGAAAGAGTGATTGTTGGGAATTACAACAGACGAGATCTGAAAATCTGAGAGCTTAAAGGTGGAAGATAGGGTCAAAAGCAAGAGAGATATCTGACAAAACATTGTGCATCATATGCTGCAGGGGGGGGGGGGGGGGGGGGGAGTTAGAAGGGGGGAGTGGGGGGAATGAAGAAAGGAATAGTTACTGAGAAGGAATGCCGATATTGAAGAAATTAAATAAAATAACTAACGTAAATTAAGGCCAGGTGAGTGGCAAGAACCAAGCACATGTTTCCACACGAGTTCCCAACTGCAGAGCTCTGAAAAAGAGGTATCTGGGGGACGAATCCAGATGGCACATGTAGTGAAACAGGCATCAGGGTCACAACTGTCATGTTCTAGAGCATGTGTGTTCCCAGTATACATCCTCTGTCTCTGTCCATTCATTCTGCCTGTAACTTGGTGGTAACCCTACCCTACCAAAATCCAAAAATTAACAATTTTGTAGAGACAGTTGCAAATATGACGTCGTTTGAATTTATGAATGAATTTATCGATTTTTACAGAATCCAACCTGATGCCAATAGGAAACTTGCTGAAAACTACTGCTTTTGAAAAAAGCATTGCTTTTATCATCAATCTTTTGAGAACTAAGATAAAACTTCTCAGCCTAGCACAGGGAGATGTTGATATCAATAACTTTTCTTTTCTCTTCTCAACTGTTACTTGATCTGCAATATAGTTTTGCTTACACAGCGTTTTGAGGTAGCTGTGTGCATTTCATTCATTCAAGTAGATAACTGGAATACCAAGATGCTGAATATTCTTCGTTTTTAGACTGTTAATTCCCAACCAATGAATTCAAAGTCAGTAAGCATTTGTAAGAAATCTGCTAATTTATTCTGAACATCTGAGAATTCAGTAGCTCAGTTCAAATACGGCCACACTTCTTTTGAAGATGATACTCTTCAATGTTGTCCCAAAACTGCAACCATGTGTGTAAGTATCAACAAGGTGTAATATGGTATCGGATGCTCAAGGATCAACACTGCGTCAAATACCTGGAACATCATAAAAGGTATCTGTACATTTTTCATGAAGAATTCATTACAAGAAACCTTTAAGAAATCAAATAATGGAAAATTTGGGGTGAAATAACAACAACGAAATAGGGCAGATTGCTACTCTCGACATAGAGAAAGAACTGAGTGGCAACACACATTTAAAGTACATTTCAAGGTAGACTAAGCTAATGAACAAAGAGTCCTTCCTCAGACATAGAAAACAACAACAACACTACAAGCACACACACACACACACACACACACACACACATTCAAACGTGCACAACTCAAACTCACATGGCCATTGCCATCTCTGTGTGCTGAGACCGGAATACAGTTAGAAATGATCTCGGCCGGTGTGGATAGTGGGGGTACAGAAGAGGCTTGGGATGGGAAGGGGAGGGATATCAGGATAACTGCAGCATTAGTAGCCTGAGCTTGGGGGAGGGACTGGGGGGCAGGGGAGGGGAAGGATTGTAGGAGGGGTTAGCAGGCAGTGTGAGACAAAAGTGGGAGCAGCAGAGGGGACAGAGGCAAGTGGGGACAGGGACTAGCGAAGATTGTGCCCAGAGGATTATGGGAACAAAGAATATATTATAGGCAGAGTTCCCTACTGGACAATTCAGAAAAGCTGTGCAGCAGTCATTCAAGTCAAGCACACTCCCACAGGCAGCACTACTTATTCTTCACTCATCCCTACCCTGCTATCCTGGCCACTCCCTGCCTCACACCATATTTGCACTCCCACTACCCACCCCAGCTGAGATCGCTGCTCACCGCTTTTGGGCCTCAGTGCCTGGAGTATGTGTGTGTCATTTGTGCATGTATGAATGTATGTGTGTGGCTTTTTATGTCGAGGAAAGACATTGTCTGATAGCTTACTCTGCTTTTGAATGCCTTTTTACAAGCTTTAAAAATTACGTGGTATTTAAATTTCACCATAGTGCTAGAACAGTTAAACTGTATAAAATAAAAATAATAGCTGGCAGATACCACTACAGTGTTATGGAGCATCAGGATGAAAATTCATTTGAGACACCCAAATTATAACAGAAGAAAATATGCTCACAAAAGTTCTTTTGAAACGGAAAACATGAAGGAATATTAGTATAAAGGATTAAAATATCCCTCCTATTCACTACATTTAGCATCCACTGATTTCAACATGAGAAACTTGTGGCTTGAAATCATTTTGTGATACAATAGTTGTAGATGAGTAATTTGCAGACCTTTCAGAATTGCACATCAAAGACAGAATCTAAACATTGGAAAAATACCAGACAAGCGTAATGCTGTAAGATAGGACTCCAAAATATAGTTCCGCTTATTAAAATTTTATTCATAAATATAATATATGCTACTGGAGATAGTGGAAGAACTAATTCAATAAAGCTCCGTACTACATTATATTGTGTTAAATAGTGGTATCTGTGGCCAAAATATAATGAGCATCTTTCAAATGGTGATCACTGTTACAATGATTCAACAGTACTGCATTCCACATTAGCCATCTTTTGCCCACGATAAAATAATTTGAGAAGAAACAAATTCAGCTAAAACTGTGCTTGGAACAAGAAGAAATATATCTGTCATTCACAGGCAGACATTTAACAAGGGAGTCAATGATCACATCCCATGAACCAATAACTTGCTATACATTTCTTTCATTACTTTCCAAATTCCACAAAGGCGCTCCTGTGAAACTGTGGGACAACATATTGTCATGGAGAATTAAGAATTAGCTATAACTTCGACATCAAATCTTCTTTACTATTTGCAAAATAGATGTGGTCTGGTTCAGTGTGAGATGCTACCAGCAAGTTGAAGCTTTCACTCAGCCCTCGAGGTGTGTTTATAGGACTTGAATGGCAGAGTCCTGCCTGTAAGAGACAGGTATTTGGGGTACACTCTGTAAAAAGTAAAATAATTCCATCTTGAGATTAAGTTCACAACAACTTACAGGGAAAGCAGTGTTGAATAAAAACACACACAAAAACTAAAAATTTTTTTTATTATTATTTAGCTTGGAAAACCATTATAATTATTTGCCAGAAGACAATGAGAGTGACAGTGATCTAAACTTCACAGAATTTCAACACGGGCTTACATCTGCCCAAGAAGATTTCATCAGCAGTATACACTAGGAAACTCTACATTCACATGTTTTAATTCCATTTCAAGGATGAAATATTCAAACTTAAGGCCTAAAAATCTTCACTTTGATTTTGATTTACTATTCATTGCTCAAGTGTCAGGAAGTCGTTTCTGAAAGTATTTGTATGGAGTGTAGCCATGTATGGAAGTGAAACATGGACGATAAATAGTTTGGACAAGAAGAGAATAGAATCTTTTGAAATGTGGTGCTACAGAAGAATGCTGAAGATTAGATGAGTAGATCACATAACTAATGAGGAGGTTTTGAATAGAATTGGGGAGAAGAGGAGTTTGTGGCACAACTTGACAAGAAGAAGGGACCAGTTGGTAGGACATGTTCTGAGGCATCAACGGATCACTAATTTAGCAATGGAGGGCAGTGTGGAGGGTAAAAATCGTAGAGGGAGACCAAGAGATGAATACACTAAGCAGATTCAGAAGGATGTAGGTTGCAGTAAGTACTGGGAGATGAAGAAGCTTGCACAGGATAGAGTAGCATGGAGAGCTGCATCAAACCAGTCTCAGGACTGAAGACCACAACAACAACATTCATTGCTTGGAGCTAGTCTGCAAGGGAAATTTTTTTATGTTACAATACTAATAATACATTACACTTGCCTGCATGAGCTCAAATGAATTAATTTCATATTAGCATCAAAATATTAACGAGAGAGATTCTAACTAGTTCTGACATTTTAATGCTACTGATCTCGGCATTTGCCCTTTGTCAAAAGCACTTACAACAGAATACCTGTTTCTCTGTAAGCCCTGAAGGTTGAATGCATTCTCTCCATACCTGAACCTATGCCTTTCTTACCAAATTCCATTACCCTTGAGACATAGCAAGCCAAGCGTCCTTAACCATCTACTATGTTCCTTCCTTCCAAAAACAGCCAATTTTTTTTCCCAGACTTATTATATCTTTGATAGAACCACGAAATTAATATGTTGTATGGATATAATACCAACCCATAGTTAAGCCAAATTCTGCTCAAATTCATTATTCATTACATCCTTTTGGTTACTCTGAATCCATTAGTATATACAGTTTGCCTAAAGACCATGTTAATTACAAAATATTAGTTTTGTTATCATTGTTCATATATGAACATATACAAGTTTACTGCCATCCAGATAAAGCTGGTGAAAAATACGCAGAAATAAATACGGTACTGATAGAACCATCAATGAAACTATGTTAACACCACCTGTGCTCAATTAATTTCCAAGTACTTAACACCTTTAGGTAAAAATTTGTTACCGACATAGAACTGCATATTTATGCAAACTAACCAAAGTAATTCTATATCTACATCTACGTCCATACTCCGCAAGCCACCTGACGGTGTGTGGCGGAGGGTACCTTGACTACCTCTATTGGTTCTCCCTTCTATTCCAGTCTCGTATTGTTCATGGAAAAATTCAATAAAATTATTACTGCAGCTGGAAATTCATATTTAAACAAATCTCTATCCACTATTCAATTACTCAGAAATGTATATCTTTAATTGTACATTATGAAAATCTAACGTACAAGAATACATAAATTCAGTTTAAAATATTGTATATAAGAAGCAGGACAGTTTTAGACCAGTCTGCGGTGAGTTTTGAAAGGAGCTAGGTCTATATCTGCTAATAAGAAGAAATGTACTGTGTTGCAAGTCAGGGAAATGTAACGTGTTTTATCTGAAGTTCCATGTCTGGGAGTTTGCCCAATGATTCAGTGATTGTTTTTCAAGATCGACTGTGAACTCATAATTATTTTCAATGAACGTATAAATCTTCCAATAATGGCTAGTGCACACTGTAACAGTAATCATCAAGTCAGGCTATAGACAATATTTTTTCCAAATGAAATTTACTGCACACATTGTGTTTGTACTGATATGATTATTTGAACTGAAGGACAGTGTGTTATATGTATCCTTGCCACACATGAATACTTGTGTTTAATTACATTATGGTTAGGGTACTGCACTCAAACAATAGTGCATTGATTTATTGTTCTATCAGTTCTTGGTACAATATTTTATACACTGTGAATGAAACACACACAACAGTGGTGTAATATTCTACAATATTTATTATTTGTTTCGTAAACTGGTTTTTGTCTGTTACGGCAGAATCAGGTACAAAGATAAGTGGTACAGTGAAATTTTATGGGATCAAAGATATTAAACTAGTGCATATACAGAGTATCTCCATTTCCAGAGATAAAAAATGTTAATATCGGAATTAGAAATAAAATAAGAATGGTTATTTCAGTGTAAATGTGATGTCAGATTATTTAACTAACATAAAATATGTGTCACTTTAGCTAATGAACTATAGACAAATTACAACAATTGTTCACAGAAGGAAGTAACTCAACAATTAACTTTGGTGACATATTCCAAAGATGTGGCTGAACAAAATAATCTGTCTTTAATTGCTTCTGAATTACAAGCAGGTAACGAACAATAATGATGTTAAGCAGGTGAGTGAAACAGCTGTGATTACACTAAGTACACTTTTTTAAAACAGTGAGAGAAATTATAGTAACTGAAATAATGAAAATGAGACATGTGAGTAAGGCAGATAATTTACAGCATGACCTGAATGGAATTATGAGTCGTATCTGCAATTGGAAGTGGTGAGGAAGGGAACTGTGTCTGGTCATTCAGTATTAAGCTTGGGCTCTTGGACATATGTTTATTAATTTCCATTATTTCAAGATAGTCTGTCCCTGGTTGCTGTGTGGTCAGTGCAACAGAATGGCATGTCTAACAGCCCGGGTTCGATTCCCAAATGGGTCGGAGATTTTCCCCACTCAGGGACTAGGTGTTGTGTTGTCCTTATCATCATCATTTCATCCTCATCAACACGTAAGTCACCCAAGTGGCATCAACTCAAGAGACTTGCACCAGGCGAACGGTCTACCCTATGGGAGACCCTAGCCACACGGCATTTCCATTTTATTTATTTCAAGATAGTTCACATTCATTCCTTTGCAGATGTGATGCAATACTCCATGTTTCATCTTGTAACTATGGCCTTCTTTAAGCACGTGGTCTGCGAAGAAGAATCTCCTTTTAAGTTTCCAACTTCCATGGGGTTCCTTCAAGTGGGAACATATTGCCCTGCCAGATTGACCTATGTATCACAATTACAAATAATTTTATACATTCCATTCTTTTCAAAAGCTGGAATGCTATGTGTACCATTGGACAAAAAGTGTCCAACAGAGTTGTGCACATAAAATGATGCTTTTACGTTCCTGTATTTATGATCTCTGGCTACACCCAGAGAGACTTTTCCTAAATTGTCCACCATTAATTGTGTTCTTGTAGTGGGTCAAGAATATGGTAAAGAAGAGAGTACATCTGTTGTTTCTGGTTTTTGTGCATTATGGAGTTGACTAAGCTAGGAGGATAGCCACGTTTGATACTGTTAAGTTTGAATGTGTTTAATTCCATTTGGAAGTTGTCTTCACTCACAGGAATGGATGTTAGATGATGTATCATTGAATGTTTATGGGTCACTGGGGGTTGAGAATTGGCCAGCATTAGCATATATATTGTGGTAAATTTACTATAAAACTTGAACATACCACTACAGTCACCGTTGTCTATGGTTAGATCTATGCAATTTACACAATTACCCCAAACTCCATTGTTAGTTTTATACTGTTTTGTTTAGAATTTAGCTGCTTGAGGAATTTTAGAAGTTGTATGGCGGTAGCTGTCCATAAGCACAATGCAGAATCAATCTAAACAAACCAGTATCCAACCTTGGAAGAGAGTGGATTATTTTCCAAGAACTGTGTTTCAAAATTGTCCATGAAAACTTCAGTAAGGACTGGACTGAGGGGAGAACCCATAGCAAGACCATCCAACTATACTACTGGCCATTAAAATTGCTAAACCAGAAGATGACGTGCTAAAGAAGCGAAATTTAACAGACAGGAAGAAGATGCTGTGATATGTAAATGAGTAGCTTTTCAGAGCATTCACACAAGGTTGGCGCCGGTGACAGCACCTACAATGTGCCGACATGAGGAAAGTTTCCAACCGATTTCTCATACACAAACAGCAGTTGACCGGCATTGCCTGGGGAAACGTTGTTGTGATGCCTCGTGTAAGGAGGAGAAATGCGTACGATCATGTTTCCGACTTTGATAAAGGTCGGATTGTAGCCTCTCGCGACGGCTGTTTATCGTATCGCGACATTGCTGCTCGCGTTGGTCGAGATCCAATGACTGTTAGCAGAATATGGAATCGGTGGGTTCAGGAGGGTAATACAGAACGCCGTGCTGGATCCCAACGGCCTCGTATCACTAGCAGTCGAGATGACAAGCATCTTATCCACATGGCTGTAACGGATCGTGCAGCCACGTCTCGATCCCCGAGTCAACAGATGGGGACGTTTGCAAGACAACAACCATCTGCACGAACAGTTCGATGATGTTTGCAGCAGCATGGACTATCAGCTTGGAGACCCTGGCTGCGGTTACCCTTGACGCTGCATCACAGACAGGAGTGCCTGTGATGATGTACTCAACAGTGAACCTGGGTGAACGAATGGCAAAACGTTTTTTTTTTTTTTAATCCAGGTTCTGTTTACATCATCATGATGATCAGATCCGTGTTTGGAAACATTGCGGTGAACACACATTGGAAGCGTGTATTCGTCATCGCCATACTGGCGTATCACCTGGTGTGATGGTATGGGGTGCCATTGGTTACACCTCTTGGTCACCTCTTGTTCGCATTGACGGCACTTTCAACAGTGGACGTTACATTTCAGATGTGTTACGACCCGTGGCTCTACCCTTCATTCAATCCCTGCGAAACCCTACATTTCAGTAGGATAATGCATGACCGCATGTTGCAGGTCCTGTACGGGTCTTCTGGATACAGAAAATGTTCGACTGCTGCCCTGGCCAGCACATTCTCCAGATCTCTCACCAATTGAAAACGTCTGGTCAATGGTGGCTGAGCAACTGGTTCATCACAATATGCTAATCACTACTCTTGATGAACTGTGGTATCGTGTTGAAGCTGTACCTGTACACGCCATCCAAGCTCTGTTTGACTCAATGCCCAGTCGTATCAAGGCCGTTATTACAGCCAGAGGTGTATGTTCTGGGTACTGATTTCTCAGGATCTATGCACCCAAATTGCGTGAAAATGTAATCTCATGTCAGTTCTAGTGTAATATATTTGTCCAATGAATAGCCGTTTATCATCTACATTTCTTCTTGGCGTAGCAATTTTAATGGCCAGTAGTGTATTTGTACATCTTGTGATTGAAATGGAAATAATATTGTGTTAGACAAGTTTGTGTAGCTAACCTTATATCATCTGTGACAACGGGGTTAACTCTTCACTTTAGATAAGTCTTTGAGAATGTTTAGTGAGTAAGTTGCTAACATCAAAAGAAACTATCTTGGCACTAGGTGGGATTTGCATGTCTTTCAAGTTGTTCATTAAGTCAACTGAATTCCTCAAGCAACTAAATTCTAAACACAACATTATAAAATTCAAAATAGAGTTTGGGGGTAATGGCATAAATTATTTAGATCCAACCACAGACATTAATGACCATATTCATACTTTCAAGGGTTATAGAAAACTTACCACCACAGATGTAGTAATACCGTCCAATTCTCAACACCCAGTGAACCATAAACATACTGTATTTCATTCAAATCACCTAACATCCATCCCTGTGAGTGAAGATAACTTCCAAATGGAATTAAATGCATTCAAATAAATAGTATCAAACATGGCTACACTCCTACCTTAGTTGACTCCATACTGCACAAAAAGCAAAAACAACAGGTGTATTCTCTGCTTTACCATGTTCTTGACCCACCACCTCAAGAACAGAATGAAAGGTGCACAATTTAGGAAAACTCTCACTGGGTATGTAGCCAGAGAGCCTGAAGCCAGGAATGTATAAACATCACTTTATGTGCACAACACTGTTGGACACTTTTTGTCCAATAGCAAAGACAGCATTCCAGCTTTTGAAAAGAATGGAATGTATAAAATTACTTGTAATTGTAATAAGTTATACGTAGGTCTATCTGGCAGGGTAATATGTTCCCACTTGAAGGAACTCCATGGAAGTTGGAAACTTAAAAGGGGATTCTTCCTTGCAGACCACCTGCTTAAAGAAGACCATAGTTTTAAGATGAAACATTAAGTATTACATCACATCTACAAAGGAATGAAGATGAACTACCTTCAAATTAATAAACATATGTCCATTAGCCAAAGCTTAATACTGAATGACCAGACACAGTTCCCTTACTGACCACTTCTAACTGCAGACACTACTCACAATTCCATTCAGGACATGTTGTAAATTACCTGTCTTACCCATATGTCTCATTTTCATTATTTCACTTACTATAATTTCTCTCATTGTTTTATAAACATTTACTTTGTATGATCACAGCTCCTTCACTCAACTGCCTAATATCACTACTGTACCTTACCTGTTTGTAATTCAGGAGCTATTAAGGACATGTTTATTTTGTTCAGCCACATTCTTTGTATAGGTCACCAAAGTTTATTGTTCAATTATTTTCTTCTATGAACAACTGCTGTAATTTGTCTACAGTTCATTAGTTCATGTGTACATATTTTATCTTAGTTAAATAATCTGACATCACATTTTAACGTAGAACATAAATGAAGCACAATATGTGTTTACTCATTTATCTGTGCATAATTAAAGTAAATGAGACTCGAACCGATCACAAACAGTAGTTCATTCAGCATCCAACTGCAAGGAAACTGCTTTAACTGCAATTTTGATGAGGACTACATTGTTAACAGTAGACTGTTCCCACCACCAACTTTTCAGCCAGTTCTTACAGAAGTGCTGCTACCAAGGAAAACTGTGCAGAGAAATTGGGTAAGCTACTCTATCATGTGACCTACTCATAGTAAATCCAAAAATGCAGAGGTGGCCATAATTTTCTGGTTGGAAGCTCAAAACTATTTCAGTTATGTTGTGCTTAATAAACGTACTAAAAATGATATACAAAACGTACCAAGCAATCATCAGTGCACTCACAGCATACGAGAAATTCTGGGTCAGTTTCGATGTATGTACCACTTGTAGGTACATGTTTGGTGACATATGTAATGTCATCTGGCTTTCTTGAATCAACTGTATTAATACACGGGACAGGTACAGCCTCTACACCATTAGAGATATCCTATAGCAAAGACAAAGATCATTGTTATTTGTTAATAACAGTAAAAGCAAATACTTTCTGAAAAAATAAAATGAATGTCAATATAACTATATGAATCTGTCACTAGATTTGTCACACTGTTACAACTGGCACAGTAATAAGAAGGAGCACTAAAAGTGTAAGATAATTTTCGTATCATCATATTTTTGCCAACAAAAGTATATTAGTATGGAAGAAAGACATACATTGTCAAAGAAAACATGTTTTGGATCGAGAAATTCTTCAGGACTAGATCAACTCATAGGAATGAAATTAACAATTTCTAGAAAATCACTGTATGTTTTCCCAAATGTTTCCTTAGATTGTGGCCACAAGATTCAAGAATAATTCACAATTACAATATGGTTCAATTATACAAATGTACAAAGTTAAATGTTTGTATAATCAACACTAAATAAACAGCTTTTATGCTCAGTAGATATGCACAGAAAATAATATAATCCTTCACTTAGGCTTCTTGGAGGTCAAAGCACAACCCGAGCCTTTTTTCCTTTGATTCTGAGCTCCCTGACCCACAAAATGTGTGATCCATTGTCATTAAACACTTTTTATTACGAACAGGTCACAACACTACTGTTTGATGAATGTTACTCTTTACTTGCAGTGCTGCATTTCTAGTAATTTGAGACAAAAGTATAAAGCAGCTCCAAACCCCCCCTCCACCCAGAAGCACCATCAATATCATTTCCTCTAAAAGCAGCTCCAATTCATTGTTATATTTCCAGCAAAGATGTATAGTAACAGCAACCAAATACCTAGGTTTGCAGTTTTTGGAAGCTACTTTTTTGGTTTATACAGGCCTACATATGGTATGCAAGATAAGCACCCACTAGTAGCAACTGCAGGCTTCTCACTGTTCAGGCTATTTCATTAAATGGAGACTGTCACCTGTGAGACAATCTTCTCAGAGCTTTGTCCCTGCTTCACTTAACATTTTTAAAAAGAAGGATGTGAAGTATGGCTTTACAGTATGTTTGGCTCTAGCAACACATCATATCTCAAATTAAATCGCACCTTTCTGTTACTTGCCACGTCCTTTCTCCTCTGTGCCTCTCTCTCACTTCATTTCAGCTATTGTTTTTCCACTCCAATAGCCTTTTTTGCTTTCCGATTTTATATCTCTTCTACATTATGATCCTTTACCGTCTTTCTTTCACCCTTGGCTGTCTCCCACTAACATTAATGAATTCTTTTCTTTTATACCTACAGCTGCCCATTTTTATGTTAGTTATATATTAATTTTCAAATTTTCAGTCTATTCCTCCCTAATCTCTGTCTTTTCAACAACATTCTCTACTACCTCTCAGATTTTAAAATCTGATCTGTTGTTGGTATTGGCTATAGATTTCATTCTACTATTCTGTCCTGCTGTCAATTTCTTAGCTCAGAGTGCTTGGTAATTATCCTGTTTCCTGTATACTCTTGATTCCTTGAACCTTTGATTTTCTTTTGTAAAACAAATTAGCGCTGTGGATCTGGAAAGGAAGTTCATTGTGCTTATTATTTTTCTTGTAAACGTTTAAATAAACAGTTACTGTCATAACAAAACTGCTCATTGAGCATTTCATTTGCTGTATAAAAAATTCCATGTTCCATCATCCCAACACAAATATTTTGATTACAAAAGCAGTTGCCAACACAAACAATTACCTGGCTAAGATTTTTATAGATGTCTCAATGTTTTCACTTTACTATTACATCAGCATGATGAATAATTGAGGTATAAGTGACTGAGTACAAACACAGACTGGGAAAGGAAATCAGCCATGTTCTTTTCAAATGAACCATGTCAGCATTTGCTTTAAGCAATTTAAAGAAACCATAGAAAAACTAAATCTGAATGGATGGATTGGGACTTGTATCTTGATCCTCCAAAATGCAAGTCTATTGTCTTAAAAACTATGCCAATTTGCTCAGAAACACTGTGAGGGTTTGGTTAAACTGGCTTCAACATATTTATTGCATATATGCAAATCAGTAACTAAACTACAACAAAGTCTCAAAAATGGGCATGGGCTACAAACATTTTACAGACCTCATACTAGATGCAAGATCTTAGTTCATGTACGTCCAGTTAATAAATAGACACTATTATAAGGCCACATAATTATAGCATAATCAAAAATTAATACTTTCAACAATATTATGAAAAGAATAGACTTCTCCTCACCAAAGAGGAGGCATTGAGACACACATGCACAATGAAAAGATTGCTAAATGTTTAAGTTTTCAGACAAAAAAGTCCTCCTTCGGAAATAGAAAACACACACACATTCAAACAAGCACAACTCACACACACATGGCCACTACGGCCCAACTGCGGACTGTGACTGTATATAACCAGAGCAGCAATCTGGTAAGGGTGGTGGGAATAAGAGGGAGAGATAGCATGGTATGGGAGGGGAACTGTGCTACTTGTGAGAGCATGCAGGAATGTGGTGGGGATGTTCTAGGGCTGCTGGCTGCAGAGTCAGGAGGCTGTGTGGGGGGAATGGAGGAAAGGGATAGCAATAAAGGGAGAGGGAAGAGGAGTGAAGTAGAAAAGGGGAAAAGGCTGTATGTGCACTGACAGAACAGAAGGTGTGTGTAGTGCTGGAGTGGGAACACGGATGGGGCTACATAATTGGAGGACAGGGATTAGCAAAGGTTGTGGCCAGGGGGGTGAGGGGAACAATGGATATGTTGCAGAGAGAGTTCCCACCTGCATAATAGACATATGTCTGCTTGTGTCTGTATATGTGCAGATGGATATGTGTGTGTGTGTGTGTGTGTGTGTGTGTGTGTGTGTGTGCGTGTGTGTGCGCGCGCGCGCGTGCGAGTGTATACCTGTCCTTTTTCCCCCCTAAGGTAAGTCTTTCCGCTCCCGGGATTGGAATGACTCCCTTACCCTCTCCCTTAAAACCCACATCCTTTCGTCTTTCCCTCTCCTTCCCTCTTTCCTGATGAAGCAACCGTGGGTTGCGAAAGCTTGAATTTTGTGTGTGTGTTTGTGTTTGTTAGTGTCTCTATCAACATACCAGCACTTTCGTTTGGTAAGTTACACCATCTTTGTTTTTAGATATATTCCACCCACGTGGAATGTTTCCCTCTATTATATTCATTACTATGAAACTTTTCACAAAATTTAAAAAGCCCAAATGGTTTGTTTATAATACCAAGATTTCCATTTTCAATTGTTCTCAATAAAAAAATTAATCTATGATTCAGCACACTATAAATTTGATTTTATTGTTGCCTTACTACAGTACATAAACAATGTTAACCCTTTGACTGCTATGCACAACACTAGCAGTCACGCCTTGTGTGCTGCATTGTCGCGGTGCTTGCCACGCGCTGTGTGCTGAATACTTCCGACGCGCTCACCACGTGCAATGCTTACAACAAGCTTGCTGTTTTTCAGTTTTCTATTTTGTTCTGGTCTTTAGACTGGCTTTGGAAGAAATGGGGGTATTTATTTACAATATTTACACTTCATTTTCAAGTGAGGGACATTTTTATTATTATATATATATATATATATATATATATATATATATATATATAAAGATGTGTACAATAGTGATATAATTCTATGTTCTCTCAAAACAGGGTTTAATGGTTTACATTACTGAAATTGTGTGTGATAAGTTTTGTAGCAAGGATCAGCACAAAGAGTTACATTCCATTCCTACAGCACAATTTAGTTTGTTTCCTGACACCAATTCAAGCAGAGGCTATGCATGTCTTGTAATTTTCCCACTGATCCGGTAAATGTGACGACATGTTTAGTCTTGTAGGGTACTCTTGACGTTTAACACCACTTGCTCCCTTGCGATCAACGTAAAAAGTTGCAAAACTTTCTCTAATTACATTGAGATGAAACATTTCGCACTTCATTTTCATCCCACATTTCCGGTACTAGCAAAAGGCATTGAACATGCCATTAAAACACGTAAATTCACTACACAAACACAAGTGAATAATAGGCAACTGATGTCTTAACGAAGAGTAGTGTCTCACAGAAAGGTGTGGAACTACAGTTCGGCAGAAATCACAGTAGCGTCATGTTGTGTCTAAAGCAAATTACTCACACAAGTGCTGTGAAGGTCCGCCAAAAGCACTGATATCGACTTATGTAGTCATGTTCAACATATTGAAACGTCACCTGTTGCGGTTAGAGCAAATGATAAGGTGTGGTGCGAGTCCGCCAGTAATGCTGCAAACAAACAGACCTCTTATTCAGGCACAGCTAAACAATAGGCAAGTGGACGTCTCAGAACTTCTACAGCAGCTGGTAGCACCTGGCACACAGCAGCAATGAACTGCTGTGGCAGTCAGCCGCACACAAGGCACGGCACACTCAGACTGCTGTAGCAGTCAGCCACAGTCAAAGGGTTAACGATGAAACTTCCTGGCAGATTAAAACTGTGTGCCACACTCTGACTCCATCCCAGGACCTTGCCTTTTTTTGATCTGCCACATACTTTTAATTTGCCAAGGAGTTTCAAAACAATGCAAGCTAAACCAAAAAGTTAAAATTTATTATGGAAATGTCTGAATTTGCTCACTCCATTACTGAAAATATTTCTGTAGTGGTTTTTAATGAAGATGTGTATGAGCTCCATCTTTTCTGCCTCCCATCACAGGATATGAATACATCTGTAGTTAACTGCACATCCACTGCCACAGAGTTGATCAATTTTGGTGGAACTATTCACAATATAAGGGTTCAGATCATGAGCAAGACAACTACATACCAAAAATTTAAATGGTAATGCAAGCAACCTCACTTCTTTTGTGCTGCAGTACAGTTCTGCAGTGGCCCACCAATGAAGAAGTCATTACAGTGAAGAACAAGCTTAGACTGGACAAGAATAACTAACATTAAGTGATTATCATTTTCTAATCAGCTGCTACTTCAAATCATTATCCCCTCAAAATTGGATGTTATTACAACAGTCAGGGAACTTAACAACAATTCAAGCTATTACTAGCTTCTTTCACATTTCAAATTCTCCAGGTCTCCAGGAACCCACTTCAGAATTCTGCTCCTACAATTTCTTCCCCTCTATTTTGTCACTGTATTATGTCTGTAGACTAGGCTGTTCCAACACCGCCCCATGGGACAAGAGCACCCATTATCATGCTAGCAATTGGGTGCAAGTTGTGCAGGGTACTCTCTGATTGACCTATTGCATGTGTTCTGTGCACATGTGAGCTGCTTGGCTGCTCCTATCCATGTGCACTCAGCCAAAGCAGTACAATCGGGTAACTACAGCTCGTCTGCAAGACTGCCCATGCTTCAACTGTTTGCTCACCCCTGCCCAACTGTTCTCAGACCACTTGGCTGCCACAGAAGCTTAAACAGCTTGCTGTAGACCATTCTTACTTTTCTCAACAGCTCAGAGCGTTTTCAGGTACCATGACAGCATAAAATTATAAAGTTTTTCCTTTTAGCGTAATTTGCCCTTCCCTTCACCCTGCAGGCTGAAAAATAAAAATACATCCCAGACAAGCAATTACATGCAATTACTACTACTACTACTACTACTACAAATACTAGGTTTCATAAAAACAACTAGCATCACTTACGAAATAAGTGCACCATACCTCAATTTTTACGAAGTACTTTTCATTAATTCCTTCAGTGAAGCACCTCACCCAATGGTCAAAATCAAACTGGTCAACAGTTAACTTGGATTTAGTTAACAACAGATATTTATGCAACTCTTCAATATTACGCAATCTGCGTTTGCAAGGAGCTCTATAGTACACAGAGACATAGTCTGAATGTTTCACCTTCTCCCTGTATGAAACAAACAATAATGATAATTTCCTTAAATAAAATTCAACAAAAAAATAAATTTCAATTTTGGACAATTCCTAACTGAAATACTTTATTCGATTGAGTACTTATTCCACAAGTTATGACAGAGAGTTAGAGTTAGAGAGAGAGAGAGAGAGAGAGAGAGAGAGAGAGAGAGAGAGAGAGAGAGGGAATAAACAGTTGTATTGCACACGTATCTGTTGGAAGGAAAACTGTGATTGCCATTAAAGCAGAGAAGCTAAATTACTTTTTTAACAAAAAAAAAAAAAAGGCTTCTTAACTATTCTTTAACGTTTTAAGTAAAAGCAACATCAATGATAATCCAGTCACAAAAATGGACAAATAAAGGGGCTGCTGTTCACTTGTTGATTTCTTTAACATTCAACCTCCATCCCCTCGAAATGATATTTTAAAGTAACCTCGAAATGATATCTAAAGTAGCCTATTGTATATCTTTTGAATTATTTCATTATGTGACTGCTTCATGATACAATAATGGTTCATCATTGTCTCTTCTTTTCATAACACTTGTTTGTGCTTCTTCAGTAATGCCTTCCGTTTGGAATGAAGTGTCATTTTCATGGAGTCCTGTGTGTTTCAAAAGTTCCTGACTACTAACAATTAATAAAAGAATTTCTTCCAAGTTGTCTTCCAGATGTGAAAATCGATAAGCTTCCTCTTAGTGCTGAAATCTTCTCTTTCACTTTCACTTTTCATCTTCAATACTCGGAAATGGTAATGCTTCATCATTAGGCAGTTCAATAAATTCTTTCTGTTTACTATTTTCTGTTGAGCATCAGCCAATCAAAAATTCTTTGAATTCCTCAACCTGTTTTGTTTCTGGCATCTAGACCCTGCAGCCATGGCCATGTAGAGTGTATACAATAAGAATGCTTATTCTACCCTTCTGGATAATTTTGAATGATGACTTTGTTTGGGTATGTGACTGAAAACTACGCATCCCATCACATGTAAATGTCATACACCAGGCTTTCATAAAGCATTTTTCCATCGTTGTGGCTATTTGTAACATGATTTTTTTTTTAATGTATGTCGAATTGTAAATCATCTCAGCCCAAGAAATCTTTGGTAAATCACTTCCTAGCACCTGTGACCTTACCATATCTATTAACATTCTACTGAGACATTCAGATATAGTCATTTGTGGTGGTATATGTTACATACTTCATGGTGAATTCCTTCAGATTCAAAAAACTATGACAATTTGCATGAACAGAATTCTATGCCATTGCCAGTGCAATTCTCTTCAAGTATTACCTGTTTGTTTTTCTGTTTGAATCCTCCATTTCCTAAGTTCTGAAATATTTCATCCTTATTTTTTAAGAAACACACAAATATGTATCTGTCTGTATCATATACGGTACTCATTAATTACCTATTGCCTCTCAAACCACGAATATCAAAGGTCCCATGAGGTCACTATTAGTCACGCACAGTGCTTGTATTAGCCAACCTAACACGTGTCTCGCGGCCTGGCCCGTATGAGCCACGGCGGCCGCCTGGCCCACTGGGCTGGAAATCTGAGAACAGGGCGCTGGGCCAGAGGCAGTGAGTTGTCACGGCCTGGTGGCCCATCTCTTCCCCAGCCTGTCGGAATGCACGCAGTGCTTACTCACTGGTCCAGCATTTTCTTTGCTTCTGCTGTGTTATGTTCATAGACACGATGTCCACCGACATGGTGTAGCAAGCGACATGGTGCATGTAGTTGTGGGAACAACTGAATGAAAACAATCAATTCAATCATTGCTGGAAAACAATGGACTCATTCATTTGTAATTTTACACATCTGATGAGTTATTAATTCATTCATTCGGCTAAATCCAATCTATGGGTGTAACCCAAAGAACTTGTCTGGTGTAGTCTTGCAAATCGACAGAATTATTCATTCTTTCTTTTCAAGTGAAACCAGTCTGTAGGTTTTCTGTCAGTCGACACATGTATTCATTCTTTCACCTCAAACTATTTTTTAGTGTTTCAGTTCACTGAGCTATCCACTGATTCTTCTGAGTGAAACCAGTCTGTAGGACTTTCATTAGTTGAACTAAAGTAGTGATATACAACCGGGGTACACAAACCACCAGAGGATAGCCCTACCCTTCAGGAGAATGTGGAGACAGTTCTGGGAGAATGACAAAGTTAAAATAAGCACTATACATATTCATTTTATTATGTGCTGAATAGATTTATTATCATTTAAGACATATTAATATATTGCTACGGATTAAATTGTTTCAGATGTGATTAACATGGATCATTGAGGGTTCTAATTTGAGCATGAAAGTTCTCTTAGGGATACATGGAGAAAAATGGAACACTGTCAAATGTTATCAACTCTTTGCATTCCATTTTACTGAAAAAAAAATGTGACATCCACTAATTAAAAATAATATGAATCTAGCCTTTAAAAACTTATTCAGACACTTTTTTTTGTGGAAGGTAAACAGATTGTGCAGAAAATTACATTACCGCTATGAACCTACAAATCATACCCATGCACCACAAACATGCTTACATTTTACACCTTTCAAAAGTAGGAGGTATAGTATTTACCAATGTCTGTGTTTACTTCCTAATACGTAATACTGGGAATGCGGTTCTGCCTTGAGTAAACACAAATTCTTCTTGTTTAACAACCAAATCTGTTTTGGTGAAGTTTCACCATTCTCGGTGGGTTCCCTAGTCATCTTAGTGATGTTTGTGTGGCTCTCACACACTTGCAGCCCAGATGATACAAGTATTTTGCTCATGTTTGTAATTTTTCATTAATTTTGTTTTTTCTTGCCTATGCAGAGTGTGTAAAATGTCCTTCCTAATACACACTGTGTCACTATGTATCAGATATTCATGCATTTTGAAGTATATTTGGGTGTTAAAGAAGAACAGTTTGTGTTTGCTCACAGCAGAACCACATTTCTATAATTAACCCCTACTGAGAACCCCAGAAAGCAACAAGACCTACAAATGATACTATGGCGTTGAGACTTTGGGTCTATAGTTCCTTTTTTAACCCAAATGGAGCATTGTCTTGGCAGTACAAAGTGTACTGAAAGGATCTGATATTACATATGGCTAACCAGCAAAAAGATTTGCAGTCATGTTTTGTAGAAAACATTATGTACTTCTAATCACTTCTGTATTTCTTTCTGTTCCAAAATTTCATTCGCTTCATTTCAAATATTACACCTGCCTCTGGTATTCCAATGTCAATCCTTTCCCATTCTTATATCTTTTGTGTTCGTGTTGTTCTATTCATAACTGTTGTGATTGTAAACATATGGATATTTGACGTGTTGAATTCTTGGGTGTCCACTCACGTCACGTCGCAATTTCTCCACAATATTTTGGCAAACATATGCATTGCCATTTTCAGACAGCCCCTGATAACTGCTGCAGGAACCATGTGAAGTTGTCAATGTGCCTGTTTGCCAAAATAATGTGGGGGGAAAATTACAATGTGACCTAGGGGACACCCGAGAATTCTACACGTTAGAAGTATGCCAGGAAAACATCAGATCGTGTCACATAGATATTTCTCCACAAAACCATCAAAATGAATACTGAACTCAAGATTGTCCCTCATTTTCCTGGGTACAGAGAGAATCGCACTGCTAGTACAGACTTAAGAGTATGTCAAAAGTGGAGCATGCCTTATTCTTCTAGCAAATGACGCGGTATGCCAGATGACTAATTTATGTCACATCAGTCTGTTAGGTTCTGCCCCATTACACTGTGTTTTTTCCATCTGAAGTTGCAAGCCAGGTGCAAACATTGTGCCACGGCACATGCCACATCATTCCAGTGGACGCCCCCATCTAACAACTCAGTGTATGTGCAACTCGTGACCACTCTTAGCAACATAGAGTTTCTGATAACTCTGTATGCTGAGCTTCACCTGCAGTTGCCATCCTCGACTTTGACATCTGTGTGAACATCACCCGCACCATTGGGTGTTCTTAACAAGGAAGTAGTGAAGGAAAAGTTACTTAAAAAAAAAAAAAAAAAGAATTTATTCATCACTCAAGGGAGAATGAGTTGTCTACAGTATGGAAATATTTTTTGGCTGTGTATTAAGCACAATCAAACAGATATGTTGGTTTCGTGCAGTGAAAATCATGTGATTTTGTTTACTGCTTCAAGAAATGATCACCAACTTCAATGTCAATCAGGCACAAATGTGTTAAAAGTGAAAAACTCTTGAGGCTTGGAAACACCCCAGCAATACCTTCACGAACAAAATCTACTGTTGTTAGTAGCTGTGTTCGACTGTGTGCCCAGACCCTACATACCTATAAAATCATTAAAGGTGAAGGGATCAGTAGCTTATGCCAGGATCTTTTAGACAGGTGCACAGTATGCAAAATCTGACCCCGTCAATGTTCACGATGCCCTTCCTCATTTTTCAACGATTTCACAAAACATTTCCAAGGCAGCTGAAAAAAGATTAAAGGGATATCGAATTCAAAATAGAATGGTATGATTGATAATTATAAGAAATATAAAAGAAAAGAAAATGGTAATAGTAAATTCACGATAAATACGAACTGAACTGAAAGGAGCATTTATGTAAGTCCCAAGAGCATACAAAATGACATAGTATCATATTTTGCAAACATAAAAGTTGAAGAGTCATCTTATTGTAAATGGGTTAAGAGTTCTTAAAATTAAGTCAAGAAGCACGACATTCTTAATCCAGGGTGAATGTGCTGGCAAGAAAAAAAAAAAAAAAATTCAGGATTTTTTTTGCAGATTTTAGGTTAAAAATACACTTTTTTCCAGGTGAAAATAAACTTTTGCTGTGTTACTTTACGAAATGAAATGCAGCATAAAAACAATGTGTTTTGGGGAAATCTTTGATGCGCAGCAACAAGAATGCTGTGTATTTTCTTATTACGAAAGTACAAATATTGATTCCGCCTAATACAGCACATTAGTTTCCAAAGGTCTGAAATTGAAATGGCAATGCACTTTTGTCAGCAACTCATAGCTCATGTCATGTGATCTCGCCAGCCAATAACAACAGATACTTAGATCATACAACACATGATGTAGGCAGACAATAGCAACATCACTGTTAAGTAGCCCAAACATACAAATACGAAAAGTTAATGGTTTAAATCAACATACAGGGTGATTATAATTAAAGTTGAACTTTAAAAACACTGTAGAAATAACACCACTGGTCAGAATGATGTCAAATTGCAACAGAATATTATCGGAGAAGGGAGAAAACATATGGCAGAAGAAAAAAAAAAGTGCAAAAATTGATCAACAGATGGCGCTGTATGTGTCAGAGTATGTAAATGACAACACCTGTCATGCGCATGACACACTGTAGTTGGTATAAACACGCTGGGTACACAGCTTTTCCTCCTTTCGTGTCTGTGATGTTTGCCATGACTGTCTCAATGCATGATCGTGCTCTGCTTGTAAAGCTGTATTACAAGAATGATGACTGTGCACATGTTGCTGTGCAGAAGTTCCGGACACTGAAGGGTTTAAAGAAAGGCGTTGATCCGATAACTGCCGTGGGTCTAGAGAAAATGATTCAGAAATTCGAAAAGAGGAGTTCTTTTGGAGTGCAACCTGGTAGAGGGAGGTACAAACTGATTTGACGTCAGTGGAAGCAGTGGCCACAGCAAACCAGGAGGACACGAGTGGTGATGTGCAAACGTGTAGTGCACGGAGAATTGCCCGAACATTGGACATGCCTGTGAACGTGGTGCATAAAATCCTACGAAACATCCTTCTTTACAGTCCATTCCAAATTACCCATGTGCACAAGTTGCTTCCTGTTGACCTGCCAGCAAGAGAGACTTTTGCTTTAGAACTTCTTGCTCACATGGAAATGGACAATGATTGGCTGTGGAAGGTTTTGTTGACAGACGAAGCCTATTTCCATCTCACAGGATACGTCAGTACACAGAATTGTCAAATATGGGCAATGGAAAATCCACACACAAATCAATTAGAACCACTTCATCCTGAAGTGTGGTGCAGATTTACTGCTTCCAGTCTTGTTACCTGTACTATCACTGGTAAGCGCTATGAGTGTCTTTTGCACAACCACATCATTCCAGCTCTCCAACAGCTTGGATGTGTGTGGATGGGATCATTTTTACTCAGGATGGCACGCCTCCACACATTGTAAGTCCAGTTAAGCAGCTGCTGAAGCATCATTTCGGAAATGCTAGAATTATCAGACGCCATTTCCCTACAGCCTGGCCATCCTGATCACCTGATCTTAATCCGTGTGAATTCTGGCTGTGGAGCTATGTGAAAGATGTTGTGTCCAGTGTTCCGACTGCAAATTTAGCTGCATCAAGGGATTACCAATTCAGTATTGGAGGGCAGTGCGGAGGGTAAAAATTGCAGAGGGAGGGAGACCAAGAGATGAATACACTAAACAGATTCATAAGGATGTAGGTTGCAGTAGGTACTGGGAGATGAAGAAGCTTGCACAGGATAGAGTAGTATGGAGAGCTGCATCAAACCAGTCTCTGGACTGAAGACCACAACAACAACAACAACAACAACAACATGCAGTTCTTGACCTCAGGACAATAAAAACTGATGTGAGTGATGCTTTTTATGTGGTTTTTGGCCTCAGGACAATTAAAAACAGCTTTTACCAATGCAATGTGATATGACCTTGCCTTGGTAGATGAGCTTACATAACTAACAGTATCATACCTGAACACCCATGCACACTAACTACTACAGTTTGTTTAATGTCAAACGTACACCTTAGGCATTGTTGTATGATTCATTTGTCATTTGTAGTCGATCACTATTATGATGCTTACAGTGGCATCTATTGTTACATTTTGTAACTATTTATTTTTCTTTTGCCACACAGTCTCCCTTCTCTGATAATATTCCGTTGCAATTTGTCATCATTCTGAGCAGTAGTGTTATTTCTACGGCAGTTTGAAAGTTAAACTTTAATTATTATCACGCTGTGTATACTGTATAGCATAGCTACAAGCAAACCTAAGCTTTCCTGCACAATATTGATCCTTCTTGGCATGTGTTACCCTTTAAGATATATCAAATACAAATGTGCCAGCATAATTTTTAATAATGATATAAATGGTTGCTCTTCAGGGCCCAGAGTTTATGTAGGTGGCTGGTTTTCAGAGTGTTAAGTTCTGAATGATAGACAAATGCTCTGTGATTTAAGAAATTTATAGCACATTTTCACACTTAAATATATTTCATCTTGGAGAAAAGGAAATTTACTCTGAAAATAATGCTTCTCAAATCCACTATTCACAATATTTTCCTTCAACCTGTTACAAATAAGTTAGTTTGAGCAGTTGCCAGAGAGCACCAGGAAGCAGTTGTTACTGTGCATGTGCAGCTATGCTTACAAAGCAGGCCCATGCTCAGTGTCTGCTCAGCTCATACGCTTTTTTGCATTTATGTTTGGAATTTCATGCATAGTTGGGCATCACATGACTGTGCAGTGCAGTGACATGTTGTTCAGAGGGGTCGTAGGGAGTTATTGTACTCACGGTTATTGTTTTATCATATCCTATCCAGATAAGGATTTCAAAACAAGGAAGCAGTTCTTGGCATAATACACAAAAAAGTTTTGCATCACCTCAGTTCTGAGAGTTACGGAACCTGTACAGAAAATTGGAACAGAGATCAACATAAACATCATTTCCACCTTTTTTATTGCTCATGAAAACCACACATTGCATGTTGTACCCCCATACAGCGAGACCTTCAGAGGTGGTGGTGGTCCAGATTGCTGTACGCACTGGTATCTCTAATACCCAGTAGCACATCATCTTGCATAGATGCCTGTATTCGTTGTGGCATACTATTCACATATTCATCAAGGCACTGTTGGCTCAGACTGTCTCACTCCTCAATGGTGATTTGGCGTAGATCCCTCAGAGTGGTTGGTGGGTCACGTTGTCCATGAACAGCCCTTTCCAATCTATCCCGTGCATGTTCGATAGGGTTCATGTCTGGATAACATGCTGGCCACTCTAGTTGAGCGATGTCCTTATCCTGAAGGAAGTCATTCACAAGACGTGCATGATGGGGCTGCGAATTGTCATCCATGAAGATGAATGCCTCACCAATATGCTGTCGATATGGTTGCACTATTGGTTCGAGGATGGCATTCAAGTATCGTACAGCCGTTCGGCGACTTTCATGACCACTAGCGAGGTACGTCGGAGTCACATAATGCCACCCCAAAACAGCAGGGAACCTCCACCGTGCTACACTTGCTGGACAGTGTGTCTAAGGCATTCAGCCTGACCGGAGTGCCTCCAAACACATCTCCGAAGATTTTCTGGTTGAAGGCATATGCAACACTCATTGGTGAAGAGAATGTGATGCCAATCTTGAGCGGTTCATTTGGCATGTTGTTGGGCCCATCTGTACCGCGCTGCATGGTGTCGTGGTTGCAAGGATGGACCTCGCCATGTATGTCAGGAGTGAAGTTGCGCACCACACAGCCTATTGCGCACAATTTGAGTCGTAACACGACGTCTTGTGGCTGCACAAAAAGCATTATTCAAAATGGTGGCATTACTGTCAGGCTTCCTCTGAGCCATAATCCGTAGGTAGCGGTCATCCACTGCAGTAGTAGCCCTTGGGCAGCCTGAGCGAGGCATGTCATCGACAGTTCCTGTCTCTCTGTATCTCTTCCACATCTGAACAACATTGCTTTGGTTCACTCCGAGACGTCTGAACACTTCCCTTATTGAGAGGCCTCCCTGGCATAACATAACAATGCGGACGTGACTGAACCGCAGTATTGAACGTCTAGGCATGGTAACTACAGACAACACAAGACATGTACCTCCTTCCTAGTGGAATGACTGGAACTGATCTGTCTAATAGGTGCTGCTCATGCATGGTTATTTACATCTTTGGGCGGGTTTAGTGACATCTAAAATGGTTCAAATGGCTCTGAGCACTATGGGATTTAACATCTGTGGTCATCAGTCCCCTAGAACTTAGAACTACTTAAACCTAATTAACCTAAGGACATCGCACACATTCACGCCCGAGGCAGGATTCGTACCTGTGACCGTAGCAGTCATGTGGTTCCAGACTGAAGCGCCTAGAACCGCACGGCCACACCGGCCGGCTAGTGACATCTCTGAACAGTCAAAGGGACTGTGTCTGTGATACAATATCTGCAGTCAACATCTATCTTCAGGAGTTCTGGGAACCGGGGTGATGCAAAACTTTTTTTGATGTGTGTATTTATTTCAAAACCAGTCTCTACAGCTCAAAGTACCACAATATTGTGCAATGTGGTGACAACACAGTTTTTCTTTATAGTCATACTATGCAATAGTGTTATCTAGCATTTCCAATCAGCACCAACACAGCACTGCAAAAAGCTAATAAGAAGGAATGTAAATTTCTTGCAAAAATAAACAGCTGTTTGCATAGGTCAGAACTAAGGACAATAAATTTGTCATGACTTTTTTCAAATGTTATAAAAAATTACCAAGGTTATCTGTGAAGTCAAGTACCCATATTAAAGGCGGATTATACTGTACTCCAGGAGTAAATATAAAGCCTTTTGCTGAGTTACAATGATAAAATATGGTTTGCTGCCAGTCTATAGTTTACCAAAGAATGGCATTCTGTAAATTTAAGTTGTAAAATAACACAAATTAAGAAACAATGGCAAGCCCAGATGAGGTACCAGACAAGTGGTGAAACACGTCCCGTGATTGGGAGACACTGTGTTTCACAGAAGGCAGATTTGTAAAATTCTGCTATAGCTAATAATATATTTGAAACAAAACATTATATTCTATAATCCTGACCACATTTTAATCCTGACCACATTTGGCCGATTAATCATCTTCAACTGAACATTTATTTATGTTCATACATACATAGCATTAACAGATCTTACATTATGTCATAAAAGAAAGAGGACATCAGAATACTCAAAGAGCATTGGAATTTCGTAAACCATACGAAAATACATAATTTGGCTTAAAGTGCACATTTGTATGCCAAGATTAACGCTGAAGTAGGCCACCACCTTTTATTAAGCTTTTCAGTGTGGTTTTCTGGATGCCGGTTTCTTGGAATACCAGTACTGAACTACCTCATGTTTGGGTCTTTGTTGTGGCATTATGCCATAAATGCCAAAAGATGAAAACACGTACCTGAAATACAGCATGCAGTTGAGAATAGCCAATAGTGGTGAATGAAACACTTCATTTAAAAAAAAAATTGGCTGCCTCTGTGGAAAAGATTAAGCCAAATTTCTTCAGCAAACCAACAACGATAACTTCATTGTTCTGCAAGACGATTAATGCTCAGTTGCCAATAATGTGGAAATAAAATAAAACCAGAAAGAAAACTAATAACATTTTATAGTCTTCCATAATTATCTGAATGAATTTTAGTTCACTTGATAGCTCCCGGCCACAGAAATCAGTTTTACTTTCATTTGACGTGATAGCTGTAAACAAGAGAAAACAGCAAACTCATGAAAGATAAATGCGGGTCACATGGAGCTTTTACCCCTCCTCCCACTACAACTAAGACTGCTCTGCATATGCACAAATCTGGCAGCTCAGGTACACTAGAAAAATGTTTCTGGCTAACATGTGGCTGCTTGATGCTATTACTGATACAGCTAACAGCCACACTTTAAATAGCCAGAAGCGGAAAAAGATGTTGCTCGTACATAACTTCACTTCTGAACAAGTGCATGAAGCTGCTGATGTCATGCTCATCAAATGCAGATTTTGTTATGAGGTATTGCATAGTTTTCATCATAAAGCCTTTGAGACATTTTCTATCGGCAGATGCTTGTGTGTGCATTGTGTTTTGTTGTAAATGGTGTATTTTCCTTGCAATTTAAGTTTCATTTTGGTATTTTTCTTTTGTTTATGCTTTTCTGTTGCAATATTATTCTGCAGTAGCAGGCTAATGTAAAATTCTTTGTTAGAGTACAAGTTCTTATCAGTCAAAATTACAGAAATTTATTTGAAAAGTAACACAATGAAAAATTCTCAGAATTCTAAAAAATTCCAAGGTTTCCCCAATTTTCTCCCAGATGAAAAACTTCCCGGAGTGTATACCCCTGTTCTCAGTGTGTGTGTGTGTGTGTGTGTGTGTGTGTGTGTGGTGGGGGGTCATTCTGTAATGAGATGCCCCACTACCCTGCACTCTGCAATAGATGCATACGAGTTAAGTTAGTTACTAAGCAGGAAAAACCGCTTTCTCAGGAGGTGTTTCATGGTCTACACAGATCAGAGTTACACCAATCCCATGCTCTCAGCAAGAGGTTACTATGAAAATGAGGAACCACTGCAGTTGCTGACATGGTGGAGTACAGGAAGAAGTTCCCAAGGTTCTTCAGATTAGCTCGATCTTTGCTCATAATTCCCATTACAAGTGCACCTACAGAAAGCAATTTTAGCCAAGCAGGGTTGATTGTAAATGAGAAAAGATCAATGATCAGTCCACAAAGCATTAATGAGCTGCTGAATCTGCGTAACTTCTATTTGATACAGTAAATTCTGCAGAAACTGTTTAATTTCCAGGAGTGCTTTACTTAAATGATGCAGCCCTTGTCTTTGCACAATAATTCATGGTATCTAATGCTTTATTCTTAATGTTTGCTTTTAGAAACAAAAGAGATTGTAACAGCCAGGAGGTTCCACTCGGCAAACACTGCGATTTATTTTATAGTGCAGCAAACTGGTGTTCATAAACTGGTTTGTCAGCATATTATTTTCCGTGACACAATTTCAATAAATCTGCAACTCAAAATGCAGTGATTTCATTTGTCTAAAAGTCTGCACATAAATTATATCCGCCATTTCAGGAGAAAGAATCCGATCAACTGAACATCAAAATAATGTTCTGAATTCTTAGTTCTTCAGAACTGAATACCAGTACTGGACTTTCAATGCTCATCCATTTAATTGATTAATGTGTTGGATTACAGCATTTTATCTATTCATTTTATATGCAAACATCATGAAAGAAAATACTCTATCTATGAGACAACTGCATGTTTCCCTGTAATGCCAGCTTTTATTTATTTCCAGTCTGTTACAGTATCCGTACATGTTATGGTTATAAAGCGTATTTGTGACACTAGTAACATTATGGAATATATTTACTGTGGATGCATTCTTGCAATCATGTGCCTTAATATCAAACAGTGGAAATGAAACGTATGTTGACAGAATTAAAGGCACTGCAATCTCACAGGAGGAGTCGCTGACAATCACAGTTATTGTAATAACCAATTGACTCATGGTAGCAATAACACAGCACAGAATGTGTATTAGTCATTCTCTCCCCATAAGTCTTAAGACATTGAAAACAGACCCAGGATGCACAACAGCACAGCCAACGGAATACAGCAGTGAGTACATCACATGGCACAGCAGGCTGTCTCTGGGCTGGCCAGCTGCTTTCAGCTCATCAGCCATGTGGGCCAGCCCATAGCCCATAAGGGCAAGGCAGCAAAAACATGGGCTGAGCAAGCTGAAACTAGCACCGCGAACAACTCTAGTCACTATGAACAACCAAGTTCTAAAGTGTTTACTCTTTCTTTCTTTGTTTTGTCAATTGCACTCTTACTGATCTGCATCATTCAACGATGCCACAAGTCTAGTGATTTTATGTTAAATTCATTATCTCTCAATATGTTTCTTAATCCTCTGTTATTTGGCTGTATATTTATGTAATATAAAGGACTCTTCTGTTATGTTGTAATGACGGTTTCCCAGATTCGTTGTAGATCTTGCAATCTTCTGTATTGAAAAAACCTTTCTATCATTTTAACTGAGCTGCCTTACAAATAAGATTGCTTGATTGATCTCTAGTACATGTAGTGTGTTTTTAGCAACAAATTCTTTAGCCAAACCTTCAATGTTAATTATCTTCACCCTTATTGTCCCTTTCCCCATGGTTTCAGTTGTCTGCCACAAATAAAGTTATTTTTTCAACTAAAATATTTTTATCAACAGCAGAACAATAATTTTCATTCAGAACCACGTGATGAGTTGTCCCATAATCCACTAGCCAGCTGTCGCTATTCAATGTAACTGTGGAACAGGAAGTGCTCACACTACCAGTACCTCTTTTCTTTTGCTCTCCTTTAAATGTCTTTTCAAGACCCTCTTGTGACAGCTGTAACAAACAAAAGTATCCTCTCAGTTTGCTTTTTTTGCATGTGTAATATTGTTCTCAGAGTGTATACAGGGACAAAGAAAAAAATTCACGGATTATTCTCGGATTTCTCCCGAATATCCCGTTTAAAAAATATGCTTTTTCCCAGGCGAAATACACTTTTTCTGTGCTAAGTGACAGTAGGTTTTCCGTAGATTTTCCCTCGGAACTGTAAAACTTACCAATCCTTTGAATCGTTTACGTTTTATACAATCATGTAGAACTTCTCGGGAAAAAAACGAAAAGACGGGGGAGAGAATTTTTGGAGAGACTTTTAATAAAAAAGGAGAGAAGTTTTGGAAAGACCTTTGACTTGCAGCAACATATACGCTGCATATTTTCATATTATGAAAGTATAAATTCGAACTGCACCAAACAGAGCACGTTTGTTTCCGGATCGTTGAAACCGAGGTTGCAATGTCCTTTTGTAAGCCAGTCGTATCTCAAGCCACTAGATCTCGCCAGCCGATGACAGCAGCTATTCAGAGCATAGGACACGTGTTATAATCAGGCAATAGCAAGATCACTGGTTACATCGCGCGAACACACAAGAGGAAAAGTTAACGGTTTACATTGATGTACACAATACCGTATATCTACAAGAAAAGCTAAGCTTTCACATATTATATTGGTCTCTAAGATTAACACGCTACAACAGAAACTAAGCTTTCACATCTAATATTGATCTTTTTTTGCGTGGGTTATACTTTAAGATACATCACAGCAAATATGCTAATAAATTTAAAACTATGACATAGATGTCTCGGCTCGAAAATCTTGTAAGTGACTGGTCCTCAAACTGTTCAGTTTTGAGCTCTGTGATTTAGAAATCCATCCCACTTTCTCACACGCAACATAATTCATCTTGCGTAAAAAGAAATTTACTTTGAAAGTAACACTTTTGTAACCACCGTTCGCAATACTATCAGGAGACTCTTAGAAATAGGTTCGATTAACCAGTTGCCAGAGAGCGCCAGAAAATAGGTATTATTGTGCATGTGCAACTGCAGTGGTGTAGGAAGCCCGCATGGTAGTGTGTATAAAGCACTGAGAGAGCTTACATTACACCGTAAAAGAAACAGGGCATCAGAGGATACTCCAAAGCGCATCGGAATTTCGTAAACCATACTAAAATGCACAATTCGGCTTGAAGTGCAAATTGGCTTTTTCCAGTTTCACTATGAAGTAGGTCCCATCTGATATTAAGTTTTTCAGTGTGGTTTTTGGGAAGTAAATTTTCTTGGGGTACCAGTACTCTACGAACTCATTTTTGGTTCTTTATTATGGCATAATGCCATACATGGCAGAAGATGATAATGTGCACTTGAAATTCAGCAAACATTTGGAACTAGCCAATACTGTCGAATGAAACACTTTGTTTCAAATAAAATGATTGCCTCAGCGGAAAGATTAATAAATCCAAATTTCATTAGCAAACTTGCAAAAATAACTTCATTGTTCTGCAACTAACTTGGAAATAAAATAAAATCAGGAAACTGAAACTAATAATATATTTTTGCCCTCCATAATTATGTGAATGTATTTTAATTTACTTGATAGCTCCCAGCCACAGAAATCCGTTTTGTTTTCATTTGACGTGGGAGCTGTACACGAAGAGAAGCAGCGAAATCACTTAACGTAAACACAGGTCACGTGGAGACTAACCCCCTCCCCACTACAACTCAGACAACTCTGTGTATGCGCGAATCTGGCAGCTAGGGCGCGCGAGAAAAGTTTTTCTCGTTTGCATCTGGCTGCTTGCTCCTACTGCCGATACGGCTAACAGCCAGACTTCAAGTAGCGGGAAGCGGGAGAAGGTACTGCTTATACGCGAGTGAACTGCGCATGCACAACAGCCCGCTGGCAACTGGTCAAACGAACCTTATGTGAACAGTTGTGACGTCATGCTCATAGCAAACAGTTTATTGTTACGAAGAATTACATAGTGTTTGCCCTACGGCCTTTGGCATATTTTTGCTATTTGCAAACGCTTGTGTGTGAACGGTGTTTTGTTGTTGTAAATTGCACATTTCCTTTGCCACTAAAGTTTTATTTTTTTTTTCCTCTCGTTTATATTTTATTGCTGCAGTATCATTCTCCAGTAGCAGGATACAGTAACATTCTTTGCTACAGAATCAATTCTTAAAAGTCAAAATTACAAAAATTTAACTGAAAGCTAAAACAACGAAAAATTCCCGGGATTCCGGAAAAGTCCCGGTTTTCTCCCGGATGAAAAAGTTCCCAGGTTTTTCCTGGATTTCCCGGTTGTCCCGGGTCATATACACCCTGGTTCTACAAGTGGCATTGATAAGTACTTTTCGTTACTGGTATTAGCTTTCAAGGGCATTTCAGAATGTTTATCTTTGTTACATTCATGATGTATAACATGGTGGGCAAGCAAATGTTTTTTTATTGTAGCATCTAACCCCTGCACTGCAATTGTTTTGAAGTCTATGTAGAATATGCATTACTACAGCTCCATCTGGAATTTCAGCTCTGTCAGTTAAGTTAATTTCCCACAGATTCACAATTCTTCATTTTCAGCGAATTCCATCTCAGCTACAGAGAGCAGAATTTGCTATCCTTTGGGTTGTATAGTTTTAAAGTCCTTCCCATACTTTTTTTTGGTATTGTATAAGGGACGTTCAAAAAGAAATGAGCTGGAGGCCTGTATGTTAGAACTATTGCCCCTGGCTGTTGGAACACTTGTCCCACTATGACACAAGATGGTGAATGGCAGTCTCATAAAATTCTGGGGGTTGTGATGTGAACCAGTTCCACACATACAGTTGGACTTCATAGTCCACACGAGTGCAAGAAAAGTTATACTGACATTCTTCTTTGATCAAGTTGGCCGCCTTTGGCCGCCTTCTGATTCACTTCCTGCAGCAAGGGACAACAGTGAATGCCCAGCATTACTCGCAAACCTTGACCACCTTTCACCAAGCGATCCAATCAGAACGACCAGGGAATCTCACCCGTTGGGTCATTCTGCTCGACGACAATGCAAAGCCTCATACGGCCAACACAGTCGCGGCACTCCTGCAGAAATTCAAATGGGAGGTTCTCAACCACCCTCCTTACAGTCCGGACCTCTCCCCCTGTGATGACACCATTTTTGCTGCCCTTAAAAAGGCTCTGAGGGCAAAAGATGAGAAAGACTACTGTACGAAGTGAGAAAAATAATAAGCAAAATGGCTTCTGCTATTCTTACTTAATAATTATCTTGTGGAACTTGCACGGGAGTGATTCAGTAAGACATCCAAGAACAGTAACCAAATGAGAAACAGACAAATGTCTTGAAATGCCTTTTACTCAAACATTAGCCCACGGCAGACTTATTGGAAAATATTAAATGACACAAGCCACTAACACATCCTATCTACTAATACTGCATTGCCTTCAGAGTTGCTAGATTTCACAGCAAAGAAATAGCTGAAACGTAACGTATTTCCCCAACCCCATCTCCTCTCTCCCCTCCCTGTCTCTATGGCCATGAAATTACTTCTGCCTCATTTCCTCCTTTCCCCTTCCATACACAGTATGTAAATGACTTTATTCAAGTAAAAAAAATCCTATCTTCAATCCAAAGGCTGACAGTCTTTACTGCAAGGAAAAGGGGAATGACAAGTAGAGAAACTACACATATTACTTACCTCGTCCAGCCATGTAACATTGGTTCCGACAGATGACTTAGAAGGTTTCGATAATTGGAAAAATCTTTTTCTGAACTTCCAATCACCAGACATGAAGGCTTACACTTGTGTGTACTATAGGTCACCTGAGAATAGCATGGGTAAAATATCTGCAAATGCAAAGAACAAAACTTGTAAGTGTTATATTTATGAATTAAAATGTCACTTAAGAGTCAAGTAGTTCATCTGACTGGCAAAACTGCTAAAATTATATCCGAAAATATATAATGACAAATGACATTAAACAGCATAATTTACTGAAGTCAACAATGCGCGAAAACATACCACAAGAATAAAATTTTTCGTCCAAAGTGAAGCACAAATAGTAGGCAGATAGGTGTAATTTGGTTTGTTTGTGTGTGTGTGTGTGTGTGTGTGTGTGTGTGAACCTCCAGATGTCAGAAAGTCAGATCAGCCACAAACGTTGTACATCAACAGAGTATCAACCAAAACTCCGATATATTTTGTGCAATGTGCTGTCGTCCAGGAGAACATGCATAAATGGGATTTAATAGGTAACATTTGACCCATGGAACACCTGCATATTAGCTGTGAGCATGTATTACCTAGAGTTCCCGTGTAGAGGTCAGTAGAGCATCAGTTGATTGTACCAAGAGACCTGAATTCAAGGACTGGTTACACCAATTTTTCTGCTGTAGCACATGTAAAACTGTTAATTGGGGCAACATATTCCTGACATGTGAAAGGACTGTTTGGAGTTTATAGTAATGTTATATTGGCAGTGCGCTTTCACTTCATTTATTTGAAAGTGGAAAACATATAGAGTACTTCTGTAGTTTCATAGAATAAACATAAACAATTTGTACACAAGAAGAACAATTGCATCACACATGCAAAAATATTAATAGTAATAATAATAAAAATAACAATAACAGTAATAATAATTATTATTACTATTAACATTTCCACATGAGTGAAGCAATTCTTTCTATATTTTTCTGTTCTGATTGTTTATGTTCATTCTCTGGAACTATAAATGTACTCAATAAGTTTGCTGCTTTCAAATAAATGAAGCGATAGCAGACTGCCAATAGAACATTGCTATAAAATCTGAACAGTCATTTTACATGACAAACTGCCTATTGGCTTCTGTCTCGGGTTCTTCGGCCGACATTCATCTAATGATTTTTCTGACGTTTCGCCAGCACGAGTGGCTGGCATTGTCAAAGCTTCACCCTCCATTGCCGGTGGTGAACTGGAGCCGAGCTCGCGGGCGCAGGCTATATGTACCTGGCGCGCCAACGTCCGAGGGCTTCTCCGCGGTCATTTCCGGTGCGGTTCTCCTCTTGCTACCTGCGACGGTCGTTCGCTGCAGTACGGGAAGCCAGGATCCGTTGACCTTAAGGCTTTCCTCTTTCTTGTTCAAACTGTTCGCGAACAGTTTGAACAAGAAAGAGGAAAGCCTTAAGGTCAACGGATCCTGGCTTCCCGTACTGCAGCGAACGACCGTCGCAGGTAGCAAGAGGAGAACCGCACCGGAAATGACCGCGGAGAAGCCCTCGGACGTTGGCGCGCCAGGTACATATAGCCTGCGCCCGCGAGCTCGGCTCCAGTTCACCACCGGCAATGGAGGGTGAAGCTTTGACAATGCCAGCCACTCGTGCTGGCGAAACGTCAGAAAAATCATTAGATGAATGTCGGCCGAAGAACCCGAGACAGAAGCCAATAGGCAGTTTGTCAACAAGTGGCCACGAAAGCCTCAACAATTTTGTAGTCATTTTACATGTCAGGAATATGTTGTCCCATATAACAGTTTCACACGTACTAGAGTACAAAAACTGGCATAACCAGTACTCGAACTGGGGGATATTTGGTACAACAAACTAATGCTCTACCGGCTCCCCACGGGAGCTCCAACGACAGATGCTCAGAGTTACGCTTTTTGTCTACTCCGTAGGTCAGGTATTACTTATTACACATGTTCTCCTGGACAATAGCACATAGCAGAAAATATATCACAGTTTTGGTTGACACTCTGTCAACATACAACTGTTGGGGCTGATCTGTCTGACACCTGGAGGTTTGGGTGTTAGTATTTTTCTACCTGTCTGCACTGGGTGTTATAAATGCCACATTCCTGACTACAACAGCCTTTAGTAGCACTACATTTTGTAATCTCCATTAAATTTTTTAGTGTATTTTTAGCTGCTTCATTAGTGTGGTTTACTTATGCAGTGAATAGACCAGAACATTTTTAATGAGTGTGACAATGGCTGGGGAAGCCTATGCCCCCACATATTTTTTAACAATTGTGCAAACTCTGAAAGATATATGAAAATGCACCTGGTATAAAATATTTCATGTCAAACAAGGTAACTTTGTGGTTAAGTGTCAAACTACAAATCCAAAGGTTCAAGGTTCAATTCCTAGGATTTTTTTCTCTCAATTATCTCTTCTTTCATCTCTGGAAATGAATTGTACACAAGAAAGATACTGAACTGCACCATAATTTGTAGTCCAGATTCAACTACAGTTCCCCTTATAATGGGCTGGTTAACTCAGTTCAAAAGTTGGAGAAGGCAAGAGCATAGCACCTCCAAGGTCCATTCTAGTAAAGCTCTGTGGTATTCAAAGCAACCACGATGTTGAAGACAGTCATACCATCTTTTACAATGGGATGTAGCAAAGCCAAGCATGATTTATGCAACAGTTTTCAGTACATAAAAGACGGAAACTGAAGTCTCAAAAGTCTTCTATGCAACAATAACTACTTAAGAAATCATTTGTAAAAGTAAAAGTAAAGTATTTGGTGCAAGATCATGATAGGGTTATAGACCTGACTGCAGGCAGCATGCATCCTTTCTTCCCTGCAGCACCAGAAGGGGGAGAGTTGCAGGCCCACTGCCCCAGCTGTCTTTTACCCGCAATAAAGACCCCCGGTGTTCTACGATAGCAGGCTGAACGGACCTGTGGCCACTCTGGAAGGACTTGTACAAGGGAAATTCTTGCCCCTGTCCAGAATTGAACCTGGGAACTTCACAGCCAGAGTCTAGTGCTCTACCTGCTAGACCACCACAGCAACAAGAAGTAACTTTTAATGGATTATAACAGAAATAAAATTCAAACAGCAGTGATTATTATAATAATGAAAACAATCAATTATTGACATAATTATTTAATTGGATTCATAAACAAAACTACTCAGCAAGCAGCAACAGAACACACACATAAAAGAATGCCACAATTGGCAGGCTTTCGGAGCCAGTGGATCCTTCTTCAGGCAGAAGTGTTGAACAGGAAGGAAGAAGGGTGAAGGGAAAGAACTGGAGAGGTCTAGGAAAATGGGTAGATTCCAGGAAAGTCACCCACAACCATGGATCAGGGGAGATTTACCATAAGGGATGACTCAGTCTTTCCTTCTCATCCTGTACAATACGTCTCCCCAGACCCACGGTTCTGGGTAACTATCCCGAAATCTACCCCTTTTCCTAGACCTCTCCAGTCCTTTTCCTTCATCCTTATTCCTTCCCCTTCAACACTTCTGCCTGAAGAAGGAGCCACTGGCAACAAAAGCTTGCCAATTACAATAGTCTTTTATGTGTGAATCTTGCAGTCGCTTGGAGGGGAGATTTTTTACTTATCCCATTAAATATCTGTGATTATTAGGAATATAGGAAAATTCATACAAGTTGCTATAACTACTAAAGTCACAGATTGTGGCTGCATCTGCAGATTGGCTGCACTATGCGGAGGAGAAGGACCATACGTGCTTCATTCCTTCCTTCAACCATACTGTGTTGAGTATTCCAATTCTGTCAGAACTGTAATGAGGAATCAATAACTCTCCTCCTCAAAACCTTACACCCTACACCAGGCTGTTCCAGCTCAAGTGCCTGAGCACAGGAGGCCAGATGCTGTGTCTCTTGGCAAAGCACCTACAGGTAGGTGTGGGCAAATGGTTCATGCATGTGATACAAAGGCATGAATATGCTCCAATAGGGCTGCCTGGCAGGTAATACTTGCGATTGCAAGAGGTCACCTGCAAATCTCAGGTTGTTAAGACACTTCACATTGATTCTAATTCCTTTTATTCTCAGTTTAATTCAGTCAATGTTATTTTCAGAACAGCAGAGAACACCTTGGCAGAGAAAGGAGCACCATGTTTTGCTCCTCTGTGAACTGAAAACTTTTGAGTTAGTTTCCTGACACTAACAAATGTTGTAGAAGTTTTGCATATATGGTGCAGGATTTTAACATAAGTCATCTCCAATCCTTGCTCAAATAAGACTTGCACAGCAGCAGGATGGCTAATTGAATCAAGGCCTTCTCAAAATCTAGAAACAGAGATACTTTGCACTAGTTTGCTCTGCTTATTAAGTCCCAGAGAACAAAAATATCAAATACAGTGCTGAAGCTACCATGGCATGCAGCCTGATCAAATAGTTTGAGCTGCATCAAGGATGGGGCTGACATAATTTAATAATATGCTTGTAAAAGTTTTGTACAAAACACAACTTAGGCCTGTAGGATGATAGTGACAGTTTTTTTATGAACAGAACTGCCCATCATAGGAAATGCTGGGAACTGTGACTTTGTTGGACCCATCAGTTGCTGTCACATGTCTGCACCTGTGTATCTCCCAGAGGCTCTGACCCAAGTTTCTCACAGAGTCATTACATTTCAGTGAGTGAAATGAGCTGACACGTTTAATGGCAAGCTGAATGTAATACAAAATGGTGCTCAACAATAAAACAGCATGTATTCATTATCATGTGTTATGTGAAGCACAATTCACAGAAAATGTGTTAGTACAAGAGTTTAAGACCTCAAGTGTTATAGCAAAAACATCTGCAATACAAGACTTATAAAGGTACATTTCCAAGTGTAAATAAACTATCTTGATGAAACTTAATTTCGTTCATCATATTAGATGTTTCAGAAAAGCCTGAAACTGTATCGTTCATGATTCAAGTAATGAAAACTGCACAAGTTACTTATTCTCTCTCTTATCCCCACGCCCCTCCTCAAAAATTGGTTCAAATGGCTCTGAGCACTATTGGACTCAGCATCTGAGGTCATCAGTCCCCTAGAACTTAGAACTACGTAAGCCTAACCAACCTAAGGACATCACACACATCCATGCCCGAGGCAGGATTTGAACCTGCGACCGTAGCGACCGCGCGGTTCCAGACTGTAGCGCCTAGAACCGCATGACCACACCGGCCGGACCACCCCTCTCCTCTGCGACTCCTTTAGCGCAACGTGTTTTGAGGATTTATTCTCATTTTCAAGTGCATTTGTTAATATGAATATGTCTGCATGTGTGATTTTCTACCTTCTTTGCATCTTTTTGAAGTTAGACTGCAATCGGAAAATTGGACAAAATAAATCTTTGAGTGTTTTTAAATGTTAATGTTAGAGGTGGTATTTTTGTTTGTCTGCTTACAGGTATTCTGTCTCCTCCAGTACACAGAATATCACACACAGGCAAATCATCATTTACACTGTTTGTTTAGAAAACATGCTACAGTGTTTAAGCATCAAAAAATAAGTAACTCATGCAGTTTTCATCATTGAAATTGTTACAGTTATCATATGCAGAAGAAACCTTTTAAAAAATTAACTGATTCATTATCTAGTTTGTCATTGATAATTTTTTCTCTTTGCTTTTTATGGTGTACAAAAATTTAAAGTTCTTCCGTTACCCATTTCTTCAAATGTTTCTCCTGCATATGATACATGTAACAACTTTCATAAATATGTACATTTCCTCATTAGGAAGAAAGTAATCAATAATTTAGTAGTCAACAGTGGTAAAAATACATCTCATAATTTACAACCTTATATACATAGATAATGTAATCCAAAAAGAATGTAACAACTGTGACTGTGTATAAACTCTTTGTGAAGACATAGTTTGTAAACAAAAAGCTGTGTGTATGTGATATTCTGTATAATGGAGGAGACACAATACCTGTAACTAGAAAAACAAGTACTATCTCTAACATTGGCATTTAAAACACTCAAACATTTATTTTGAGCGATTTTCCACTTACAGTGTAACTTCAAAAAGACGCAAGAGGGGCAGAAAATACTCATGCAAACATCACCAAACATACGCATGTACACAAATGCACTCGAAAATGACAATAAGTTCTCGAAACACATTGTGCTAAGCATAAAAAATAAGTAACCTGTGTAGTTTTCATTACATCTTGATGAAACTTGGCTAGTGTGTAGAGGGGCAAAATAATGCAATATGAATTTTTTTTGTTTGTGTCCAATTTCACTTTAAAGTGGGGAAACACACTCCAAATGGTAATTTGGCATATTACGTTTAGAGGGAATATCTTCGACATGATGACATATAAAAATGTTTCTCATATAAAAGTTGGTACATAATATTTTTGATAACTCTTAATCAACTTTTGTAATAATTTGAAATTTTGCAAAAAACTTCACTACCACTAACTAATTTTGAAAAATGGAAACTTCTGTTACAACATAAATGAAAGAAGCTCTCAAGCTAATACATCCATGTATACTAAAGCTAATTTCTGAAATACCATTTTTGGAAAATAAGCTGTACACGATGTGTTGTCAGAATATTTTCAACATACCTAATTAAAATTTAAACCTTTATTATTATTCTAATTATTTACTTTAGTTTTTGTCATTCACATATTTGTTTTTCATTAGCTGAAAATAATAAGTAACTCACTATTATGATATAAAATTATTACAATAATAATAATCTGTAAAAAATGCTTAAAACATATTTTTTACAGCATGCAAATAAAATGAATGAAATTTCTTCAGATAACATACATGACAGAGAACATAATATAAAACAAAATTCTGCAGGATTTCAAACTGTCATGGGCGACTCTAAATATTCTGATTTATATCAGGTATATTTCAGCAGATTTTTAAGCAAAACATTGAATGCCACATATGTCCAATTGCTGTACCTGTCCTGTCGAGCCAAGTGAACAAGTTCCTTCTCCTCAGGTACAATGCTCAAAATGGTTATTTCACCACCTCAAGAACATAACAGTAATACAGATTTTTCTCCCACTCTGGGAAATAAAATTTCTCTCAAAGATCTCCTCACAAGGGCAAATATTAGTTTACCAGATTTTGATAATGTCACAATGGGAACTTTAAAAAGAGATTTTCGAATTCTCAGTCCAAAGTCATCATTATTTTCTTTTAAAACTATAAAAAGACAGGTGGTCAGTGTGTAAAAACTGTTTTGAGCATTGCACCTGAGGACAAGAAACTTATCCATCTGATCATCTCAAAATGCTCAAGGGCACAGTTACAGCCATGGAACTCAGATGACCTTTGATGCTGGAAGAACTTTGTGGGAAGATCAATAATTACGGAAAAGATAGACTGCTACTCACTGTAAAAATGTCACACTGAGTTGCAGACAAACACAACAAAAAGACTGTTACACATTAAGATTTCGGCCAAAGCCTTCATCAAAAAAGAAAAAGACACATATGCTTTCACAGAAGCAAACACACATGCATCCACACTTCACACACATGACTGCTACCTCTGGCTGCTCCTCGGGCCACACTGAAACTAAAGTGCATTGAACAGTAATAATAATCCATAGTGGAGCAGGGAAGGGGGAGGGATAGCAGGGTATGGGTGTGGCAAGAGGAAACAGTGCTGTCTTGAGGAGTGTACAGGGACTAGAGGTGGCAAACAAGGCTACCTGGCGCAGTGTTGGGAGACTGTGGGAGTGGGGTGCGGGAGTGTGGGGCGTGGGAAGAAGGGAGTGGAAAGGAGATAAGCAGAAAAGGGGAAAATATTATGGGTGCACCATTGGCAAAGAGCAAAGCACACCAGGGTTTACGGGAGTGAGTTGGGGTGAGGTGATAGGACAGAGGGAGCAGAAACCATGAGGTGGAGGGTGTGGGGATAGCAGGTTATTGTAGGTTGAGCCAGGGTTGGTTTTGGGAGCAGAGAATGTGTTGTAAGGATAACTCTCATCTGCACAGTTCAGAAAAGCTGGTGGTGGAGGAGAGGATCCATATGCCTCGGCTTGTGAAACAGGCACCGAAATCAAACATGTTATGTTCGGTACATGCTGTGCTACAGGGGTGTCCTCTTTGCTCTTGGTCACAGTTTGCAAGTGGCTATTCATCCTAGTGGACAGCTGGTTGGTTGTCATACCAACATAAAAAGCTGAGCAATGGTTGCAGCAGACTGGTACAACACAAGGCTGCTTTCACAGATGGCTCAGAATCTCATGCAATATGATAAGTCTGTGACAGGACTGGAATAGGGTTTGCTGGGTGAGTGGATTGGGCAGGTCTTGCACATGAGTCTTTCCCAAGAATATCATCCCTGTGGCAAGGGGTTGGGATTTGAAGTGACTCTCATTTTGGTATGATTACCAACCAGTTATCCACCAGTATAAATGGCCACTGAGAAACTGTGGCCAAGAGCAAAGTGGACCATCCTGTAGCACAACATGCAGATGGGAGTTATCCTTGCAAAACATTCTCTGCTCCCGAAATTACCCCGGCTTCAACCTATGTTAACCTACTATACCAACATCCTACACCCAACGGTTTCCACCCCCTCCGTCCTATTATCTCCCAATTGAGGTCCATTCACCTTCATAGTGCACTGCTCTCAGCCAACGCACCTACCTGTATTTTCCCTTTTTCTGCTTCTTTCCCTCCCATTCACTTCTTTTCACTTCCTTTCCTCCCCCATGGCCTTCTGACACTGCATAAGGTAGCCTCGACTGCCACCTCTAGTCCCTGCACGTTCCGTCAGGCAGCACTGTTTCCTCTTCCCCACCCGTACCCTGCTATACCTCCCCTTCCCGGCTCCACAACCGATCGTTGCTCCTGTTTGACACATTTCAGATTCAGTCTGGCCTGAGCAGCCAGCGACAGCAGTCATGTGTGCTTGCTTGTGTGAATGCATGTGTGTTTTTTTCTTTTCTGATGAAGGCTTTGGCTGAAAACTCAATGTGTAACAGTCTTTTTGTTGTGAAACTTCCTGGCAGATTAAAACTGTGTGCCCGACCGAGACTCGAACTCGAGTTCGAGTCTCAGTCGGGCACACAGTTTTAATCTGCCAGGAAGTTTCATATCAGCACACACTCTGCTGCAGAGTGAAAATCTCATTCTGGAAACATCCCCCAGGTTGTGGCTAAGCCATGTCTCCGCAATATCCTTTCTTTCAGGAGTGCTAGTTCTGCATGGTTCACAGGAGAGCTTCTGTAAAGTTTGGAAGGTAGGAGACGAGATACTGGCAGAAGTAAAGCTGTGAGGACCAGGTGTGAGTCGTGCTTCGGTAGCTCAGATGGTAGAGCACTTGCCCGCAAAAGGCAAAGCTCCCGAGTTCGAGTCTCGGTCGGGCACACAGTTTTAATCTGCCAGGAAGTTTCATATCAGCGCACACTCCGCTGCAGAGTGAAAATCTCATTCTAGTCTTTTTGTTGTGTCTGTCTGCAACTCAATGTTTGTTCTTTACGATGAGTAGCAATCTATCCTTTCCATAATTGTTGAAATTCCAAACTGTCTCCATTGTTTGTGAGAACAATTTCAGATTTAGTTCTGATAAATGTTTATGTCAGTCTCCACTTTAGATACAATATAATCAAGCTGCAGTCACTAGTACATAATCAGTTCTCTTTGCCAAGGCTTACCAATGTACTGAAATAAGTATGATACAAATCACAATATGTACAGGATCACCGACGATATTCTGAAATCCTGCTGAATTTTGTATTATATTGTGTTCTCCATCAGGTATACTATGCGAAGAATTTACACTCATTTTACGTGCACGGTGTAAAAAAACACATCATGTTTTAAGCTTTTTTTACACATTATCAAATTCTGCAATAATTTTGCATAATAATAATGAGTCACATATTACTTTCAATTAACGAACCCTACGTATGAAGGAGGGAAAAATAAATAAATAAATAAAATGTAAAATAACAATTTAAAACAGAAAACAAATATAAGTAAAATAAATAATTATAATAATAATCAATATTTAGATATTTTAATTGAGTATGCTGAAAATTCTTTGACAGCACACTGTGTACAGCTCTTCTTTTTCCCATGAATGGTATTTCAGAAACCACCTTTATTACATGTGGATGTATGTGGCTTGAAAACTTCTTTAATTTATGTTGTCAAACATCTTCATTTTCAAAATTAATTAGTGGTGGTGGGGTATACCGTAAAATTTCAAATTATTACAAAAGTTGATTACACAGTAATCTAGAACGTTAATTACATATCATTTTTTATAAAACATAATATGTCAAGTTATCTTTTGAGGCATGTTTTAATCCTTAAAAGTGGAACTGGGCACAAACAAAATAATATGTATGACTTTACTCTGGTCCCTCTACAAACCTGCCAAGTTTCACCAAGATAGTTTATTTATACTTGGGAACGTTGCCTTGTTAGTGATAAAATCATGGCCATTTCCAGCATCTTCTGTGTTGTTCATTACCAGGGATCAATTGCACAGCAATCTTGTTGTAATTTATTATTATTATTAACAAGTTGAGCCGCTATGGAATGTGTGGTAACAACCAAATTCATTTTAGTGTCTAGGTCTTGTTCTTGTTCCAGCTTTGACTTCCTGCCAGTATCTTATGAGCCCAGCAGGAAATACCTGTTTATGCTCTTCGGGTAATGGTCCTCTCTGTCTTTTGGACATTGATGCCATTTTAAAACCTTGGTACATGTTCAGCAATCTTCTAAATTTATTCCTGTCAGGAATTTTTCTTTCTGAGATAGCAATCTGCCAAAGCTCTTTTTCACATTCTTCAAACCATCTTGACCTTGTTTTCTTACATTGGCTGAAACTCCATATTCTTTTAGTTAGTCGGTCACAGTCAATCCTCATGAGATAATGTAAAATAACAATCGTCTCTTCTTAATGGATGCTGTGACAGGCTCTGTCTTACTGTACAAGTCCTCATTTGCTCTCATTCGCCATTGTCCATCAACCTATCTATTACCTAGGATTTTCCTTAATATCCTACGCTCTTGCTTTTCCAGCCACTCAGCTTGACCTAGTCTATTCATGATCAAAGTTCCGGACGCATATAAGCCCTCAGGTTTGACAACTATATAATAATGTCGGAACTTGGCCCCTATACTCATAGACTTTTTGTTACAGGTATTCTTTGTCAGTTGGTATGCTTGGTCTAACTTCCTCATCCTGGCATTAATTGCTGCTTCTTCTAATCCATTCTCCTGGATGACTTCACTGAGATACCTGAAATTCTTAACTCGTCCGATATTTCCAAGATTGGTGATCAGCCATTCATGTCCATCACAGATGTTCGTCATATATTTTGTCTTTTGAATAGAGATCTGGAGTCCGACTTTTTCAGCAATTTCTGACAGCCTATTGATCTTGTTGACTGCTGACTATATTGTTATCAAAAATGGCCAGGTCATCCGCAAAGGCCAAGCAGTCAATGTACACCAATTTGTTCTTAGGACCACGTCTGAACTGCTCTTCATTTGTTTCTTCTTGGGCTAACAACTTTCTCCACTCTCGAATGACCTTTTCCAAGATGCAGTTAAATAGGAGTGGGGATAGTCCATCTCCTTGTCTTATGCCTGTTCTGATTGTAAAGGGTTCTGATATCTCACCCATAAATTTTATTTTTGACACTGTGTTAGTGAGAGTTTGTCTGATCAGCTTTCTTGATGTATCATCTACCCCAAATCCTTCCAAAATATGCAGTAATGCCTGTCGGTCAATGGAATCATATGCCTTCTGAAAATCAACAAACATGACCATGTAGTTATTTCCTCCAGTTTTTTTGTACCTGATAATTTTCTTCAGATTAAAGATCTGTTCTGGGCAAGAATGGCCCTTTCAGAAACCAGGTTGATATTCCCCAATCAGTTGGTCAAGACGACCTTCTATTCTGCTCTGTATCGTTTTGGAGAGAATCTTATATGGGACAAATTGTTGTAAATATTTTCTGGAACAGTTTTATTTTACATTAACAATACTTATAATACACTGAAAATGGAGAAAGACAAAAAATGTTACTTTTGCAGGGGGGCAGCAAGCATGCGTAAAAAAAGATACCTCTCTGTTCCATAAACTTACAAATGGGAAGAGTTCAACCAAGCCAAAAGTAAAGGATTAAATAGCAAAGTCATCCAAAACCACACAATTTGTATGTGGTTCCTAATCATTTACTTCACTTTTGGAATTTACAGTAATACAATAGTAAAAAATAAATAAATAAATTTACACCACTGTAATTTAATTACAGTACTACAGCTGGAGTATCTCTTATTGTACTTGTGTTAGAAGAGATGCCAGACTTACCCTTTTTGGAGCTTTTACTGAAGATGATAAACGTGGATACTGGGCTGTTATCTGAGAAGTGCTCTTACGAGCTGTGGAACGATGGGTAGGCTCAAAGTCCTCTGTGACTGCTTCACGATCATCTGCAAATAATTTTAAGAAATAGATCATATTCAAAAGAAAGTGCAGTTATTAAATGTTCAAATTTAATTTCCTCAAATGTCACATTATTTGAGTATCACTACTAATCTGCAGAGAAAACATCCTCTCAATTTAGTATTGTGTGAGTTATCTGTATCTCTATCTGTCATCTCCCAATCTGATTCCCCGTCCTGCAAGTTGGTCGAGTAGGCAAAATTACACTTGCAAACAAGAGAAAGAACAGTCAGCTTTTGTACTGGGCTGTTCCGCACCAATAATGATATGGGAAGGTAGAATATCTCTGAAAGCAGAAAAAGATACGATACTCTCCAACCAACAGCATTTCTGATAATTTACAACTATGCTTACAGTTTGACTGGAAGAAGACCAGGCAAAGGAAGACTGTACACAAGTATTACATGTCCTAAGTCTTTAGTTTTCTGTTGATTAAAAATAAGAGAAATAAAGAAATATTGCCAACATTGCATATACTGTAACTAGTCCTGTTGTTCACCACTTCAAAGCACCACAGCTAAGGAGGGTGGTTACCACATGAAACAATTCATGGAACAGGTACGTTCCTTCCAAACTTAAGAGGGTCTTCCAATTATTACAGGGGCCTGGATGATTTGGTGATAGGTGAAAGCATAGGCAATAATCCTGTCCATACTCCGCAAGCCACCTTATGGTGTGTGGTGGTGGGTACCTTCCTTTCTCAATCCACTCACGAACACAGCTTGGGAAAACAATCATCTATATGCTTCCATGAGAGCCTTAATTCCTCTTATCTTCATGGTCCTTGTGCGAAACGTATGTTGTTGATGTCTTCCTTCAATTCGACTTGGGGGATATCCCAAACACTTGAGCAGTGCACAAGAACGGGGGAATATCCCAAGCACTTGACGGGGCACAAGAACGGGTCACACTAGTGTCCTATATGCGGTTTTCTTTACAGACCAACCACATTTTCCTAAAATTCCACCAATATACTGAAGTTGACCAATCAGCTCCCTACAATTTTTATGTACTAGCTTCTTTTCATACTGTTTTGCAATGTTACGTCTACATATTTGATTGTCATAACTGTGTCAAGCAACACATGACTAATGCTCTATTCAAACATTATGGGATTGTTTTTCCTACTCATCTGCATTAACTTACATTTTTCTGTGTTTAGAGCTAGCTGCCATTCATCATGCCAACTAGAAATTTTGTCTAAGTCATTTTGTATCCACCCGCAGTCACTCAATGATGACACCTTCCCGTACCCAAGAGCCTCATCAGCAAACAGCTGCAGACTGCTGCTCACCCTGACCCTCAGATCATTTATGGATATAGAGAATAATAGCACCTCCCTGGGGTACTCCTTATGATACCTTGTCTCTGATGGACACTCGCTTTTTCCTTGAAAAATTGCCTCTAAAATTCAGATGCACTTTATATTCAAAATTAATATAAATTGCCCAGTGTTTGATTTAAAATTTCTGCCAGTCTTACAAATGGCCATATATTCAATGCCATGGGAAACCTATCTCTATCTGGCAACAATGGAGTCAACTGGCAGCAGCAGTGCACTGATGGGACGAACATGAGCTCCAGGGTTCAGGATGTACACGTGTACGAGGAAAAAAAATTCCTGGATTTTTCCCGGATTTCCCAGTTAATAATACAATTTCTCCTGGATGAAAACACATTTTTTCCATGTTGAGTAACAGTATACTTTTCCTCGAAACTGTAAAACTTATCAATCCTTTCAATGGTTGTGGTTTTATACACCAGCGTGGAATTTACCGGCAGTTTAGAAAATAAAACTCAGGGGGAAAAAACACGTTTTGAAAATATGTCTGATGTGCAGCAACATGTACACTGCATTTTTCGTATTACGAAAGTATAAATTCAAATTCCACCAAACACTGCAAGTTACTTTACGAAGGATTGAAATCGAGACTGCGATGCGCTTTTGTAAGCCAGTCGTAGCTCATGTCAAGTGATCTCACCAGCCGATGACAGCGGATATTCAGAGCATAGGACACATGATGTAGTCAGCCAATAGAAACATCACTGTTAAGTAGCGCAAACACACAAATAGCAAAAGGTAATGGTTTAAATTAATATACATAGTGTTGCTACAAGAAAATAAAAGCTTTTACATATAATATTGGTCTCTAAGATTACTAAGCTGCAAGAGAAGCTAAGTTTTCACACATAATGTTGATCTATTTTGTGTGTGTTACACTTAAGATACATCACAGTCGTCCTGAAGCCTTTGACACATTTTGCTGTTGGCAGACGCGTGTTTGAGCACAGTGTTTTGTTGTTGTATATGGTGCATTTCCTTTTCAACTTAAGTAGCAAGAAACATGCCATCAAATAATATAAATGTAACTGAATAATATTAAAGAAGCTAGTACAACAACAACGTTTTCTTACTTTCATGTGCAAGAAAACGTTTTAGCATACCTTTTATCTCTTTGTCCAATTCTTCTTCCTCTTTCAGAGTGTATTGAATATATGGATCACCTCTCTAAAAAGAAACAATACAGAAAATGAACAAAAGATATTAAATAACACATGGCTAGGGACAGGAAAAAATCATTTTATTTTGTGGACAAAGTCAGTATTATCTTTTTCCAGTTTTTTTTATTCAACTGTAATTCTTTGCCAAATTCACTGTTTTTACCAAATATGGCGTTGTTTTGTGTCAAATTCAATGTATTTTTGCCAAATTCAGTTTTATTATTTCCAAGAGTTGTCATTATTTTTGTCAAATTTGTTGTTTTTCTTTTTCTTTCTTTTACTTTACTAGATTCAGTGTATTTTTTTGCAAAAGTTGGTGCAATTTTTTGCTGATTTTTTTTTTTGCCAAGTCTGGTGTTTTCTCCCACCCACATTCAGTTGATTGGTTGACTGGTGTGTGTGGGTGGTGGAGGTGGCGGGCAGGGGGGGGGGGGGGCACCGAACAGTGGTCATATGTCCCAGAATCCAATCTGGCAGAAGCTAAGGGAAGAACAACATCAACAACACAGTCCAGTCAATGGGAAAGAAAAACGAGCAAACAAAGAAGCAGAAGGAATGTCAGAGTGGTAGGAAGAGTAAAGAACAGGAAGGGGAAAGGGACGAGAAGAGGGGGGCACCCCAGAAGCACTACATAATCCATCCTGATCCCCACATCATACCATGATCATGACACAATGGGGACAACACTAGGGGAAGATGTCAGAACAAACGGGGATAGCACAAAAGACTAGACAAAACACATGGGACATGGAGGCAAGACCAAAGGCCTCCCAAAGCAATGTCAATGCTAACTGGGGGACTCCACATCCAGAAAGAAATTCAGGTGCTTAAACTGGGAAGACAAACCACTTTCACATAGAAAACTGAGGACGAATGTAACCATGCAAGCATTAGCCATTAACACTCAGGACCAAGATGCAAGCGCCATCCATTAACACTCAGGACCAAGAAAGTGGGAGGGCACATTTAGTGTGAAGGGCCAAACCTGGTCCAGCGACATATGGGTCATTGTGAGGGAGTCCCCGCAACTACATTGGGGGTTGGCTCGTTATAGTGTATTTAAAAAGAAACAACGTGGGTCAACCTGAATCTTCGAAAATAAAGTAGCAAATGATTGTAGATTCCCATTTGGAGAGGCAGAGGGAGGAGTGTCATGTAACAGGAGTCTCCTTAATCACATAAGTTTATTAGATGGGCAGGTCAGGGAGTGTGGGAGAGAGTGGGGTTGGCAAAGTATTGGCCCAAAACTTAGCGAAAAGGGATCTGACATGATGCCACAAATCCACGCACAAGGGATGAGCATGGAAAGACCAGATATCAAAGACACAAATAACCAGGAGCTGGGATAGCCAAACCACAAGGGAGGGATCCCAATATCAACCGGAATACTATCGACAGGGCTAGTGCGAGAGACACTGATAGCCAAACAGAAACCACGATGATGGACCGGGTCCAAAAGAAGCAGTGTGTAAAGGGCAGCTGAGTCTTAAACTTGATAACCATAGTCCAAATGGGATGGTCATAAGGCCCAATAAAGGCAGAAAAGAGTTGAACGATTCACACCTCAACAGGTGTAAGCAAGGAAGCTGAGGACACTGGGTTTAGGGAGACATCCAATCTTTGGAAGGCGAATACGGGGCAACCAAGTAAGCTTGTCGTCAAAAATAAGACTCAAGATACAGAAATGGGGGACTATGGTCTCGTCTTGGGCATCAAGGTAGAGATCTGGATCAGGAGGGACCTTAGTACAGAGACAGAAATGCACTGCTGGTGATTTACGGGAGCAGAATTGAAAACTGTGAGAGAGAGACCATGCAGAAGTGAGCCCACTGCCATCCTGTAACTGCTGCTTTGCAGAGGCTACTGAGTGGGAACTAGCCCACATACAGAAATCATACACATATGCAGGGGAGGCCACAAGTCCATTAACAGTGATGAGTAAAAGAAGGACACTTAATACAGAACCTGTGGAATGCTATTCTCCTGCGTCCATTGAGAGCTGAGAATGGTGCAAACCCAAACTCAGAACAACTGGTGGGACAGGAACTGACAAATAAAAATTGGCAGGCAGCCCCAAAGACACAACTTATGGAGTATAGTTAGATGTAATGGTAGCATGCCATGTCATAGACCTTATGAAGAGCAAAGAAAACTGAGACAAGATGGCGTTACTGTGACAAGGCCTGCCGAAGCGCTGTTTCCAACCACAGCAGATGATTGATCAGAGACCATCCCTCCAAAAACCACAATGCTAAGGAGACTAAAGGTCCCATCATTCGGGACCCAACAGAGCTGACGAGCCACCATTTGGTCAAATAACTTGCAGGGGACATTGGTCAGACAGACTGGGTGGTAAACATTAAGTATGATGGATCCTTACTGGGCTTCAAGAAAGGAACCACAATACTGTCCCTCCACTGAGAGGGGAAACACCTTGGAGCCAAAAATGTTTAAATGCCTAATGGAGATATTGTTGTTGTGGTGGATTGAGGTGTTGAAGCAATTGGTTTTTATGGATGGAATCAAAGCCAGGGCTGAATCACAGGGAAAGAGGAGACGATCAGAAGCAGCTCCCATTCAGTAAAAGGTTCATACAAAGGCTATCCGGGAGGGCAATGTCCAGGATGGATGGAAGATGGCTGTTGGCAACCCTGGAGGGTGCAGAGCATAGTCCACAACTGTGGCGAAGGGACAGAAAAATCTAAGGAGGAGGCCAAATATTCACAACACACCCACTTTCTCTGTTTGATTAAATAACAGGCTTTGGTGAAAAGGCGTTTAAAGGTAATAAGACCAGCAGAGGACAGATGCTGCTAATGCATTGTAAGGCTTGATGGCAATCAAAGACGGTGATCACTATGACTGGCAGTTTAAGGGGTACATCGAGTTTGGGACAGCAATGCAAGCAGTGTGAATAATCATATCGGATATGTCACAGACAACTTCATCAATACAACCTGATAAAGAGTGGGTAACACAGCGTGATGCCAATCAGCACAATGGAAAGCCCAGAAAGGTAACCTGGCCATCAGGAAGTGGGAACAGAATGAGAGAATTAAATGACAGTAGCCACTATCGCAGAGGTCATCATGCAGCAACCATTGTAATGAAGGGGAAGGTGAGGGGAAGAGAGTGAAAGATCAATGGCAAAGAAACTGCCACAAGTAGCACTAAAATAGGTACGGGCACCATCACTAAGGTGGTATGGGTCATGGCCCACAAGAAACTGGTCTCTGAGGAGGACCTGAATAGATGAAAAAGCACTGACGCAAAAGAGGTGATGGGCATTAAAATCCCCAAGGAGGAGCAAGCAGGAGGGAAGAGTTGCTGAATGAGGGCAGTTAGGGCTGTGGGCATAGATAGCCTGTCAGGAGGGAGACAGAGAGTCCAAACTGTGGCAGCAGGGTCCAAGTTGAATAAGTAAAATGAGATTCCTGGAGAACAATACAAGCTGTGGAGTAAATGGAAATAAGGAATTGCAACCTTAGAAGATGGTGGTAGTATCCATTACAATTCTACTGGATAAGCAGGGAACGGGGGTCCAAATGAGAGGTGAACAGGCCAATGCCGGTCATGCTCCTGGGTCACCACCCATCAAGTCATCAGAGGTTGGTATGGAGTAATGGACGCCACATTGTTGCCAAAGTGGTCAAAGACAGGAAGGGCCGTATTTTGGGTGGCAGAATAAGTTTTGATCAACAGCGGACCTGACTGCATCTTAACTCCAAGGGTCTACTTTGCCAAACTTGTCCTTCATAATTTCCATGAAAAATAATCAGTTGGTGGCGGTGAAAGCATCCCCGTCAGTCCTGGTGCAGACCAGGTAGTGGGAAAAGGTTTCATCCCAAGCCATTGACCCTGGTCCTCCTCCCATGGAGTAGCCAGGGAAGAAAAGACCACAGCATCATAAAAACCAGCATTAAAAGATCCATTCCTAACTTAAGAGACATCCATAGAAGAATAGTCTGTTTTTTGGAGCTTACTGTGTTTCACACACAAAGGAGTTGCCCTGATACCACCCACTCCAATCAGGGGCTCTCCCTGAGGATGTCACACAGCCACAGCAAGGTCAGTCTGGGATGGCAGCTGTAGACAGCAATCACTCCTACGCATGGAAAGTTAGCAGTTCATGTATCAGAAGTGTGATCCCTGTGTTGTCAGAGGGCACAACCAAAAGGGTGCCTACGACCGCACCACATGGACTGGCTACTGTACTGGCTAGATAGAGCTAAAGGACAATGGTGTCAATGAAAAGATGGAAGAGGAAGTAAGACCCCACATAACAGATGCTAAGTAAGGTGTTCTTCCCCACCTGATCCACACTACGGAGACAAAATTAAAAAGACAAACTCCAAAAGGAGACCAAAAATGCCAAAAAGGCAAGTTGAAGGGACAGGGACAGGGATGGACACACACACACACACACACACACACACACACAAGGATTAGTTGATGGGGTTGGAGGGAGGGGTGGCTGGGGAGAAGCAAAATTAGAGGACCGTCCCCCTCCCCCCCAATGCAGAAGTAAATCAACCATTATTTTAAGATTATACACAAACTTTGGCCCTGAGATTATAACATGAAATGTAATTTTACCATTTAACAACTACCACTTACAAATATTAGTACCCTCCTCTTAATTACAACATTTTTATACAGCTAAATTGCAAATTTCAATATATTTTGTAAAAATCACTGATTTTGCATTATTCTACTAAAAACATAATTTTGCCTCATTTTTATTATTAGTGTTTTTGCGAAATTTTCCAGCCCTACACACAGCCTCTTTCTCTTGTAAACACCTTATAAGTTAAAACTTGACAATAATTAATCACTGTAAGCTGCAACATCAAATTAATTCACAGTCAACACGACTTACAACTTTACTGATTCTAATTTAGCATATTTACAATACAGGAAGGGGCAAATAAAAGTGGCCTGGATGAGCGACTACAACTGGATGTGAATGTATGCATATAACCACACCATGTGAAACACACACCATTTTCACACCCACCACGTGATCTACACTGGTTCACAACATAGTGCGGGCTGTGTCAGTGTGAGGGGCGCAGTGTAAAGGGGACAATGGTACTCACAGTGGAACAATGGGTGATCACTGTCGAAAGTTACGGGACAACAAAGTCATGGAAACGTGTGGTCAGCTGTTTGATGGTAAGTTTAATGGTATCAAAGTGCAAGCAAAGAGTGCCATGCAATGCTTAGTCCAAAAATGGCATCAGGCAGGATCTGTATCAAACAAGTCAAAAAAAATTCCAAATGGAGGTGGGAAAGACCTAAAGTTACTTCCAACAGGATGGAGCAACTGCCCATACAGCCGGCTGAACGTTGGAGACATTTACACAAACTTCACGTCTGACAAAGTTGGTAGCAGGGGTCAGTCTGGTTATGGCCCTAGCTGGCTAACTAGATCCCCTGATCTGTCAGTGTGCGATTAATTTGTGTGGGGTGCTCGAAGTCTAAGGTGTGTCGCAACAACCCTCATAATTCTCAAGAAATGTGGCAGAATGTTTCGGATGAGACAGCAGCAATTCCAGCAGTCCAGCTTTGATTTGTCTTCAGCAACTTGCTGAACATGGCCCGAAAGTGCTAAGATATGAATGGTGATCATTTTCAGCACATGTTATAGTCATGTTAGTACTGTATTTCCTTTCCTCCTTTGTTCCCTGGAATTCCAGGCCACTTTTATTTGCCCCACCCTGTATTCAGTGTCTGAAACATTTACAACAGTAGGAAGAATACACTTATTACCTTCCTCGCAAATGCTTTTGAGCGAGCAAACTGTTCCTTACAAGTCCTGTTATGTGCCTCAAAAAGTGGGTAAAAGCGAGCAGAGCCCCTGTAAATCCACTCTACATGTTTTCCGTAAGGCGTGAAAGACATTCGAGCAAGAGATGCATCTACTTCTAAGACTTTTGCATTGTACCACCTCCCTAGAATTTTTAAAATACAGGTTCATGAAAAAAATAAGGCACAATATTTTATGATTCATTCATGTTTCAAACATCTTCTGCATTCTATAAAAATTGAATCCACAGTAGTGTGAGAAATCACAAAGTAATCATTAAAAATGAATTAAATTTAGTCTACATGAGATATAGTGACACAAAGCTAAATACATAGAGTTATAACTTTATTACATGCCCTAAATTAGTGTTTGTTGAGGACACTACATCGAGTAAAAAGTCTACATCTCAAAGCATCAAATAAAATCAAATTGAACAAGACCTCAATAGACCTCTATTTCACCACAGTTTCTAGTCAAGTTCAAAATTTAATTATGTTGGCAACTGGATCCACGTGTCATGCTAAATGATAACCATTTTTCTGTTCTAGAGAGATTTGTTTCAATTTTGACTACAGCCTGGTCAAGTACACTTGACATTTGGTAGAGGATTAGTATCCTTTTTTGTGTGCCCAAGGCACCATTGTGTACCTTTGCAGTCCCTGAATTCTGTATACTCTCCACAGCAATTGCTACAGCAGGGATGCCATAAAGCAAAAATGCATTTTAACTGACTGACATCCACATGATGCGTGAGATTTCAATATTTCTTTGCAAGACAGATAAAACATTTTCATAATTGACCTACAAAGATAATAGGGGTTCTGTTGATCAGCAACATACTGGATCTGAGTTTTACAACAATATGATGTTCAATGCTTACAGATGACAATTGCACTCACAACACTCCCCTTTGATTTCTTGATGCATAGTCTGTTGCTCTCTATATGGAATAATGCAACTAGTGCCTTGCTTTAAAAGTTGTATTAAATTCACACAAAGTAAATGCTTCATTCAAAATGCTATAATAGCTTCATTACAATTGTGAAAGCTTTACTGTATACATACAAGAAAGAGTTACAGTACATTGCTTCTCACTGAGGTGTAACAGTAACAGGACAAATGCTTTGTAACTTATTTATCAGATTTTCAAACTCATTCTGCAAATTTGCAACACATATGGCTGCAATGAAAATAAACAATAATAAACATTAATAATAATAATAATAATAATAATAAACTGAACATCAAATGATATAACTATGGTTGATTGCATACCAATTACTAGATGTTCAAGGATTACTTACTATTCCACTCAGTTCTGACATCCTGTCCTTCTTGCACCTTAAGCAAAGCTTTTTCTGGGTACTTTTCCAAATAATTCTGAACAAATTCTCGAATCTCAATATGAACATCTTCCCACACATTCTGAGAACTTTCCACAACAAGACGTATATCTTCATGTTTAACATACTGAGAGCCACCATTATCAAAGAAGATGAGATACCTAGAAATTGATACACTTAGACAAGGCAACTTCTCCAATATGACATCTGCATCATCAGGCTACAAACACCGTAACTACATTTTTTTACAATTTCCTTACAAATTTATACCAGCTCTTCTATTTCTCAAACATGTGTAACTTTAAAGGCTCATTTAGCGCACAAACTGACCTCGTAACAATGTAATCTCTATGTTATTAATTCCTTTCATCTTTGGATTCTCTGCTAACTTTCCTTTAAACATAAAATAGATGGGGGTAGGGGTACAGAGTGTTATACGGAATAAAACAAATGCCATATGGATTACTTGATAGAAGGGCAAAGATTTTGTGCAGCTAATAATTTAACTAACTACTGATAGCTCAGTCAGAATTGTCATGCCTGTTTGGTAGTCTTCTGGCACAGTTCACATTGTCATGAATGAACCACTATATCACAACTTTTGTCAATGACAAGGTAACAGCTTTGGTGGAAAAACTAAGGAGTTCTACAACTGTGGATACAATATGACGTGTGTACGCACACATGCACATGCACACAGATACTGATGGGTCCTAAAAGTAAGTTTCCAGGGCTATGTGGTACCAGATGTATATGCACAAATTATGCAACTCATCATAAATAACAGGGCAGTGGTTTGAGGGTGTGGAGCTGGCGTTCAATAGCATCCAAAATGTGTTGCATCGGGTTCAGATCATGGGAATTTGGTTGCCAATCTATCAACATGAGTCCATTGTCATGCTCTTCAAACCACTGTAACATGATTCTGGTCTTGTACATGGACAGTTGTCCTGCTGGTAGATGCCAAACCCATCAGTGGAGACCTCAAGTATTAATGTATGCAGATGTTCTGCAATAATGTTCAAGTAGCCCACATCTATCGCGGTGCCTCTGATTACTGTCGCAAGTTCCAATGGAACATCAAGTGAATGTTCCCCATATAGCGTAATACAGCCCCCACTGGCATGCAATCAAGGCATAGAGCACTTTTGAGCAGATATTCACCTGGATGACAGCATATTTGAAGACGATCATCAACCTAGTGTAACAAGAAACATGATTCACCAGACCAGGCAACAGATTTCCACTGGTCCAATCTCGATGATCTCATGCTCACTGCAATCTTAACTTACAATGTCCTTGTGTCAATGCGGGAACAAGGAGGGGGCATCCAATGTGGAGCCCTATCTTCCAACAGTATGCACTTGGCAATATGCTCTAAGTCACTTGTCACTGCACCAACACTGCACTCCGTCATCCGATCTGCTGCAGATCACTGCCAATCCTGCTTTACAGTGTGTGCAAGCCTCCAACTTCCATGTTCCGCGATGAGGCACGGACGTCCAACACCTTGTCACCCACTAACAGTTTCACCATTCTCCGACCAATTTCCACAGAAGATCACAACAGTAGCACACAAATAGCTGGCCAGTTTCATCATTTCTGAAATGCTCCATCCCAGGTGCCAAGCCATAACCACCTGACAGTTTTCAAATAATGAAAAATCCGGAATGGAATAAGAATAGCAATATGAATTTAGACAGACAGCTCCTTACCAAACACAAATACAACAGTCTAATGGATATGAAAGACAAACCATATATACGTGGCAATAAATTATTAGTACCGTGTTGTGACATGAGCTATGCTAATAAAACTGAGACACGCAATAGGCAAGAGAATGATCTTAAGTTCGGAAGAGATAATAAGACTGACACTGGAACAACTGCCAAAATTTTCCTTCGGTTCTTAAGAGAGGTACCAAGAAATCAAAAATTCAATCAGTTTTTTTATTGGCAGTAGATATCTGTCTTCTGCAATTTATTTGCCTCAACAGGAAAAACAGTGCACAAGTACAGTTAAAAATACCACCTCCATGCTCTAGGTTCCAAATTCCACAATGAGTACAAACTATAAAAGATACAGTCTCTTTGAAGAGTATTTTGTCTAAGTTTGTAGGGATTGCCTAAATAAAAAGTTAAGCAAAATGAATATCCGTGTGTGTGTGTGGGGGGGGGGGGGGGCAGCTATGCGTGTGCGTATGAGGGGGGGGGCCACACATGTGTGGTATTCTATGAAAACGTAGATCTAAGAGACAGAGAAGGGAACACCCAAGCCTTCAGTGTCTATGGAAGATATCAGAAAAAAAAAAACACACAACTTATGTATACCTCCCACAAATGTACACAGTAATATCCTGGCCCATATCCAGGTAAAAGAGAACAGCACAGGCTCCACACATGTAATACAAATCCTTTTACACTTTGTATAGCACATGTAGAACACCCATTCTGTAGCTACAACAGTATCTGAGATACTGCTGATGAAATATATGACTGACCCTATTAACTTTAAAAATTAAGAACTTCTTAATGACTTAAGTGATCTTGAAGACTACAAAGTTCACAGATAGCACTTTAACAGCTTCAGTATTTTCTTAATGCTATGCAAATTCAGATAAGAGTAGGAATGTTGATCCTGAGGATTAAAAAACACATTTCAATGCAAAATAAACTGCAAAACAATAAGTTAGCAGCAGTATTAGACAGTAAACTAGAATAACCAGCAGCAGACGTTTCATTTTCATTATGTCTGATAGCAGACAATAGCAGATATTGGTAATGTTAAATATCTCACCGATAAAAATGTAAACAATGCAAAAACCAAGTGCCCAATTCATGTGTAATATGTGTGATAGTAATGGAGCACAGACACAAGTTTGGTACACACCATAAAGCAGAGATGCTGAGTTACAGATAGGCACAACGAATAGACTGTTAGAAAGTGAGCTTTTGGCCAACGAGGTCTTCGCCATAAATAGACACACACACACACACACACACACAACACACACACACACACACACACACACACATTCATGCAAATGCAACTAGCACAAACATGACCACACACTCTGCCTGATGAGGGCCTGTGTATGTGTGCCTAATTCTGACAAAGGCCTTGTTGATCAAAAGCGCACTTTCTGACAGTCTTTTTGTTGTGCCTATCTGCAACTCAGCATCTTTGCTATATGGTGATTAGCGACTATCCTTTTCACAATATTGTTACATTCCAGTCCGGATTTCCCATTATTTGATTTAGATACTACTTTGGTGTGGGATTACTGGTAATGGCTTTATACCATGAGAGTGCTGAGTGTGCCTAGCAGTGGGTGACATGCGCAACAGTCATTTCCTATGGAAGGAATGAAATGCAATCTCTTGCTCTGCCTCCAAGACTTCTTACCGACCTCCATCGCACATTCTGTCCCTGATCTGTGTCAATGATTTGCCAATCAATGTTAACAATCCTTCTATGGTAATGTCTCTCGTTTGCTACACATGAACCTTCTATTGAATAAAATTTATTTCCATTACTGACATAGTACACATACAAGTAAGTATACAGTGGCATATTAAATTATTAAGAAACACTGTATTTGTGAGCCTCCATTGGTTTTTTAATTCATGAAACATAATTAATAGAAACTACAAACTGATTTTCCCATTACATAAATTTTACACTCATTAACAAATGCAACTCACCTGTAACGGTTTATAGACTTGGGTGGCTCTGCAATCACACCAGAATAATACTCTTCATCTGAAATTCCATCCCGAAAGATAGAGATAATGCGATGACCGACAGAGAAACGAAAATTTTGCACTTGGGAATAGGCTAGCTGAAAGCCTGCAACTTTTTTTATTTCCTTCATGTTCTTGTTTTTAGAATTCAAGAACTCCACAGTGTACAATGTCTGAAAACAAAACTGTCACATGAGGTAAGCATGATAGCATGGAGCCTTAATAAAAAACATAACTATGAAATAACCTGATCACCACTACTGATAATGACAAAGAACAACTAGATAAAAACATCACAGGATAGTCTTGGGTCTAGTCATTGGTATTGCAGTATTTTTACCATAAAGGTAAATTCACTGGTGTAAATTTCTACTACTTCAACAACATAGAGTGATGTGTTCGTTTTTTATTACTTTCATTTGCATTCTTAAAAATGAGGTGAATGAATTTACTACGCTAAAAGTAATTTATTCTTCACTGTAACATTAACATCCAATGCGCCAACCAAACGTCCTCCTAATCACAGTCTACTTTTATGCAGTAGCTAATATAAATGTTCCACAAACCTTTTAGTTCTTTAGCAAGATTTGCAAGCTATGACACACATTAAGACTCATGAGGCCAAATAATGACTGGGTATGCCAGAACAGGCAACGGCAAAGAGCAATGAGGCTTGAGCATTAAATGATGTAATGTGCATGTGTACTCTTAGCTCGTTAAATGATTCATTCTGGAGCTAGCATAGTTTTCATTCTTTTCCGTGTGCCAGTTGATTAAGCAATGCTTCTACTATTTGGTGAGTGGTCTCATTTACTACTCAATTACATAAATCCTGCCAGGACTTTTCTTACAATATGAGCCATTAACAATTCAGAGTAGTATGGTCTAAAATACTGAGCTCTTATCTCCCTTCCAGAATCTATAACGCTTACAGAATTAAAGTTTACAATGTGACCACCCCAAACCAATTCTCTGTAGATTATATCATGACAGGCACAAAAACTGTCAAAAGTTCAGTTACATGAGACCTATGGAACTGCACCAATGTGGTGTCACTAGTGACAATAATTACTGCCCGCCATCCATGTGGAGCACGTATTGGTCACACCACGGACTTCTAGTACTCAGCCACACACAACTGATTTCATCAAAATGTATGGGCCTGAAGATGGCATTAACGCAACATCGAAACTAGTAGCCAAATAAATATAAAATCTTAAGTACAGCTGGAGGGGTTTCATTTTTAATAAAAACAAGTAGGTAAAAAGACAAGGGCTTGTAGAAATCCATAGGTAACAGAAGAGATATTGAATTCAATTGATTGAAGGAGAAAATATAAAAATGCAGTAAATGAAGCAGGCAAAATGGAATACAAACATCTCAAAAATGAGACCGACAGGAAGAGCAAAATGGATAAGCAGGGATGGCTAGAGGACATGTAACGATGTAGAAGCATGTATCACTAGGGTTAAGATAGATACTGCCTACAGGAAAATTAGAGAGACCTTTGGAGAAAAGAGAACCACCTGTATGAATATCAAGAGCTCATATGGATAACCAGCCCTAAGCAAAGAAGGGAAAGCAGAAAGGTGAAAAGAATACATAGAGGGTCTATACAAGGGTGATGTACTTGAGGGAAATATTATGGAAATGGAACAGGGCGTAAATGAAGACGAAGATGAAACGGGAGATATAGTACGTGAATAATTTGACAGAACACTGGCACTGAAAGACCTAAGTAAAACAAGGGCCCGGGAGTAGACTACAATCCATTATAACTACTGATATCCTTGGGAGAGTCAGCCAACACAAAACTCTTGCATCTGCAGAGCAAGATGTATGTGACATGAGAAATACCCTCAGACTTCAAGAAGAATACGATAATTCCAATCCCAAAGAAAGCAGGTGCTGACAGGTGTGAAAATTACCAAACTTCAGTTTAATAAGTCACATTTACAAAATACTAATACTGTTTCTTTACAGACAAATGGTTTGTACGGAAGCTGACCTCAGGGAAGATCAGTTTGGATTCCGTAGAAATGTTGGCACCTGCAAGGCAGTACTGACCCCACGAATTATCTGAGAATGTAGGTTAAGGAAAGGCAAACCTATGTTTATAGCATTTGTAGACTTAAACAAAGCTTTTGACGATAATGACTGGAATACTCTCTTTCTAATTTTGAAGATGGGTGGGGTAAAATACAGGGAGCGAAAGGCTATTAACAATTTGTACAGAAACCAGACGGCAGTTATAAGAGTTGATGTTATTCAACCTGCATATTAAGTAAGCAGTAAAGGAAACAAAAGAAAAATCCATGAAGAAGAAATAAAAATGTTGAGGTTTGCCAACGACAATTTAATTCTGTCGGAGACAGCAAAGGACCTGGAAGAGCAATTGAACGGAATGGAAAGTGTCTTGAAAGGAGGATATAAGATGAACATCAACAAAAGCAAAACAAGGATAACGGAATGCAGCTGAATTAAATCAGGTGATGCTGAGGGAATTAGATTAGGAAATGAGACACTTAAAGTAGTAGATGAGTTTTGCTATTTGGGGAGCAAAGTAACTTATGCTCGTTTAAGTAAGGAGGATATAAAATGTAGACTTGCAAAGGCAAGGAAAGGGTTTCTGAAGAAGAGAAATCTGTTAACAGTAAGTAAAAATTTAAGTGTCAGGAAGTCTTTTCTGAAAGTATTTATATGGAGTGTAGCCATGTATGGAAGTGAAACATGGGCAATAACTAGCTTAGTCGAGAAGAGAATAGAAGCTTTCAAAATGTGGTGCTACAGAAGAATGCTGAAGGTTAGATGGATAGATAACATAACTAATGAGGAAGTACTGAATAGAATTGGGGAGAAGAGGAATTTGTGGCACAACTTGACTAGAAGAAGGGATCGGTTGGTAGTACACATTTGAGGCATCAAGGGATCACCAATTTAGTATTGGAGGGAAGCATGGAGGGTAAAAATTATAGAGGGAGACCAAGAAATGAACAAACTAAGCAGATTCAAAAGGATGTAGGTTGCAGTAGTTATTCGGAGGTGAAGAGGCTTGCACAACAGGATACAGTATCATGGAGAGCTGCATCAAACCAGTCTCTGGATTGAAGACCACAACGACGACGACTTACAGAATGAGTGTCTATTGTTAGTGATATCATCTTATTTAATATGTCTTCAGTTGAGCTGCCTCTGCTAAGTCTTTACTTCAGAGGACTGATCTCATGTGGTAGTCTATGACCTTGTAAGTTTTTGCATAATAGGTATCAAATACCTTATTGAGAACTTTCAGGAAACAAAGTGGTCTTTAGGAGTTAGGAATCCTGTCTTGCTCTTTACTAATAATCATCAGCTCAGCAGAGAAACTTGCTGTACAGCTCATGCATTGGAAGTTTTTCTTTTTCAATTTTAAAATTGTTTGTAGAATTACTTGTTGTGTGAATGGGTACAAAAGATGATTATTTTTATATTTTTGCCATACGTTGTTAGTAATCTGCATTGATACCTGCTTTGTCTCCGGCATCATCAGGAAGCAGTGTTTCCATTAGCTGGGCAGCTTCCTGTAGTCAGTATCTGTTACTGTCCCATCATTTCCTTTGAGTGTGGACAAGACTGTTGGGAATTGTATTTTCTTGCTGACTGTTTTGTATGGTATTCTCCAGTGATCAGTTTCTAAGTTCATTTTTATGAATTATCTCCATCATTAGATTTTGGCTTTCCAAATTCTTCCTTAAAATGTTTAACTTTGTTGTATCTATGCAGCATTTGGATTCTTCCCTCTTTTGGAATGCTAATCTGATAGAGCTTTCTGGGTCTCCTCCTTTCATATCCTAATTTTTGCTATGTCCTAGTATAAATTCAAGGTACTCCTCTCCAACGACCTCTCAGAACAGGTATTGACACCTCTATTGCTCTACTATGTGCAGCCATTTTATTTTTTGTGCTTTACTGTCTACATCATCACCCAGTGATGGGCTTCCTGGACAATGGAACACCCTTCCCAATTCTTTCCAGTTAGCTTTCATGATGTTGCATTTTGCTGATATAAGCACATTTTCTGTGGTGTCTTGTTGACCACTATGTCATTCCACTGTCAGCCTTCCAGCCTTTCCCACAGCATTTCACTGTCCAAATCTGCTAGTGTGACATTTATGTTTTAAGTTGTTCCAATTCTCTCTCAGTATGTTGGCGAATTGTGAGGTTTATTCAATACCTCTGTGTTGAGTTCTATCATAGATTCTTTGTGTTGTCTTCCACACTCATCAGTTTGGCAGCTACGCCACAACGCTGGTTTGGCATTTCCATCAATGGATACACAAGAAGCTTAGTTTATTCCAAGTGAGTAACATCTTTCAGCCTTAGTAAATACTCATCAATCTTGCCATTAAATTGAAAATAGACAAAAACCAAGATGCAGTTCTGCTTTTATGCCTGCTGCAGCAAATACAAGTCCACTCTTACTTTACAAGTCTCTCTTACTTAACTGAAGACCGAGAATTAATATGGGTGCAATTAACTGACCTGATTGTTTGGTGACACAATATCTTTCACTGTAGCAAGAATCCATGGACGTTTTATATCATTCATGATATACATAGAATCTCCAACAGCCACAGGAGGACGATTTACCAGCCCCAAAGGAGGGAGATTGCTTTCTTTGATAATGACATTTCCAACAGGAACAACATCCTTCTCTGCACACACACCAATGGAATCTGAAACACTGCCAGAAAATATGTGACACACAATGATTGTGTACAAGCAACATAGTTTCTAGTAACCTGATGGGCTGATGGGTTACTTGTCTCCATGTGCCATAGATTATGTTCCAGATATCTTGTTGTAATGTGTAACATGTGAGATGATTAACAAAGTGAACATTTCCAGTATTTATGTTCTACATGACATGAGTGGTTGTCTCACAAAGTACATTCACAACACATCTGATTAATGTATAGAAGAAACAAAAAGGAAGATATATGTACCTGGACTACAATCAAAATAAAACTAATGACTAACAACCATACTGTAACATTAATATTTGATATAAAAACACATAAAAAGGAAGATTAGGGTTTAACTTCCAGTCAATATTGAGGTCATTAGAAATGGAGAACAGGCTTGGTAAATCTCAAGGATGGGGAAGGCAATCGCCTCTGCCCTTTCAAAGGACTCATCCTAGAGTTTGCCTTGAGTGATTTAGAGAATGTACAGAAAACCTAAATCTGGATGGCCAGACAGAGCTTTGAACCATTGTCCTCCTGAATGCGAGTTCAGTGTGCTAACCACTGCACCGTTCAGTATACAGCAAGTAAATAATGATGTTTACAAAATTAGACAAATAATAAGCTATTTGCTGCTCAAACATCTGCTTATTCTTCATTACCCCCCCCCCCTCCTTTTTCCCTACACACACACACACACACACACACACACACACACACAAAAGATGACACGCACAATTAAAAGACACTTACATAGAAGCTTTTGGCCACAGCCTTTGTCAGAAAAAGAAACACACATCATTCATTCACACAACCAGGCACACCTCACGCACACACAACCACCAACTCCTGCAGCTTGGACCAGAATGCAACTGTTGCATGGAACAGAAGCAGCAACCTCGAGAGCATGGGGAAGAGAAGGGATAGCAGTGTATGTGTGGGGAGAGCAAGCAGCACTGTCTGGCGGAATGGGCAGGATCTAGGCTGCCAACAAGTGCAGTGTCGGGAGGTTGTGGGGCAGGGACCTACCAGTGCTGTGCCTGTTGGCAGTCTAGACCCTGTACACTCCGTCAGGCAGTGCTGCTCCCCCACCCCTATAAATACACTGCTATCCCCTCCCCTTTCCCACCCCCTCCAGATTGCTGTTTCCATGCCACGTCACAGTTGTATTCTAGCCTGAGCTGCCAGAGTGTGCAGTCATGTAAGTGTGAGGTGTGCTTGCTTGTGTGAATGAATGGTGTAAGTTTCTCTTTTTTTCTGATGAAGGCTGTGGCCGAAAGCTTATCTGTAAGTGTCTTTTAATTGTGCCTGTCTGCAGCTTAAGATGTCATCTTTACGGTAAGTAGCAATCTATTTTTTATAAGTAGGAATCTATCTTTTCTAAGTAGCAATCTATTTTTTTCTGCATTGTTAGAAAAAAGTATTTCATAGTTTTAGAGCTGGTAGTATGAACCAATACAAAATAATAAAAATAATTTTAAAAAAAACGTAGACATGGGCTCAAGAATGGATACCTTTGAGAGTTATGAGCAATTGTTCATCTTTTTTACTGGAATCTCTTTGCTATTATGGTAAACCAACAAAAGCAGTGAACAAATGAGGACACATTCCATTGTTGTTGTCCATGGATACAGCATACAGTAAACATATGTTAGTGTTGTTACTGTTAACTGTATTCAGAGTTCTGAGTGTCATGTACACATCAGTTCTAATGGAAACAGTTTGTCTTTTGATAAGTTTGTGAAATTCCCTTACATTGTAGTTTTGTCTTTGCACTTACCAGCACAAAGGGAAGCATAATATTTTACATGTGAAATATGTGAAAAGGCAGACATGATATTCTGTTATGGCCTGGCAAAGGAAAGCAATCATCAAGCCCATGTACTGTGTGCTGAAAACTGTTGCATGCATGGTGTATACATGGACAATAACAGAAGAATGTGACTTCATTTGTTTATCGCATTCTGTAGATCATTTGTAATGGCAAAATGTTTGCAACAAAAGAGATGTGTTTCAAACAACAAATAAGTGATCAAAGCTCTTAAAGTACGCATTACAGCGCATATTTACTGGATGTTTTTGTTGCATTTTGGCCAGTCAACCACCTTTCAATTTACGGAATTCTTTTTTATGTCCCCCCCCCCAAAGTATCAAGTTCATTTTCTCTGGTGTTTCAGCACGTATCTGCAATTTCATTCTTGCAGTGCGCAGGTGGAGTCATCCCAAACAAATACTGCTAATCAGGTGCTTCATGCTCAGTGTCGACAAAAAGCATCGGTTTTTTTCCTGTTATGAACAAAATTATTTTTAAAGCACAATGTTACAAGTCCACTCAATAGATTGGTTCGAAATTAGTATAGTGCAATATTCTGTTTAGCAATATGTGTTAACAGGGACAGTAAAACATAAAGAATAACCAGTACAGGATGCTGATTGGAGGGATTGTGTATAATTTGACAGATGTTAATTCCAGATGATATATATTTGTTTCTTTCAATCTTTAATAGCAAATTTACATATAAGTAAGTATAGCACTAACAAGGTACCAAAAAAGTCTTGGATCACAAAAGGAACTAAACATCACGTGCGAGGAAAATGAAATTGTATGAAACAGATAGGACAAACAGAGAAGTAAGATTGACTAATAGTATCGATTTCGTATTAATAAAAAAAAAAAAAAAAGTGTAAATCAGTTTTAAAAATGTGAGGACTTTGCTATTATAGGAAACAGCGAATAACAAATTACGGCACCCAGGTAGCCACATTTTAATAATCACTTGACAATACATTACAGATGCAATGCCATACACATAGAGGAAAATCATTATTATTCCACGCTCTGCCAAAGAAATTCAGAATGTAAATGAAATCAACAAAAGTAGGAATGCCCACAGAATTGATAATATCTCAAGAAACTTAATAAAATTCTATTTTTCATATATATGTAATGTATACACTCACATATGCAATACGCATCACCATCACAGGGGATATCTTCGGACAGACCGAAATATGCTATTTCGGACCCCTTTACAAGAAATGTAGTTAAGACAAATAATATTTAATACTGACCAGTCTTACTACTTAAATCCTCCTCGGAAGTAATAGAAAAGAGTATGTACACAAAACATGAACTGAAAATCAAACTTTGCAGATATTAAACATCTAAGCTCTGCAACTTTTGTGTTCTTGTAAATATCTTAATTTGGAGTTGAGAATGCCAAAAAGTTAACATAAATTTTGCTATTTTCAATCGCTTACATTTGCTATTTCGTTCACTACAGTCTAATGGTAAGCTGTTCCAGCTCAAGAGCCCACTCATGCACATCTGACTGCCTGTGGACACGTGTCATATCATTATAACATGTCGTATTCAGGATCTGTGGAACGAGCACTCATGTTATGTAACAATGGCAGGTGGTGAGGAAATATTTAACGAATGGGCAGTCAGGCAACTGGGTCGTAGCTTATGTGATCGTATTGTCCTAGCTGAGAGCCCGCTGGCAATCGTGTCCAAGAGGCTCACATTTGGATGGAATACATGCCTCAGGCAAGCCTAGATGTGCCCATTCTGGAAGGGGCAGTGCTGGAACAGACTGTCTTATCACATCACAATCTATAGTAATTCGTCATTGAGGAAAGTATTTGTTACACACAAGTGTGTAAGAAGGACAACATGTAATGGCCACTCTAGAGTATCTTACAGACAGTTCTAAACAGTTTGGCATACTGACAACGTCCTCACCATATATTTAATCCCTTGTGAAGTTTGCTGTCAATAGTCAAACACAGTTTGAAAACAACAGTTTGGTTCACAAGTAAAATATTAGAATCTGAAGTAACTTCTACAATCCTTCACTCAATCTTAGTGCAACACAGAAAGTAGTGAGTTATGGACCCATAAAAATATAAGAATTTATTACATAATAAAATTAATTTCAAACCAAAACTAAAATCATATCTGCCGGAGAACTTCTGCTACTCCATAGAAGATTTTCTGAATGTTTAATAAGTGAGTGTGTGCTGTGAGAATTTGAGTCACAGACTTCACTTAAATATAATACACAGTCGCAAATGTGGTCAGAGATATATTTCACATTGGATTAATGTAGTGAATGCAGCCTCTGTAGCTCGCACATGGGACGTTGGTCAAGAGGAGCATGAAACAGCTCTGAGAGTGTGGAACATTCAATCTTTTGTTGACAGCTGTAAAGGCAAATGTTTGTATAGCGTGGGACTAGCCAACGTGTATCTGTACAAGTTTTATTTGACCTATAAAGTTAAATATACAAATATTTATATTGTTATTTTAAAAGCTATTCTAATATGCATGAAACCAAAGGCAAATCCAAAGTCATGATTTAGATAATGAGTGAAGTTAGAACAGTATTCAGGCAGAGAGAAATTCAAGATGTGTATGGTGTACACTGAAAGTCATCTAAGATTTACGATGACATCGGAAGCTGCCAGGTGCCATTCCCCTGAGCAACAGCGACAGCATTCCACACCAGGCAGTTGGGAACCCAGTGAGAGATGGCTTTGGCTGTGTGTTGGCAGCTTCATATGTCTTGTGGGAGCAGCAGGGCTCCAAAAGATAAGTTTAAGCAACAGAAAGTGAACAATCTTGTGTGGAGGTTTGTGCGCTGGTGTATGTCTTCGCCGGCAGACTGGTCGGCACCAGGAAACATTGTATAGCAGGCACTGTACTATGCGCACTTATGACACGTGAAGAGCAAACTTTCCCCTGGGCTACGTGCCAGTAACACATCCTGGGCAGTGTGCATACAGGCCGCCACAGCTGACCACGCTGTCTCAGTCTTTCATTCTCAGTACGTCGCATCAGGACTTAGTTCCACTGCACCTCAATTTGTCGCACTATGCTGTAGTCTTCCACAGTGATAGTCGTCACCTCACACCTTAGCTAGCTGTGAGGGAATGTTAGTCATTATACATAGTTGTGATATGGCCACAGACAAGATTCAAGAATTAGTACATGGAAGTTGATTGCTGTTAACCACAGAACTTTAGACTGGACGTCATTGAAATTAAGTACTCAATTGGTTCTTGTAATAAAGTGTATTTTAATCACATGTGCATTTTATGTTGTTGTGAGAGGAAACCAGCCTCTCGCCTATCATACCACCCTCTCCTCATCCAGCCAGGAACCACAACACATTACAAGAGAGCACAGCCACAACAGCGTGTTTATGAAACTTTTGTTAATTTATTGAGAATGAATAAATGAAAGTAAACTGTTTTAACACAGTCATCAGTCATTGCAAATCTGCAGAGAATAAAATGGGTGTAGGCACACTGAATAGCTGTGAAATGAAAGTGGATCCTGTAAACACAGTATTGAAAGCTCCAAGAAAAGCCAATTAGGTGAACTTAAACCAAGTATAAAAAACCAAGCAGCTGATTTTAAGAAAAGTGCCCAATCTTTGCGAAATAGTTTGTGAAAGGGAGAAACTGACACTGAAAACACGTTGAAGTCAGAGATAGAAAGTAAATAGTCAGAGCAAGGTAATATCTGCAGCAGTCAAATAAACTGAAAGAGAGAGAGAGAGAGAGAGAGAGAGAGAGAGAGAGAGAGAATGTAGCAGGGGGTAATGTGCATATTGAAGTAGATCGAAATTTTGTAGTTTCACAAGTAAGAAATATTTTTTATAAATGTATATCTGATTGTATTTATGTTGGTGACAATTTTATTTGTTAACAATGAAGTAGATGGAAATGGCATTTAAATGGTGGAGTTGGCAGTAACTCAGAAAAAGATGGTGCTGAGTTTTTTGATAACACAGAATATTTTGACAGGGCAGGAGTCTTTCTAGCTGTGAAGTCAGATACAACAGCTGAGAAAGAAGTATATGTTATCATGGAAGCAAGGGGATTAATATCAAACATGGATGATCTTGATAACTGTGCACAATGTCAAGTAAATAACACCAGATGTCACTGAACTGATGGAAATGGGTGATTTTTATGAAGTAATTAGGCAGTTGCAAGGAGGAGATGTCACTAAAGTAGGGGATAATTGGATTTACAATGATTATTATTGCAGGAAATGGAAAGAATCTGCCTATCTATTCTGAATTATTGGAAAGTCAATAAATTTCAATTTTCCAGGTAGTTATTATGCAAAGGAAATGAGAAAAGTTCATCGAAGTAGACATATAAAAAATCATTTGGAGGTGATTTGGAAACAGAGTCACTGGAGAAGTAATGCAGAAAAGCGGAAAAGCAAAAAATACAGCCAGTTGCTTAAAAATACATCTTTTTACAAAATTCCTTATGAACTGTTAATGTTAAGAAATGGGCTGCAGGAACGAACAGAGAGCATATAAAATACGTAAAACAGACAAAGTTTGAATTGAGACAAAGTTTTAACTCAAATTAAAGCTTTTGAAAGTCATGTACCGTACTTACCCGAGTATAAGATTACCCTGAATATGACAACCCGCATTTAAGATGACCCTGAATATGACAACCCCCATTTAACAGGCTCCTTGAGAAAAATTCATTTTTTAACATATTCTAATTAAAAGTAAAAACTTTTGTTGATGTATGGTATCTGCCTGAAAAGCTAACATAACACCTTTTCTACAGTTATGCCATTTATTATTGTCTACATTTTGGGGAAAAAATGGTATACATTAATTTTTTATCTCCATTATATTTTTTGTTTACTTAGCCTATCATCTGTGGTATCACTATTTTTAATCATCATCATCATCATCATCCTAAACACATAGTGGATTTAACTTCTATGCTGACGTGAGGATATCACAATGTCTCTTGCTTCCAAACATATCATCTGCCCACCGCTCTCTCATTGGCTGTGTAGAACCAGCAGCAGACGCCCCCCATTGTTCCCATCATACGTCATGGTGAGTGATGCAACATTGGTGCACGTAACATGTAAGCATGCCAGCGGCCCCAATCTAGCCTTCTAGCGTCTCCTGAAAAACTGTATGTTGTTGTTGAGTATTTGTCCAATTTTAACGTCAATTCATTTCTGAGTACAAATGGATTCAGGCAAACTGCAGTTTAAACTTGGTAGATATTCATAAGAAGCCAAAGTACACAGTATAGCTTCACACGGTTGGCTGCACAACAAAATTCGCTGGCTGCTCGACAATCCCCTCCCTGTACTCATCATATTTCCAATGAAAGTGGTGTCACTGCCCTCCCCTCCAACATTCCCGTAGTGCTGTGCTTGAGAATGTAAAAATGAAAGCTTGCAACCATGATTCAGTCCTGTTATTGATTGTTGATACTATCTCCACAATGGATCTTTTTGCTGTAATTTATTCTCAGAACAACAGTTACAGGTCATGTTAATATGATTTATTTTGTTGCTTAGACATTTATTTCTGGATTAATTTTCTGTCTCATTTCATCTGAAGGTCATCATCTTAAATGCAAGTATTATTTGCTAAGCCCTATCTTTCATGATTATTCAAAACAATTTGTGCAAAACCTCAATAGCCAAAGCTTCCTCTGTAAATGCAAGTCGAGTACAGTATTAATCTAGGAATCAATGCAAAAATGTTGACCTCTGCAGCAACAGTTTAATCTGTCAATTTATGACGACCCCATAATTTTCGAATGACAAATTTGGAAAAAAGCCTCATCTTATAATCGGGTAAACAAGGTAATTGGCTGAGTGTATGCTGAAGTGCCTGAGTGTGGATGGAGTGTGAATGAAATACAATTAACAGTTTATTTATGTGTGTCTGCCTGACATCATTTTATTATGTGTAGGTTCACTTGAGACATCTTTTTATTTGGGGGGGGGGGGGGGGGAGTGTTTAGTGGCATTTACTATTTTCATAAGTTTAAGAGTTATGGTGATTTGTTTATTCTGGAGTTATGTAAAATGTGACAATTAATTGGATGTGAGACTGAGATACTTGCGTGAGCTTTATGTATTATGACTGATGAGATATAGGGGGTCCTATTTGTGTCAGTCATGTAGATGCCAAATTTGTTTGTTACCATGCAGAATATGTAATGTATATTATATAACGGTTGTCATTCTTGATGACACAAAATTCAATAAAGTATCTACACTATTTCATTGACCTGACAACCAGTCATGTAGTAGAAAAGCACTTAAAACTGTGTGTGTGTGTGTGTGTGTGTGTGTGTGTGTGTGTGTGTGTGTGTGTGTGCATGCGTGTTCTTGCACCATCTGGAAGTTTATACCTACATCAACAGTGAAATGCTTTGCCACAATAGTTGTCTGATCATTTGTGTATAGCAATCTGATGGATCTTAATGAAGTAAACTGTAATCAATATCTACATGTATGAAGTTGTTTCGTCTTATAGTGTCATTTAAAAAAGCTTAGTTTGGTGACAGCTAGGGAGGAATCTTTAAGCCCCTTTCTGCTCCTCTCCCCTTATGGGCTTTCCCGAATCCACTCTCTTCAGATTCCATTGTGAATTTAATATTTTGATGGACCTTGTATAAGATGTACCAAGGATATACAGCCACCCATGTGATTTGGTCAGGAATACATTGGACAAATGCAGAATATGTCAGATGTGTGTTTCCTGGACAGAGAGAGACATCAATTTGGGAGGGGGGGGGGGGTTATACACTCAACAAAGAACACTTATTTGATTTTGAATATAACAATTTGCTACCCAGTGTCAAATGCTACTGGAATAGTATCATAAATTAATCAACAGAGAAGGATTCACAACACTATTGTCACTAGGGGCAAAGGCTTTCAACTTAGTTCACAATGGTACCCAAGTTAGAAGCTATATGCCTAGAGACTCCCCAGACATCAACAACACTCACAGGAAGAATAACCCTTTGGCCTTGCTAACACTCCTTTTCCTGTCCAGTTCACTCTGTATCTCTGCACCCACACACAGGGGAAGTGGCCAGCTTCCTGACACAAATAGACAGTGGGACATCCACAATGTCTGAACACTTCGACTTAAAATGATGAGAATGATGTTTGCCCAATCATCACTGTTTCTCAACAAAGCCACCACCTGCCAACCTGAGCGCTTTACTTAAATTAATATTTTATTACTGTGCTTGATAGCTAACTTCATTGTAACACCAACATAACTGATTGTAAGAAGTACTAGCCTTATCACATAAGATAATTTGCATAGAGATGATCAAAGAACTTTATCTTCTATTGCTGCATTATTTTCAATAGGCAATGCATAGCTATAATATATTGTATTAAAGTCATGTTGGGAGATAAAGACAGACAACACTTAACTGACCTTTCATTTTGTGCTATCTATTTTGATCTGGAAGATATCTCAGGCCATATATCATCTTGTTTAGCATCACCTTAGCATATGCATTCCACCATGATTCCATTAATGACCACTTTGCATGTAAGGTCAAACCAGTTCTGAAATTTCTACCTGATGTTTCAAATAGAAATTTCAATGCAGATTTGACTTTTATTTGTTTTAAACTTGAGGCAAAATGGTCTTTATCAGAATCATGTTGGAACAGACCCACATTTGGTGAGGTGAAATTTTGCAAGCTGATTATGATATTTCAGATCGATACTCATAACATACTGCAAAGATTCACTTATCAGTCGTTTTTACGTCTTTGCTTTGAAATCTAAGAATATACCATATTCAATTTCAAGCTCCACAAAACTTATTGCTGTCATTAAAACTAATGAGCACATACGAATGAATTGCATGTGGAGAATGTTCAAACTTTTTGTGTTACATATTTATGGGAATATAATGAGGAACAATGAATTTTTGGATTTTTTAAAATAGTTAAGCATATTTACCTATGTCATAACAATAACAACCAATTTTATGTACACAGAATAATATCATTATTGTTATTATTGTCATCACTATTATTGTTACAATAATAATTATAATTATTATTATTATTATTACTATTATCCAGCCAGTATTAACTTTATTAGCTCATAGTATTATTTACTCACATTGTCATTTCAGACACTAAAATTATTTTCATACTATTTGCCATATTAAAATCGTTATTTCTTAAGTTACTATGAGATATTCATGTATGAAACCTTGGTCTGATGTAAGAAAGGGCCTGATGGCCTCTATCAGATCAAGTTAAATTATTTAATTAATTAATTACTTAATTTCTGTGCCTCTCCTTTTTCACTTCCCATTTTTCCACCACACTCCACGTACAGACAATGTGCCTAGCAGTCTCTACTCCCTGCACACCCTGCCAGACAGCGCTCTTCTCTCTCCCCGCCCCCACCCTGCTATCCCTGCCCCTTCCCCGCCCTGCTACTGACTGCTATTCATGTGACAGTCACATCTGGTCGGAGCTGCTACTGATAGCAGTCACGTGTGTGTGAGGTGTGCTAGCTTGTGTGAATGTGTGTGTTTTCTTTGCTGAAGAAGGCTTTCACCAAAAGCTATAGCATGTAACATTCTTTTTGTTGTGCCTGTCTGCAACACAACAGGTCATCTTTATGGCTAGTAACAATCTATCCTTTTCCTAATATGTAAATAAATAAATACGTATCCCGTATTCCGACTACATCCAATTATGCATACCATACAGTTTAATATTTTGGGAGAACTCCACAAGGCAAAACGGATTCAGTTGGACAAAGAAAATTACAACTGCATCTAAGTTTTGAATGTAAGTGTGTAGATATCCAAGAATCTGAAAAGCAACCTCACAGCACTTTAATTCACTGATTGTTATTGCCAACCCTTTTCAATTTGGGAAGAACTGTGACATACACAATAAGCATTCTGGATGAAAATATTAAAAAAATTATTCATAGCTGTAATTTTCAGCAACTTTAGTGTAGTCCATAAAACAAGCATGAATAAAATAATTGGTTTGGATTTGCCTAAACATTTTTTGTTTCCCCATACCTCCACAACAGGAGGTCCATCATAACTTGGAGTCTGAGTAACCTGTTTTTCCCTTTTAATATTTCTGAACCCTGTCTCTCCTCCATGAGGAGGGAACTAATACTTCTAGCAACTGGTATAGTATCTTGTACATTTGTTGAGTTTATCGGCAGTGTCGCACGCTTCGCCCTCTGAAGGTAATTATGGCCAGTAACTCTGTCTCACAATTTCATAGAAATATAATCATAAGCACATTAAAAACAATGGAAGGAGGACTGTTTTATCTGAAAACTTAAATGTTTAGCAACCTTTCCATTGCACTTATCTGCAACTCAACACCTCCTCTTTGTGGTGAGTACTGCTCTATCCTTTTCATATTGTTGTTATTACATCCTGGTCTTTGCGGATTGTTTCACAAATATTTTTCTTTGACAGGCCATCCTATGTCATAAATGAGTTCTTTAATAAATGTAGTAATTTTCCAAATCTTTGTTAATAGCTAAATTTTAAGCAAATATGCACAATTTACACATGAATAATACATTTTCCATCATAATGTTGATCATCAATAGTTCTATATATAATAGAAAGAAACATTCCACATGAGAAAAATATAACAAAGATTCCATGACTTACCAAACGGGAAAGCGCTGGTAGATAGGCACAATAAAAGACACACAAACACACACACAAAATTTCAAGCTTTCCCAACCAACGGTTGCTTCGTCAGGAAGGAGAGGGAAAGATGAAAGGATGTGGGTTTTAAGGGAGAGGATAAGGAGTCATTCCAATCCCGGGAGCGGAAAGACTTACCTTAGGGGGGAAAAAGGACAGGTATACGCTCGCACACACACATATCCATCCACACATATACAGACACAAGCAGACATATTCAAAGGCAAAGAATTTGGGCAGAGATGTCAGTCGAGGCGGAAGTGCAGAGGCAAAGATGTTGAATGACACGTGAGATATGAGTGGCGGCAACTTGAAATTAGCGGAGATTGAGGCCTGGTGGATAACGGGAAGAGAGGATATATTGAAGGGCAAGTTCCCATCTCCGGAGTTCGGATAGGTTGGTGTTAGTGGGAAGTATCCAGATAACCCAGACGGTGTAACACTGTGCCAAGATGTGCTGGCTGTGCACCAAGGCATGTTTAGCTACAGGGTGCTCCTCATTACCAACAAACACTGTCTGCCTGTGTCCATTCATGCGAATGGACAGTTTGTTGCTGGTCATTCCCACATAGAAAGCGTCACAGTGTAGGCAGGTCAGTTGGTAAATCACGTGGGTGCTTTCACACGTGGCTCTGCCTTTGATCGTGTACACCTTCCGGGTTACCAGACTGGAGTAGGTGGTGGTGGGAGGGTGCATGGGACAGGTTTTACACCGGGGGCGGTTACAAGGGTAGGAGCCAGAGGGTAGGGAAGGCAGTTTGGGGATTTCATAGGGATGAACCAAGAGGTTACGAAGGTTAGGTGGATGGTGGAAAGACACTCTTGGTGGAGTGGGGAGGATTTCATGAAGGATGGATCTCATTTCGGGGCAGGAATTGAGAAAGTCGTATCCCTGCTGGAGAGCCACATTCAGAGTATGATCCAGTCCCGGGAAGTATCCTGTCACAAGTGGGGCACTTTTGGGGTTCTTCTGTGAGAGGTTCTGGGTTTGAGGGGATGAGGAAGTGGCTCTGGTTATTTGCTTCTGTACCAGGTCGGGAGGGTAGTTGCGGGATGCGAAAGCTGTTTTCAGGTTGTTGGTGTAATGGTTCAGGGATTCAGGACTGGAGCAGATTCATTTGCCACGAAGGCCTAGGCTGTAGGGAAGGGACCGTTTGATATGGAATGGGTGGCAGCTGTCATAATGGAGGTACTGTTGCTTGTTGGTGGGTCTGATGTGGACGGCTGTGTGAAGCTGGCCATTGGACATATGGAGGTCAACGTCAAGGAAAGTGGCATGGGATTTGGAGTAGGACCAGGTGAATCTGATGGAACCAAAGGAGTTGAGGTTGGAGAGGAAATTCTGGAGTTCTTCTTCACTGTGAGTCCAGATCATGAAGATGTCATCAATAAATCTGTACCAAAGTTTGGGTTGGCAGGCCTGGGTAACCAAGAAGGCTTCCTCTAAGCGACCCATAAATAGGTTGCATACGAGGGGGCCATCCTGGTACCCATGGCTGTTCCCTTTAATTGTTGGTATGTCTGGCCTTCAAAAGTGAAGAAGTTGTGAGTCAGGATGAAGCTGGCTACGGTGATGAGGAAAGAGGTTTTAGGTAGGGTGGCAGGTGATCAGCGTGAAAGGAAGTGCTTCATTGCAGCGAGGCCCTGGATGTGCGGGATATTTGTGTATAGGGAAGTGGCATCAATGGTTACAAGGATGGTTTCCGGGGGTAACAGACTGGGTAAGGATTCCAGGCGTTCGAGAAAGTGGTTGGTGTCTTTGATGAAGGATGGGAGACTGCATGTAATGGGTAGAAGGTGTTGATCTACGTAGGCAGAGATACGTTCTGTGGGGGCTTGGTAACCAGCTACAATGGGGCGGCCGGGATGTTTGGGTTTGTGAATTTTAGGAAGTAGGTAGAAGGTAGGAGTGCGAGGTGTCGGTGGGGTCAGGATGTTGATGGAGTCAGGTGAAAGGTTTTGCAGGGGGCCTAAGGTAAGTCTTTCCACTCCCGGGATTGGAATGACTCCTTACCATCTCCCTTAAAACCCAAATCCTTTCGTCTTTCCCTCTCCTTTCCTCTTTCCTAACGAGGCAACCGTTGGTTGCGAAAGCTAGAATTTTGTGTGTATGTTTGTGTTTGTTTGTGTGTCTATTGACGTGCCAGCGCTTTCGTTTGGTAAGTCACATCATCTCTGTTTTTAGATATATTTTTTCCCACGTGGAATGTTTCCTTCATATATATATATATATATATATATATATATATATATATATATATATATATATATATATATATAAAAGTTAATTCACAGTCAGGTTGACACATAGTACACAATAACACAGGGATAGCAGAATATAATGCAGAGCATAAATGAAAAGAAAATGAATACTAATACGTGATGATTAAAAGGTGGAACAATTTCTACCTGATATCAGAGTCTGTAGAACTCAGAGTGGAAGGAGACGTACACATCGAGCTTTTTGTTGGAGTGGAAAAGGGAGTTAAGCTGTCTAGAGGGGTCTGGCACATGGATTCTGTATCTGATATTTCATTCCCATCTTTGTCAGGCAACCTGTAAAATCAAACACAATATGATGCATCACAAATCAAACAGCACAGAAAAGCAAGTTGGACACAGTGGAAGGGGACTGGTGGAACAACACCAAAACACACACACACACACACACACACACACACACACACACACACAGAGAGAGAGAGAGAGAGAGATAGAGAGAGGGAGAGGGAGAGGGAGAGGGAGAGGGAGAGGGAGAGGGAGAGGGAGGGAGAGAGAGAGAGAGAGAGAGAGAGAGAGAGAGAACAAATAATATTTATGAGTGACAGTCAAATAGTGAAGGATATGTTGACCAGTGGGTGGTAATCTAGTGTACAAACTTTTCATGGTGCTAATGGGTAGCTGGTGACAAGGCATTGGGCCTGGAGAGACTGGGTTTCATCAAACTTCTAACTAAGAAACCAAACCACTAAGATCATTGTGTAGCCACTGTGAATTCAAAAAATACAACGAATTCAAACTAGGACAAAAATAAATGCTTACTTTGAAGTCCTTGAATGTTTCTCTTAAGCAACAGACGATAAAAACATCTAAAGAGAAGCATTAAATTTTTTATCCTATACAGGTAAGGTATTCATTGTTTCTTATAAGAGTTTGAACTATTTGTTAGCTACTCATTGTCAGTGACAAAACCGGAACAACACGGTTGAGTTTTACAAATTAAACTCATCTGCACAATCATTATGCTCTAGTTCCAACAGTAGAATTTTTGAAGTATGTTGTAAGAAATAATTTTTTGCTAATTTTCAGTAACCACAGTAGGTGATTAGTTATGAGTGCTGTCCATGAAGCAACCTGTTTCCATGAAGCAAGGGAAGTAGTGGCAGGAACAGAACAGTCACTATGCTAATTCACACATTAAATCATTGTGCTTAGAGCTGGGATAAAGAAAAGCCACATTGCCCCCCACTAATCTTCAGCAGTTATTCAAAACGAACACTGCAATTGAACATCCTGCCTAATCTGAACTCTATTCGAAAATATTTTTTTAGCAAAAAAATCTCAAAACTAGTAGACATTTTTAGCAAAGATTTGTACTGTATAGGAAGATAAATGAAGAAACTGTGTGAGAATAGTATTTTTTGTTTAGTAGTGGACAGAAAATTGAAAAAAAAAATTAATGAAAATCAGTTTCTCAAGATATCTCAGCCATTAGACAACGTTCCTGAGATTTCTCAGAGTGACTAAACAATCATGGTCAATCAAGTTTCTGAAATGCTAAAGAAATATTGTTTGTGGCCAAGGGGCACATGCTCAGTCAGTCAAGTCTGAAATATACTGTGAGCCACTCAAAACAAGTGACATAGTCTCTTGACTATTGATATCATGTTTCTGCACATCGCGTTCCTGCACAACTTGGCCATACTCAGCTCAGAAAACAGAAGAAGTCTGGCACCACTTTTAAAATGATTTTTTTTTAGAGAGATCACTGAAAGGTCCAAACTTGGCTCCCAGTCATTTCCATTATTAATGCTTATGAGGAACTGAATTGGTTCCCAAAGCTTTGACTCCAACGAAGAACTTCAGTATGCTTCCACTGACTATCTGCAATTTCAGGTGGTAGAATTTTATGCAGAGAGAATTTGTCAATTCTTTAAGAGGCATGATAAATGTTTAAATCTGAATGGAGATTATGTAGAGGCATAATTCCAAAGGATATTTTTCAGACTTATCTAATAAATTGGTTCAATACTTTTCACATTTTACTTGTGGCCTAATTGTGGTTACATTCCTGATAATCCTCACAAATGGAAGCATTTTCTAAAATTACTGTTAAGAGTTGTATGGCGTTTTCCTCCTAACTCAGAAACTAACTCCATTTGAACCACAATCAAGTTTTCTCCATTATATTTCTTCTTAACATAAATAGAAATTCACTGATCTTGAGTCTATCAAAAAAGGATGAAATGTTTCAATCATATCTCAGATTGGACACACTTCAACAGCTGTTTTTCCATATCGCTGAGTACGTAAAAGTTTGTTTGCCACTTGAAGCCAGTAATTCCTCAGCTTTTCTAAGACCTAGTCTCATGTTCCTCATTGTTGGGGTTCTGAATTCCTACTCTGCAGGAAGGTGTTCAGTCTCTGGTCGAAATTAGTTAATGTTAGTCCTCTTGTCTCATTATCTTTGCTTTCTTTTAGGCAGGAATACAATTTCTGTTCTTTGCTGGTGCTAAACCTTAAGGCCACATAATTTCATTACTATCATGATCTGTTGTATTTGTGACTTATACATAAATAGTACTTTTATGCAATAACCTTGTTTATATAAAAGAGGATAAGTGCTTATTCACAAAAATAATGTGTCAGCTAGTGGTAGGACATACAGATACATCCGCCAACTACCACACAACTGGAATGCCAGAGAGTGATTTATTAGCCTGTAGGGATCTTTGTACACATAAAAGAAGCCAAGTGAGAAATTTTTAGACATCTTTATACTGCAGCTGAGTGTGCTCAATTCATGTCTTTGCTTAGTGTCTCTGTGTAACTAAAAATGTTTGCCACCTGGGATACACAGTTTCTACAATTTACTTATGGCGGCATTTATTGCACAGCAACAATGGGTTACTCAAAAATTTTCAGGTCATTTATTCATTAATTCTACAGATAAAATGGGTACTTTGTGGCTGTCCATATAAGTGATTTCCCCAGGTGACTCTTTTTATGTGAACCAGACACATCCATTGTACAGCATGTAGTTAATAAATTAGGTAATCTAGGCCTTCAAACAGATATACTGAGAGCATGCCACTTAGCCAAAGTTCTTATAAACAGAAAAAATTGCTGGTGTCATAAAATCCCTTTTCAACCAGCCCTCCCAGAAAATTTCTCAACCTATTCAATTAATTCAATACAGGGTTGCTTACTTGGTGGACAGACATCTATGGGTGTGTTTCTCTGTACTCCTCTTTGGGCAAAAAGTATGCGTTTAAGGTTTACTTCTTTCTTTATAGTCTAGTTTTATGTTTTCTATTTTTTTCCTAATCATATGTGGTTCCCCCCCCCCCCCCCCCCTGCTGTCAGCTGCCTACAAATGCTCACCAGAGAAGGTGAACCACCAAAACTCGCAGCATCAATAATTCAGGACTGTGAAGACTGAAACAAAGAATTACTTCCAAGGGATATGACTTGTAGTAAAACCCACAGAAAGCATTTGTAACTAATGACTAGTTGGCATGCCTCTGCTATCAGTACTATCACCTACATTATCCTCATTTTAAAACATGTAAATGATAATCTCACAAATAACTACATAGTTTTAGCACAATTCACTGATACTAAAGCATTCCTAGCCTGCTACAGAAACCATATCAGAAACATAATATATGGTCAGAAAGCTATCTAATGAAGAAATAGTGTAAACAAAACAAGATAAAAAAATTAGCAGTAATTTATTTTAATAATTAAAATGCAGTGTTTACAAACACCATTCACTAAAATAAAACAGTGAACTAATTATGAGTGATTTTTGAATGGATAATACCATTCAAAACATATATACAGAGAAAAATGAATAAATCATTAGCAATGTCATAACACCTATGTCCACCATCCTTGAGTGCAACGAAACTTACACTTTACTAAGCAACTATGTAACCTGAAAAAATACATAGCAGAACACTATGGAGACTGAACTGTGATAGCTGGCTGAAATCTCTGGATGTGATACAAAATTGTTGCCCCATGTGGATTTCAAATGTTACAATCCTCATCACAAAAACAGACCTTCACAACAGTGAAATTAAACTCTATGAGAAGGAATTATGGAAATACCTAGGCAACTACACAACAAAATAAACTTGTTATATACAGCAGTAAGGCATATATGAGAAAAGAAAACAAGTGTGCCAAACATGCACACTTTTAAAGTTCACACATCTCCTTTGGTAAAAAGAATTAAAAAAAAAAAAAAAAAACAGAAACACTCATCCTTTGAAAATAACAATGGGGAAGGCCAGGGGACCAAAAGTGGCCTACAGAATACCTATCCAAAAAATATTTACCCCCTACAATCAACCCACAAAAATTCTGACACAAAATTTCTACAGCTGACAAGTCATTGTACAAATAGGATATTTAAAAATTTCTTGCAAACGTTTTCATTCTCTGGTGTCAACTAATAAATTCTGTATCCTGCATAGCTTCTTCAGTGCAATTCATGTCAAAAATTATACATCAACAACAACTTCACTAAGCAGTATGCATTATCCACAAATATTCTTGTCTGCTTTTTGGGAAAACATAAAATAAAAGTCAAATCTAGAGAATAACACAAATGTACTAATAATAAGCCTTCTGTGTGGCTCAGGGCGTCAACGTATCAAGCAGCAGTATATGGGGATTAACCGTCACAGTGCAGTGGCAAATCACCATGTTCCAACCTTTGTCAATGAATCTTCCACTAACTGAACATAACTGAAAGAGGGAAATCTTTGATGCTGTGTGTTATAATCACTGCACATCAAATTATCAAGTGACATGTTCCACTGTACATATCTGTAAGTCAAAAGATTTTGCAAATTATATTTTCCTTGATGACAGAGATGGGTTATTGGAGGAGTTATTACCAATTTCAATCAATTGTTGTGCAGGATTTTGGGAAAGCATTCCAAAAGGCATGGGAGAGAACACACTGCTAATTGCCTGAAGGGAGTGCAACAATCTTCCCCAAATCCACAAATAGCACAGCTCTCAGGAATAGTTTCACAACAGGTGGTATTAAGAATGTTTCCCATGACATGACAGGAATTTTTATGATTGTTATCTTGCCACATATGGCACTGAGTGTGATAAGGTTATTAGGTGCAGAGAGAACTGAATCCATGATAATTTTCTTTCGGACAGAAACAATTCAAGTGTTCTGCAGCTACTGTACTGATTGTGTCAGAAGCCTGAATTTCAGACTGGAATTCATGAAACTGGGTGTTAGTTACAGATTGTCCAACAGGGAATAAAATAGAGTCATTGGGACTTGGGTAAGAACTTTTGAGTACTACTTTGGCTTTGCTTTATTAATAGTGGCCCCTCAGTTGTGAATTCGGAGATCAAGTGTACAAGCATCTAAAAGAAGCTGATATTGCTTTTTTGTGATGGATTTGTGTTAGATAAGGGAGCTTAACAGTTGGTCAAGGAAATAGGTTTGGAAAGGTTTATCAAAGTGGAAATAAATTGGTGTTTCTGTGGAAACTGGAATGGTGTAGTACCTCCTTACCTTAGAAGTGTTACCCCGATTATTTTGGGGGTAGGAAGGGGTGGGCTAAGGTTGTTGAGCGCAATGGGAAGAGCCAGTGTTGAAGAGAGACTGTTAATCATATATGTTTTCAGTACTTTGGTCAGAATTTGGAATTTGCCTGATTGGTGTCAAATAACTATGGAGCAGTAATCACACATATCGAAAGGGATTACTTAAATAATCTTGTCTCTGCAATTGTTGAACGGATGTCTGATGTGTGATATGTACAGGGCTGGCTTTCAAGTATAGTAGTCTATAACAGAGTGCTGTAGCAACACCCTTCTAAACTGAAATACCACTACTAAACTACCTACTTACAATATACCTGCAAAGAAAACTGACACATTGCTTTATTCATGACAGTTACTAGATTCATCATAATGGGAAACATAGCATATAGATATCTCATGAATTAGATATTTAAGTTATGAGAATCATATACCATCTACTGTAACGTGTAAACTTGTACTTCATGTTAGAGATTTGTGCTTGCAACACTTTCGAAACCACTTTCTTTATAGACATGCTCCAACTGGGGTCAACAAAGGACTAGGTCTTGCATGAGTATTCACCGAAATCACAGCATACTGCATTGAAGTTTCCATTGTTTGATTTTACGTAAGTTCCTGATACACAAGGAATTTGGCACAGATCTTACATAATGAAGACGATTAGAAAGTGAAAGTGCAACATTTGTGCACATTAGTTGTGGGATCTATTTTTACTTAATAAGCTATAAAGTCACATTAAAATATTATGTAGCCTACTTTGTAGAGTATCTTACCTTACATTACTTGGATTTGCTGTTGTCTTTGAATTTTTCTCCTGTGATGACTGAAAAATAAAAGACAATAAGTAGTAAATCATAATTTGTGATGACTGAAAAACTAAAAGATAATAAGTAATGTAAATCATAATTCGTGAAATAGGTTAATAAATATCCTGATGCTGCATATAATGTATGTCTCATTTTAAAGGTTCACTGAATTCAAATTATACTACACAAAGTGAAGAGTTTTGGCACCATCATCAACACAAAGTGATGTGAGTTTGATCTAGCATTGGATGAGTAAACCGAGTCAAACAATAAGCGACCTGCAGCAGTCTGTCTGTACATTAGGGACCAATTGTATAAAGCGGTTAATCCAAGTTTAGCACGGAAATTACCTGGATCAAGCTGAACTCAGAAACCTGCATTGTTTAAGCATTACGCTCATTTTGTTTTGGTATGAACTAAGATCAATTTTGACCAGTAAAATTTTGTGGTTTAAGTAAAATTCAGTTGCAGTCATCATTTACAACCTAGTGAAATTAAAATGAATGTATTTCGTATTGCACAAATACAAGCTTAAAAATGTAAAATATACATAAGTTATTAACATTCTCACATGGTTAAAATTAAAATCCTTTTTTCAATCTTTAAAGGTTTCGTTAAAAAAAAAAAAAAAAACCAGAGATAAAATTAAAATCCTTTTTTCAATCTTTAAAGGTTAAGTTAAATAATAATAATAAAAAAAACAGTGATACAAGTAACGAGTGCTGGTAATTGATTCCGTACGAATTTTTTGTAGACAGCTCATAATTTACATGAAAAAGTTTATACATATTTCACATATCTTAACAGCAGTGTAGGAAAGACAAATAAGAACTATTTGCAGTGCGCAGTTAGGCATATGGAGTTCAACTGCAGCCAATATTGCATAAACATACCTTACAAAAAAAGCTCTAAAAACAAAGATGCTGTTACTTACCAAACGAAGGCGTTGGTATGTTGATAGGAGACAATAAAAAACACACAAACACACACACAAATTTCAAGCTTTCGCAACCCAAGGTTGATTCATCAGGAAAGAGGGAAGGAGAGGGAAAGATGAAAGGATTTGGATTTTAAGGGAGAGGGTAAGGAGTCATTCCAATCCCGGGAGCGGAAAGACTTACCTTAGGGGGAAAAAGGGACAGGTATACACTCGCGCACACACACACACACACACACACACACACACACACACATCCATCTGCACATATACAGACATTCAATGTCTGCTTGGAATGACTCCTTACCCTCTCCCTTAAAACCCACATCCTTTCGTCTTTCCCTCTCCTTCCCTCTTTCCTGCCGAAGCAACCTTGGGTTGCGAAAGCCTGAAATTTGTGTGTGTGTTTGTGTGTTTTTTATTGTCTCCTATCAACATACCAACGCTTTCGTTTGGTAACAGCATCTTTATTTTTAGATATATTTTTCCCACGTGGAATGTTTCCCTCTATTATATTCATTTACAAAAAAGCTCTATAGACTTGAATAGTAAACTTACAAAATTTCCATCAAATCTGTAACTACTGATGTAACTACTGAATACCCACGTGTGCTTAAATTGCTATGGATAGTAATTAAGTAAAATGAGT